>NC_057813.1:320476050-321076050 GCF_018294505.1 Triticum aestivum | reverse complement strand
GGGGTACCACGTGTCCATGGACATTCCCAAAACGTCTCATCATATAAAGAGGGCAACCACCTCCATCGCCCCTACCATTTTCCCCCAAATCCCCTTGCTGTCGCATTGTCTTCCTCTCCCCAACCAGCGTCGTCTCGCTCTCCTCCACTGCCTCCACCACACCCTCTCGCTCTCCCCCACCGCATCCTCTTCCTCACCTTCATCGCCTCCATCTGTCAGATGGCCGACACTCGTGGCGACGCCAGAGCAGCGGCCGAGATGTGGTGGAGCTGCAGGGTCAGGGCACGGTGACCGCAGATGTCGGCGCGTCCACGACGGTGCAGGGAAACTCGCAACCACTATGGATGTGGCAGGCTCCACCTCATCGCTGTAGAAGGTGACGGCGTCGAGTGGTGCAGTACATCCTGATGCCCCCGTTGCGCCACCTGCCGTGGAGGAGCGGGTATTTGCACTTGCTTAGCTTGTAGAGTTAGTTGCTCCCTAGTTGCATTGGTTAGATTATGATTCATATAGTAATTCAGATGGTTAGAGTAGTCGGTTTGACGGATGGGCCGGGGTTGGGGGGATGGGGGTTTTTGGACTAGGGTTTGTTGGATAAATTCGTTGCAAAAATGCTAGCCAGATGTTGTGAACTATGATTTTAGGTGCTGCAATGATTGGGGTTTTTAGATTTGTTTTTAGGTTTGGATAAATTCATTGCAAAAATGCTAGATGTTGTGAACAAATTGGGGTTTTTAATGCTATGATGCTTATTAGATTTGCTTTTAGTGCTCACAGATTGGGGGTTTTAATGCTACTCAGATTCGTTGCCTTAGATTGGGTCCCTGTTAGATTTGTTTTTGAATGCTACTCAGATTGAGGTTTTGAATGTCATATGCCCAAATGGAATCCATTGATTAAGAAGTTATTTGATTCATTAGTATATAAATTTTTCCACAATATGTAGTTATATTAGCTCTGTTCTTCAATGTGTGTGCATGAACAATGAACAATGTGTTATTTGAATGTCATATTGGGGTTTTTGATCAATGTGTGTACAAATCTAATATATTGATATACTAGTGATGGATGTGGTTTTTGAATGCATAGAGCTAAGGGGCACAGAAATAAAAAAAACCACTTCTAAAACATTTCTGATATTGGGAGTATATTAGCCCTATGATCAATGTGTCATGTGTGCATATCTAAATTTTCAATTGGCTACTAGTGATGGATGTAATTGTATATTCAGGAGGAGGATGGTTGGGGAGAAAGAGGAAGCTAGCTGACTACGACCCGTACGAGGGGGCATTTAGTGACGATTCTGAATGTGAGGTAAGCATATCCCTTATTCATTTAGTTCCTTTGACATGGTGTATATGAATCTATAATGTATTAATGCAATTCATTCATGTGTGCAGTATGATTCTAGAGATGATGTGTACAAGGGCAACGTCGCGTCCTTCACAGCCAAGGAGGTGGAGAAGATCAAGGCCAAGGGAGTTGCTTCCTTCGCAACCGCAAGTTCAAGAAGTGGCATTGCCCCTACTGCACCACCAAGCCAAAGCCAAGGGATGGCCGCTTCGATAACCTTCTGTCTCATGCTGAGGATGTGGCGATTCGCGGGGAGGACTACATGATCAGGGGGCAGCATGCCTCCCTCGCGAAGGCCCTGACTCCGGCGTGATGTGATCGATGATGTGATGTTGTGTTACTTTTGGTTTGGTTTGATGAACTGTTGGGTTACTTTTGGTTTGTTGAACTGAATCCCGTTGGTTATAGTTTGTTGAACTGAATCTCTCGTTGGTTATGCTAGTAATCTGGTTGCTATCCATATTTGTATGTCCTTCAAATTTGCATGTGGTATATTTGTCTGTCATGAATCTATGGTTATTTATGTTTAGATGTTGTGAACTGTGATCTTAGGTGCTGCAATGATCACACATGTTGTGTAGGAAATCAAATGCATGCTCCAAATGAGATCATGTAAACCTTGGCAAACCTGGACAGTACAAATTCAAGAAAATGCAAAAACAAGTAAAACCTTGGCAAACTATCTATGTTTGTGTAGGAGATCATGTGTGCAAAATTTGAAGTGATTTAGAGGAGGTCAAATAAATTTGAATTTGAGAAAATGGGCTCCAAATGAGCTCCCAGGCTAGGGTCAACAACCCATTTGTAATCAAGTTTTTTTGAACCTACTCTAAATGAGCCAAATGTTTTCTTATTAACACATATTCACTTTCCATAGTGTAGATTCGAAGTCTCACTATTTTTTGAATTAATCTTCATATTTTTACATTTTCTTTTGAAAACATATGTTATAATATAAAAACTATTAAAACACATTTTGAAATATGAAAATGGAAAACTAACTTCAGATCCTTCTTATTCACTTTAAAATAAAGCTTTGGTGGTTTTTTTAATTTTTTTAAAAAAATTCAAAAACAGAAGGTAACACCACCTCCTCTCCTTGAACTCTATGAAATCATGTACATGATAGCTCATATGTGTGAAGGTTTTCTCATGAAAATGACCATAGACCAAGTTTATGATTTTTGGTTGGTAACATGTCACATAAGACAACATTGTGCGCAGATTTTATATTTTTTTGATTTTTTTTAAATCAATGGTGCTCATTTCACCTCGATCGTGCCAGCTAGGGTTTTTTCATGAAAATGACCATAGACCAAGTTTAGTATTTTTCCTCGTTAGTTTGTCTTATAAAACGACGAACGGCAAAGGTTTCATATTTTTCGATTTTTTTAAATTAGTTATGCTCAGTCAAAGCCATCGAAACCCCGTTGAACAGCTCAAACCCCCTCTAAACCTCGCGGGTTTTCGCCTAACCTTAGCTCCCAACGTCAGCCGTCTGATCATACCCTCGCGCCAAGCGACAAACCTCAAATCTGGCCTTCTAGAAGGAACTAGATGGGCTGGCTGTGTGCAGGCTCCGCGCCGTTGGATCACAAGGACGGCTCCGCATCGTTGGATCGTGGGGCGATCCACGAGCGGCGATCCTATTCGTTGTGCTCGGCTGCTCACCCACCACAGACTCCATGAAAAAAAACCATTTTTATTGGGCCCAAAAGGAAACCAGGCTCTGGTTGGTTCGTCGAATTGCGCCGTTTTTATTTTGCATCATTTGCTCTGTTTTTTGTGAATGTGTTGGCTCTGTATTTTTGCATCATTTGCTCTGTTTTTTGTGAACGTGCTGACTCTATATTTTTGCATCGTTTGAAATCAATTGACATTGCATAGCAAATGACCAATTTTTAAGGGCCAAATTTATTTTTATCATGCAAAATGGCCACGAACTATTCAAAAATTGTCTCTTTTTGTTCATATAATATATATGACCACGGATTCCCACGCGTGCAATTAGCTTCTTTTTCTTCTTCTTTTTTAAACCACCGTTTCCCACGCGTGTACACTCCCGATGCTGTGGTGGGTTTGAAAATGGGTTACTTCACATTTGACCCCGTTATTGTCGCGGCCAAATAACACATAGCACTACAGCTATTTAAGCCACCCTCTGCCTCTGTGATCCCTCATCCATCTCCCTTCTTGCTCTTCGACCCCTTCTCCGTCTTCTGCACATCCCTCAGCCATGCAGTACACCAGACCAACCTACCACTTCCCACCCATCGTGCCAGAGAGGCTCTACCCTACCGGCGTGTATGTTGATCGGACACTACGTGTGTGGGTGATATCAAGGCTGAGGACCGCAAGGAACTTCAACGAGTTCTTCCTCGCGTCCGGCTACCACCACCTCCCAAGGGGATCTCCAACGATGTTCCGCATCGAGGAGTTCATCCAAAACCGGGTGGTGGTTGCTCTCCTTGCCCACTTCACCAACACATTCGACGCCTTCTACCTCCTCGGTCGGGTGTTTTGGTGTGGCTCCGAGTTCATCGCTTTCACCACCCACAACAGGTTCACGGAGTACAACAAAATCTTCCCCGCCGTGACGCGCATGCACACTCTTCTGTACCCCATCGACAACGCCTCAGAGGAGCAGTGAAAAGAGCGCCCGGAGGAGGAGCGAGGTGGAGAAGGCGGTGGCTAGGGTTCTAAACCCTCTATCTTTTTTTCGTCTATGTTATGTTATGTTGTAATTGAACTATGTTGGAGTTGCTATGGGCTTGTTGGCCCTTTAATTAAATTCTATTATTAAGTTTTCTATCTATTCTATTATTAAGTTCTTCCTAGTTTGAGATATGTGATCGTGTTATGGGCTTGTTGGCCCTATATTCGGACTACATATTTGTTGATTATTTTCTTAGAGAGCTCGTCTTGTTAGTAGGGTTCCCTTGTTAGTAACCACCTAGTGCATGCAAGCAAGCTTTGCTAGTAGGGATGAATGAGTACAACTAAGCAAGGGAGTGGCTCTTTTTTTACACAAGCCACAAATATGTAACCACCTAGCTAGAAGAGAGGAACCAACGGCAGTGACCGTCGCTGCATCCGTGGCGGCTGGCATGCAAGAAAACTACTCAGTCAGTGCATCATGGCGGACGCATCGGTGCATGCAGGCTCTGTCGGTGCATCGTGGGATCATGGCATCGGCGCATGCAGGCAACCTTTGTTGGGTACATGCATAGCAGGCTTCTGTCTTGGCGGCGCGCGCAGACGTTTAATGCAAGGGATTGCCCAATGAAACCACGGCCCAGCGGTCGAACAGTGACACCACCCAACGTGGCCCCACTTGTCAAGTCGAACGGACGACACGGTCCAGCGTGGCCCCACTAGTCAGAGTTAACGATCAAGCCTTTGACCCGACGGCAACGTCTGTTGTTGAAGGAAATATGCCCTAGAGGCAATAATAAAGTTATTATTTATTTCCTTATAATCATGATAAATGTTTATTATTCATGCTAGAATTGTATTTACCGGAAACATAATACATGTGTGAATACATAGACAAACAGAGTGTCACTAGTATGCCTCTACTTGACTAGCTCGTTAATCAAAGATGGTTAAGTTTCCTAACCATGAACAATGAGTTGTTATTTGATTAACGAGGTCACATCATTAGTAGAATGATCTGATTGACATGACCCATTCCATTAGCTTAGCACCCGATCGTTTAGTATGTTGCTATTGCTTTCTTCATGACTTATACATGTTCCTATGACTATGAGATTATGCAACTCCCGTTTACCGGAGGAACACTTTGGGTACTACCAAACGTCACAACGTAACTGGGTGATTATAAAGGAGTACTACAGGTGTCTCCAATGGTCGATGTTGGGTTGGCGTATTTCGAGATTAGGATTTGTCACTCCGATTGTCGGAGAGGTATCTCTGGGCCCTCTCGGTAATACACATCACATAAGCCTTGCAAGCATTACAACTAATATGTTAGTTGTGAGATGATGTATTACGGAACGAGTAAAGAGACTTGCTAGTAACGAGATTGAACTAGGTATTGGATACCGACGATCGAATCTCGGGCAAGTAACATACCGATGACAAAGGGAACAACGTATGTTGTTATGCGGTCTGACCGATAAAGATCTTCGTAGAATATGTAGGAGCCAATATGGGCATCCAGGTCCCGCTATTGGTTATTGACCGGAGACGTGTCTCGGTCATGTCTACATTGTTCTCGAACCCGTAGGGTCCGCACGCTTAAGGTTACGATGACAGTTATATTATGAGTTTATGCATTTTGATGTACCGAAGGTTGTTCGGAGTCCCGGATGTGATCACGGACATGACGAGGAGTCTCGAAATGGTCGAGACATAAAGATTGATATATTGGAAGTCTATGTTTGGACATCGGAAGTGTTCCGGGTGAAATCGGGATTTTACCGGGTTACCGAGAGGTTACCGGAACCCCCCGGGAGCCATATGGGCCATCATGGGCCTTAGTGGAAAGGAGAAAGGGGCAGCCCAAGGGGGCTGCGCGCCTCCCCCCTTCCCCTAGTCCTATTAGGACTAGGAGAGGTGGCCGGCCACCCCTCTCCCTCTTTCCCCCTTGGGAATCCTAGTTGGAATAGGATTGGAGGGGAGTCCTACTCCCGGTAGGAGTAGGACTCCTCCTGCGCCACCTCCTCCTGGCCGGCGCCTCCTCCCCCCTTGGCTCCTTTATATACGGAGGCAGGGGCACCTCTAAACACACAAGTTGACACAAGTTGATCCACGTGATCGATTCCTTAGCCGTGTGCGGTGCCCCCTGCCACCATATTCCTCGATAATACTGTAGCGGAGTTTAGGCGAAGCCCTGCTGCTGTAGTTCATCAAGATCGTCACCACGCCGTCGTGCTGACGAAACTCTTCCCCGACACTTTGCTGGATCGGAGTCCGGGGATCGTCATCGAGCTGAACGTGTGCTCGAACTCGGAGGTGCCGTAGTTTCGGTGCTTGATCGGTTGGATCGTGAAGACGTACGACTACTTCCTCTACGTCGTGTCATTGCTTCCGCAGTCGGTCTGCGTTGGGTACGTAGACAACACTCTCCTCTCGTTGCTATGCATCACATGATCCTGTGTGCGCGTAGGAAAATTTTTGAAATTACTACGAAACCCAACAGTGGCATCCGAGCCTAGGTTATTGATGTTGATGTTATATGCACGAGTAGAACACAAGTGAGTTGTGGACGATACAAGTCATACTGCCTACCAGCATGTCATATTTTGGTTCGGCGGTATTGTTGGACGAGACGACCCGGACCAACCTTACGCGTACGCTTACGCGAGACCGGTTCCCTCGACGTGCTTTGCACAGAGATGGCTTGCGGGCGACTGCCTCTCCAACTTTAGTTGAACCAAGTATGGCTACGCCCGGTCCTTGCGAAGGTTAAAACGGAGTCTATTTGACAAACTATCGTTGTGGTTTTGATGCGTAGGTGAGATTGGTTCTTACTTAAGCCCGTAGCAGCCACGTAAAACATGCAACAACAAAGTAGAGGACGTCTAACTTGTTTTTGCAGGGCATGTTGTGATGTGATATGGTCAAGGCATGATGCTGAATTTTATTGTATGAGATGATCATGTTTTGTAACCGAGTTATCGGCAACTGGCAGGAGCCATATGGTTGTCGCTTTATTGTATGCAATGCAATCGCGATGTAATGCTTTACTTTATTACTAAACGGTAGTGATAGTCGTGGAAGCATAAGATTGGCGGGACGACAACGATGCTACGATGGAGATCAAGGTGTCGCGCCGGTGACGATGGTGATCATGACGGTGCTTCAGAGATGGAGATCACAAGCACGAGATGATGATGGCCATATCATATCACTTATATTGATTGCATGTGATGTTTATCTTTTTATGCATCTTATCTTGCTTTGATTGACGGTAGCATTATAAGATGATCTCTCATTAAATTATCAAGAGTGTTCTCCCTGAGTATGCACCGTTGCCAAAGTTCGTCGTGCCCAGACACCACGTGATGATCGGGTGTGATAAGCTCTACGTCCATCTACAACGGGTGCAAGCCAGTTTTTGCACACGCAGAATACTCAGGTTAAACTTGACGAGCCTAGCATATGCAGATATGGCCTCGGAACATGGAGACCGAAAGGTCGAGCGTGAATCATATAGTAGATATGATCAACATAAACGATGTTCACCATTGAAAACTACTCCATCTCACGTGATGATCGGTTATGGTTTAGTTGATTTGGATCACGTAATCACTTAGAGGATTAGAGGGATGTCTATCTAAGTGGGAGTTCTTAAGTAATATGATTAATTGAACTTAAATTTATCATGAACTTAGTACCTGATAGTATCTTGCTTGTTTACGTTGATTGTAGATAGATGGCTCGTGCTGTTGTTCCGTTGAATTTTAATGCGTTCCTTGAGAAAGCAAAGTTGAAAGATGATGGTAGCAATTACACGGACTGGGTCCGTAACTTGAGGATTATCCTCATTGCTGCACAGAAGAATTACGTCCTGGAAGCACCGCTGGGTGCCAGGCCTGCTGCTGGAGCAACGCCAGATGTTATGAACGTCTGGCAGAGCAAAGCTGATGACTACTCGATAGTTCAGTGTGCCATGCTTTACGGCTTAGAATCGGGACTTCAACGACGTTTTGAACGTCATGGAGCATATGAGATGTTCCAGGAGTTGAAGTTAATATTTCAAGCAAATGCCCGGATTGAGAG
The DNA here is from genome assembly GCF_018294505.1 of Triticum aestivum. NCBI lineage: Eukaryota > Viridiplantae > Streptophyta > Magnoliopsida > Poales > Poaceae > Triticum > Triticum aestivum. The sequence continues at coordinate 321,067,950 of NC_057813.1, read as the reverse complement.
ATATGAAGTCTCCAATAAGTTCTATAGCTGCAAGATGGAGGAGAACAGTTCTGTCAGTGAGCATATACTCAAAATGTCTGGGTATAATAATCACTTGATTCAATTGGGAGTTAATCTTCCGGATGATTGCGTCATCGACAGAATTCTCCAATCACTGCCACCAAGCTACAAGAGCTTCGTAATGAACTATAATATGCAAGGGATGAACAAGACTATTCCCGAGCTCTTCGCAATGCTGAAAGCTGCGGAGGTAGAAATCAAGAAGGAGCATCAAGTGTTGATGGTTAACAAGACCACTAGTTTCAAGAAAAAGGGCAAAGGGAAGAAAAAGGGGAACTTCAAGAAGAACGGCAAACAAGTTGCTGCTCAAGAGAAGAAACCTAAGTCTGGACCTAAGCCTGAAACTGAGTGCTTCTACTGCAAGCAGACTGGTCACTGGAAGCGGAACTGCCCCAAGTATTTGGCGGATAAGAAGGATGGCAAGGTGAACAAAGGTATATGTGATATACATGTTATTGATGTGTACCTTACTAGAGCTCGCAGTAGCACCTGGGTATTTGATATTGGTTCTGTTGCTAATATTTGCAACTCGAAACAGGGACTACAGAATAAGCGGGCACTGGCAAAGGACGAGGTGACGATGCGCGTGGGAAACGGTTCCAAAGTCGATGTGATCGCAGTCGGCACGCTACCTCTACATCTACCTTCGGGATTAATATTAGACCTAAGTAATTGTTATTTGGTGCCAGCGTTGAGCATGAACATTATATCTGGATCTTGTTTAATGCGAGACGGTTATTCATTTAAATCAAAGAATAATGGTTGTTCTATTTATATGAGTAATATCTTTTATGGTCATGCACCCTTGAAGAGTGGTCTATTTTTATTAAATCTCGATAGTAGTAATACACATATTCATAATGTTGAAGCCAAAAGATGCAGAGTAGATAATGAAAGTGCAACTTATTTGTGGCACTGTCGTTTAGGTCATATCGGTATAAAGCGCATGAAGAAACTCCATATCGATGGACTTTTGGAACCACTTGATTATGAATCACTTGGTACTTGCGAACCGTGCCTCTTGGGCAAGATGACTAAAACACCGTTCTCCGGTACTATGGAGAGAGCAACAGATTTGTTGGAAATCATACATACCGATGTATGTGGCCCGATGAATATTGAGGCTCGTGGCGGATATCGTTATTTTCTCACCTTCACAGATGATTTAAGCAGATATGGGTATATTTACTTAATGAAACATAAGTCTGAAACATTTGAAAAGTTCAAAGAATTTCAGAGTGAAGTTGAAAATCATCGTAACAAGAAAATAAAGTTTCTACGATCTGATCGTGGAGGAGAATATTTGAGTTACGAGTTTGGCGTACATTTGAAAAACTGTGGAATAGTTTCGCAACTCACGCCACCCGGAACACCACAGCGTAATGGTGTGTCCGAACGTCGTAATCGTACTTTACTAGATATGGTGCGATCTATGATGTCTCTCACTGATTTACCGCTATCATTTTGGGGATATGCTTTAGAGACGGCCGCATTCACGTTAAATAGGGCACCATCAAAATCCGTTGAGACAACGCCTTATGAACTGTGGTTTGGCAAGAAACCAAAGTTGTCGTTTCTTAAAGTTTGGGGCTGCGATGCTTATGTGAAAAAGCTTCAACCTGATAAGCTCGAACCCAAATCGGAGAAATGTGTCTTCATAGGATACCCAAAGGAAACTGTTGGGTACACCTTCTATCACAGATCCGAAGGCAAAACATTCGTTGCTAAGAATGGATCATTTCTAGAGAAGGAGTTTCTCTCGAAAGAAGTGAGTGGGAGGAAAGTAGAACTTGACGAGGTAACTGTACCTACTCCCTTACTGGAAAGTAGTTCATCACAGAAAACTGTTTCAGTGACACCTACACCAGTTAGTGAGGAAGCCAATGATAATGATCATGAAACTTCAGATCAAGATACTACTGAACCGCGTAGATCAACCAGAGTAAGATCCGCACCAGAGTGGTACGGTAATCCTGTTCTGGAGGTCATGCTACTAGATCATGATGAACCTACGAACTATGAAGAAGCGATGGTGAGCCCAGATTCCGTAAAGTGGCTTGAAGCCATGAAATCTGAGATGGGATCCATGTATGAGAACAAAGTATGGACTTTGGTTGACTTGCCCGATGATCGGCAAGCAATTGAGAATAAATGGATTTTTAAGAAGAAGACTGACGCTGATGGTAATGTTACTGTCTACAAAGCTCGACTTGTCGCAAAAGGTTTTCGGCAAGTTCAAGGAATTGACTACGATGAGACCTTCTCACCCGTAGCGATGCTTAAGTCCGTCCGAATCATGTTAGCAATTGCCGCATTTTATGATTATGAAATTTGGCAAATGGATGTCAAAACTGCATTCCTAAATGGATTTCTGGAAGAAGAGTTGTATATGATGCAACCAGAAGGTTTTGTCGATCCAAAGGGAGCTAACAAAGTGTGCAAGCTCCAGCGATCCATTTATGGACTGGTGCAAGCCTCTCGGAGTTGGAATAAACGTTTTGATAGTGTGATCAAAGCATTTGGTTTTATACAGACTTTCGGAGAAGCCTGTATTTACAAGAAAGTGAGTGGGAGCTTTGTAGCATTTCTGATATTATATGTGGATGACATATTACTGATTGGAAATGATATAGAATTTCTGGATAGCATAAAGGGATACTTGAATAAAAGTTTTTCAATGAAAGACCTCGGTGAAGCTGCTTACATATTAGGCATTAAGATCTATAGAGATAGATCAAGACGCTTAATTGGACTTTCACAAAGCACATACCTTGACAAAATTTTGAAGAAATTCAAAATGGATCAAGCAAAGAAAGGGTTCTTGCCTGTGTTACAAGGTGTGAAATTGAGTAAGACTCAATGCCCGACCACTGCAGAAGATAGAGAGAATATGAAAGATGTTCCCTATGCATCAGCCATAGGCTCTATCATGTATGCAATGCTGTGTACCAGACCTGATGTGTGCCTTGCTATAAGTTTAGCAGGGAGGTACCAAAGTAATCCAGGAATGGATCACTGGACAGCGGTCAAGAACATCCTGAAATACCTGAAAAGGACTAAGGATATGTTTCTCGTATATGGAAGTGACAAAGAGCTCATCGTAAAAGGTTACGTTGATGCAAGCTTTGACACTGATCCGGACGATTCTAAATCGCAAACCGGATACGTGTTTACATTAAACGGTGGAGCTGTCAGTTGGTGCAGTTCCAAACAAAGCGTTGTAGCGGGATCTACATGTGAAGCGGAATACATAGCTGCTTCGGAAGCAGCAAATGAAGGAGTCTGGATGAAGGAGTTCATATCCGATCTAGGTGTCATACCTAGTGCATCGGGTCCAATGAAAATCTTTTGTGACAATACTGGTGCAATTGCCTTGGCAAAGGAATCCAGATTTCACAAAAGGACCAAACACATCAAGAGACGCTTCAACTCCATCCGGGATCTAGTCCAGGTGGGAGACATAGAGATTTGCAAGATACATACGGATCTGAATGTTGCAGACCCGTTGACTAAGCCTCTTCCACGAGCAAAACATGATCAGCACCAAAGCTCCATGGGTGTAAGATTCATTACAGTGTAATCTAGATTATTGACTCTAGTGCAAGTGGGAGACTGAAGGAAATATGCCCTAGAGGCAATAATAAAGTTATTATTTATTTCCTTATAATCATGATAAATGTTTATTATTCATGCTAGAATTGTATTTACCGGAAACATAATACATGTGTGAATACATAGACAAACAGAGTGTCACTAGTATGCCTCTACTTGACTAGCTCGTTAATCAAAGATGGTTAAGTTTCCTAACCATGAACAATGAGTTGTTATTTGATTAACGAGGTCACATCATTAGTAGAATGATCTGATTGACATGACCCATTCCATTAGCTTAGCACCCGATCGTTTAGTATGTTGCTATTGCTTTCTTCATGACTTATACATGTTCCTATGACTATGAGATTATGCAACTCCCGTTTACCGGAGGAACACTTTGGGTACTACCAAACGTCACAACGTAACTGGGTGATTATAAAGGAGTACTACAGGTGTCTCCAATGGTCGATGTTGGGTTGGCGTATTTCGAGATTAGGATTTGTCACTCCGATTGTCGGAGAGGTATCTCTGGGCCCTCTCGGTAATACACATCACATAAGCCTTGCAAGCATTACAACTAATATGTTAGTTGTGAGATGATGTATTACGGAACGAGTAAAGAGACTTGCCAGTAACGAGATTGAACTAGGTATTGGATACCGACGATCGAATCTCGGGCAAGTAACATACCGATGACAAAGGGAACAACGTATGTTGTTATGCGGTCTGACCGATAAAGATCTTCGTAGAATATGTAGGAGCCAATATGGGCATCCAGGTCCCGCTATTGGTTATTGACCAGAGACGTGTCTCGGTCATGTCTACATTGTTCTCGAACCCGTAGGGTCCGCACGCTTAAGGTTACGATGACAGTTATATTATGAGTTTATGCATTTTGATGTACCGAAGGTTGTTCGGAGTCCCGGATGTGATCACGGACATGACGAGGAGTCTCGAAATGGTCGAGACATAAAGATTGATATATTGGAAGTCTATGTTTGGACATCGGAAGTGTTCCGGGTGAAATCGGGATTTTACCGGGTTACCGGGAGGTTACCGGAACCCCCCGGGAGCCATATGGGCCATCATGGGCCTTAGTGGAAAGGAGAAAGGGGCAGCCCAAGGGGGCTGCGCGCCTTCCCCCTTCCCCTAGTCCTATTAGGACTAGGAGAGGTGGCCGGCCACCCCTCTCCCTCTTTCCCCCTTGGGAATCCTAGTTGGAATAGGATTGGAGGGGAGTCCTACTCCCGGTAGGAGTAGGACTCCTCCTGCGCCACCTCCTCCTGGCCGGCGCCTCCTCCCCCCTTGGCTCCTTTATATACGGAGGCAGGGGCACCTCTAAACACACAAGTTGACACAAGTTGATCCACGTGATCGATTCCTTAGCCGTGTGCGGTGCCCCCTGCCACCATATTCCTCGATAATACTGTAGCGGAGTTTAGGCGAAGCCCTGCTGCTGTAGTTCATCAAGATCGTCACCACGCCGTCGTGCTGACGAAACTCTTCCCCGACACTTTGCTGGATCGGAGTCCGGGGATCGTCATCGAGCTGAACGTGTGCTCGAACTCGGAGGTGCCGTAGTTTCGGTGCTTGATCGGTTGGATCGTGAAGACGTACGACTACTTCCTCTACGTCGTGTCATTGCTTCCGCAGTCGGTCTGCGTTGGGTACGTAGACAACACTCTCCTCTCGTTGCTATGCATCACATGATCCTGTGTGCGCGTAGGAAATTTTTTGAAATTACTACGAAACCCAACAGTTGTGCCCAGTTATGAGGGTTTCTGGCAAGGGAGAGGGGAAAATTGAGCAAAAGTTAAGAGCACGAGGATGAATGAGTAGAGCTAAGGAACCAGGGGCACAAATGTAAAAATCCCAGTTTTTTTTAGGATCACGCGGGTATTGTATCGAAATGCTCCCATACTTTTCATGGTGGCAAATAGTGTCGTGACTTATCCCCAGTACTAGAGGAGATAGCACGGATGATCCTCCATGACTATTATCGTTGTGTGTTTGAAGGTCTGGGGTACACGATTTCCGAGGTTTTCTTGGTTATGTGTTGACGGATGGATATAGTTGGAGTGTAGGATTTGTTAGTTGTGTGAATATTTGTGCCTCACTGTATCCCCAACACCAGATTGCATAACCAGAAGGAGTTCATGGGTGGGAAAAGTAGTTACATAGGATATCTTTCCTACAGATGCATGATGTGAGATTGGGATTCAACATATAGTGGTCCGCTTATCCACGGTTGGTTTTACAGTGGTCTCGTTGTGTCTTAAAGAGTCCTTGGCTATGCTGACTCGGGGACGCATCGTATGTCATGTGCACTACCTTGTACATGATGGTGCTGTACCACGAGCCTGTGTGGGCCCCACCATGAAAATTTCAGACGAAATCTCTATCATATGTTTGTTCCAGCTTATTTGCAAGCCAAATCCTTTGTTTTGTTTTGAGTTGTGGTATTCGAGTTGCTTCGATGTCAAGTGTTGATTCCATACCTTTTCCTACGTGGTGTTCTCATATTTTACGGGAGTGCTAATCCTTCTTGATCATCGGGATTGTTATGTTCATTCTTTTCCAACTGGCGTGCTTCTCTTCAGGCTAATCCAATCATTTCAACATTCACAAGATCAATTCTCAGTTTTTCCAACAACATTCATTTCATCCATCCCAAGTTGCCTTTGTTTTCCCACCATCCCACCCTTTTCTTTAAGGACTCGGGTTTCTTAATCAAGTATCCATTTTATTCATGAGAAGTCTCTTCATTTTTCCCTCCAATGTTCTTATCCGACGTTTCCTCGTGAAGAGCTTCAAGTTCATCATTTTTTTGTTCTCATTTTCTTCTCCGGTGGATTTAATTCAAGTTTTCAGTGTTGATCATATCCCTTTTCTTTCCTGAAATGCTTTATCATGTTGGAAGTTCTTATCCCAGGCTCTCTTATTTATTCACCTCTCTCTACTCATATCCGGAGTGCTCAAGATATCTCAGAAGATTAATGTTTCCATTCTTAATCTCTTCAAGCTATTTCGAGGTTGTTATCTCATTCAAGCCATTTAATTTAACCGGTGAAATCTCTCTTTTAAAAATCACTTCAACGGTGTATCTTTGAGTGGGCCCTAACTCACAGGTCTTTTTCCCAGGATCTTACCTAGCTCTCTAATTTCGAAGCTATTCTCAAATTCATTTCAAAATTTGACGTAAGAATGAATTCCATTAGTCAGATGCCTCCTCCAAGATTGCTTTCAAATTCTTTTCATCTTTGGCTCAACCTCTCTATTCTTCATTGTTCCGGAGTGTCTCAACTATTCATGGTGGTGTTCCTCATCCTTGTTCTCAGCTTTGAAGAGCGAAGAAGAATTCTCCTTAATCTTGTTCGTTCTCTCGAAGATTTGTGGCTCAAGTTTGTTGTTATCCTCCTAAAATTGTTTTCGATTGTGAGAAATTCTTTCATACCCATCCGGAGCATTTCAGCAGTAGCTTTCCTTTCTCGGTCATTCAAAGGCCATCATTTCAAAATATCTATTCGTTCACAACATTCAGCTCTCATTCCCCAATTCTACCAATGCATCATCCAAATATCCTCTAATCAGTTCATGATCTCTTAATTCTCTTGTATCTGAATTCCCTCAAGTATCTCCGTTCATTTTCTAAATTCTCCCCGGTGATTTGGTCACTTTTCTTTAATCGTCTTCATTTCTTACGGTGGTTCGTTCAAGATTCCTCTTCCTTTGTTTACGTATCAATTCAGTCGTTTTTCCCAAATCCTACCGGTGGTTCATGAAGACTTTCCCAAGTTCGCGCTATATCTTTCGTAATCATTTTCAACGAGAATAAGTAGTATGCAAATCCACTGCTTCTCATCAATTTAAATTGATGAAGGATAAGCATAACATAATTCTTATTCTTGTTTCTTCCAGTGATTTCATCTTCTCTTTTCCGGAGTTTCAAGTTATATTGGTTATCTCATAGCGAAGCTTCTTCTCTTTTGTTTATCTTGTCATGAAGCTCCATCTAAATCATTGCAAGGCTTCGCCTTGTTCTTTCAACTTCTGTTTTCTTTCTATCATTCTCTTTTTACTATAGTTCTTCATGGAGGCAATAAATGGTGGGTCATCAAGGATTTAATTCATTCTCGAAGTGTTCTTCAAGATTCTTGTTAGAGGAGCTCAAGCACTCTTCATCTTGCATTTCGAAGTGCAATTCTTTCCTACCTTATCTTTTGAGGTGGTGTTATCTCATCCTTGACAATTTCCCTCCGTGTTTCAAGATTCACATGCTGTCAAGAATGAGATATTTTAAAACCATCATTTTGTCTTCAATCATGAGTTGCTTCAACCCATCATAATTGCTTCGTTGGAGGCTATCTTGGTATAGATTTCACCTAAAGCCTTCCATTGGGAATGTTGCTATTTGTGGTGATTATCAATGATCCGAGCTTTCTCCATATCCTTCTCGGTGAAAGAGGCTTTTCATCTTTTCGTTGATCTCATCCAATCAATTTATTTTGTTAGTAGTTGGTCTTCACCTCATAATTTTGGGATGTTTTCCTTAAAACCATTGGAAATCATATCTTTTGTTGTTGATTTTCCAACAACTCCCTTCAACGCTTCTTTGTAGGAAGGCTCCTTCATGCTCATTCATGGTGGAAGTTGTTGTTCTTTTCTATATTCTTTTCACTTCATTCTTTCATTTCTTCTGGAGGCATTGTCTTGTTTCTCTCATCAAGTATCATCTTGTTTGTCAAGATCACGTTCTTTTCCTTTGCTTATCCATCCAACCGGAGTGGTGTGTCCTCTTTTCAAGTTATTTTCATCTTATCAAGTCTTGCCTCTCTTTTCAACCGGAGTGCCACCCGAGTTCTTCCTTTCTCATCTTGTTTTAACCAGAGTGGTTTCGAATTCTATCTTGTCCATTAAACTATTGGTTCATGCCTTTGCAACCTTCTTGGTTCTTGTCGTATCACTTGTTCCTCTTGTCTAACGGAGTGTTTCAATTTCTTTCATATCCGACGTATCATTTCTTCAAGTTTTAAACCTCTCAAGGTTCGTTTGTTTCACTCATTTGTCAAAGAAGCAACTTTGTTTTACCTCTTCCTTTTCCGCTTCTCTCCGGTGCCATCCCTAGGATCTCGGGTCGAATCCTCTGTTAGTGTGGGAGTGTTGTGCCGCCCCGAGACCGATGCTCTAGAAGACTTCCAGCTATTTCGAGTTTCGCAGTGCGATGTATTTGTTTGTTGCATTCTTATTAGCATCATTTACATTGCATCATGTCATCATGGCATCATGTGTATTGCATCCGCGTGTTTTCTTAAAGCTCGCTACCGTTCGTAGTTTCCGCTTCTCTCTTTGTCTCTATTGACCAATTGCCACACCCTTGTCTTCGTCGACCTCTCTCAGACCCCCTCGCGCGCATCCGAACTTCCCAAACCCGAACCACTCTGTCATTACCGATGTGTCCGGATCATCCCCAAACATCCTTAAAATATCTTTGGTTATTTTTTTGGACTCCCAAAGCATTTTATTATCGACCGTACGATTACGATCCGAGGGACGTGATAGCCCCTACCCTCCAACTTGATATATATATATATATATATATATATATATATATATATATAGGTCTAACCCTAGTATCTAGGTAGCTTGTCCAATCCTTCCCACTCCGCCGCTACCACCATATTCCTCAGGATCCCCTCTTCTTCCTCGAACCAACCACCTGCCAGATCCCTTCCTTCCCACCTAAATTCCCAACCAAGCAACCTCCTGCGCCGCCACCCAGCCGACCACAACTCAATTCATCTATCCATCCATCCCCCAACAGGGCCAGCGACCCAGCGCCTCCTCATGCCCGCGCTCCCGAGTGAGGCAGTAGCTCGAGCCCCTTGTCATGGAGTACCTCCGCCCTCCAGGAACTCCCTCGCGCCCAGCGCCACTAGGCGTCCCGCAGCCTTCCTGCTCACCCCATTCCTCTCGCACGCCAGACCGAGGAGATCCCCGTCGTAACATCGTCACCCTCATCCACCAGGCCAGGTGATGTAGGGTAGAACCCTAGATGCCTGATCTTTCATGATTGGAGGGGATCCTACAAAGAACACGAAGAACACGAGGGGAAACGAGGGGAACACGAGGGGAAACATGAGAGAAATCACTCAACCAACAAGTGATGGTCACACATATGCTAGATCCTCGAAACACAAAGCGTGATACACGATTCAAAGTCAACAAGGATGATACAAAGGTCTTCTATGTGAGGAGGTCTTGAAGGGTCTTCCCATGATGGGGTCTTGAATCCGCTTGGGGGATCTTCTCTAAAGAGGTCTTGAGCTCCGAGGAGAAGTAACCAAGTGGATGAGCAAAGCTCTATCTCAAATATGAGCTATCACAATGCTAACCCTAGAAAGAGAGTGGAGGAGGTCTATTTATAGTCTTAGTGGACGAAAGGGTAAGTGCCTTCAGCCCAACACGCGGGCGGTCACATAGGCATCGGACGTACGACGGTCACCGGTCGTCCGAAGGCTCGCGAGGGTCCGAACGTCCAGTGCTGGTCGGGCGTCCGATGTTTCAGCTCTGGTCAGGACTTGTCGATCGTCCAGTCTGGGTTGGTCGTCCGGTCAGTCGGTCATCCGGAGGTCTCCATTCTTCCGATGTTTTGGCTCGGGTGTGGTGGTGCTGGTCGTCCGGTGTCGCTCGGTCGTCCGGACACTAGGAGGTGCCGGCTATCTGGTGTTGCTCGAACATCCGAGCGCTGGAGCGTGCGTCGGCTGGGACTTGGTTGGCCGGTCGGAGCCTCGAGGCATCAGACGTCCAAGAGACATTGGTCATTCGATGACTGGGAGTTACGAGCAGTCCTTCTTCTTGTCCATTGAACTTGGTGTCCTCGCCGTCTTGTCCGTTGGGTGTAGCTGATCCACGGCTTTCCTCGAAATACCTGATCACACATAGGTTCTCTGCATGAGGTAGTAGCCATGTCTCATAAGTAGTAAGTGGAAGTTCGGAGAGGAGTGAGTTCACCTTATCTTCGATAGCCTTTGCTCGAGCTCTTGTCATTGGTCCAACTGGTGTCGTGGGAGATGTAGATACGTCCATGGGGATGATCGTGGGATGCTCCGCATCATCTCCCCGCCACCCCATGGGAAAGATCCGACCTCGGATCGAAAGCTTCATCACCATGGTATGGCGAGAGGTCTTTGACATTGAAGATGTCGCTCACGTTGTACTTATCGCTTGGAAGGTCGATCTTGTAAGCGTTTTTGTTGTAGCGTGCTAGCACCTTGAAGGGTCCATCGGCTCGGGGTAGAAGTTTGGACTTGCGTTCGTTGGGGAAGCAGTCCTTGTGAAGGTGTAGCCACACAAGATCTCCGGTGTTGAATAGCATGGGTTGCTTATTGATGTTGAGCTTGGTCGCGAGTCGTTGTACTTGGCGCTCGATAGTGTGCCTTGTATCTTCATGCATCTTCTTGAGGTAGCTTGCTCGTGCACTCGCGTCCATGTTGGTGCGCTCTTGTAGTGGAAGAGGTAGAATGTCCAATGGGGACAACGGGTTGAAGCCGTAGACGACCTCGAAGGGGGACTTGCCGGTAGTCGAATGTCTTGCGCGGTTGTAGGTGTACTCGGCGATGGGTAGGCACTCCTCCCACTCCTTGATGTTCCTCTTGATCAACACGCGAAGTAGAGTGGAGAGTGTTCGGTTCGTCACCTCCGTTTGGCCGTCGGTTTGAGGATGGTATGCCGAAGAGAACAAAAGCTTGATTCCGAGCTTGGTGCATAGAGTCTTCCAAAAGTAACTCAAGAACTTGACGTCGCAGTCCGAGACAATTTCCTTGGCACTCCATGGAGGCGCAAGATTTCCCTACAAAAAAGATTTGCAATATGTGAATCATCGTCTATCTTGTTGCATGGGATAAAATGAGCCATCTTAGAGAATCGGTCCACAACAACAAACATGGAATCCTTTCCATTTTGAGTTCTAGGCAAACCAAGTACAAAGTCCATGCTAATGTCTTCCCAAGGTTGATAAGGAATAGGAAGGGGCATGTAAAGACCATGGGATTGAGCTTTTGACTTAGCTTTGCAACATGTAGAGCATCGGTGGGTGAAGCGTGAGATGTCGCGGAACATCTTGGGCCAAAAATAGTTCTTGGAGAGCGTAGCGAATGTCTTGTCACGTCCAAAGTGTCCCATTAGTCTGCCTCCATGAGCCTCTTGCAAAAGGAGCAAATGAAGAGAAGACTCGGGGATGCAAAGTTTGTTAGCTCTCATAAGATAATCATCCTTGATGTAATATCGTTCCCAAGATGTATGCGTCAAACACTTGGCGTAAGGAATTGCAAAGGTAGGATCATGCGCATACAAGTCTTTTATGTGCTCAAAGCCAATGACATTCAATTCAAGTTTAGTGACAAGCATGCATATGCGGGAAAGAGCATCCGCCACTACATATTCCTTACCTTTGATGTACTTATGACATAAGGAAAAGACTCAGTGAATTCACTCCATTTAGCATGACGCTTGTTCAGCTTAGTTTGACCCTATAAGTACTTAAGTGTTTCATGATCAGTATGGATGATAAATTCATGAGGGCGAAGATAATGTTCCCGCTCACGCAAAACTCGCACTAAAGCATATAGCTCTTTGTCATAGATGGGATAATTGAGTTGCGCTCCAGGAGGTTTCTCACTAAAATATGAAATGGGGCACTTTTCTTGCGTTAACACACCTCCTATGCCATTACCACTAGCATCACAATGAATCTCAAAAGGCTTGTCAAAGTTGGGTAATACAAGTACGGGAGAATGAGTAGCAAATTCTTAAGCTCATTAAATGCGGTACCTTGGGATGGTCCCCAAACAAAAGGCGCATTTTTCTCACTCAAAGAATGTAAAGGTGAAGCAATGGTGCTAAGATCCTTCACAAATCTACGATAGAAACTGGCTAAACCAAGAAAACAACGCACTTGTTGCAAGTTGGTTGGTTGGGGCCAAGTTTTAATAGCATTGATCTTAGATTCATCTACATGAACACCCTTGGAAGACACAACGAAACTCAAGAAAACAAGCTTATCAACACCAAAAAGGCATTTGTCCATATTAGCATAAAGGTGCTCTTTACTAAGGGTTTGCAACATGGTTCTAAGATGGGTGACATGATTTTGAGGGATTTGCTAAAGACAAGAATATCACCAAAATAGACCACAACAAAGACACCAATATAGGGACAAAAAAAGTGCATGACTCGCATGAAAGTACCGGGTGCTTCGGATAAACCCATTGGCATAACTAGCCATTCATATAAGCCAAATTTGGTCTTAAATGTGGTATTCCATTCATCACCTTCTTGGATGCGTATATGATAGTAGCCACTTTTAAGATCAATCTTAGAGAAAATGGTGGCTCCGCTAAGATCATCAAGCATATCATCTAAGCGTGGAATAGGGTAACGATATCTAACGGTGATAGCATTTATGGGACGGCAATCGGAAACCATGCGATAAGTATCATCTTTCTTTGGAACAAGAATGGCCGGAATGGCACAAGGGCTCAAGCTTTCACGTACTTGACCGTTGTTGATGAGTTGGTGTACTTGTCGTTGGATCTCCTTAGTTTCCTCGGGGTTGACGTGGTAGGGAGCCTTGTTAGGTAGAGGTGCTCCAGGTATGAGGACGATTCAGTGTTCAATTCCTCGTAGTGGAGGTAGGCCCGGAGGTAGCTCCTCGGGGAAAACATCTTGGAATTCCTGCAAAAGAGAAGACAACACTAAAGGTAGATCATGAGAGGTGTTAGTTTTTGTTGCCTCGTCCTTGCACACAAGGACATAATGCATAACACTTGATGGGTCCTCACAAACTTCTCTCATCTCACTTTTGGTGGCAAATAGGACTAAGTTTTTCTTGTCGCTCATCATGGAGGCACTCGATTTTGGCTTGTGGCGCTCACTCTCTTTTGGGTGGGTCACTCTCTCACTCTTTTCTCCATGATGGGTGCTTGATTGTCAGTGATCACTTGACTTGGAGACATAGGTCATAGCACGTACTCCTTTCCCTTCATCTTGAAGCTATAGTGATTGGTACGCCCGTTGTGGATGATGCCGCGGTCAAATTGCCATGGTCGACCAAGAAGGAGGTGGCAAACGGACATCGGGACGACATCGCACTCCAAAGTGTCTTCATATGCTCCAATTTTGAAGGAGACTTTGAACGTATGCTCAACTTGGATAGTACCAAAATCGCTTAGCCATTGAACCTTGTAGGAGTGCGGGTGCTTCATCTTGACAAATTAGATCTTGGAGCATAGTTCTTCACTTTCTAAGTTTTGACAACTCTCTCCATTGATGATGACCTTGACGGACCTTCCATTGATGCCGGCCTTGGTGTGGAAGATGTGGCATCTTTGGTCTTCATCTTGTCGATGTTGAAGAGTCAAGACTTTGGAGATAACGAGAGCAGGGCTCGAATCCTCATCACAAAAGACTTGATCATCTTCATCTTTGTTCACGCGCTAGTGCGTGGCCACTTGCTCAAGGGCTTCCATTTCCTCTTCACTCATGGAGTCATAGGTTCTATCATTGTTGAGGATCATGGTGCGCTTGTTGGTACACTCAAAGGACTTGTGTCCTCGGCCGCTGCATGTGAAACACTTTATGGAACTTGTCTTGATGGTCTCATAGGTTGGAGTAGATGATGAAGTGCGCAGCTTGAAGTTGCTTGTAGTAGGCGGATGACTTGAGGTTGTCAAAGTTTTCTTGTAACTCGACTTGTCGCCGTTGTGTGTAGATGGCTTGGGTTGAGGTAGAAAGTGTTGCAGTCCTTGAAGCTTGGGTGTTGGAGAAGTCATAGCTCTTGGATGAGTACTTGGCGTACTTGAAGTCATCTTGCACTTGACGTTCTGCTTGGGTAGCTTGATGCATGAGCTCAATGAGGTTGGAGTAGGGTTGGAAGTCGGCAATCTTCTTGATGGGATGATTGAGGCCATTCAAGAAACGGGCCATAGTTTGCTCATCATCTTCCGTGACATTGGCTCTTATCATGGCAATCTCCATTTCCTTGTAGTATTCTTCAACGCTCTTTGTTCCTTGCTTGACTAGTTGGAGTTTCTTTAAGAAGTCGCGGTTGTAGTAGGTTGGTACAAAGCGTGCACGCATGACATCTTTCATTTCTTCCCATGTGGTGATTGGTGGTTCACCTCTTGCTTCTCGGCGCTCAAGGACTTGTTCCCACCATATGAGCACATAGTCGTGGAACTCAAGGGATGCCATAGCGATCTTCTTCTTTTCCTCATAGTTGTGCAAACGAAAGATCTTGTTGACCTTCAATGCACATGAAAGGTACTCTTCGGGACCATTGCTTCCATGGAACTTGGGCATGGTGAACTTGAGCTTGCCGTAGTGTTGCTCTTCGTTGTGTTGGGGTCGGGGGTGATGATGACGCCCTTGACGTGGAAGATTTTCAACCTCATATTGCTCTTGACGTGGAGGATTTCCAAAGTCATCTTGCTCTTGATGAACTTGAGGTTGTGGAGGAGCTTGTCGAGATTGTGGAGGAGCTTGAGGAACTTGACGATGCACTCTTGCTTGGTAGTTTGCTCTTGAATTTCTTTGCGAAGTGCTTCCTCTTGATTGTGCCTATCTCGGTTGCGGTTCGCAATGGCTCGACTTGATTCTTGAAGGGCACGTTGCGCCTCAAGAGATTGTGCTTCACGTTGTTGTTGTTGAAGCCGTTGAGCCTCGGCGTCTTGTTCGTCTTGATGTTGTCACGCTCGCTCTTCCTCTTGTAGACGTTGATGTTCCCTTTCTTGTGCTAGTGCAAGAGGAGCTTGGTTTGGGTGATGACAATGTGCTTGCTTGTTGAATTGCTCTGGTGGATGATTCTCGTGTAGAGGATTGTGAGTGGCTTGACGATCTTGGCGCGCGGCTCGACGTAGAGTGTTCGATGTCGGTGTACTTGAGCCGGAGAAGGTGTCGTCGGTGTGTCGACTCGAACGGCTCCGCCTTGAGTAGGATGAAGTGGTAGAATGGCGGCTCACAACAAGGCATAAATCTCGTCCATTCTTGCATCGTTCTCTTGTTTGTGAGCATCGAGCTTGTTGTTGAAGTAGTCTCTTGTTCGTTTCTCGGAGAGTCGCAGGTCGGTGGCGAGATTGTCGATGCGGTCGCTCATTGCTTGTTGTTCTTGATGCAAAGCTTGTTGTGCACCGAATAGGTGGCTCTTGGTGAGATAGGATGACATGTCATCGTCTTGCTCGATGAAGAGTGGGTTGGTAGAAGAACTTGGCCTATCCATCATTCCAAGCAAAAATATGTGAGTGGGAGAAAGAGAAGAACTTATACCAAATGTACCTTGACCGATGTTGAAGATGGATCAATGATCACTCAAATATGGAACAAGGAAATAGCACACTTGGTACCAATTCTTGTCGGTTCTCACACCTACACAAGTAAAAGCTTATGGTGGAGCTCGGTTAGGATGGTGGCACAAAATTTGATGCAGTTGTTAGTGAGCCTCAATAATGTTGGAAAAGATTCACAAATTTGCATATGCAACAAGTACACCAATAGCAAGATATGGTACATGGAAACAAACACGAAAATAGATAAATGGGTCGTGCAACCAAGGAATGAGCCAAAATGTGGAATCCATGAAAATGCTCTTCTTGCACAACACTCGAGAGACGCTAGCACGATTGCACAATAGGTGGATACGAAACTTGTGCACAACCTACTAGGCAAAAATGCAACGACTTCTAACCCATATATGCTATATGTATGGTATTCCGGTGATATGATCCAAGATGATCGAGTATGACAATCTTAAAGTAGTATGATGCTATGGTTCTTGCTTATAAGCTCTTTGCTTATCTTTCCCTTTTGCTTAAAAGCTTGTTTGGCTCTTTCTCTTTTGAGCTCTTTTCTCATGCAAAACTTCATGAACCAAGATGGCAATGGTGATTATGCGATGACAACTTTGTGACACAAAAGATGATACCAAGATATGCACCACAAGTATATGGTATGTATGCTATGGGAAATATGATCACTAATGTGCACAAATCATGTTGCCGGCAATACTCAAAGGCTAGTCTCGATGGGTAAGCAACGCAAAATTAAGGCTATGGTGGTTATCAATGCAATGGCAACCATGAAAGGATACCACGATACCAAGAGATATAGAGGTTACCTGATGCGGAGCATCCTACGGTCATCACCATGTCAAGAGTCTGTTTGGCAAGTGACACATGCGACCTCTACTTCTCATACACAAAGGTGAATCTTCTCCCTAACACGTGTTCACTTGACGCCTTCGAGGATGGTATACTACTTGACACTCCACTCGTGTGCATACATAGGTATTGTCGGAACGCTACGGACAATGAGGAGGAGTGCAAGCGCCAAGGAACAACTACACCATCCGCGAGGGAAGCATGGAACAGAAGACGGAAGAAACGGGGCTGCTACAAGTCACAGCCTCCAGATGACCGGTCCTTACAGGACGTCCTACACCTGGAGGTTCAGCCTACCAGAACAGCTACAGCCGAGGGACTCTACAGCGCCCGAACGACCGCCAGATACCGGACGTCCGACAAGTACCAGGGACCGGATGACCGACGCCGACCGGACAACCGGTGCCACCAGTCCAGAGAAGAAACATCGGAAGTCCTACGCCCTCTAGACATCCGGACCCCCGCGAGCGATCGGACGACCGACCTTGACCGAACATCCGACATTGTCTGTGCGCAGCCGGGCCTTTAGCCTTGTATCCCTCTACCACTTACCCCTTCGTGGCTTAGACTATAAATAGACCTTCCCCTCATCCTTTCTAGGGTTAGCAAAGTGATAGCTCATTTGTATGTGATCTTTGCTCCTACCTCTACTCTTGAGAGAGAGAGACTACCACTCCCATGGAGTTCAAGACCTCCATGTGAGAAGATCCTGCGGGATATCATCAAGACCCCCTTGCGGGAAGATCCGTCTAGGATACCATCAAGACCTCCTCTTGTAGATGAACTCTACCTTGTATCTTTCTCTTTGTTGTTCATGTACTTTGTGGATCTTGTGTTTGATTGTCTAGTGGATGTGTGATTGGACTTGTTCGTGAGTGTTTCTCCTTGTGATTTCTCCCCGTTCTTCCCCGTGTTCATTGTGTTCTTGGTAGGATCCCCTCCAAACGTGAAAGATCAGGCGTCTAGGGTTCTACCCTACATCATCTTAGTATCATGAGCCAAGTTGATCACGTTTTTGGAGCCCCTACCCCTCTTTTTCTAGCCTAATTTTGTTGTGTTCTTCCCCAATTTCGAAAATCCCCACCAAAAATAGCCCCAAATTGTTTTTTTGTGATTTGTTGCTTGATGATGTTTTGTTGATTTTGATCCATGAATTTGCTTGGTTTCAAGTGGATCTAGTATCTCCCCAAGTTTCCTCATCTTTCATCCACAAAATCTCTTCAATTTTGACCCCAAATCCCTAAATTCTGACCAAAATCGTGTCCCGAAATTCGCATCTCGCATTGACCCCGACCCACCGGATGACCTACGTTTTTTAGACGTCCGGACACCCCCAGAACCATCGGACGACCGACCATCACCGGACGTCCGACACCCCCGATCCAGTACCAAAACAACGGATTTCTGGCCATTTCCGGACGTCCGTCCCGCGCTCCAGCCACCGGTCGTCCGACCATCATCGGACGTCCGACACATGTAGTTTCAGACTTGGCTGATTTTTGTTTTGTCCATAACTAATTCATTCGAACTCTGATTTTGACGTTCGTTAGCTTGTTTTGAAGCTACTGACATCCCCCAGCCCACAAAAATACCACCAACATCATTTGACTCCATCAAATTTTCGGAACTTTGGCATCTTTGCCTAGGGCTTCCACCATATCATCCACATAACCACCATAGCCTTCAGCAACCTAACCATTTTGCTTGCCATAGCATTTGTGGTTGCTTGAGGAGTGATTCGAGTCTCCTAAGGTGTTTCGGCTACTTAGGGACGGTTGCTACTTCATCAACCACCACCACCACTTCCGCATAGGCTTGCCCACCATACATTACCACCATCCCAACTTAACCCAATTTTGTTTGAGCTTGTTTGAGTTGTGCCTTGCGTCTCCTAAGGTGTTTCAGCTACTTAGGGATGGTCACTTCAACATTGACTCGCATAACCCATCTTTCCACTTCCGTTTTGCCAAGTGCAAACCACCACCGCTTTTCCGCTACCACCATTGGACATTTGCCTTTGGAGATTTTGAGTTTGCGGTTTTTCCGTTTCCTAGGGTGTTTTGGTTAACTAGGAACGGGTCAACATCGGCAACACCGCCTCTCATCATTGCCATGGACGGTAACCTCGACGACACCATTGTATATTACCCTTGCCATTGCATTGATAACCCCTAGCCCATTTTGCTTTACTTGCCTATCGAGATTAGCCATTTGAGTATTGTCGGCAACGTGACTTGAGCACATTAGTGATCATATTTCCCATAGCATACATACCATATCATCGTGGTGCATATCTTGGTATCATATCTTGTGTCACAAGTTTGTTCCCGCATATACACAATTGCTATCTTGGTTTGTGCATTGTGCAAAAGTGGCCATACAAAAAAAAGAATAAGCTTTTAAGCAAAGAAAAAAGAGTGAACAAAGAGCTTGTAAGCAATAGCCATAGCATCACAATATATCATATGGTATCATACCCGATCATCTTGGATCATCTTGTGCTAAAGCACCGAAACATACATACATAGCATACTTGGGATAGAAAGTATATCCATTTTGCATCTTATAGGTTATGCACAAGTGTCGTATCCGCCTATTGAGCAATCGTGATAGCGTCTCTCTTGAGTTGTGCAACATGAGGGTTTTCCGTGGATTCCACATTTTGTGCTCATTCCTTGGTTGCACGACCCCATTTATCTATCCGTGTGTGTGTTTCCGTGTGTCATTCTTTGCTATTGGTCTACTTGTTTCACTTGCAAATTTGTGAATCTCTTTCAACATTGTTGACTCTTGCTAACATTTTGCATCAAATTTTTGTGCCACTATCCTCACCGAGCTCCACCATAAGCTTTACTTGATAGGTGTGAGTGAACAAGTCTCGTACCAATTCCACTATTCTTTCATCTCACATTGAGTGAAACGGGATATATCCTCAACTTTGGGAAAGGGTAACTTGGTATTGTTTATCTCGTTTCCTACTCACCTCTACTCGAGTCTTGTGATGGATAGGCAATGCATTTCACCTTTGGTCTACAACAACGACGAGTTCGATGCCACGAACAACAACTCCGACGCCAAGATGCAAGCTCAAATGGAGGAGATCAAAGCCATCATCAAGTCCTACAAGCGATCTTCCTCATCTTCGAGAAGACGCTCAAGTGCACATGCTTCCCAGCTACCATCTCCGGCAAGATCACATCGGCATCGACACAATCACCGACGAGAACGTGAAGGTCAAGAGCTCAACACCAACAACCGCTCAATGACTTCACCATCTCTCTTGGCATCTTCACCAAGCGACTTCAAGGCATCTTCGCCTATGGACATATGACATCTTCGCCAACAAGCACCCCAAGACTACGCTCAAGAGAATCTCCCCAAGCTCAATTTCGCGACTTCCACGAGCTACTACGACCTCGACATCGACCATGCGATTCCTTTCTATGGGACTCAAGAACCCAAGGAGTATCTCGAGTGGGAGCGCTTGATGGAAGACTACCTCAAGCTACATCAAGTTCATCCCGAAGATCAAGTGAAGTGCGCCACAAGAAACTTCCACGACTATGCCTCGACATGGTGGCTTCACACACCTTCGGAGAGCTACAACATGAGTTGGCCCAAGACGAAGAGAGCTTTGCGGCGAGAGTTCGTGCTTCCAACCTACACGGAACAACTTCGACGCCAATTGCAGAACACCATCCAAGGATCCAAGTCCATCAAAAAGTACTTCAAGGAGATGAAGATTGCCTTGCGACGAGCCGGCGTGGACGACCCCATTTTGATGAAGTTCCACTTCATGATGGGATTGCACAACAACATCTCCAGGACTATCTTCCTCGAGAACTACAAGTCCATCAACGACTACTACATTGGTGCTCTCAAGGCGGAACAAGAACTCATGAAGGCCAAGGCTTCTCCACCCCAAGCACACTTCTCGAAGACCAAGCTCCAACATAATGAGCATGAGGCTAGTATCACCATGATGTTCAAGCCCGACGAGCTCCAAGATGATGCTCCCAAGTTTGACTTCACAGCCATCCCTCTTTGTGGCATTGATGATGCCGAGTCTACCTCGATTCTTTTTCAAGATGGTGTGGCAACGAGTACAACTACGGAGACCTTCAAGGACCAAGCTTTGGAGGCGAGCGATAAGGTGGAGAGCAAGGATGATGCTTCCATATTTGGAAACGAGAATGATGATGTGCCATCTTTGGCCCTCATCCACGACGACGATGACGAGATAATCGAGCATGGGATTTTCCCTTCGGTCATGGAGGAGAGCGATGATGTGCCATCTTCGGCCTTCATCCACGGCGACGACGACGAGATGGTTGAGGGATTGTCCCTTCGACCATGGCGACGTATGATGACTTGAGTGACTTGTGCCACCAAATTGAGAGTGAGAGTGACTTCACCACTAGCCCCATATATGATGTGTTGCCCCAATTCCCATGTGAGGAGAGCCACAACCCCCACCACTTGAGTGAGATGAGTGACTCCACCATACGTGAGATTGAGTGCACCTACTTTGAGGGAGTGAGTGAACCACCACATAGAGAGAGTGTGATAGTTGATAGGTCTCGTGATGCCATTTGCATTTTTAACAACTTTACCTCTACCTCTATTGTGTCTTCTCATTTGGTGCTAGGTCCCATTATGATGACGCGCCGATCCTCGACGACTTTGTCCTCCCTTTGGACACGAAGATAGCCATGGTGGAATATGATGCACCCCACACATGGTTCCATCAAGATGAAGATGACCACCATTTGGTCTCTCCCACCTCACCTACACCACTTGAGTGGAATCACAAAGGATACTTGGACTTCGTGTTGACTTCCACTTCACGTGAGTTGACCATTCGAGCTCTTGAGAGCGAGCCTCATATATTCTACCATGACTCGCTTCTACACCGCATTTCCTACTATTTCGGCATTGTGAAGAATGCACAAGGACACGCTTTCAAGGTGACATCCTTCTTGAGCTTGGATATTGTGGGTCATACTTCATGTGTTGCTTGCACCATTTGCACGCATGATATTGCTTTCATACATGATTGCCACATTTCCATGCCTCATGACATATATACCTTGTGTGTTGCATCCAATTCTTGGATTACTTGCTCCTATCATATGTTTGGTTGCAACAATGTCACTTATTCACATATGCCATGTCCCATTGATTGTCACATGATTGACTTGATTGCCTCACACATGATGAAAAATTGCTCTTTCTATTGTGTTGAGTGCCACACTATATTCACTACACCCAATGCACATTATGCTTGGATTGTCTTGCATTTGACCCATGTGTTTAGACATTTCATTTTATTCAGTGTTGTGAATGATTCTTATGCCTACCATAGACCTTTCATTGAGAAATTTGTGAATGCTTGCTATGAACTTGAGGTAGATGCTTATTCTCTTGTCACACATATTTGCATCTCTACCTCACATTTACATGCTTGTCCCCATGATATCTTTGCTTGTGCTCAGTTTATGTGCTTACATGCCATGTCACAATCCTTTGTCAAACCATATGCTAGGCTTGATAACAACACTTGTTGGGTGAATCACCTCTTGAGTGCTTGGTTTTGCACTAACGTTAACCACATTTGTTTTTCCAAGTGTTTGTTCTATTTGCTCCTTTTGAAGGAATCACAAGATGGTGCGACATTGGAGAGTGCCCATTTTGAGCTACTAGATGATGAGTGCTTGGTGATTGACCACTTTGACACGGCACCGCCATCTCTTTCCCATGGTGATTTGGTTTTTGATCTGAGGTCGGATCTTTTACAAGGGAGAGGGGATGATGCGGAGCATCCTACGGTCATCACCATGTCAAGAGTCCGTTTGGCAAGTGACACGTGCGACCTCTACTTCTCATACATAAAGGTGAATCTTCTCCTTTACACATGTTTCACTTGAAGCCTTCGAGGATGGTATACTACTTGACACTCCACTCGTGTGCATACATAGGTATTGTCGGAACGCTATGGACAACGAGGAGGAGTGCAAGCGCCAAGGAACAACTACACCATCCGCGAGGGAAGCATGGAAGAGAAGACGGAAGAAACGGAGCTGCTACAAGCCACAGCCACCAGACAACCGGTCCTTACTGGACGTCTGATGCCTGGAGGTTCAGTTTTCCAGAACAGCTACAGCCGAGGGACTCTACAGCGCCCGGACGACCGCCAGATACCGGACGTCCGACAAGTACTAGGGACCAGATGACCGACGCCGAGCGGACGACTGGTGCCACCAGCCTAGAGAAGAAACATCGTAAGTCCGACGCCCTCCGGACGTCCGGACCCCCGCGAGCGATCGGACGACCGACCTCGACCAGACATCCGACACTGTCTGTGCGTAGCCGGGCCTTTGGCCTTGTATCCCTCTCCCACTTACCCCTTCGTGGCTTAGATTATAAATAGACCTTCCCCTCATCCTTTCTAGGGTTAGCAAAGTGATAGCTCATTTGTATGTGATCTTTGCTCCTACCTCTACTCTTGAGAGAGAGAGACTACCACTCCCATGGAGTTCAAGACCTCTATGTGAGAAGATCCTGCGGGATATCATCAAGACCCCCTTGTGGGAAGATCTGTCTAGGATACCATCAAGACCTCCTCTTGGAGATGAACTCTACCTTGTATCTTTCTCTTTGTTGTTCATGTACCTTGTGGATCTTGTGTGTTTGATTGTCTAGTGGATGTGTGATTGGACCTGTTCATGAGTGTTTCTCCTTGTGATTTTTCCCGTTCTTCCCCGTGTTCATCGTGTTCTTGGTAGGATCCCCTCCAAACATGAAAGATCGGGCATCTAGGGTTCTACCCTACATCATTACTTTTCTTGCTTACGGTCGAGGTGTCAAAATTGTGTAGCGGTCGATGTCGATGATGAATATGAGTTGTGGTGTTGTCGTTGTCGAACCATCCCTAAGTAGCCGAAACACGTTAGGAAACAGAAACCGCAACTCAAAACTCAAAGACGAAAATGTGTCAAAAAAATTTGGAGTGCGAAACGGGTGAGCGATGGTGGTTGCGGAAAGCGGTGGTGGCATGCAAGTGTGTATGTGGAAGTGGCGGTGGAACGGAGGGGGAAACCAAACTGAAAATATCCAGTTTCGTCAGGGATGGTCGGACGACCGATGGTGGTCGGACGTGGTCGGACATCCGATGCCTGGGTGATTTCGGGCACGGGATGAACTCAGGATTTCGAGATGTGGGGGCGAAAATTGGGCAAAATCCGAGTGATTTTCTGGATGGAAATGGTGGAGATGATGGGGGAAAGCTATATCCACTCGTGGCAAAGCAAATCCATGGATCAAATCCAACAAAACTTCATCACACCAACAAATCACAAAAAAAATTGGGCTATTTTTGGTGGGGATTTTCGAAATTGGGGAAGAACACAACAAAATCAAGCTAGAAAACAAGGGGTAGGGACTCCAAATACGTGATCGACATGGCTAATGATACCAAGATGATGTAGGGTAGAACCCTAGATGCCCGATCTTTCACGATTGGAGGGGATCCTATGAAGAACACAAAGAACACGAGGGGAAAACGAGGGGAACACGAGGGGAAAGACGAGAGAAATCACTCAACCAACAAGTGATGGTCACACATATGCTAGATCCTCGAAACACAAAAAGTGATACACGATTCAAAGTCAATAGGGGACGATACAAAGGTCTTCTCCATGGGGAGGTCTTGAAGGGTCTTCGCGTGATGGGGTCTTGAATCCGCTTGGGGGATCTTCTCCGAAGAGGTCGTGAGCTCCGAGGAGAAGTAACCAAGTGGATGAGCAAAGCTCTATCTCAAATATGAGCTATCACAATGCTAACCCTAGAAAGAGGGCGGAGGAGGACTATTTATAGTCTTAGTGGACGAAAGGGTAAGTGCCTTCGGCCCAACACGCGGGCGGTCACACAGGCGTCGGATGTCCGATGGTCACCGGTGGTTCGAAGGCTCGCGAGGGTCCGGACGTTCGATGTCGGTCGGGCGTCCGATGTTTCGGCTCTGGTCAGGACTTGTCGGTCGTCCGGAGGTCTCCATTCTTCTGATGTTTTGGCTCGGGTGTGGTAGTGCTGGTCGTCCGTACGCTGGGAGGTGTCGGCCGTCCTGTGTTGCTTGGACGTCCAGGCACTGGAACGTGCATTGGCTAGGACATGGCTGGCCGGTCGAAGCCTCCAGGCATCAGACGTCCGAGAGACGTCAGTCGTCCGATGACTAGGAGTTACGAGCAGTCCTTCTTGTCCATTGAACTTGGTGTCCTCGCCATCTTTTCCGTTGGGTGTAGCTGATTTGTGGCTTTCCTCCAAATAGCTGATCACACATAGGGTCTCCGCATGAGGTAGTAGCCATGTTTCATAAGTAGAAACTCGAAGTTCGGACAGGAGCGAGTTCACCTTATCTTTGATAGCCTTTGCTCGAGCTCTTGTCATTGGTCCAAGTGGTGTCGTGGGAGATGTAGATTCGTCCATGGGGATGATCGTGGGATGCTCCGCACCACCAGGTCACTAGCTCCTTCTCCCTGTCCTCCTCTTCTTCCTGTTTCTCCCCTTCTCTGGCCTCTCTTTCTCTCTTCGAACAGCAGCCGCACGAGCTCCACCGTGGCCATGGAGCTCCAAGTCCCGCCGTAGAAGCTCGCCCTCAACCCGACCCCTTGGTCAGCGACCGAATCTACTGTCTTCGACCCAGCCGTTGTCAAAGCCAAGGCCATCGCCGTCGCCTCGCGTGGTCACCTCGACCCTCCAGCCGCTCGCCACGGCCTTCTTCATGCCCGAAAACTCCGCCTACACCTCACCCTGCTGCATCCCCGGCCGGATCCCGACCGGCTGGAACTCCAATGCACCCCGCATCGAAGCCCTGCCGCACCGCTATTGGACCAGCCTCGACTCGACCAAGCGCCTCCGCTGGCGTCGACCTCCTCTGCTTCAAGCACACCCTGCATCGAACGAGCGCCCGTTCTGCTTGAGCGTTGACCGCGCCCCGGTCGGTCTACCCCGCGGACCAGATTTGCTCCACCTACAGGCCAAGAGGCCCAATGTGAGCAGTTCCCCCAGCCCTCCAGATTCATCCCAGTGCTATTTTTTTCCCTTCCTGCGATTTTAGCTATTTTCCAGGAATTACTAGTTTTACAAAAAAAACGAACTTCATGCATATAATAACTCCACAACCGTGCATCGGTTTAAAATGATTTAAACATGTAAAATGCTTAGATTTTCATCTAGTTTCATAATATGCATCTTTCATTTATGTTAAAAATGTTAAAAATGTTTTTTGCATTTAGTTTGCTAGATGACATGCTAAAATGGTTTATTTCATAACTAATTAACCGTAACTCCGAATTAAATAAACTATATATGTAAATGGGGTAGAAAAATGTCTACATTAACATAGTAGCATTACTTTGCATGTTTAACAACTCTAAAATATGGTTTAGGGCAGAACAGTACCAAATTTGAAATTGTATATGAGGTTTTTCTGGTACCGTTGTTTGTTGCTTCCGGCTTCATTTAAACTTGCCTAGATAGATAGTTTACTCATGCCTCACCTCTTGCAATGTTAAGAACATTTAAAGTTGTTGGGTTCATAACGAGAGCGAACTAAGAATATGAATGTGGTGTTTCGTCAATATGCAACTTGTTGCATATTAAGCTCCACTTAATTTGTAGTATTGTTTGTTGCACTTTGCCATGCCATGCCTTTTAAAACCGGACATGCATCATACTTGATTGTGCATCGGGCCATGTTTATGTGACAGTTGTTTACCATCTTGTTTGTTTCTTTCCGGTGTTTCTAGTTAGTTCCGTTTATGTTGCGATTGTGAGGATTCGTTCGACTACACCCGTTCGTCTACTTCATGGACCCGGTCTTCTTCCTAGCGGGATTTCAGGCAAGATGACCGTTACCCTGGATCTCACTACTATCATTGCTATGCTAGTTGTCTCGATGCTATCTCTATGTCGTGCTACCTACCACTTGCTTATCGAGCCTCCCAAATTGCCATGAAAAGCCTCTAACCTTTTCCACAATCCTAGCAAACCGTTGTTTGGCTATGTTACCGCTTTGCTCAGCCCCTCTTATAGCGTTTCTAGTTGCAGGTTGTTCCATGTTGGGACATGGATATCATGGGATATCACAATATATCTTATTTAATTAATGCATCTATATACTTGGTAAAGGGTGGAAGGCTCGGCCTTATGCCTGGTGTTTTGTTCCACTCTTGCCGCCCTAGTTTCCGACATACTGGCGTTATGTTCCTTGATTTTGCGTCCCTAGCACGATGAGGGTTTATGGGCCCCTTTTGACAGTTTGATTTGAATAAAACTCTTCCAGGAAGGCCCAAAATTGGTTTTACCATTTGCCTAATAACAACTAAAAAGTTGCATAGGGACCGGCTAGCACCCAAGGATTCTTAATCAACCCCCGGGCCAGTGCTCCTCATGAGTGTTGGTACAAACTAGAGCACTGTGCAGGGCCGCCCCGGGGCAACCTGGGTTATTTTGGCACCTGTACGCGTCGCTCGTCCCTCATGGCCTGAGATGAGATACGTGCGGCTACTATCAGAGTGTCGGGACGTCGGGAGGTGTGGCTGGTTTTGTTTTACCATTGTCGAAATGTCTTGTGCACCGGGATCCCGAATATGATCGGATGTCCTGTGATGGAGGATTGTCTCCATGGATCGTGAGCTTGTCATGGGCTAAGTTGGGACACCCCTGCAGGGTTTAAACTTTTGAGAGCCATGCCCACGGTTATGTGGTAGATGGGATTTTTTAATATCCTGTTGTAGAGAACTTGACACCAGATTCAAATTAAAATACACCAACCGCGTCTGTAACTGGGACTGCCTCTTTTCGAGTAAGTCGAGAAGAGAACACGGTGGGGTTATGATTGAACGTAAGTAGTTCAGGATCACTTCTTGATCATTACTAGTTTGCGACCGTTTGTGTAGCTTCTCATCTTATTCTTGTACTCATAAGTTAGCCACCATACAATGCTTAGTCGCTCGCTGCAACCTCACCACTTATCCATTCCATACCCATTAAGCTTAGCTAGTCTTGATACCCATGCTAATGAGATTGCTGAGTCCTTGTGGCTCACAGATTACTACAACAACAGTTGCAGGTACAGGTAATGCGATCTGACACGAGTGCGATGCTTACTTGTTTGGAGTTCTTCTTCTGCTTCTTCAATCAAGGGAAAAAGGTTCCGGGTCGGGGACCTGGGCATTAGTAGGGTGGATGTCCTTCTTCTTTTTCGTTTGATTTCATCCGTAGTCGGATCCTGCTCTTCTGCATGATGAATGCTATGTATTGATGTATTGTTGTATGAATGTTGTAACTTGTGGCGAGTGTAAGCCTTTATCTTGTATTCTCATCTATTCAATATATGGTATGTTGTAATGATATCCACCTTGCTATGCGCTCGAAATGTGATTGTGCCCCAATCATGAATTCATCACGTGATTGGGATAGAATCGCATCTTGGGCGCTACATGTCATTACTTGGACAAGTCTCCCACTTATGATTAACCCCTCTCACAAGCATCTGCAACTATGAAAAAAGAATTAAGATAAATCTAACCGTAGCACGAATCATGTGGATCCAAATCAGCCCCTTACGAAGCAACACATAAACTAGGGTTTAAGCTTTTGTCACTCTAGCAACCCATCATCTACTTATTACTTCTCAATGCCTTCCCCTAGGCCCAAATTATGGTGAAGTGTCATGCAGTCGACGGTCACATAACACCACTAGAGGAAACACAACATACATCTCATCAAAATATCGAACAAATACCAAATTCACATGATTACTTATAACAAGACTTCTCTCATGTCCTCGGGAACAAACGTAACAACTCACAAAGCATCCTCATGTTCAAGATCAGAGGGGTATTGAATATCATTAAGGATTTGGACATATGATCTTTCACCAAATAAACCAACTGGCGTCAACTACAAGGAGTAATCAACACTACTAGCAACCCACAGGTACCAATCTGAGGTTTTGGGACAAAGATTGAATACAAGAGATGAACTAGGGTTTGAGAGGAGATGTTGTTGGTGAAGATGTTGATGAAGATTGACCCTCCCTTGGTGAGAGGATCGTTGGTGATGACGATGGCTTCGATTTCCTCCTCCCGGAGGGAAGTTTCCCCGACAGAATAGCTCCACTGGATCCCTAGATTGCTTCTGCCCAGGTTCCGCCTCGAGATGGCGGCGCTTCGTCCCGAAAGATTCCTTATGGGTTTTTTCTAGGTCAAAACCCTCCATATAGCAGAAGATGGGCACTGGGGGCCTGCCAGAAGGCCCACAAGCTCAGGGGCGCGCCCTGGGGGGTAGGCTTGTGGCCACTTGGTGGGTCATCCTCTGTTCTTTCTTTGCCCATTATTTTTTCCGTAAAGTTTCAGGACATTTGAAGTTGTGCGGAATAGGTCTCTCTGATTTGCTCCTTTCCGGTCCAGAATTCCAGCTGCCGGCATTCTCCCTCTTCACGTAAATCTTGTAAAATAAGAGAGAAAAGGCATAAGTATTATACCATAATGTGAAATAACAGTCCATAATGCAATAAATATCAACATAAAAACATGATGCAAAGTGGATGTATTAGAGGGCTACTGGCTATACATCTCGACAAAGAATAAATTGCACCAATCGAAAAAGAACGTAGAAACAGCCCAAGGCCGAGGTGGTGCACCACCTCAGGAGCAGTCTGAGATAAAGCTCGGACGTGAGTAGCTGGCTCCACAGAGGACTTTTCCGGCATTAAGCTCGATTGAGCTCCTTCATCCTTTTTCAAAGCCGAGGTGATCTATGACTCCTCGGATGCAGGTCGGCATTGGAGCTCAGCTGCAAAAAGACACCTCAGATGCAGGCCGGCATTGGAGCTCGGTTGCAAGGGGACACCGCTGCACGGGAAAACCGTCGAACCTGAGGTGTGGCGTAAAAATAACAAGGCATCTGTAAAGGCCGAGAACTTAAAGGGCTCCTTAGATGCCCAGCGTGTAAACTCCTCAGATGCCCGACGAGTAAATTCTTCGAATACACCTCAGCGATCCTCGAGATCGAAGGTGAGAAAATTTATTGAACCAGCTTTCAAGTCTGACACCAAAGACGAAGAACAGTTAGGAAGAACCACGGAGCGTCCCCAATTTGAAGACCAGTTCAGGGGGCTACTGTTGGTGTCCTGGACTAGGGGGTACTCACCATGTAGTCTCCCGATCAGGTGGGCCGGGCCGAGGACCCCCATGACGGTTCACTAATAATGGGCCACTTCATCCAGCCCATGACGCATACAAGAAAGATTATACAAGACTTGACACACAAAACAAGGACTCTTCTAAACCCTGGGTCTCCAGTGCATTATATAAAACCGAGGTTAGGCTAGTAAATAGATCATTTCATATTCATTACAACAATCTTATGGTAGATACTTGTACTCTGTACTATACCCCATATCAATATAATCAAAAGCATGACATAGTGTATTATCTCTTCGAGAGAGCCTGATCCTGATTAAAATCTTGTGTCCATGTTACCATCGCTAAGACACCTAGCTTAGGACCACTACCTCAAGATATGTCGGATTTAGCACTGACAGGATCACCGGATGAACACTTTCAGCACTTGGTAGAATTTGGTTCTCTCCTCAAAACTTGTAGGAAGGTGTAGTGGGTGCAATAAAGATTTTTTGTACGTGATTTTTCTAGGACACAGTACAGGCGTAAGCGCTCACATATACGCACACGAACACCCTACCCCTATGAAGACCTCCGAGAGACTGCGGCGACATACTATCTAGAGATTGACAAAATCTCCACAGACGCCTTGTAGTCGACGAGAACGTCACACTCTCGCACATCGCCTAAAATACGGAAAAGAAATCCAAAATAATGCAGGCACCAGGACTTAAACATTTGTGGGCTACGAATACCACTGTTTTCCTAACAATCCAACAACATGTTGAATCACTTTTGTGTACACGATTTGATTCCACCCGTACCTTCCACCGCAGACGCCCTGTAAACTGTACGGATTTACTATGACCAAAGAAATAAAACATCAGAAATGCAGTTTTCGATCTTTTGCTTTCAAATGGGTATCTAATCGTTGTCTGTGCAGTTCAAGCACACTATTAGTCTGTAAATTGCATTGTCACAACACCAAAACACTTACCGGTTGTCTGTGCAGTTCAAGCACATGATTAGTCTGTAAATTGCATTGTCATAACACCAAAACACTTACGGAGGTAAATGTCCTTTCAAAAGGGCTGAGGGAGAGCACCACGGTAGTAAAATACCTCCTGCATGTCTGAACCGACTTGAAACGAACCAACCAGAAATAAAACCCAGGACATGCGGGACCAAAAGTACAACGCCGCAAACCCGCTTCAGGGGACGTCAGCTCTATAAGATTCCCGATTAATAACCGATATATAAGCCCATACAACTCCAACAGCACGTGTCACCGCCGTGGTCGTTATTGAACAAATGTCACACCTATCGCAGCAGCTTAAGGTCCCGTTTGTTCATAAGTCTTAGGATTTTTTCTAGTCCCAACTAAAAAGTCCCTAGTCCCTAAAAAAAAACTTTAGTTTCCAGGGACTAAGAAGTCTCTAGTCCCTTTCTAGAAGTTATTAAATGACCATGTTATCCCTAATATACA
Source organism: Triticum aestivum (assembly GCF_018294505.1). Classification (NCBI taxonomy): domain Eukaryota; kingdom Viridiplantae; phylum Streptophyta; class Magnoliopsida; order Poales; family Poaceae; genus Triticum; species Triticum aestivum. Next base: position 321,036,415 of record NC_057813.1, on the reverse strand, counting down.
GAAAAATAATAACCAAACAACACCATGGGGCGACGGGGCATTGGGTGCAGAGAGGGGCATGGTTGGAAAAGTCTCAAAAAGTTCAAAAAAGACTCCTTGAAAGTCTTCTTCATTTAGTAAAACAACGTTTAGTCCTTAGAAGTCCTTCCTGTTTGATTAAAAAGTCTTTAAGAAGGACTTTTTCTAGTCCCTACACCAAAAAGTACCTGAAAACCCCCCAAGTTCACACGCAAAAGCAAACTAGCATAACCCTGTAGTATAGGATTTATGCCTCGCAACTTAGTAAACCAGATTCTTCTGAACATCGAACCTCTACCTGTGATTTCCTGAAAAAAGATGCTTGAAGCCTGTTACAGCTCTAGAAGAGTTTTCATCACTGCCAGAATATACTACTACCTCTGTTTTTAAATACACAAGACGTTTTGCCAGTTTAAATTGAACTGCCAAAGCGTCTTACATTTAGACAGAGGATGTAATATCTTATCTGAGCAACATAATTAGGAGCTCCTGCAAGAGATATACCCGGGTAAATGTAATAAATAAAATCTAAAACTATTATTTCAGTTCTAACGAAATACGCCTACACTCGTGTCATGAAATCGATAAACTTCCTAAGAGAAGATGGAGCACATCAAATACAAACATCATTCCTAGATAGCCCGCTCAACTCTGCAAACTGATCGGTGCAGGTAATTTTCAACCTTAACAGATACAGCGGGAAAAAAACGTCTCCAACGCTATTCAGATGACCTCAGGGTTGCCACAAGCCATTGTTGGGCATATTACGTTGACCAGACACCTTATCCTTGCATGATGGGCAGATGAGGCCGTAATTACCAACCTGCTGTCCATCGACGGGGCCAAAATGGTGGAACTGGCTGTTGCACCATGTGCATACTGCTGCGAGCATGCTCCCTCCACTAATCATCCTTGGTACCTTGAGTACATTCCCCAACACTAAAGTTGGCTCGGATGTCCTCCCAAAATTCTGCCTGGCCAAGCTCCCAAACTGAGAGGGTTCAGTGGAAGGTACAGGATTAGGTCTGACCACGCTCCCAAACTGAGAGGATCCAGCAGGAGGTCTAGAATTGGTTCCAGACATGTGCCAATACTGAGAGGATTCAGCAGAATGTTTAGAATTCGGTCCGTCCATGTGCCTAAACTGAGAGGATTCGGCAGCAGGTATAGAAGGTCCAGCCATGCACCCAAACTGAGATGATCCAGTTCGCAGATAATCAGAACTTGCCACACTCCCTAACTGAGAGGATCCAGAAGGAGAAGAATTAGGTCTGACCATGCTCCCAAACTGTGAGGATCTAGTGGGTAAATTATTATTTCTGGCCAAGCCCACAAGCTGAGGGGATCCAAATGCAGCCCATCCATAACCAGGAAACACGTGCTGCTTCTGACCACCAAATCCAAGTTGCAACGCACACTGTTTTCATTATTACAAAAAAAAATATCAATTATCACATGGGTATTCAGCATGAAAGATCATTGCCCCAACAAAGTCCAGCACAACAAAATTTGGTAACACGGAAACAATGCAACCGAGATATCCAAAAGGCATTTTCATATTAAGCAATAGTTGTGAGAACGAGAACAAAAAGAAACAGCAAAAATAGAACTATAAAAACATGCATGGGCTTTTTTTTACCCCGCTAAAAAACCAATATGGAGTGATATGTATGTAGTACTCCCTCCGTCCCGAAGCAAGTGTCGTTGATTTAGTTCATAGTTGTACTAAATCAGCGACACTTATTCTAGGGCGGAGGGAGTATATTCTTTCTTAAATCTTGATAAAATATTGAATGAGTTAGGACACATGCATACTCTATGTTATAATAAGAATTTCTTGAGTGCTCATTTCGTATTTAATAATCAAACCGTCAAACATTTTGAATCATACACTTCTTGTGCTCGAGTATTAGTTTATTTACGTTTTATTTGTATTAGAAAGGCGTCGTATAAACAATAATAATAACTAAAAAAATGCAAAGAGTGTTTCCTGATTCAACTACATGTCGTACGACATATCACCAATTAATATTTGATATCCGATATTAAAAATCAAGTTAGAATATCAAAGAGGCATTGTTTATTAATGTATTACTAGCATGAAATAATAGTGGTATTTATGATTCTGCATAGAACAGCAATTGCTTCACGAAATTCCCCATTCCCAATAGTAAAATTTTATAGACGTTTGAATTGGCCGGTGTAGTTTTACACCCTACATAAACTTGTAAAAGTTGTGGATTTGATTCCTTTAGCACAGTATTTAATAATCTAACCATTCTCATGGATCAATATTGAATACTCCCTCCGTCCCATATTAGTTGTCGCTGAAATGGATGTATCTAGACATATTTCACTGCTATATACATCTGTTTGAGCGACAACTAATATAGGACGGAGGGAGGACCCTCTAATTAATGCCAAGCGCAAAACAAGCTCAGCTAGGTTTAATCCCGTAATATAAATGTGGTGTGCATATCTTATCTGATGCGGAGCATCCTATGGACATCACCATGTCAAGAGCCCGTTTGGCAAGTGACACGTGCCACATCTACTTCACATACACAAAGGTGAATCATCTCCTTTACACGTGTTCACTTGACCCCTTCGAGGATGGTATACTACTTAACACTCCACTCGTGTGCATGCATAGGTATTGTCAGAGCTTCACGGACGACGACGAGGAGTGCAAGCGCCAAGGATCACCTACACCATCCGCGAGGGAAGCGTGGAAGAGAAGGAAGAAGAAGCATGGACAAGCTTCTGGAAAGCCCGGAACTTCTGGCTTCTGCCCGGAACTTCCAGCCCCCGGACCTTCCGGCCTGCCCGGAACCTCCGGCCCCCGGAGTCCAGACCAGCCCCGGGTGCGCCAACTCTCTGGATAACCTGGAACCCGGCCACAACCTGCCCGGAACTTCCGGAGCCCGGAACTTCCGGTCCATCCCAGAATTTCTGGCCCTGCCTGCGCGCAGACACTCAGGCTGAAGCCCGTGTTCCCTTTCGCCCCTCACTTACCCCTTCGTGGCTACCACTATATATACTCATCCCCCTCCTCCCTTCTAGGGTTAGCAAACATGATAGCTCATTTGTATGTGAGCTTTGCTCCTACCTACCTCTACTCTTGAGAGAGAGAGACTACCACTCCCATGGAGTTCAAGGCCTCCATGTGAGAAGATCCTGGGGGATATCATCAAGACCCCTCACGGGAAGATCCGTCTAAGATATCATCAAGACGTTCTCTCGGAGATGAACTCTACCTTGTATCTTTCCCTTTGTTGTTCATGTACCTCGTGATCTTGTGTGTTTGATTGTCTAGTGGATGTGTGATTGGACTTGTTCTTCAGTGTTTCCCCTTGTGATTTCTCTCCGTTATTCCCCGTGTTCATCGTGTTCCTCGTGTTCTCCGAGGGAATCCACTCCAATCGTGAAAAAGATCGGCCTACACCGGGTTAGCCCCGTATCATTATCTAGTTTGTCGAGATGGACCTAATCGGACCTTACATTTGGTTTTGAAAGAGTTATGAAAGCCTGCAAAATCATGTAAATTTTACCTAATCCAGGGTTGTGCTGAAAGGTTAAGCAAAAAAAAATTCCTCACTCAACCATGCAGAACCGAACTCATACCGGGAGAGAAATAAGCCAACTTCAAATCCATTTGCTTTGCCTAGTATAATTATATTGCTTCTCTTGTTTTCAGTGAAAGGGAACAAAGCAACTCATTTAAGTAGCGATCAAATCAATATAGATTCATTATTTTATGATTAATGCCCGTCAAAAAAATTCAAACCACTTCTATATCGTGCAAGAGTTATGAAAGCCTGCAAAATCATGTCAATTTTACCTGATCCTGGGTTGTGCTGCTCCTTGGAACATCACCAACAGAATGAACCAAAGTTGACATGCCATCAAAATTGCTCTGCATAGGTATTAGATCGTTGATATTAGCTGCAGCAAGCGGGGTGTAATTAGGAGCACTACCACTGTAATGATTTTGCATATCGTTACTTGGCTTTCCCAACACGGCATGCACAGAACCCACTGAATCATTATTATTCATGGGCCTATTTACAGAAGGACCCTCCACGTTGGCATCATTTCTATAAACAAAAGAACCATTCATGCAGTTGACATCAATTCCCTTGGTTAAGTTACTGGCTGTCAAAGTGCTTGAGTCCAGTAATGCACAGCGGCTCAGAATGTTAGATTTTGGGTGACTCAAGTTATTACTACACTGGGCAAGACTCCTTTCAGTGATACTACCAGTATAGACATCATTATTATAGCCTTCAACAACTTCATTACTTGCTCTGTTCTGTGTGGTATTCATTTGTTCCTTGGTATTGTATGCACGCTCTTTGTCACTGTTCTTTGCATGTGTTGAACGGGAAACAAAAGAATCCACATTAGTTGCAACATGAGAGATGGGGCATGTGTTCAAACTACACTGGTACACCATGGTATTGTTCTTGTTGCCAAAAATGTTAGCTGCAGCATCATTACCATAACTACCACCGATGCATCTGGCAGCATTAGAGGATCCGTTAGATCCACCAAGGGAACCAGATACTTTATTATTTGAGACAGAACAGGATGATGTAGTAGATGCACCATCATTATTATTAAAACTGCCAATGAAGCATTTTCCAGCAATGGACGATTGATTAGCCTCATCAACAGCAGTAGAAGTTTGATTGTTTGCACTAGCGATCGGGAAAGATATTGTGTCCAGGCATGAATTAAGGTTGACATCTCTTGCTTTCACAGTATTATTGACCTCGCCACGCTTTGAAACAGGAAAGCCACGATCAACAATCTGGTCCTCATAATGTTTAGCACTTGAGAAGCTAGAAGGTCTGAAGTCATGGCCACTTCCCGTGTGATCACTAAAATCATCAACTTCAGCAAAGCCGTTAAGCCTGCCATTTGGTTCATCATTGGATTCAGGAGCTACTTTTAGTTTTGGAACAGTTACATTGGCATAATCCATCATATCATTTCTGTATCTGCATGCACTTCGAGCATCTGTAACAGGAGGAACCTCTACCTGTCTACACCAAGCTTCACTAGGCCTATTGAAACTACCGGAACAATTTGTGCTAAAAAGATCTATAACTTTTGAGCTATCACCCCCTTGTTCTTTTGAATAACTCTGATGCTGAGAACATGCTTCGCCTGCAGTCTTGCCCTTTTGTTCAGTTGGTTCAGTAAGCCCCTGAGGGGTAAATTGTAACTCTCCCAAGAAGTTGTTAACTGCCTGTCCTGATGAGATCTTATCAAAGAAAGCTTCAGGAGTAAGCCCCTCATGCCTTGCATGGGCTCCAACATGGCCAAAGTACCGTGATTGCTCCTGAAAGGTCTTGTGACATACAGGGCATTCAAATTCCCCATCTTTACCAACTTTTGGTTCACCAAATTTGCTACTCTTTCTGCGCCTCTTAGCTTTCTTTTCATGAAATAACAGCTGGTGTTGCACATAGGCACTTTGATTGTGCAAAGTTAAATTGCAATTCTGGCACTTGTAAGTATTTGCTGGATTTTTATTTCCTTCTACCGTATCCTTTGAATTGCAGGAACGGCTGGAAATGGTGACAGAAGTAACTGGCAATACATTTAGGTTATCCACACTTGAACCAATTTGATGTTGAAACCCTACAGCCTGTGAAACACATAACAAGGAAAATTCAGGTACAAAACAAAATGGAATACACTATAAACTTACGTCATCTTCACCATCATCATCACTCAAGGCATGTTGTCTGGTGCTGTTATACTGAATAGGAACTGTTACGGACGCCGGATACCCAAGAAGTGACATAAGATACACAGAAACTTCTTTACAAGTACGAAACTGATGTCCTCTTGGGCTGGAAAGTATGATTTGTAGGCTTAGCTACACTAGATAATAAAATACAAGAAAGAATATATGGAAAGCACAATTGTCCCGGTCAGGCGGTAAGGGCAAAAGCACTAACAATGCATGGGAGATAAAGCAAAGCATATTGCTGAAATTCTCTTATCTCAACTAGACTTCCAGGCAACAAATATAAAAAATGTGAGAGCCAGCAGCGCAGCTATTGGACATTGATTCCTACCAACAAACGGACAAATAGCCTTAAACAGAAAAGTAATTCTTGACAATTTCCAGAATTAAACAACTTATTGATGAGGAATAATTTTCATAGTATAAAGCAAAACCATCATTAAGAATAAAGAATGGTAGTATATATGCGAATACATATGGCACAGTATCTTGATAAAATTTAACTGATTGGAATGCTCAAGTGTCCGGTGTTACTTCAACCAAAAGCACAACAAATAGAAGGTAGTCCCTCTTGCAAAATGTAAGGCACCAATAAAATGTGGGCTATGTCAATATGACACAAAAATCATGTCAATGGATTCTTATTCAAAAGCATTTACCAATGATATCACTTTTGTGTCACATAATTCGCATTCTGTTTGTGAATTGCTGGTCAGATTTAAATCTCGGAATGCGTGGACATCTTACATTTTGGAACAGAGGGGGTACCATATATAGAACTGTGTGTTAAAGCCCTTATAACACCATATATAGAACTATGTGAAAGAATATTACCCCTTTATGCTTTACCTAAGAATATAGTGATAAATTACTGCCATAACAAGCATCAACACAAACTAGTCAGATGGTACCGCTGCAACGTGCACAGTATATGCTACTATGCATGCATCGAAGGGTGAAGGATATATCAAAGAAGTGTGCAAATCAAAAGAACATATTTAATAGGCTTAAACTGTTAGTGATTGTATTTTGAAAGCTGAAACAACATCAGTGAATGCTGCTCAATGCTCATAAACCAAGACAAATCACCAGTGTTTTCTGCAAACAAGAAAACTGAAGATTATGATTTAACTAGAATCTCAGTGTGTTCCTTTGGGGCCATTTATTTGCTAGGTGCTTGTGGACAACATTAAGTATTAGCATTTAAAACCCATTCCTAAAATGTACACACAAACCCAAACCATCGCACATCCTTATATAATCGTCATATGCTATCATATATACACTGCAGGAAGAATCCAGATTGTTACACAATATAAGTTATGATTGCATTCCCTCTGTCAATGCCACCACTACTGAGTTATCATCATTTATAGGAAATTTGACAAGGCAAAGCAGCAAACCTCACGTAACGGATGCAATGCACCCAGGCATGGCGCCCCTTCCGCTTGAGCCCGAGCTGCAGCTTCCACCCGGAAGGGAGATGATCCCCAAAGGAGGCTGCGTCCACAAACTTCCTCCGCCGCCTCTGACTCACCCATTGTCCTTCGAGGCAATTGATGAAGTCCAACAGCTCCGCCTCCGACATAAGCCCGGCTGTTTGCCTCCGTAACTCTTCGCCGTATGGGTCCACGAGCCCAACGAGCCTCACAAGATCAACGGAGACCCGCTTGGAGTTTGTAGTCTCCCGGTCGGGGTCGGGAGACGATAGGGCTAGGGTTTCGGGTGGAGGCGGGGTCGAGGGCGGGCAAGAGGGGTCTTCACGGGCGAAGAAACGGCGGAGATGGTAGGCGACGAGGTGGTTCTCGGGGTTGTTGCCTGCGCACGGCGTGATGGGGGAAGGGGAGGTGGGGATGGAGGAGGAGGCGGCTGCGGCGAAGCGGAGTCGGGAGAAAGTCTGCTTACGGGACCCCGCGCTCTCGTTAAACACAGCACGGTCGATCTTGAGAGGCGGGAGCGGGGCGGCGTCGGGGCAGCTCCGCGGAGCGACTGCGTGGAGGGACGCGGCGGCGAGAGCGTCCAGGTCAGACTGCGCGAGCACGCGGAGGTCCACCACGGGGAGAACCTCTGAAGCCATTAGCACCGTCGCGACACGGCGGCGGCGCGCTCGGGCGGGAGGACGCGGCAGGCTGCCGGGGCGGGGGAGGTGATCCGAGCGTGCCGTTCTTCGAGGAGACGGGCGGGGGATTAGGCAGTTGAGGGCGTCTTCGGCAACTCTCCCCGGCCGTCAACTCCCAGCTCCCCTCCACCAAATCTCCAAAATAAAACACTCCCTTGGAAAGGGGGCCCTGGTGACGGACGAGACTTAGTCTGCTCCCACGTGTGCCCATCCGTGCTCCCGCATATGTGGCATAATTTGGTTGGAGTGAAATAAAGTCCGATCCCATCTTCTTAAAATCAGAGGGGTGGATGATTAGATTAAAAAGGAAAAGGGAAAAAAGACAACCGTAGGATGAAATGGGAGCACGGATGGGAGTATGGGGAGGGAGCAGGCAAGCCGGATCCCCTGCCGACGGGGTTGTGGGCTGCATAACCGGGCCCACATTTTTTCTGTGAAAACGGTTGTTTTGACTCTTGGGTCTATTCACAACTTAGATGGATTTATTTATCTATTTTTAACAATATCTCCCATATTTCGACGCTCTTCTCCATGAAGGCTAGAGGACGTCTCAACATTTCAAGACAATAAAAGTTCCACAAAAGAAACAATTATATTCCTCAACATGAGCATGACATAAGGCACAGATGAAATCTAGAGAGGAATATATTTTTACAATGGAGAGGATTTCGAGTGTTAACTTTTCCTTGAAGGAGGTGCCAAAAATAACTTGCGACTGAGCCCTTGCAGAAAGAAGATTTCCAAAGCGAAATGGGGGAGGGACTTGAGAGGTGCCTATGGGCTGTGTGAAAAAAGAGTATGTATTCATTCCACTTGTTTGACCAAGAGAGCTTACAACTTTTAGTATGCCCACCAAAGACATGTCAGATTAGTAAAGAATATGTTAGGGGACAAAGTTCCTGATTAAGAATAAGAAAGCTCATAATTATATCATTTAGTTGTAGAGACTCTTATTCCCTACAAAAAGATGGATCACATGACGTCATGATACATGAGAAAAGAAGACAGAAGCTTAGCAAAGGAGGGCAAGAACTCAACCTACTCTTGTTTTTTTACATTTATTCTCAGCCAAAACATGAGTGCTATGACGTCAAATCCTCTCATTACTATCTTTTCTTTGATATTTCAAATGAAAGTTGCAACATGGCCAAGTCCCTAGCCAACTTTTGGACAAAGAGAACCGATCTACAACAGCAGTGAAATAACCATAGTGGTATGCATTAGCAGTTATAACTATTAGACTACGCATGTGCTTTTGAGGTCAATATTGCAAGAAAAAACACATGAGTAATTGGGCATGACTTGGCCAAGCTGACACGGTTTTAGAGAAAAGGCACAAACGCCAACCTGATGTTGGAGACGATGGGAGCGGTGCCACTCTAGTTTTTGAAGATGAAATTTAGCGGGGGTTAGGGAAGTTGTCCAAGAGCAGGCGGCGGCGGCGCTTCAGGGCAGTAGGGTGGTGGTGGAGGTCATCCTTGAGGAGGCGAAATCATCACCCGTTGAGATGACCGGGGTTGAGCACATCGAGGCTGCAGCATAGCAGCGTGATCCGATGTGTGTGCTGCTCCTCTCAGCGATGGATCTGGCTCGTGTGTTTGGATCCATGGAGGGTGGGGGACTGCGTGCCTGATGACAACAACCGGCAGAGAAGATCAATCCTTGCCGGCATGAGGTGGTGGCAGTCCTGAACGCCGGTGGCATGCAGTGAGGAGACGATACAGCGCAGGTGCATCAATCTTATCTAGCGATGGATATTGAGTACAACCTTCATGGTGAATGAGATCAAATAGAGGGGCGAGAGAATGGAAACAAAAAAGATGTGGAGCAGGCGGAGAGTCTGGGAGAGCGAGACCGATCGGTTTGTCTTCGGATGTACTCAATTGAGGGGATTAAAGAAGTGCGACGTGAAAAAGAAAGGAACCTGCGATGGTGACCTTTGGGGAAAAAAATTTAATTTGGGGAAATTCTTTGGAATTAATATGACGCCTACCTCATCTGTTACAGAATACTGAAGAGCAAACGATCTGAGGATGGTCGCGTCCTTTTTTCTATGGGGGTTGCGTATTAAATAAAAGTTGTAGTATCATACAATTTGTTGGATTATTTTTTCTGAGGTGACATGTGTGGGGCATAGGTGACGAGGTGGATAGCTTGCTTGTCAAGAGAAATGACATAGTGGGGATGAACTATTTAGGTATTATAGATTACTCGTGGCGGTGCTTAAAAAACATGTACTTGTGGCGGTTGCAGGGGCGCCTTTCTGCCTCTTTTCCCTGACCGCGTTCATTTGTGTTCTCCTTTGGATTTGGGTGGCAGCGTTCTAATGGAAATATGACCTAGAGGCAACAATAAAGTTGTTATTATTATATTTCCTTATTCATGATAAAGGTTTATTATTCATGCTAGAATTGTATTGATCGGAAACTTAAATACATGTGTGGATACATAAACAAAATATTGTGTCCCTAGTAAGCCTCTACTAGACTAGCTCGTTGATCAAAGATGGTTAAGGTTTCCTAACCATAGACATGTGTTTTCACTTGATAACGGGATCACATCATTAGGAGAATGATGTGATGGACAAGACCCATCCGTTAGCCTAGCATATGATCGTTCAGTTTATTGCTACTGCTTTCTTAATGTCGAATACATATTCCTTTGACTATGAGATCATGCAACTCCCGGATACCGGAGGAATACCTTGTGTGATACCAAACGTCACAACATAACTAGGTGATCCAAAGGTGTCTATTGAGTTGGCATGGATGGAGATTAGGATTTGTCACTTTGTGTATCGGAGAGGTATCTCTGGGCCCTCTTGGTAATACACATCACAAGAAAATTGCAAGCAAAGTGACTAAGGAGTTAGTTACGAGATGATGTATTACAGAACGAGTAAAGAGACTTGCCGGTAACAAGATTGAACTAGGTATGAAGATATCGACGATCGAATCTCGGCCAAGTAACATATCGACAGACAAAGGGAATTACGTATGTTATCATAAGGTTCGACCGATAAAGATGTTCGTAGAATATGTAGGAACCAACATGGGCATCCAGGTTCCGCTATTGGTTATTGATCGGAGAGGCATCTCGGTCATGACTACATCATTCTCGAACCCATAGGGTCCGCACGCTTAACATTCATTGACGATATAGTATTATATGAGTTATGTGATTTGGTGACCGAATGTTGTTCAGAGTCCCAGATGAGATCACGGACATACGAGGAGCTCCAGAATGGTCCGGAGGTAAAGATTGATATATATAGGACGATGTTATTTGGTCATCGGAAAGGTTTCAGAGTGTATCAGGTAGTCATCGGAACACCAGAAGGGGTTCCGGGAAGCCCCGGGAGGTTTATGGGCCTTATGGGCCAAGAGGGGGGAATAGACCAGCCCACAAGGGGCTGGCGCCCCCCTTCCCTTGGCCACCGGCCCTAGGGATGGAAAGGAGGGAGGGCTAGCCCCTCTTTCCTTCCCTCCACCTAAGAGGAAGGAAAGGGGCGCCACCTCCTCCTGCCTCCCATCCCCCACCCCGCAAGCATACAAGGAAGGGGGCGCTAGAGGGCAGGAGCCCAAGGGGGCCGGCCGGCCACCCTTGGGGTGCCTCCTGGCTGCCTCCCCTCCCCCACCTATGTATATGTGAGGGAGGGGGCGCCACACAACACCACGACAATCTCTTAGCCGTGTGTGACGCCCCTCTCCATAGTTTAGTCCTTCGTCCAGGTTTTTCGCAGTGCATGGTGAAGCCCTGTAGGAACAAGTTAATCACCACCGTCACCACACTGTCGTGCTGCCGGAACTCATCTACTATTTCGCCCATCTTGCTGGATCAAGAAGGCGAGGACGTCATCGAGCTGAACGTGTGCTAAACGCGGAGGTGCCGTACGTTCGGTACTTGATCGGTTGGATCGCAAAGGTGTTCAACTACATCAACCGCGTTAATGAACGCTTTCGCTTTACGGTCTACGAGGGTACGTAGACATATCTCCCTTCTTGTAGTTATGCATCTGCATGGATAGATCTTGCGTGTGTGTAGAATTTTTTTGTTTTCCATGCAACGTTCCCCAACAGTGGTATCAGAGCTAGGTTTATGTGTAGATGATAGTAGAACACAAAGGAGTTGTGGGCGGTGATGGTCATACTGCTTACCACCAACGTCTTATTTTGATTCGGCGGCATTGTGGGATGAAGCGGCCCGGACCAACCTTACATGTCACGCACATGAGACCGGTTCCACCGACTGACATGCAACTTGTTTTCATAAAGGTGGCTAGCGGGTGTCTGTTTCTCCTACTTTAGGGCCAATTCTTTCGTAGCTTCCGGCAACTTATTGTGAAAATAAGCCAGAAGCCCAAAATAACTTGTTTGGGGGTCTTGGGTTTAACTTATTTTCGCAGCGACCTCCTTCACAATGAAAATAAGCTGGGGTGGAGCTCCTTTCCGCAAAAGCCCACTTAAGATGAAAGGGTATATCTTGTTGCCATTGTTGTTTGCACATTTTACAGAAAAAATGCCACCGCCCAGCCCCTGGCCAGTTTCCCTCGATCCCCCGAGAAAAACGATTCGCTTGTCCTCTCGCTCGCTCATCTCGCCGGGAGAGGGCATCCAGTGACAGAGAAGCTAGCGTCCCTCCCAGGCCAGCCGTTGCTGCGGCGCCGCCAGTCTCCATTGATCTAGCCCGTCCCTTCGGCGCCGCCTAGATGGACGGCGGGTAGGCCACCCTCTGCCACTGCACCTCCCTCTCGCGCCTCACTGGGCAACACATCTTCCCCATTTGCCTCCAGCCTTTCCAGTTGCTCCAGCCAATGCCCCACTCCAGCAGCCGCATCTAGCTCCACCTGTGGACCAGGGTGACCTCCATCTTACCCCACCACCGGTTCCTGCTCAAACCTCCACTCCCACCCTCTCCTTCCTCCCGATCTGCTGTGACATGCTTCTATTTGGATCATTCTCTTTCTAGTAATCATGATCTATTAGTGATTAGTGAGCCGCCTGCAGATCTGTTAGTGATTTGGATGATATGATTCAGAAATTGATGCGAATTCCACCAGTGCCCAAGGGTATTACAGACTATTCATCGGAAGTATGAGAAAATAAGCCAAAATGACGGAAGCTAAAAAGAACTGGATGGCTTATTCTCATGAACTTATTTCTATGACAGCTTCTTCGAGGCTTATTTCCATTGCAGCTTATGAATAAGCTGCACCTCAAAAGAACTGGCCCTTAGTTGAATCAAATTTGACTACGACTGGTCCTTGAAGAAGGTTAAAACAGCAAACTTGATAATCACCGTTGTGGTTTTACGTAGTTAAGAACAGTTCTTGCTAGAAGCCCGTAGCAGCCATGTAAAACTTGCAACAACAGAGTAGAGGGCGTCTAACTTGTTTTTGCAGGGCATGTTGTGATGTGATATGGTCAAGACGTGATGTGATATATGTTGTTGTATGAGATGATCATGTTTTGTAATATCGACAACCAGCAGGAGCCTTGGGGTTGTCTCTTAATTATTGTATGAAATGCAAGTGCCATGTAATTGCTTTACTTTATCGCTATGCGTTAGCAATAGTTGTAGAAGCAATAGTTGGCGAGACAACCCCGACGCAATGATGGAGATCAAGGTGTCAAGCTGGTGACTATGGAGATCATGATGATGCTTTGGAGATGGAGATCAAAAGCATAAGATGAGGATGGCCATATCATGTCACATATTTTGATTACATGTGATATTTATCCTTTATGCATCTTATTTTGCTTAGAATGGTGGTAGCATTATAAGATGATCCCTTCACTAAATTTCAAGATAAAAGTGTTCTCCCCGAGTATGCACCATTGTCAAAGTTCGTCGTTTCGAATCACCTCGTGATGATCGGGTGTGATAGACTCTACGTTCACATACAATGGGTGTAAGACAATTTTGCACATGCATAATACTTGGGTTAAACTTGACGAGCCTAGCATGTACAGACATGGTCTCGGAACACTTGAGAATGAAAGGTCGAACATGAGTCATATAGTAGATATGATAAACATAGAGATGTTCACCATTGATGACTACCCCATCTCACGTGATGATCGGACATGGGTTAGTTGATTTGGATCATGTATCTTAGATAACTTGAGGGATGTTAATTTAAGTGGTTTATTAGTAATTTGATTAATTGAACTTAATTTATCATGAACTTAGTCTTAATAGTTTTGCATATCTATGTTGTAGATCAATGGCCCGTGCTACCGTTCCCCTGAATTTTAATGCGTTCCTAGCGAAAGATAGGTTGAAAGATGATGGTAGCAACTACACGGACTGGGTCTGTAACTTGAGGATTATCCCCATTGCTGCACAGAAGAATTATCTCCTTGATTTACCGCTAGGTGATAGACCTGCTGCAGGAGCTACTGTAGATGTTATGAACATCTGGTAGACTCAATTTGATGACTACTCAATAGTTCAGTGTGCCATGCTTTACGACTTAGAACTGGGACTTCAAAGATGTTTTGAACATCGTGGAGCATATGAGATGTTCCAAGAGCTGAAGTTTATATTTCAAGCTAATGCCCGGGTTGAGAGATATGAAGTCTCCAACAAGTTCTATAGCTGCAAGATGGAGGAGAATAGTTCTGTTAGTGAACACATACTCAAAATGTCTGGGTATCATAACCATTTGACTCAGCTGGGAATCGATCTTCCAATTGAGATTGTTATTGTCAGAGTTCTTCAGTCACTGCCACCAAGCTATAAATGCTTTGTGATGAACTATAAAATGAAGGGATGACAAAAATGATTCCCGAGCTCTTCGCAATTCTGAAGGCCACAAAGGTATAAATCAAGAGGGAGCATGAAGTGTTGATGGTTAACACGACCGCTAGTTTCAAGAAAAAGGGCAAGGGAGAGAAAGGTAACTTCAAGAAGAATGGCAAGCAAGTTGCAGCTCCCATAAAGAAGCCCAAAGCTGGATCCCAAGCCTGAAACTGAGTGCTTCTACTGCAAAGGGAATGGTCATTGGAAGCAGCCATGCCCCAAATACTAGGCGGATAAGATGGCAAAGTGAACAAAGGTATATTTGATATACATGTTATTGATGTGTCCTTACCAATGCTCGTAGCAGCACCTGGGTATTTGATATGGGTTCGGTTGCTCATATTTGTAACTCGAAATAGGAGCTGCGGAATAAACAAAGATTGGCTAAGGACGAGGTGACAATGCGCGTCAGGAATGGTTCCAAGGTCGATGTGATCATCATCGGCATGCTACCTCTACATCTACCTTCGGGATTAGTTTTTAGACCTCAACAATTGTTTTATGGTGCCAGCATTGAGCATAAACATTAAATCTGGATCTTGTTTAATGCGAGACGACTATTCATTGAGAATATTGGTTGTTCTATTTATGTGATTAATATCTTTTATGGTCATGCACCTTTGATGAATGGTCTATCTTTGTTGAATCTCAATCATAGTGATACACATATTCATAATATTGATGCCAAAAGATGCAAAGTTGATAATGATAGTGCAACATTCTTGTGGCACTGTCGTTTAGGTCATATTGGTGTAAAGTGCATGAAGAAACTCCATGCGGATGGACTTTTGGAATCACTTGATTATGAATCATTTGATACTTGTGAACCATGCCTCATGGGCAAGATGACTAAAACTCCGTTCTCCAGAACAATGGAGCAAGCTAATGACTTATTGGAAATAATACATACCGATGTATGCAGTCCGGTGAGTGTTGGGGCACGTGACAGGTATCGTTATTTTCTAACCTTTACAGATGATTTGAGTAGGTATGGGTATATCTACTTAATGAAACACAAATCTGAAACATTTGAAAAGTTCAAAGAATTTCAGAGTGAAGTAGAGAATCATCGTAACAAGAAAATAAAGTTTCTTCGATCTGATCGTGGAGGTGAATATTTGAGTTACGAGTTTGGCCTTCATTTAAAACAATTTGGAATTGTTTCACAACTCACGCCACCTGGAACATCACAACGTAATGGTGTGTCTGAATGTCGTAACCGTACTTTATTAGATATGGTGCGTTCTATGATGTCTCCTATCAATTTACCACTATCGTTTTGGGGTTATGCGTTAGAGACAGCCGCATTCACATTAAATAGGGCACAGTCTAAATCCATTGAGACGATACCGTATGAACTATGGTTTGGCAAGAAACCTAAGCTGTCGTTTCTTAAAGTTTGGGGATGGGACACTTATGTCAAAAGGCTTTAGCCTAATAAGCTCGAACCCGAATCGGAGAAGTGCATCTTCATAGGATACACTAAAGAAACTATTGGGTACACCTTCTACCACATATCCTAAGGCAAGATCTTTGTTGCCAAGAATGGGTCCTTTCTAGAGAAGGAGTTTCTCTCGAAAGAAGTGAGTGGGAGGAAAGTAGAACTTGATGAGGTAATTGTACCTTCTCTTGAATTGGAAAGTAGCACATCAGAGAAAACCGTTCCCGCAATGCCTACACCAACTAGAGAGGAATATAATGATGATGATCATGAAACTTTGGATCAAGTTATTACTGGACCTCGTAGGTCGACCAGAACACGTTTCGCACCAGAGTGTTATGGTAATCCTATCCTGGAAGTCATGTTATTGGACCATGGCGAACCTACAAACTATGAAGAAGCTATGATGAGCCCATATTTCGATAAATGGCTTGAGACCATGAAATCTGAGATAGGATCCATGTATGAGAACAAAGTATGGACTCTGGTGGACTTGCTCGATGATCAGCAAGCCATTGAGAATAAATGGATCTTCAAGAAGAAGACGAACACTAATGGTAATGTCACTATCTACAAAGCTCGACTTGTCGCAAAAGGTTTTCGACAAGTTCAAGGGGTTGACTACGATGAGACTTTCTCACCCGTAGCGATGCTTAAGTCGGTCCGAATCATGTTAACAATTGCCACATTTTATAATTATGAAATCTGGCAAATGGACGTCAAACCTGCATTCCTTAATGGATTTCTTAAAGAAGAGTTGTATATAATGCAACCAGAAGGTTTTGTCGATCCTAAAGGTGGTAACAAAGTGTGCAAACTCCAGCGATCCATCTATGGACTAGTGCAAGCATCTCGGAGTTGGAATATATGCTTTGATGAGGTGATCAAAGCATATGGTTTTATACAGACTTACGGTGAAGCCTGTATTTACAAGAAAGTGAGTGGGAGCCCTGTAGCATTTCTGATATTATATGTGGATGACATATTGTTGATTGGAAATGATATAGATTTTTTGGATAGCATACAGGGACACTTGAATAAGAATTTTTCAATGAAAGACCTCGGTGGAGCTGCTTATATATTGGGCATCAAGATCTATAGGGATAGATCGAGGCGCTTAATAGGACTTTCACAAATCACATACCTTGACAAAGTTTTGAAGAAGTTCAAAATGGATCAGTCAAAGAAAGGGTTCTTGCCTATGTTACAAGGTGTGAAATTGAGTCAGACTCAAAGCCCAACCAGTGCAGAAGATATAGAGAAAATGAAATCATTCCCTATGCCTCAGCCATAGGTTCTATCATGTATGCTATGTTGTGTACCAGGCCTGATGTGTGCCTTGCCATAAGTTTGGCAGGGAGGTACCAAAGTAATCCAGGAGTGGATCACTGGACAGCTATCAAGAACATCCTAAAGTACCTGAAAAGGACCAAGGATACGTTTCTCGTTTATGGAGGTGATGAAGAGTTCATTGTAAATGGTTACATCGATGCTACCTTTGACACTGATCCAGATGACTCTAAGTCACAAACCGGATACGTATTTATACACTTGATGTTCTTCTCCCCCTTTTTGTCAACAACTGTCAAAAAGGAGAGAGAATGCATACGAGGAACTACTCGTCCGAATAATCCTCGGAATCAGAATTCACACTGCTTGGCAAAGCAGAGCGAGTGATATTCGAGGCTGAAGCAAGAGTTGGAGCATGGGCTTCGGGATCAGCTTCGGAAGTAGTAGCGCGAGGTGCATCGGGCTTGTAGATAAATGTTCCAGCTGTGTCTTCAAGATCATCATCTTGTTCGACAAACAACAAGTCAGTGGATGCAGAACACTAAGGAAGCACTGGGGTTTGCCTTCGGATGCGAGGAACTTCAAGTAACTCCAGATAATCGTATTCTTTCTTGATACCCTTGGAAGATAGTTTCTTGCAAGAATAATGCTTGCGCAAAAGGGTCCAGGAGCGCTTCTTTTGTTCCTTCTCATGCATGAGAGTTTGTCGAGCATAATTGTGAAGCAGATTCAACTCAGTCATCATTTCCAGCTTCACTTTCTCATCGAGCTTCATATGACTTTCCAGGGCTTGCTGAGTGCAAAGACAAATCTCATACAGAGAGGGATTTTCTTCATAAGGGATTTCAACCTTAGTTTTCTTGACTTTCAGAGCAGAAGCAGACACAGGAGCAGAACCAGTTGCATCCATCGGTGTCTTTCCTTAGCCAATATCCTTCACCATCCAGAGTGTCGCGAACTGGTGGTATGAAAACTTTCAGAGAAAGGGGGCAGAGAAGCTTTTGATTCAATGAGCTGCTCAATAGCAAACATGACCTAAGGTGCATATGGCTTCAAAGCTTGAGGGCTATCAGCTGCGTAGGCCAGGTTGCGTATGAAAAGATCTGGTATATCAAAACGTATACCCTGAGCAGTGGCTAGAAGAGCATTTCCCACAATGCCATTTATGGTTTATGGTCTATTTGTTGGTGTGAGGGAGTTGCAAAGAATATAAAACAACACTTTGTTCTCATACGCCAGATTATTTGGATTTTCTTCAATGCACTCATCACCAACAAGTTTGGGGTCCATCAGCAGATGAACTTGAGCTTCGGAAACATCCCAATATTGCAGTATGTGTTCATGAGCCATATCAAATTCACACCAAGGAAGATTCAAAAGTGCTAAAAAGTGATCAGCTAAGCATTTGATCTTTTCTTCTCCTGACATCCATTCAAGGATCCAAGTATTGCTATTTGCAAGGTCTCCTGAGACATAAAGGGTGTCATAGAACTAAAGGATTACTTCACGATTCCAGCCATGATTGAAATGAAGGAAACTCTTCAGGAAGACTAGTTCAATTTGCTCGATGGTCTGATGAAAGCAGGGTGAACTTTCAAGCTCTGTGAAATCTAGAATCTTGTGCTTGAAAATGCAATTCTTGCCGAACAAAATACGAGCATAGTACACAACTTGTTCCTTTGTCCAGAATCTGGGTGAAAACAAAGTTCTTTCTCCATCATATGGGCTGGTCCCAAAGAATGCAAGCTTCGAAAGATGAAGTTGCTCATTAAATGCAGGACCATTCGGGCCATCTTCAACAGTAAACAAAGGAAATGTTTCCAGTGGGTTTATTAGATGTTCTGCATCGCTCATAGCCATGGTCCGAATGTCATCAGGTGCGGGCACATCTTCCTTAATGGGCTTGATAGGAGCACGAGGCATCCTTGACTTCTCTAGTACAGATAGCTTTGAGGCACTTGTCTGACCATCACTTTTGCTCGCTGGAACTCCTTTAGTGGCTTTTTGACTTTCGGGCACTAGGGACTTTTTCTTTTGATGCATTTACTTTGGTTGGAGGCACATCAACCTATTTCTTAGACGCTTGGGTCATAACTGGTGGAGCTACTACTTCGTGAGCCATCAGCTCAATAGGTTTCTTTTCTTCCTCTTCCAACCGTGCTGCAGTGGAACAAGGAGCAGGATGGGGCACCCGATGATGCGCTAGGGTGTTTTTGTCTCCGGAAGCATTTAGCCCCCCTCATTCTTTTCACTCTCCTCCCTATTTGATTTGGAGGGCTCAACTTGCAAATCTCTCGGAGGTGATGGGTCTGCCTACTCAACTTCAATTTTCTCATCAACATCATCAACTAGTACTTGCTGCTCGGGTGAAGCATTTCCTTCATCTGTCTTTTCCAGGAAAATATCAACCACATCAGGTTGTTCTTCACCTTTTGGAGTGGGAATGATAACCTCTATATGGTCAGCTTGCTGCATTGGTTCATCCTCATGAGATGGAGATGGTGGAACCTGCTGCAAGGGAGTAATTGTATCAAGTGGAGCATCAGCAGCAACAGTCCGACGGTGGCAATCTGTGTTTCCCTTTGGGTTGCTGGCTCTCGCTTTGGCCTTCTGATGTTTTTCTTCCTTGATTTTTCTCCGAGCAAGATATGCCTTGTGATCAATTTCCTTGTTTCTTCTGTCACACAGCCGAGATAACTCCATGTGTAGCTGTGAATGCCAACCAATTTTATCATCGCGCATGAGACTGAGAGCCTTGGTGAGTTCAACAATCTCTTTGTTCGTATTCTTTCTTTCGGCTTCAGTGTTGGCATCTTTCCTCATTTGCTCGAGAACTTGCTTGACCTTGACAGCCTGATTCAACTTCTTGGATATTTTCCCCAGCTCAATGAATTGCTTCGTTACCATCTTGGCAACATCATCAGGCAATCTCATACTGCTAATATCATCAAATTTTGCATCATATGCAGCACTGTCAATCACATCGACCAAGAACTTGAAATCATACTTCTGTTCCTCTATGGAAGCAGGAACATTTGGTCTGGCCTTCTTAGCAGACGCATCAGCAATTCCTTTAGACTGCAGCTTTCTCTTCACTGCGGTTTTAGACAATGACCTTGGTGATTTCCTTGGAGCAAAACTTTCACTGGTGAGGGGCTCAAAGACGGCTTTTTGAGAATGGCATGTTGATCATACATACAAATTTCATCAGTAGCATCGTCGTTGGATGACCCATCAGACGAGTTAGAAACAACCTTCTTGGATTTTTTGACGATGGTTTTCTTTTGGGGAGCACGAGGGGAAACAAATTTCCCGGCCTTGCTTTCCTTTCGGGCAGAGGCATGATCCTTCTTCTTCTGGACATCTTGCTGAGTCAGCGTGACGTTTTGAGTTTCGACTTGGTTTTTCTTCGATTGCCTAGCTTCACGCTTGGCTTTGGCCTTCGCCCTCTTAGCCACTTCATCGGGAAAATCAGCGATGGTTTTGAGGGAGTCAGGATGAGCATTTGAAGGCGGAGGTGGTCTGACTTTTTCATCATCTGGGCCAAGGCAATTTTCAGCAATGCAGTCATTCCATGGTGGTGTGAAGGCAAACAAGATCTATACTTCTCATGAACGTTTTCATGATTGAACCATTTCTTCGCCAAGTGGCGGCGAATCCTTTGCAACCTATTATTGCGTTCAGTTGTCGTTTCAATCCCAGGTGGAGTTTTGTAACCATCTGGACTAGACATTTTAGTAGTTGTATTCTTCTCTCTGCCATGACTGTACTTTTTAGGATTTCCATCAGAGAAGAGGGTTAAGGCGTCAGTGACTAGTTCATCCTCGGGCTGACTGTGAGTAGAGCGAATTTACTCACTTTCTTCTTCAAATTCAGACTTGTGTTTCTTCTTTAGAGCTCTGGGAGGCTTTTAAGATTTTCCTCCTCCTATCAATCTCATTCGATCAGACTTGGGTGGATGCTGTGGCAATTCTCCTTCAGAACTAGAATGCTCTTCTAAACTCTGTGCCATGACCAACCTATGAAAGGAATAGATACGAGGGAAAACGGGGTAGGATCATAAACATGGACAGAAGGTGTTTTGAATGAAAATGAATGTTTTTGGAAGAAACATGGGAATCCATAGTTGACTTAGAGAAAGATATCCTCGATAGTTTTAAACTAGCCAGCATGATCAAGGTACAGTAAAGGCTATCTAATCTATCATAAGTACACATGAGCCCTAGATTGAGGGGAAATAGTATGAGGAAGATCTACAAACCATACCAGTCAAATCTTAGTGAATCCTAAGGATCTACCGCAGAGAGATAAATCAAAGAAAATAACCTCGATATGAACTGCCATAAGAACTGGGACGAGGACAGGAGCAGTTCAAGATCTAAGTGCCCTAACTTGGCAACCTAGATCAACTACGGTAGTGTGGGAGGAAGAGTTATTGCACGGGCGTGAAAACCACGTCGAGGCTTCACCGGAGTAGCACGACGAGGTTCCTCACTGGAGTTGCTTCGAGCAAGGGCTCGGGTGGTGGGCATAGGTGAGAGGACCGGGAGGAAGGAGATGCAGAGAGGGGTATATATATAGGCAGAGAGCAGAACCACCTCTCTGAAATCTATGACTCATGGTTGCGGGACGTTCCATATTCGACAGTCACGATCACGATCGTGGGGATCATGGGCACGTGGCAACCGTTACCTGCGAAAAACTAGGAAACTGAGTGGGACCAAAAGTTTTGAAGAAGGGCAAACACCAAAAAATGGATAAATGTTCAAAGTTGATTTCTTTCATGACCAAGGACGTCGAAAGTAAATTTTCTTTAGATCAACTTGCATGTTTATGACGGATAACACAGATTTGGATGAGAAAGAATTGAGCGATAAAAGGGTCTGAAACAAAACACTCAGCTAGAAGAGGAAACATAAACACATGGAGCTATGGGTGGGTATTTCATTGGACAAAACACAAACATGGCAAAAACGAAAACAGGCACACGAATGAAAGCAAATAAACACGAGCACCAACAAAAGTTCTCAGGGATAAGAATAAGCGAGTGGAATCGCTGAGACAAATCCTGCAAGACGGGTTAGTTCTTCTTCGCAATCCACACTTGCATGGGCGGCGAGAATCTCATTTTTATTCTCCGAGCAAGAACATTCCTTCGATGAGATTTGTAGTTCGCCTGTGCATTTCAAGAGTAATCATATGAATATGCATTGAAATTTTTCCAGAGACATGAGCATAATGATTTTATGAGGTACACATGTACTTCTTCTGTTGAAGGTTTGACTGATATCCACTCGAGGAATTTTCAGCGCCAATCTGTGAATGATAATCATTTCCTCAAAGAGAATTAATCTTCATAGTTAAGTTAGTAGTGACAAATAATTTTTCAATGATGCACTTCTTTACCCAGATTTGCTTATTGGGTGAACCAGACCTGCAGTTAGACCCAACGTAACGAGCAAAAACCTTGCCATTCTGTTGCTTGAATAATTTGTAGTTTGAGTCATCAGACTTGTTAGAAACAATAGTAATGGGAGTATCATATCCTGACAGAATTGCAGGTTTGAGAGTTTTACTTTTAGCAAGAATGTAACTTGTTAGAGGATACTGTTAGGGCGACCAGTACCATCGATGTTGAGTTTCCTTTCAAAACCAAACCTTCTTTTCGGGGTTTTTTGTGCAATATTGACTTCTTGAGCACATCACATAGAGTTTGATGCTCTTTGAGGCTCTTTAACATTCCTGTCTCAAGCAAGTTTTTTTAACCTGCAATTTTCATCAGTGATAGCACCAAGTTCCTCGGAAGAGGGGTTAGAATTATCGTTCATAGTTGTTTCAATATTCTCAATGATAGCATTAGAAGTTTCAGCATTTGAATCAGCATTGCTACGTTGTAGGCATTTTAAGCGAGGAGGCACAAAATCATCAGGAAAACGATTAGATTGATCGGCAAAGAGAGAAGCTTTTTCTTTCATAAGCATGTTATGAGACTCTTTCAATGACTCGAGTTCTTGATTCCCGTTAAGAAGTTCATCTGATAAACTCTCGTAGTCGACTATAAGGGAATCATATCGGTTGGAAAGATCATCAACAATTGAAGAAAAAGCATCATGCTCTTCGTTCAACTTTCGATTCTTCTCCATCTCTTCGACCAGTAATCCTTCGGTTTTCCTAAGATTCTTCTCAAGCATTTCAAGCTCATCTTGTTGAGATTTTGCAATCTTAACCAGTTTAGCATAGGCAATCTATTCAGGAGAATATCTATTCATGGATTTTTGGTGTTTTGCTGATACTTGATCCTTAGAGGTCTTTGCCATGAGGCAAAAGGCGATTGGTTCATCATCACTTGAGGCATCATCATCAATGTCTGATTCGAGTGGTTTCTCAGATGATTCATAAGCAACGAATGCATTGCTTCTTCCTATTTTTCTGTGAAGCTCTTCATCATCTGATTCGGATTTGGGTGTCTCATCTTCAGATTCCATCTTCATTTCAGCATATACTCTGTTCAACCGTGATATCCTTCATATTTGATTCGATGGTTGCTTTGGCTTCAACGTCAATGACTGGTCTCGTCAAAGAGGATGATGAAAATTCATTGTTCTTCGAGAGCTTAGTATGATGATCCATTTGAGTGAATCCATTGCAGTGGAGATATTTCCATCGGTTGCTAGATTTTCCTTCCCAGCAAGGACAATCGGCTATGAGGTGACCGAATTGTTTGCACTTGAAGCACTTCATTTCTTTTGGAGGTAACTTTATTGAAGATTCAGGCAATTCAAATTCATCATCATTTGTGAGGCATAGATTTTGTCTTCTGAGATCGCTTAGCCTTTCTGTGAGCATTTCAAGTTCCCTTGTGATAGTGTGTTAATTTTCGACATCTTCTTCTTGTGAGCTTCCATAGTGTGAAATAATTTCCCCTTCACTTTCTGAAGAAGATTCTTGATCTTCATTTTCATGTTCCATCTTTTCTTCGTGAATGGATAACAGCGTCATGATCTCGACATAATGAAGTTCTTCATAGTCAGGTCTTTGCTTGATTTCAACTACTATTGGATCGAAGATTGCATCAAGAGCACTCAGTAGCTTGTTGACCACATCTTTAGATGATATCTGTTACTCCTCACTGATGAAGTCTTTCAACAATATATGTCAACCGATTAGTGAGTTCTATAGCACTTTCCTTCCGAAGACTTCTAAAACCAGCAAACATGGCACGAAGCATTTAAGTGTGAGGATCTACTCTGGTAATGAATTCTTCATGAGAATTTTTGATGGCATCCCAAAGTTGCTTTGCAGTGTCAAGATTTTGGAACAAAATGAAAATGTATTTCGAAAGACCGCCACAGATAATATCTTTTGCTTGTGCATTCAACTGCAGTATAGCTTTGTCATCGGAATTTGGAGCGTCACGTTGCTGAATAGTGTATCCGTTTTCCACAATGTACCACATATCTATGTTGATGGCTTGAAGTATGATTCTCATTATCTCTTTCCATGAGAGATAGTCATTTCCATCGAAGATAGGAAACCTTTAGAGTGCGAGGATCTACCTGCATACAAGATACTCAAAACTCCAAGGTTGTTAGACCTTTAATACACAGAGACATGGAGAACCTGCTCTGATACCAATTGTTAGGACCGAGAGTATATCGACCAGAGGGGGTGAATGGGAGATTAAAAAAGTCTTGCGAATGTTTTGAAGTTGATCCCAAACATAGCAGCAGGAATAAAGTTCGGTAGACAAGAGCTTGATCAAGCACGTTATTGAGGAACAAATGTCTCAAGGTAGGAAGCAATAGTAGATCGGGCATAGGATAGCATAGGTTTGACAATGACGATGGTAATGCAACATGCGAACAGATATAGAACCATGAGTGAAAACTAAATATGAACTACAAGGAAAAACTCGAGAAAGAACAATGACGAGGTGAAGGAAAGTAACACAAGAAAACACACCTGTCTAAACAAGATAAGTACAGGGAGAAAAATGTATAACAGGGATGACTAACATAAATGATGAGAATGCAACATGATGAGCACATACATTAAATAATTGTAATAAAAGAGATGACATAAGTGAATGATACGCAACATACAATGATTGATCAGATAAACTATCATCACAGAGCACGAAAGTAAATTGCTAAAGGTAATGTAGTAAGGTAGAATGAACGAGTGGTGCTCGATGGCGACAGCTAGATTTGGTAGACTAGTTCGCCCTTATGGCAAAGCACTACGTCTGGTTGGAGGGGTTGTGATTTAACACAAAAGATAAACTTTCTTCGCCCTATTCTCCTTCAACTCAGAGTTGATCAGACTCTAGTTGATTTCACTCATGGTAGATACTTGTCGGCGATCTTAAAACCTTCGACAGACCCTCTTCGTGAACCACAATGACTCTTGGTTGCTGAAGATCTTGCTCGGTGAAGACAATAATTCTTCAACACTCGAGCTGACACCTATCCGTCTAGAGAGTGCGTAGGTCTCAAGAGTAATAGGTGCAAGAACTCTAACTCAGAACTACTGTGATGCTCAACCACTGTCTAAGTTTCGGCTCTTGATTTTTCTCTCGGGTGATCTTAAACTCAAATCACTCAGAGAGGGGTTGCTCAATCAATCTTCTCAAAAATCTTAAGTGGAGCAACCAACGGGCAGGAGCGGGGTGGCTATTTATAGTTGTAGCCTTTCTTGAAGGGAAAAATACCAAATTGGACATGTGGAGCAGCCAATTGCCGAACAACACAATTCCAACGGTCGGAAATTGAGCGCAATGGTAACATTTCTTGCGGAGCAAGTAATGCTAACTCCTCAGTTCGAAAGATATCTCCTGCAGCCCGAAGAACAACGTCTACCGCTGCAAGGTAATCATTCGAAACATAAAGATATTTCTCTCAGTCTCGCATAGGTTTGGGTTAACCATCACAACAGATCTAAGCTTCGAGACCCTATACCCATGTTAATATTACAGAGGTCCTATGACTCAAATAAATGAAAGAAGAACATCGAAATGAACACTTCGTCTTTACTTTGTCTTCAACTTCCATTTACTGTAGTCAACTTTCTTTGCATAGAATCTTCGAGCCGATTTCTTCATGTGAGCAATAATTTTCGAGGGGCTAACTTCTTTACATCAATCTTCTCGCCTACATGGCTTCAACAAATGTAGCTCATTCTTCTCTACAACGCAAATATTCTTTGGGGAAGTTCCTTGAACTTGACACTAGAGACAACATTTTATTCGGTTCTGCATGGACTATTTCTCTCTATATGCACTAGCAAACAAATGAGTCCATGCCTGTTTTTGTCAACAATCTCCAAAACACAGGAGGGAAAGAAAATATTGCACCAACACTAACTATGGACCCATGGGTCCGTGGTATACTACTCATGCATCATCGGAGGGCGTCAAGGATGATGAAGAGCCCCCTCCATGAATGAATCCCCCTTCGGCAGAGTGCCGAAAAAGGCCTCTAGATGGGATCTCGTGGTTCTAGAACTTTCAGCGACGGAAAAAGTATTTCATGGACTCCTCTATTGATTTCGCGATTTTAGAGAACTTATAGAGGTTGAGCTAGGTCAAACGGAGCCTCGTGGGCCTTACCACCCATCAGGGTGAGTGATGCGGAGCATCCCTCGATCATCCCCATGGACGTACCTACATCTCCCTCGTCACCACTTGGACCTATGACAAGAGCTCGAGCAAAGGCCATCGAAGATAAGGTGAACTCACTCCTCTCCGAACTCCCACCCTCTACTTACGAGTCATGGCTACTACCTCATGCGGAGACTCTATGTGTGATCAGGTACTTGGACGAGAGCCACGAAATAGCTACATTCAATGGCCAAGACGGCGAGGACACCAAGCGTGAAGGACAAGAAGAAGAGCTGCCACGGAAGCTACAGGCTCTGGATGACCGGCCCAGCATGGACGTCCGACGCCTGGAGGTCGCTACAGCTAAAGGAAGAGAGGCCAGCCAGAGCTACAAGCTCCGGACGACCGGCCCAGCCCGGACGTCCGACAACTCCCAGGCTCCGGACGACCGAGCCCCTCCGGACGTCCGACACTTCCCCAACAGAACCAAAAGTACGAAAATCCGAGGAAGACCGGACGACCGTGCAACCGGCAACAAAACCGAATCTATGGACGTCTGAAGACTTATGGATGATACGTCTCCAACGTATCTACTTTTCCAAACACTTTTGCCCTTGTTTTGGACTCTAACTTGCATGATTTGAATGAAACTAACCTGGACTGACGCTGTTTTCAGCAGAACTGCCATGATGTTGTTTTACGTGTAGAAAAGAAAAGTTCTCGGAATGTCCTGGAAATCCACGAAGGCACTTTTCAGAATTAATAAGAATTTTTGGCGAAAGAATCAAGGCCAGGGGGCCCACGGGATGTCCACGAGACAGCCCCTCCCCTAGGGGCGCGCCCTCCTATCTCGTGGGCCCCCCGGACCTCCTCCGACCTCAACTCCAACTCCATATATACCGTCTCGGGGAGAAAAAAATCAAGGAGAAAGTTTCATTGCATTTCACGACACGGAGCCGCCGCCAAGCCCTAATCTCTCTCGGGAGGGCTGATCTGGAGTCCGTTCGGGGCACCGGAGAGGGGGATTCGTCGCCGTCGTCATCATCAACCATCCTCCATCACCAATTTCATGATGCTCACCGCCGTGCGTGAGTAATTCCATCGTAGGCTTGCTGGACGGTGATGGGTTGGATGAGATTTACCATGTAATCAAGTTAGTTTTGTTAGGGTTTGATCCCTAGTATCCACTATGTTCTGAGATTGATGTTGCTATGACTATGCTATGCTTAATGCTTGTCACTAGGGCCCGAGTGCCATGATTTTAGATCTGAACCTATTATGTTTTCATGAATATATGTGTGTTCTTGATCCTATCTTGCAAGTCTATAGTCACCTATTATGTGTTATGATCTGACAACCCCGAAGTGACAATAATCGGGATACTTCTCGGTGATGATCGTAGTTTGAGGAGTTCATGTATTCACTATGTGTTAATGCTTTGGTCCGGTTCTCTATTAAAAGGAGGCCTTAATATCCCTTAGTTTCCACTAGGACCCCGCTGCCATGGGAGGGTAGGACAAAAGATGTCATGCAAGTTCTTTTCCATAAGCACGTATGACTATTTACGGAATACATGCCTACATTACATTGATGAATTGGAGCTAGTTCTATATCACCCTATGTTATAACTGTTGCATGATGAATCGCATCCGACATAATTATCCATCACTGATCCATTGCCTACGAGCTTTTCACATATTGTTCTTCCCTTATTTACTTTTCCGTTGCTACTGTTACAACTACTACAAAAACCCCAAAACATTTATCTTTTCTGTTGCTACTGTTACCATTACTATCATACCACTCTTGCTACTAAATACTTTGCTGCAGATACTAAGTTATCCAGTTGTGGTTGAATTGACAACTCAACTGCTAATACTCAAGAATATTCTTTGGCTCCCCTTGTGTCGAATCAATAAATTTGGGTTGTACTTCACCCTCGAAAGCTGTTACGATCCCCTACACTTGTGGGTTATCAAGACTAATTTCTGGCGCCATTGCCGGGGAGCATAGATCTATTCTCTGAGTCACTTGGGATTAATATCTGTTGATCACTATGAAGAACTTGAAAGACGCTAGACCTAGATTTTGCCCTCAACTACGAGGGAAGGTAAGGAACCGCCATCTAGCTCTGCACTAGATTCTCCTTCCGTTATTAGTAAGCTTACGACACCTAAACCTGCTACTGCTATGAATTCTGATATGTCGCATGTTATCGATGATGCCACTTCTGCTTTGCATGATACTTATGATGAAACTACTTCTGTGCGTGATACTACTTTGCCATTAGGTGAATTTCTTGATGAACAACTTGCTAGAGTTAGGGGGAATGAAAATATTGAAGATGCTATTGATGATAGTGATGATGAACGTTCCCCCAATGATTATGTTTTACCTGTTGTTCCTAGGGGTTATGTTATGAACAAAGAAGCTGTTGAAGCTATTCTTGCTTGCAATGATAGATTTGATCTTAAGAAATTATTAGCTAAATGGAAGCAACAGTCTCTTAATGCTAGAATGAAACCCGATCCTACTTTTGCTACTTCACCTATTTGTGTTACTGATAAGGATTATGAATTCTCTGTTGATCCTGATATTATTACTTTAGTTGAATCTGATCCTTTTTATGGCCTTGAATCTGAAACTGTTGTGGCACATCTTACCAAGTTGAATGATATAGCCACTCTATTTACTCATGATGAGAAGTCTCACTATTTATATAACCTTAAGATATTTCCATTCTCATTAAAGGGTGATGCTAAGACTTGGTATAATTCTCTTGCTCCTGGTTGTGTGCGTAGTCCCCAGGATATGATTTATTACTTCTCTGCTAAATATTTCCCTGCTCATAAGAAAGAAGCTGCCTTGCGGGAAATATATAATTTTGTGCATATCAAAGAAGAGAATCTCCCACAAGCTTGGGGGAGGCTTCTCCGGTTGCTTTATGCTTTGCCTGATCATCATCTTAAGAAAAATGAAATACTTGATATCTTTTATAATGGACTGACCGATGCTTCCAAGGACCACTTGGATAGTTGTGTTGGTTGTGTTTTCAGGGAAAGAACAGTCGACGAAGCTGAAATACTATTGAATAATATGTTGACTAATGAAAATAAATGGACTCTTCCCGAGCCAGTTCCTGAAGTAATTCCTGAACCAATTGAGCCAACTCCTGAGCCTATTCCTAAACCCACTCCGAAGAAGAGAGGTGTTTTATTTCTCAGTCCTGAAGATATGCAAGAGGCAAAGAAATCAATGAAAGAAAAAGGTATTAAAGCTAAAGATGTTAAGAATTTACCTCCTATTGAAGAAATACATGGTCTGAATATACCGCTTGAAGAACCACATTGTCTTGATAACCCGACACAGGTAGTAAAGGCAAATTCTCTCTATAGATACGATAAAGTTGAAATACCTTCTACTAAATTTCATAGCCCATGCTTAGATGAATTTGATAACTTTATGGCTAGACAAGAAAGTTTTAATGCTTATGTTGGTAGAGAGTTAAAGAATAATGCTTTCGAGATAGGACGCGTAGGTGATAATCTGGCTAGAGTTAAAGATGAACTTCACCGCGTCAGCAAATACGCTTCTATGGTTGCTACTCAAGCTGAGCAAGTACTCAAAGCTCAAAATGATTTGCTTAAGGAGTTGAATAATAAAAATGACTTTGCTGTTAGAGTGGCTACTAGAACTGGTAGAATGACTCAGGAACCTTTGTATCCTGAAGGCCACCCTAAGAGAATCGAGCAAGATTCTCAGAGAAATAATCTAGATGTTCCTAGTTCTTCTAAGAAGAAGAAGAAGAAGAAGAAAAAGAAGAATGATAGGACTTTACAAACTTCTAGTGAACCTAATATAGAAACACTTGAGAATCCCAATGATATTTCTATTTCTGATGCTGAAACGCAATCAGGTGATGAACATGAACCTAGTAATAATGTTAATGATAATGTTCATGTTGATGCTTAACCTAGGAATGACAATGATGTAGAGATTGAACCTGCTGTTGATCTTGATAACCCACAATCAAAGAATCAACGTTATGATAAGAGAGATTTTGTTGCTAGGAAGCATGGTAAAGAAAGAGAACCATGGGTTCAGAAACCCATGCCCTTTCCTCCTAAACTATCCAAGTCAAAGGATGATGAGGATTTTGAGCATTTTGCTGAAATGATTAGACCTATTTTCTTACGTATGCGCTTAACTGATATGCTTAAAGTAAATCCTTATGCTAAGTATATGAAGGATACCATCACAAATAAAAGAAAGATACCGGAAGCTGAAATTTCCACCATGCTTGCTAATTACACTTTTAAGGGTGGAATACCAAAGAAACTTGGAGATCCGGGTGTACCAACTATACCATGCTCCATTAAAATAAATTATGTTATAACTGCTTTATGTGATCTTGGAGCCGGTGTTAGTGTTATGCCTCTCTCTTTATATCGTAGACTTGAATTGAATAAGTTGACACCTACTGAAATATCTTTGCAAATGGATGATAAATCAAATGCTATACCTGTCGGTATTTGTGAGGATGTGCCTGTTGTGGTTGCAAATGTCACTATTTTAACGGACTTTGTTATTCTTGATATTCCCGAGGACGATAGTATGCCTATTATCCTTGGTAGACCTTTTCTTAATACTGCAGGGGCTGTTATTGATTGCAACAAAGGCAATGTCACTTTTCATGTTAATGGTAATGAGCATACGGTACACTTTCCGAGGAAACAATCTCAAGTTCATAGCATCAATTCTATTGAAAAAGTTCCAACTATCATTTTTGGAGGTTTTGAATTTCCTCTCCCTACTGTCAAGAAAAAGTATGATATTCTTATTGTTGGGGATTTTCATATCCCCGTTGAGGTAACTTAGTGTTATTCGAAATTTCTCCAGTTCCGTGTTATTTGGAATGAGTTTGTTAACAAGACTTTCAACCTTGTTAGTGGATTCATTTTGATAATCACGAGATGGATGAAACTAGAAGGCACAACCTTCTGTACCCTCCTTTTACTTTCTGTTATTTAGAATAAATAAAGAAAAAATAGTATTATTTGTCTGTGTTCTGATTTTTCCGTGCAATAAAAACATAGTCTGAAAATAAAAGTGCTCCAAATGCCCGACAAATTTAGTATGATTTTTTCTGGAATATTTGAGGATTTTAGGCACTGAAAACACTGCGGGAGGGCCAAGCACCGAGCCACGAGAGAGGAGGGCGCGCCCCCCCTGTAGGGCGCACCCCCCTGTCTCGTGGGCCCCTGGTGACTCCCCTCCACTTATGCCAGCACCCACACACTCCATCTTCTACCCAAAAAAAATCCCCATCCAGCTCAAGCCTGAGTTCTAGCTCGTTTTGCTGTGATTTTCGATCTCTTAGCTCAAAGCTCCATTCGCAAAATTGCTTTGGGAGATTGTTGCTTGGTATGTGACTCCTCCGTTGGTCCAATTAGTTTTTGTTCTAGTGCTTTATTCATTGCTAATCCTTGCTGCCTTGGTGACCCTGTTCTTGAGCTTGCATGTTAAATTTTTGAGGTCCCAAGCAATTCCAATGCATGATATAGGCTCTAGGCACTTGTAGGAGTAGTTGCTATCAATCTTGTTTAGATTTATGCACTTTTATTTTGAAGTTACTAAAATTTCAGAAATTTTCAGAAAAAGAAATATGCTTAGGAGAATGTACCAAGGTGGCTCCTCGGCAAAGAAAGGGCCAAGGATTGCTATACGTGAGCAAGACGTTAAATTGCTGAGGGATGCATATGTACGGGCTTGTGAGTGGCCATCCGATGATTTTATGGTCGAAGCAGGCTTCAAGGAGGAATTTGATGCGTATGTGCGTAATGCCGAGCTGGAGGACTTCTTACAAGATAAGTGTCCTCAATATTATCATTTGACTGATTCCTTTGTGCAGAGGTTCGAATATATTTCTTCGCGTAATTCTCCTAGTGTCATGTTTGATATTTATGATACATCTTATACCATGGATTTAGAGGATTTCACAACTGCTTGCAAACTCCCTCAGTGGGGTAATATCAATGATCCTCGCAAATCTGAATTTAGAGATTTTGTTGCTAGTATTACTGTCGGAGAATCTAGGGACGTAGCACAAGCTACCATAGTGAGCATTCATTTTGCTGCTATACATTACTTTGCTCTCTTTATTGGTAAATGCATTAACGGTAAGGACGAAGTAAGTCACTTGTGTGCCCCTGATCTTTGTGTCCTCAAGAGTGATGTGTCTGGTTACAGAGGTTATAACTTGGGGGCAATAGTTGCACGTAGGCTGCATAATAATAGTAAAAAGGGAAACTTCTTTGGAGAAATTTATGCAACCCGTGTGGCAAATTTTCTTAATATAGCTCCACGAGAGGGGGATATGATTGTACCTGTTTATTTAGATAAAGAAGCTATGTTTGATCATCAATTTCTTGAGAGGAATGAACAATTCCTCCATTATCGACTAATCTATGATAGACGCAACGTCATCCCTGTCACTCTTCCTGCTCCCTACCTTTTTGATTATCAGGCAAGAGGAGGATATGTTATCACAGGGAAGAAGCCACTGAATATGAGAGGGGAATGGAGGCAGCTCGCCAACACGTTGCTGCCCAAGAGGCTGTTGCCTCTGCATCTCAGTACAATCCCAATTTCACTTATGGATATCAGCCAGGCGGTCCTTGGTATTAAACCAACTTAGGCCAAAAGCCTAAGCTTGGTGGAGTACGTATTTCTCACCGACTTTACATTCATGTTCACACACTAGTCGTCGGTGCTCATACTCTTTCATTGTATTATCCATGTTAGTTTAAATCTCCTTTTTCTAGTTTTCTTCTTGTGTGTTTGATAAACCTTAAGAAAAACAAAAAAATAGTTAGTTTAATTTCCTTGCTTGTAGTAGAAATTAAAATGAAAACCCAAAAAGATTTCTCGTTCTTCTTTTACTTGTTGGGAGCTTTCCCGTGTAAATAGTTTTCTTTTCTTTTCTTTCTTTTGTGGGTCAAGAAGACCATATTGAAAATGCTTAGTGGCTCTCATATGCATGATTGATTATTTATATTTAGAGCCCATATTACTTGTCTTCTCTCTTGAGTTGAATGCTTGTAGATTCCAGCTTAGTCCAATGCACGTGCACTCTTATTATTATACACTTTGTTCGGTCGTGCGAGTGAAAGGCAATAATGACGATATATGATGGACTTATTGGGATGAGAAAAGCTGGTATGAACTCGACCTCTCTTGTTTTTGTAAATATGATGATTCATCGTTCCTGAGTCAGCTATTATGAAATAAACATATTTGCAATGACATTTAGAGATTATAGTTGCTTGTGCCATGCTTGATTAGCTATGAGTTATAATGGTTTACCTTGCGTGTCAACATGCTATTAGAATGATTATGATGTGATATGATGGGATGGTATCCTCCTTTAAATGAATTGAGTGACTCGACTTGGCACATATTCACGCATGTAGTTGAATCAAATCAACATAGCCTTCACGATATTTATGTTCATGGTGGATTATATCCTACTCATGCTTGTATCTCGTGTGAATTAATTTTAATGCATGCTTACGACTGTTGTCGCTCTCTCAGTTGGTCGCTTCCTAGTCTTTTGCTAGCCTTCACCTGTACTAAGCGGGAATACTGCTTGTGCATCCAAACTCCTTAAACCCCAAAGTTGTTCCATATGAGTCCACTATACCTTCCTATATGCGGTATCTACCTGCCGTTCCAAGTAAATTTGTATGTGCCAAACTCCAAACCTTCAAATGGAATTCTGTTTTGTATGCTCGAGCAACTCATGTTACAACTAGTGCTGCCTATATCTTCCATGCTAGGTGTGTTATTCTCAGAGGAGTGGACTCCGCTCCTCATTCACGAGAAAGGGCCGGTAACCGGGATGCCCAGTCCCATGGTCCAAAAAGATCAAAGCAAATCAAAATAATTAAACAAAACTCCCCCAGGGCTGTTGTATGTTGGAGGCACTCGTTGTTTCGAGCAAGCCATGGATTGATGCTTGTTGGTGGTTGGGGGAGTATAAACCTTTACCATTCTGTTTTGGAACTGCCTATAATGCATGTAGTATGGAAGATACAACCATCTCATAGTTGTTGCGTTGACAACGAAAGTATGCCGCTCAAAATTTTATTCAATCTCTATTTTAAAATCGAGCTCTGGCACCTCTACAAATCCCTGCTTCCCTCTGCGAAAGGCCTATCTATTTACTTTTATGTTGAGTCATCATTCTTCTTATTAAAAGCACCCGCTGGAGAGCACATTGTCATTTGCATTCATTATTATTGGTTTATATTGGGTATGACTTGACTGGATCTCTTTTACCATGAATTACAATGTTTAGTCAGTCCTTGATCTTTAAAGGTGCTCTGCATTTATGTTTTGCGGTCTCAGAAAGGGCTAGCGAGATACCATTTTGTTATATCATGTTATGATTATTTTGAGAAAGTGTTGTCATCCGAGTTTTATTATTATGACTCGCTAGCTGATTATGCTATTGATATGAGTAATTGTGAGACCTATGTGTTATTGTGAGTATGGTTAGTTCATAATATTTGCTGAAACTTGAATGCTGGCTTTTCATGTTTACAACAACAAGAGCAAACAGAGTTTGTAAAAGTTTTTCTTTATCACTTTCAGTTTGTCAACTGAATTGCTTGAGGACAAGCAAAGGTTTAAGCTTGGGGGAGTTGATACGTCTCCAACGTATCTACTTTTCCAAACACTTTTGCCCTTGTTTTGGACTCTAACTTGCATGATTTGAATGAAACTAACCCGGACTGACGCTGTTTTCAGCAGAACTGCCATGATGTTGTTTTATGTGTAGAAAAGAAAAGTTCTCGGAATGTCCTGGAAATCCACGGAGGCACTTTTCAGAATTAATAAGAATTTTTGGCGAAAGAATCAAGGCTAGGGGGCCCACGGGCTGTCCACGAGACAGGGGGCGCCCCCCTAGGGGCGCGCCCTCCTATCTCGTGGGCCCCCCGGACCTCCTCCGACCTCAACTCCAACTCCATATATACCGTCTCGGGGAGAAAAAAATCAAGGAGAAAGTTTCATCGCGTTTCACGACACGGAGCCGCCGCCAAGCCCTAATCTCTCTCGGGAGGGCTGATCTGGAGTCCGTTCGGGGCTCCGGAGAGGGGGATTCGTCGCCGTCGTCATCATCAACCATCCTCCATCACCAATTTCATGATGCTCACCGCCGTGCGTGAGTAATTCCATCGTAGGCTTGCTGGACGGTGATGGGTTGGATGAGATTTACCATGTAATCAAGTTAGTTTTGTTAGGGTTTGATCCCTAGTATCCACTATGTTCTGAGATTGATGTTGCTATGACTTTGCTATGCTTAATGCTTGTCACTAGGGCCCGAGTGCCATGATTTCAGATCTGAACCTATTATGTTTTCATGAATATATGTGTGTTCTTGATCCTATCTTGCAAGTCTATAGTCACCTATTATGTGTTATGATCCGACAACCCCGAAGTGACAATAATCGGGATACTTCTCGATGATGACCGTAGTTTGAGGAGTTCATGTATTCACTATGTGTTAATGCTTTGGTCCGGTTCTCTATTAAAAGGAGGCCTTAATATCCCTTAGTTTCCACTAGGACCCAGCTGCCACGGGAGGGTGGACAAAAGATGTCATGCAAGTTCTTTTCCATAAGCACGTATGACTATTTACGGAATACATGCCTACATTACATTGATGAATTGGAGCTAGTTCTATATCACCCTATGTTATAACTATTGCATGAGGAATCGCATCCGGCATAATTATCCATCACTGATCCATTGCCTATGAGCTTTTCACATATTGTTCTTCGCTTATTTACTTCTCCGTTGCTACTGTTACAACTACTACAAAAACCCAAAAACATTTATCTTTTCTATTGCTACTGCTACCATTACTATCATACCACTCTTGCTACTAAATACTTTGCAAATACTAAGTTATCCAGGTGTGGTTGAATTGACAACTCAACTGCTAATACTCAAGAATATTCTTTGGGTCCCCTTGTGTCGAATCAATAAATTTGGGTTGTACTTCACCCTCGAAAGCTATTGCGATCCCCTACACTTGTGGGTTATCAATGGACGACCGGGCCGTCCCGAGCCTCCGGATGTCCGACGCCCACCGGACGTCCGACCCCTAGCTGCGCCCAGTTGTGGGCTGATGCCCATGTACCCCTTCACTTCGCCCCTCATTTGCACTATGTCTATAAATAGACCTCTCCCAACTCCTAGCTAGGGTTAGCATTTATGTAGCTCATTTGTGAGATAGAGCCTCACTCATCCATCCGGATCTACTCCTCGTGAGGGACCGACACCTCTTCGGAGAAGATCCACCTAGATTCAAGACCTCCATCCGGAGAAGACCATCATCAAGACCTCCTCACGGAGAAGAACCGATTACCCTTTGTATCGTCTCTTGTTGGATTTGGATCTTGTACCCCTCTTGTGTTTCGAAGATCTAGCACATGTGTGACTTTGTTCTTGTTGGTTGAGTGTTCTCTCGTGTTTTTCTCTCGTTCCCCTCCTCATTTTCTTCGTGTTGCTCGTAGGGATCTGCTCCAAACGTGAAAGATCAGCCTCTAGGGTTCTACCCTACATCATCTTGGTATCATGAGCCAGGTAGATCGCGTTTTTGGAGTCCCTACCCCGTGTTTTCTAGCTTGATTTTGTTATTTTCGTCCTAAATCCGAAAATCCCCACCAAAAATGGCCCCAATTTTTTTTGTGATTTGTTGGTGTGTTGAATTTTTGTTGGATTTGATCCATGGATTTGTGATTCCACGTGTGGATATAGCTTTCCCCACCCTCCCCACCCTTTTCCATCCACAAAATCGATCGAATTCGACATCCCCACCTTCCTCCAGCCTGAATTCAAGTAGTTCTTCCCGTGCCCGATTTTCGCCCAGGCACCGAACGTGCGGACCCCACCGGACCTCCAGCGACCGGACGACCGTGACCCACCGGACGTCTGTAAAACCTTGACAAAACTGAAACTTTTCAGTTCGGCTACCACCACTTCCCCACCTTCCACCATGTCTTCCAAACACTTATCCCGCCACAGCAGTCCACATACTCCACCATCGTTCACCCATACCACCTAACGATTTTTACACGTTTTGATCTTTGAGATTTTGGGTTGTGGCTCCCGTCTCCTATTGTGTTTCGGCTATATAGTTACGGTTCGACATCATCATCACCACCGCTCATCTTCGCAAAGGACTCATCATCGCCAAGGACGGTAACCTCGACGACATCTTTGTCATCCCATGCCATTGCATTGATAA
This sequence comes from Triticum aestivum, assembly GCF_018294505.1. NCBI lineage: Eukaryota > Viridiplantae > Streptophyta > Magnoliopsida > Poales > Poaceae > Triticum > Triticum aestivum. The sequence goes on along the minus strand of NC_057813.1, from coordinate 320,998,067 downwards.
CCACATAGCCTTACTTTTGCGTTGCTTACCCATCGAGACTAGCCTTTGAGTATTGCCGGCAACATGACTTGTGCACATTAGTGATCATACTCCATAGAATACATACCATATCATAGTGGTACATATCTTGGCATCATCTTTTGTGTCACAAAGTTGTCATCGCATACACAATTGCTATCTTGGTTCGTGAAGTTTTGCATGAGAAAAGAGCTCAAAAGTGAAAGAGCCAAACAAGTTTCTAAGCAAAGAGGGAAAGATAAGCAAAGAGCTTATAAGCAAGAACCATAGCATCATACTACATTAAGATTGTCATATCCAATCATCTTGGATCATATCACCAAAATGTCATACATATAGTATACTTGGGATAGAGGTCGTTGCATTTTTGCCTAGTAGGTTGTGCACAAGTTACGTATCTGCCTATTGTGCAATCGTGCTAGCGTCTCTCTAGTATTGTGCAACAAGAGCATTTTCGTGGACTCCACATTTTGGCTCATTTTTGGTTTGCACAATCCCACTTATCTATTTGCGTGTGTGTTTCTGTGTACCTCTACTTGCTTGGTCTACTTGTTGCATTTGCAAATTTGTGAATCTTTTCCAACATTATTTAAGCTCACTTACAATTGCATCAAATTTTGTGCCACCATCCTAACCAAGCTCCACCATAAGCTTTTACTTGTGTAGGTGTGAGAACCGACAAGAATTGGTACCAATTGTGCTATTTCATTGTCCGCATTTGAGTGATCTTGATCCATCTTCAACATCGGTCAAGGTACATTGGGTATAAGTTCTACTCTTTCTGCCACTCACATTTTGCTTGGAATGATGGATAGGCCAAGTACTTCTACCAACCCACTCTTCATCGAGCAAGACAATGACATGTCATCATTCGTCACTGAGAGCCACCTCTTTGGTGCACAACGAGCGTTGCATCAAGAGCAACAAGCAATGACTGACTGCATCGACAATCTCGCCACTGACTTGCGACTCTACGATCAACGTACAAGAGACTACTTCGACAACAAGCTCGATGCTCACAAGCAAGAGAATGATGCAAGAATGGACGAGATCCATGCCTTGTTGGTGAACCGCCCTCCTTCTACTTCTTCATACTCAAGACGGAGCCGCTCAAGTCGACACTCCGACGACACCTTCTCTGGCTTAAGTACACCGACATCGAACACTCTTCGACGAGCCGCGCATCAAGACCGTCATGCATCTCGCAATCCTCTGCATGGAAATCATCCGCAAGAGCAAGTCGACGAGCAAGTACTTCATCATCAACCACACCAAGATCCTTTTGCACAAGCTCAAGAACGACAACGTCAACGTCACCAAGAGGAAGAACGAGCGCATCAACATCAAGAGGAACAAGACACCGCGGATCAACGTCTTCAACAAGAACAACGTGAAGCATAGGCTCTTGAGGCGCAGCGTGCCCTTCAAGAATAAAGTCGAGACATTGCCAAGCGCAACCGCGATAGGCGCAATCAAGAGGAAGCACTTCGAGAAGAAATCCAAGAGCGTAATTACCAACCAAGAGTGCAATGTCAAGTTCCTCCACATCCTCCTCAAGCTCGACAAGCTCCTCCTCAACCTCAAGTTCAACAAGGGCAAGATGATCATGGACTTCCTCCACGCCAAGAGCAACATGAGGTTGACTATCATCCATGTCAAGGGCGTCATCATCATCCTCGACCACAACACAATGAGGTTGCAATGAGGTTGACTATGTGCTCATATGGTGGGAACAAGTCCTTGAGCGCCGAGAAGCAAAATGTGAACCACTAATCACCACTTGGGCTCAAATGAAAGATGTCATGTGGGCACGTTTTGTGCCAACCTACTACAACCGCGATCTCTTCAAGAAGCTCCAACTCCTCAAGCAAGGAACAAAGAGTGTTGAAGAATACTACAAGGAAATGGAGATAGCCATGATACAAGCCAATGTCACGGAAGAAGATGAGCAAACAATGGCGTGCTTCTTGAATGGCCTCAATCATCCCATCAAGAAGATTGCCGACTTCCAACCCTACTCCAACCTCATTGAGCTTGTGCATCAAGCTACCAAAGCGGAACATCAAGTGCAAGATGACTTCAAGTACGCCAAGTACTCATCCTAGACCTACGGCTTCTCCAACTCCCAAGCTTCAACGACTCCTCCAACTTCTAACTCAACCAAGCCATCTACAAGCAACAACGACAAGTCAAGTTACAAGAAAACTTTGACAACCTAAATTCGTCCTCTTCCTACAACAAGCAACTTCAAGCCGTGCGCTTCATCATCTACTCCAACCGATGAGACCATCAAGACAAGCTCCTTCAAGTGTTTCACTTGCGGCGGCCGAGGCCACAAGTCTTTCCAATGCACCAACAAGTGCACCATGATCCTCAACGACGATGGAACCTATGACTCCATGAGCGAAGAGGAGATGGAAGCCCTTGAGCAAGTGGACATGCACCGACGCGTGAATGAGGATGAAGATGATCAAGTCTTTTGTGATGAGGATTTGAGCCCCGCTCTTGTCGTCTCCAAAGTCTTGACTCTTCAACATCAACAAGACGAAGACCAAAGATGCCACATCTTCCACACTAAGGCCGGCATCAATGGAAGGTCTGTCAAGGTCATCATCAATAGAGGTAGTTCTCACAACTTGGCAAGTGAAGAACTTTGCTCCAAGCTATAATTTGTCAAGATGAAGCACCCACACCCCTACAAAGTCCAATGGCTAAGCGACTCCAACACTATACGAGTTGAGCATATGGTCCAAGTCTCCTTCAAAATTGGAGCATATGAGGACACTTTGGAGTGTGATGTCGTCCCGATGTCCATTTGCCACCTCCTTCTTGGTCGGCCATGGCAATTCGACCACGGCGTCATCCACAACGGGCGTACCAATCACTATAGCTTCAATATGAAAGGGAAGGAGTATGTGCTACGACCTATGCCTCCTAGTCAAGTGATAGCCGACAAGCAAGCCACCCATCATGGAGAAAAGAGCGAGAGAGTGATCCACCCAAAAGAGAGTGAGAGCCACAAGCCAAAACCGAGTGCCTCCATGATGATCGACAAGAAAAACTTCGTCCTATTCGCCACCAAAAGAGAGATGAGAGAAGTGTGTGAGAACCCATCGAGTGTTATGCACTTTGTCCTTGTGTGCAAGGACGAGGCACCAAAAACTAACACCTCTCATGATATACCTTTAGTGTTGTCTTCTCTTTTGGCAGGAATTCCAAGATGTTTTCCCCGATGAGCTACCACCGGGACTACCTCCACTTCGAGGCATTGAGCACCGAATCGACCTCATCCCCGGAGCACCTCTACCTAACAAAGCTCCATACCGCGTCAACCCCGAAGAAACTAAGGAGATCCAATGGCAAGTACAACAACTCATCGACAACGGACATGTACGCGAAAGCTTAAGCCCTTGTGCCGCTCCGGTTATACTTGTGCCCAAGCAAGATGGTAGTTTTCGCATGTGCTCGGATTGTAGACCCATCAATGTTATTACCGTTCGTTATAGACATCCCATTCCTCGCTTAGATGGTATGCTTGATGAACTTAGCGGTGCCACCATTTTCTCCAAAATTGATCTTAAAAGTGGCTATTATCAAATACGCATACAAGAAAGTGAAGAATGGAAAACCGCTTTCAAAACCAAATTTGGCTTGTATGAGTGGTTAGTAATGCCTATGGGTTTATCGGAAGCTCCCGGTACTTTCATGCGTCTTATGCATTTTGTGCTTCGTCCTTACATTGGAGTGTTTGTTGTGGTCTACTTCGATGACATTCTTGTTTTTAGCAAATCCATGAAAGAGCATCTAAATCATGTTAGGGCTGTTTTGCAAACTCTTCGCAAGGAACGTCTTTATGCCAACATGAAAAAGTGCACATTTGGGGTTGACAAGCTTCTTTTCTTGGGTTTTGTTGTTTCTTCCAAGGGTGTCCATGTTGATGAATCTAAAATTGAAGCAATTAAAACTTAGCCCCTGATACGACTCCATCGTATCTATAATTTTTGATTGTTCCATGCTAATATTATTCAACTTTCATATACTTTTGGCATCTTTTTATATTATTTTTAGGACTAACATATTAATCCACTACCCAGTGCCAGTTCCTGTTTGTTACATGTTTTATGTTTCACAGAAAACCCATATCAAACAGAGTCCAAACGGGATAAAAACAGACGGAGAATATTTTTGGAATATTTGTGATATTTGGGACGAAGAATCAATGCGAGACGGTGCTCAAGGGGGCCATGAGGCAGGGGGCGCGCCGCTGACCCTCGTGGGCACCCCGTAAGGCGGTTGCTACTCTTCTTTTGCCGCAAGAAAGCTAATTTCTGAAAAACAATAGTGGCAAAGGTTTCAATCCAATCGGAGTTACGGATCTCCGGGAATATAAGAAACGGTGAAAGGGTAGAAGCTGGGAATGCAGAAACAGAGAGAGACAGAGAGACAAATCCAATCTCGGAGGGGCTCTCGCCCCTCCCATGCCATGGACACCATGGACCAGAGGGGAAACCCTTCTCCCATCTAGGGAGAAGGTCAAGGAAGAACAAGAAGACGGGGGGCTCTCTCCCCCTTGCTTCCGGTGGCGCCGGAACGCCGTCGGGGGCCATCATCATCGCCACGATCTACACCAACACCTCCATCATCTTCACCAACATCTTCATCACCTTCCCCCATCTATATTCAGCAGTCCACTCTCCCGCAACCCGCTGTACCCTCTACTTGAACATGGTGCTTTATGCTTCATATTATTATCCAATGATGTGTTGCCATCTGCTACGTCTTGAGCTTGCGTTGGTTTTCCTTGAAGAGGAAAGGGTGATGCAGCAAAGTAGCGTAAGTATTTCCCTCAATTTTTTAGAACCAAGGTATCAATCCAGTAGGAGGCTCCTCAAAAGTCCCACACACCTACACAATCAAATAAAGAACTCACAACCAACGTAATGAAGGGGTTGTCAATCCCTTCATGGCCACTTGCTAAAGTGAGATCTGATAGAGATAGTATGATAAGATAAATATATTTTTGGTATTTTATAATATAGATGCAAAAAGTAAAGATGCAAATAAAAGTAGATTGAAACCTTATATGATAAAAGATAGACCCGGGGGCCATAGGTTTCACTAGTGGCTTCTCTCAAGATAGCATACGTATTACGGTGGGTGAAGAAATTACTGTCGAGCAATTGATAGAAAAGCGAATAATTATGAGATTATCTAGGCATGATCATGTATATAGGCATCACGTCCGCGACAAGTAGACCGACTCCTGCCTGCATCTACTACTATTACTCCACACATCGACCGCTATCCAGCATGCATCTGGAGCATTAAGTTCATAAGAACAGAGTAACGCATTAAGAAAGATGACATGATGTAGAGGGATAAACTCAAGCAATATGATATAAACCCATCTTTTTATCCTCGATGGCAACAATACAATATGTGCCTTGAAACCCTTTCTATCACTGGGTAAGGACACCGCAAGATTGAACCCAAAGCTAAGCACTTCTCCCATGGCAAGAAAGATCAATCTAGTAGGCCAAACCAAACTGATAATTTGAAGAGACTTGCAAATATATCTCAATCATACATAAAAGAATTCAGAGAAGATTCAAATATTTCTCATAGATAAACTTGATCATAAACCCACAATTCATCGGATCTTGACAAACACAGCACAAAAAGAGTTACATCGAATAGATCTCCACAAGAGAGGGGGAGAACATGGTATTGAGATCCAAAAAGAGAGAAGAATCCATCTAGCTAATAACTATGGACCCAAAGGTTTGTGGTAAACTACTCACAACTCATCGGAGGGGCTATGGTGTTGATGTAGAAGCCCTCCATGGTCAATTCCCCCTCCAGCGGAGCGCCGGCGAAGGCTCTAAGATGGGATCTCGCGGATACAGAAGGTTACGGCAGTGGAAATTGTTTTTCGTTGGCTCCCTGGATGTTTTCGGGGTACGTGGGTATATATAGGAGGAATAAGTACGTCGGTGGCCGCTCGTGGGGCCCAGGAGACAGGGGGGCATGCCCAGGAGGGGTGGGCGTGCCCTCCTATCTCCTGGCTGCCTCGTTTGCTTCTTGACTTGCACTCCAAGTTCTCCAGATCACGTTCGTTCCAAAAATCACGCTCCTGAAGGTTTCATTCCGTTTGGACTCCGTTTGATATTCCTTTTCTTTGAAATACTGAAATAGGCAAAAAAACAGCAATACGGGCTGGGCCTCGGGTTAGTAGGTTAGTCCCAAAAATGATATAAATATATAAAATAAAGCCCATAAACATCCAAAAGGGGTAATTTAATAGCACGGAACAATCAAAAATTATAGATACGTTGGAGACGTATCAAGCATCCCCAAGCTTAATTCCTGCTCGTCCTTGAGTAGGTAAATGATAAAAATAGATTTTTTGATGTGGAATGCTACCTAGCATAATTCTCAATGTAATTTTCTTTATTGCGGCATGAATGTTCAGATCCAAATGAGTCAAAATAAAAGTTCATATTGACATAAGAAATAGTAATACTTCAAGCATACTAATCAAAGCAATCATGTCTTCTCAAAATAACATGGCTAAAGAAAGTTATCCCTACAAAATCATATAGTCTGGCTATTGCTCTATCTTCATCACACAAAATATTTAATCATGCACAATCCCGATGACAAGCCAAGAAATTGTTTCATACTTTAGTAATCTCAAACTTTTTCAACTTTCACGCAATACATGAGCGTGAGCCATGGACATAGCACTTTATGTGGAATAGAATGGTGGTTGTGGAGAAGACAAAAAAGGATAAGATAGTCTCACATCAACTAGGCGTATCAACGGGCTATGGAGATGCCCATTAATAGATATCAATGTGAGTGAGTAGGGATTGCCATGCAACAGATGCACTAGAGCTATAAATGTATGAAAGCTCAACAAAAGAAACTAAGTGGGTGTGCATCCAACTTGCTTGCTCACGAAGACCTAGGGCATTTTGAGGAAGCCCATCATTGGAATATACAAGTCACGTTCTATAATGAAAAATTCCCACTAGTATATGAAAGTGACAACATAGGAGACTCTCTATCATGAAGATCATGGTGCTACTTTGAAGCACAAGTGTGGTAAAAGGATAGTAGCATTATCCCTTCTCTCTTTTTCTCTCATTTTTTTCTTTTGTTTTTTCTCTTTTTTTTATTTTTTTTCTTTGGCCTCCCCTTTTTTTTGGCCTTTCTCTTTTTTTTCTTTTGTAAAGTCCGAAGTCTCATCCCAACTTGTGGGGGAATCATAGTCTCCATCATCCTTTCCTCACTGGGACAATGCTCTAATAATGAAGATCATCACACTTTTATTGATTTACAACTCAAGGCTAGAACAAAATATGACTCTATATGAATGCCTCCGGCGGTGTACCGGGATATGCAATGAATCAAGAGTGACATGCATGAAAATTATGAAGGTGGCCTTGCCACAAATACGATGTCAACTACATGATCATGCAAAGAGAAATATTACAATGATGATGCGTGTCATATAAACGGAAAGATGGAAAGTTGCATGGAAATATATCTCGGAATGGCTATGGAAATACTATAATAGGTAGGTATGGTGGCTGTTTTGAGGAAGGTATATGGTGGGTGTATGGTACCGGTGAAAGTTGCGCGACACAAGAGAGGCTAGAAATGGTGGAAGGGTGAGAGTGCGTATAATCCATGGACTCAACATTAGTCAAAAGAACTCACTTATTACAAAAATCTACAAGTCATCAAAAACAAAGTATTACGCGCATGCTCCTAGGGGGATAGATTGGTAGGAAAAGACCATCGCTCGTCCCCAACCGCCACTCATAAGGAAGACAATCAATAAATAAAATTGTGCTCCAACTTCACCACAAAGCGGTTCACCATACGTGCATGCTACGGGAATCAGAAACTTCAACACAAGCATTCTTTAAATTCATAATCACCCAACTAGCATGATTTTTAATATCACTACCTCCATATCTCAAAACAATTATCAAGTATCAAATTAATCATAGCATCCAATTCACTTTCTATGATAGTTTTTATTATACCCAACTTGGATGCCTACCATTCTAGGACCAATTTTATAACCATAGCAAATACCATGATGTTCTAAAAGACTCTCAAAATAATATAAGTGAAGCGTGAGAGACTAGCAATTTCTACAAAATTAAGCCACCGTCGTGCTCTAAAAGATATAAGTGAAGCATTAGAGCAAAAACTATCAAGCTCAAAAGATATAAGTGAAGCACATAGCATATTCTAATAAATTTCAATCAAGTGGGATTCTCCCAAAAGGTGTGTACAGCAAGGATTATTGTGGTAAACTAAAAAGCAAATACTAATATAACACATGACGCTCCAAGCAAAACACATATCATGTGGCGAATAAAAATATAACTCCAAGTAAAGTTACCAATGAACGAAGACGAAAGAGGGGATGCCTTCCCGGGGCATCCCCAAGCTTTGGCTTTTGGCTATTCTTAAATATCTTGGGGTTCCTTGGGCATCCCCAAGATTAGGCTCTTGCCACTCCTTATTCCATAGTCCATCAAATTTTTACCCAAAACTTGAAAACTGCACAACACAAAACTCAACAGGAAATCTTATAAGCTCCGTTAGTGAAAGAAAAAAAACCCACCACATAAGGTACTGTAATGAACTCATTCTTTATTTATTTTGGTGTTAAACCTACTGTATTCCAAGTTCTCTACGGTTCACATCACTTAATACTAGCCATAGATGCATCAAAATAAGCAAACAACACACGGAAAACAGAATCTGTCAAGAATAGTCTGTAGCAATCTGTAACTAACGCAAACTTCTGGAACTCTAAAAATACTACAAAAATAGGAAGTCCTGGAAAATTTGTCTATTGATCAGCAGCAAAAAGAATAAACGCAAAATCACGTTTCTGTGATTTAAAAAAACTAATTTTGTGCGTGCAAAGTTTCTGTTTTTCGGCAGAATCAAATTAACTATCATCATAGGTTATCCTATAGGTTCTACTTGGCACAAACACTAACTAAAACATAAAAACACTTCTAAACAGAAGGTAGATGCAAAATTTATTAAATAACAGTAAGGAAAAATATTGGGTTGTCTTCCAAAAAGCGCTTTTCTTTAAAGCCTTTTTTAGTTAGGCATTGAGATTTCAATGATGCTCACATGAAAGACAAGAATTGAAGCGCAAAGAGAGCATCATAAAACATGTGACAAACACACTCAAGTCTAACATACCTCCTATGCATAGGCATCTTATAAGCAAACAAATTAGCAAGGCAAGCAAAAACTAGCATATGCAAGGAAGAACAAAGAGATGATAGCAATCTCAGCATGAAGAGAGGTAATTTAGTAACATGAAAATTTCTACAACCATATTTTCCTATCTCATAATAATTACATGTAAGATCATAAGCAAATTCAACAAAATAACTATCACATAACATATTCTCAACATGATCCACATGCATGCAAAGTTGACACTCTGCCAAGATAGTAGGATTAACATTAACTAAAGTCATGACCTTTCCGAACCCACTTTTATCAAAAATATCATAAGATTGAACATACTCCAAATATGTGGGATCTAAAGTTGACACTCTTCCAAACCCACTTTCAATATTATTGCAAACACTATTATCAATCTCATATTCATCATGGGGCTTAAATAAATTTTCAAGGTTATAAGAAGAATCACCCCAATCATGATCATTAAAACAAGTAGTAGACATAGCAAAACTAGCATCCCAAAGCTTAGGGTTTTGCATATTATTAGCACAATTGACATCAAGATAATTTATAGGAAAATCATTGCAATCATGCTTTTTATTCAAGGAGTTATCGTGAATCTCTTCATAAATTTCTTCATCATAATTTTCAGATTCACAAATTTTGAGAAAAGCTTCATAAATATAATCTAGTGCACAAAACTCACTAGCAATTGGTTCATCATAATTGGATCTCTTAAAAAGATTAGCAAGAGAATGAGGATCCATAGATCTTAGGTTCTGTTTAGCAATAAATAAGCATCTATTCCAACCAAACAAGCAAATGAAAGGGCAAGCAAAAGAGAGAAGAGAAGATTGGGAAAGGGAGGGCGAATAAAACGGCAAGGGTGAAGTGGGGGAGAGGAAAACGAGAGGCAAATGGAAAATAAAGTAAATGCGAGGGAGATGAGTTCGTGAAGGGTACTTGGTATGTCTTGACTTGAGCGAAGACCTCCCCGGCAATGGCGCCAGAAATCCTTCTTGCTACGTCTTGAGCTTGCGTTAGTTTTCCTTGAAGAGGAAAGGGTGATGCAGCAAAGTAGCATAAGTATTTCCCTCAGTTTTTGAGAACCAAGGTATCAATCCAGTAGGAGGCTCCTCAAAAGTCCCACGCACCTACACAAACAAACAAAGAACTTGCAACCAACGTAATAAAGGGGTTGTCAATCCCTTCACGGCCACTTGCTAAAGTGAGATCTGATAGAGATAGTATGATAAGATACATATATTTTTGGTATTTTATAATATAGATGGAAAAAGTAAAGATGCAAATAAAAGTAGATTGAAAGCTTATATGATAAAAGATAGACCCGGGGGCCATAGGTTTCACTAGTGGCTTCTCTCAAGATAGCATAAGTATTACTGTGGGTGAACAAATTACTGTCGAGCAATTGATAGAAAAGCGAATAATTATGAGATTATCTAGGCATGATCATGTATATAGGCATCACGTCCGCGACAAGTAGACCGACTCCTACCTGCATCTACTACTATTACTCCACACATCGACCGCTATCCAGCATGCATCTAGAGTATTAAGTTCATAAGAACAGAGTAACGCATTAAGAAAGATGACATGATTTAGAGGGATAAACCCAATCAATATGATATAAACCCCATCTTTTTATCCTTGATGGCAACAATACAATATGTGCCTTGCAACCCTTTCTGTCACTAGGTAAGGACACCGCAAGATTGAACCCAAAGCTAAGCACTTCTACCATGGCAAGAAAGATCAATCTAGTAGGCCAAACCAAACTGATAAGTCGAAGAGACTTGCAAAGATAACTCAATCATACATAAAAGAATTCAGAGAAGATTCAAATATTTCTCATAGATAAACTTGATCATAAACCCACAATTCATCGCATCTCGACAAACACACCGCAAAAAGAGTTACATCGAATAGATCTCCCCAAGAGAGGGGGAGAACATGGTATTGCGATCCAAAAAGAGAGAAGAAGCCATCTAGCTAATAACTATGGACCCGAAGGTCTGTGGTAAACTACTCACAACTCATCGGAGGGGCTATGGTGTTGATGTAGAAGCCCTCCGAGGTCGATTCCCCCTCCGGCGGAGCGCCGGCGAAGGCTCCAAGATGGGATCTCGCGGATATAGAAGGTTACGGTGGTGGAAATTGTTTTTAGTTGGCTCCCTGGATCTTTTTGGGGTAAGTGGGCATATATAGGAGGAAGAAGTACGTCGGTGGCCGCTCGTGGGGCCCAGGAGATAGGGGGCACGCCCAGGAGGGCTGGGCACGCCCAGGAGGGCTGGGCACGCCCTCCTATCTCCTGGCCGCCTCGTTGGCTTCTTGACTTGCACTCCAAGTTCTTCGAATCACGTACAATCCAAAAATCACGCTCCCGACTGTTTCATTCCGTTTGGACTCCGGTTGATATTCCTTTTCTTCGAAATACTGAAATAGGAAAAAAAACAGCAATATGGGCTGGGCCTCCGGTTAGTAGGTTAGTCCCAAAAATGATATAAATATGTAAAATAAATCCCATAAACATCCAAAAGGGGTAATATAATAGCATGAAACAATCAAAAATTATAGGTACGTTGGAGACGTATCACCATCCTATGATGTCAGAGTAGATTTTCGTTGTCCTATCGGTAATTGGTGAATTGCTATGATTGGTTTAATTTGCTTGTGGTTATGTTGATGTCCTATGGTGCTCTCCGTGTCGCGCAAGCGTGAGGGATTCCCGCTATAAGGTGTTGCAATACGTTCATGATTTGCTTATAGTGGGTTGCTTGAGTGACAGAAGCATAAACCCGAGTAAGGGGGTTGTGGCGTATGGGAATAAAGAGGACTTGATACTTTAATGCTATGGTTGAGTTTTACCTTAATGATCTTTAGTAGTTGCAGATGCTTACTAGAGATCCAATCATAAGTGCATATGATCCAAGAAAAAAAAGTATGTTAGCTTATGCCTCTCCCACATAAAACTTGCTATCGGTTTAGTAAAGTAGTCAATTGCTTAGGGACAATTCTGCAACTCCTACCACCACTTTTCCACACTCGCTATACTTACTTTATTGCTTCTTTATGTAAACAATCCCTAGTTGTAGGATCGAAAGTATGTCTAGAGTGGGGAGGGGGTGATTAGACTACTTGACCAAATAAAAATCTAGCCTTTTCCCAATTTTAGTTCTTGGCAGATTTTAGCAACTTAGCATAAGTCAAGCAATCAACCTACACATGCAACTCTAAGAGTATATTAGCAGAATGTAAAACAATTGCATATGAAGGTAAAGGGAGGAGTTTGAGGAGGCAAACGCAATGTTGACACGGAGATTTTTTGTCTGTGGTTCCGATAGGTGGCTATCGTACATCCACGTTGATGGAGACTTCAACCCACAAAGGGTAACGGTTGCACGAGTCCACGGAGGGCTCCACCCATGAAGGGTCCATGAATAAGCAACCTTGTTTATCCCACCATGGCCTTCGCCCACGAAGGACTTGCCTCACTAGGGGTAGATCTTTACGAAGTAGGCGATCTCCTTGCCCGTACAAACTCCTTGGTTCAACTCCACAATCTTGTCGGAGGCTCCCAAGTGACACCTAGCCAATCTAGGAGACACCACTCTCCAAGAAGTAACAAATGGTGTGTTGATGATGAACTCCTTGCTCTTGTGCTTCAAAAGATAGTCTCCCCAACACTCAACTCCCTCTCATAGGATTTGGATTTGGTGGAAAGAACATTTGAGTGGAAAGCAACTTGGGGAAGGCTAGAGATCAAGATTTATGTGGTAGGAATGGAAGATCTTGACCTCAACACGAGTGTAGGTGGTTCTCTCTCAGAAAATGTATACTGGAAGTGTGGGCACGTTCTAATGGCTCTCCCCATGAATGAAGAGTGGGTGGAGGGGTATATATAGCCTCCACACAAAATCTAACCGTTACACACAACTTACCAAACTCGGTGGGACCGAATCGTGAAACTCGGTCGTACCGATTTAGGAAATAATGTGACCGTTAGGATTTTCGGTGGGACCGACATGTCATCTCGGTGGGACTGATATGGTTAGGGTTAGGGCATAATGTAATCTCGGTGAGACCGATTACACAAACTCGGTGAGACCGATTTTGGTAATGGACACATAGAGGGTTGGTCAGGCAAACTCAGTGGGACCAAGTCGCTCATCTCGGTTAGACCGAAATGTTACGAAAAGGAAACAGTGAATTTGCATTACAATCTCAGTGGGACCGATCGCTCATCTCGGTTTGACCGAAACGTTACGAAGGGAAACAAAGAGATTGCAACCCCATCTCAGTGAGATCGAGATCCCTATCGGTGAGACCGAAAAGACTAGGGTTTGTGGCTGTGACTATGACATCTGAACTCGGTGGCGCCGGATAGATAGTTTTGGTGGGGCCGAGTTTGACTTTTGGTTTAGGTCATATGTGGATGTGAGAAAGTAGTTGAGGGCTTTGGAGCATATCACTAAGCACTTTGAGCAAGAAACTCGTTAAACAACACCTCATCCCTCCTTGATAGTATTGGCTTTTCCTATAGACTCGATGTGATCTTGGATCACTAAAATAGAAAATGTAGAGTCTTGTGCTTTGAGCTTGAGCCAATCCTTTTTGTCCTTAGCATCTTGAGGGATCCACTTTTCTCATCCATGCCACGCCAATTATTGAGCTTTCCTGAAATATTTATCTTGAAATAGCATTAGCTCAATGAGCTATATGTTGTTAGGAATTACCAAAACCACCTAGGGATAGTTGCACTTTCAATCTCCCCCTTTTTGGTAATGGTTGACAACATATAGATCAAAGCTTCGACAAATGATAATAAGATTAAAAGAACATCGTTGCTTTGAGAAGTATGTGATAAGTAAGAGCTCCCCCTAAATTTGTGCACTATTTGAAAATTTGCTTTGGACTGCAAATGCACAATGAGTTAGGATCATGGGCCACTCTTCCATGTCACATACATCTTGGTGGAGCGCTAAAAATGATAATAACTAAACACATGCACTCATCACCAAGCAAAGTGAGTATCATATAAGGATATGAAAGATAATGTCATCCAACAAGAATTAAGGTAGCATATGATCAAACACATGATCATCCAAGTATATCACAAAAGGCATAATGTATCAAGCAAAGCACACACAAAGAAGTTCAACCACCAAAAGCAAGAGAGATAAAAAGCAACACTCTCTCTCGAAGCCTATGATCTATATATTTTTCACCCCCTTTGGCAACAAGTTACCAAAAAGTTCAAAAATGCATAGTACTAATCGACTCTCAGGCTTGGTCTTCATGTGGTACTGTAGAGATGACTCCAAGGACGAAAGCATCAGTTAATGTAGCTGGAGCTGGGGGCACTGAGGCTGTAGCAGCTGGTGCAGATGATGTAGCTCTGGTGTTTGGAACAGGCACTGCTGCAGATCTCTGACCTCTGGGCACTCTGGCAAATGCATCTGTGGTAGACTTGCCCTTCTTCTCCTCCACTTCCTCCTAAAGTTGCTCAACTACAGTTTGTATTTCTGTGACTTTCACATCAAGTGCATAAAACTTCTGCTATATGATTCTCTCCAAGCTCTCCTGGTTTTGAGTCAGGGTGGCCAAGCCCTTCTCATACCTCAAGGTGGAGGCAATCAAGTAGCCAAGTTAGTCTTGCTTGCTCTTCAGAAACACTTGAGATGCCTCTTCTGCAGTTGGCATCTTAGCAGCTTTCTTTGCCCTTGCTTTCTCTCTCTTTTCATGTGCTTGCATAGATGATGGTTCTTCCTCATTCATCTCAACAGTGTTGTCTTCAAATTCAGGATATAGGGGTAGATGCTCCTTGTCGAAAAGATATGTGCCTGTGCCCATCTTTGAGTTGATGAGCTCCTGAGTGTGTGGAGCATACCCACAACTCCTCTTCTGATCAGCTGCAGTCCTCTTGATTGTTTCCACAATCAGGATCATGACTTTGAATTTCTGAGGTATATCAAACAAGTGTAGCAAGTTGATAGCATGACCTCTGATCATCTTGTGATCTCCAGACTTGGGTATCAATGTGTGATGAAGGATCCAGATGATAGTAGGCAGACCAGACAACATGAAGTGCACAGATCCAAGCTTGTGAGTTTCCAAAGCTTTGTCTGGGATCTCTCTGTACATGTGAGCCATAGAGTTGTGGTCTTTCTTCTTTTCTCCATATACATCCAAGTCATCTTCAGATTCCTTAGGGGCATTGATCAGCTCAGCCCATTCCTCAACTGTGGATTGGTACCTAGTACCCTCAGACATCCAAGCAATCCTCCCATCTGGGTAGAAGTGAGCTGTGGAGTAAAACTGCATAATGAGCTCATCATTCCACTTGGTGAGCTTCTGGGCAACAAAGTCATCAACTCCACAAGACTTGAAGCTATCATACACTCCTGGATAGTGAGATTCATTCTTCTTGATGTACTCCTAGTTGATCCACCTCATGTCACACACAATGGGATTCTTGTCATGCAAAATGGTTTCATAGAAATCCTGTTGCTCGTTTGTGTGGAATCGGTAGTCAACTGCTGTCCTTCTCCTTACAACATAAGGATCTGACTGTCTCCATAATCTCAGTAGAGCATCCTTTCTGATATGCATGTCCTCAGCAACTGGATGAGCATCATTGTGATCAGGAATCTTGGGCTTCAACTTTCTCAACACAAGAGATTCTTCATCTTCTTCTTCAGCAGCTTCAGGCACTGGGGCCTTGTTCTTCTTAGATGCAGGTATGTTCCTGGTGTTCCTCTTGGGTTTAGGCTTGGGTGCAGCAGCAGCCTTGGGAGTAGACTTGGGCTTAGATGGAGCAGCCCCTAACTTGATTGCATCTCCCATTAGCTTCTGAGCTTTAGGAGATGGTGCAGCATCCTCTTCCTCTTCTTCTTCCTCATCAGAAGATCTCCTCATAGAGGGCTTGCCAAGTACTTTGGCAGTGGTAGTTCTGACTCTCTTCTTCTTCTTATCCTGGCCAACAGCTTCTTCATCAGACTCAATGGTGAACTTCATGGTTTCACCAGTGGAAACATTCCTAGGTTTGGAAGGGGAAATTCTCCTGGCAGGTGCCTTCTTTTGCATCCCTGGCTTGGTGGTAGCAGCTCATACTCCTTTTTAGTACCTTTTTCTTAGAAGTGGCCTCATCCTCAGCAGCCACATAGTCCTCATCTTCAGAATCTGAGGTTTTCTTCTTCCTTGCCCTGGTGGCAGCTTTTGGCAAATTGCTGGGTGTGCTCCTGCTGCCATCATAACCGCTTGAGGGACTAGTGCCCTCACTCATCTGAACTTGCTCCTCAGACTTGTTCTGACTGTCACTCTGATCTGACATGATGCAAACTCTGACAGCAGACCCTGTGAATAGATGTAGATGAGGTAGGGTAGATAAGCATCACAAAGCACAGAGGTTTTTGCAAAAAATTGAATCAAAAACTTAGTTTTAATTTTCCGCAGAAAGCATTTCGGAGCTACCGATTTGTAAACTCGGTGATACCGAAGCAGCTTTTGGAACCTAAACTAGTGAACTCGGTCAGACCGAGTCACAGTTCGGTGGCACCGAGACTGCTAGGGTTTCACAAAGAATCGATCTCGGTCGCACCGATTTGCAATTCTCGGTCGGACCGAGAATCACATGTGCAATGGCCTAAGCGAAATCGGTGGAACCGATTTATACAACTCGGTCGGTCCGAGATGAATTCGGCGGAAACCTACCCCTAATTTTTCAATCCAAAACTAATCTATGGAGTAGTTTTGCTGGATAGGAAGATTTCAAACGTGGCAAGATTCATGGCAATGCAATGTGCTAGGAATCAGAGTGAGGATAGCACAAAGTTTCAAATCCATACCCTAGTTCAGCGATGGACTTGCAACAGCGGCAACAGCGGAGCAGAATCCCATTGAAGGTGGCGGAGACCAGCGGCAAGAGGTTGCTGGCGATGAGGAGGACGATCCGTAGACCCGAGGAGGCAGAGCAGGCTGTGCGCGGGCGAAGGGGTTTCAGAAAAATTTCCAAATTTTGGCCCGGGGGTATATATAGCCTGACCCTATCGGTGTGACCGAGTGGAACAACTCGGTGGCACCGAGATGCAAAACTGCAAGCAGTTACTGCAACTCGGTGTGACTGAAAAGTTCTAATCAGTTGCACCGAGGTTGAAAACCTAGATCAACTTAGTGATCTTGGTGTGACCGAAATGGTGAATCGGTCAGACCGAAATGCACAAAGAGGTTTTGGAAGTTTAAGTCTATGATGAATCAGGGACTCCGAGTGCTCCTCACATAGATTGGTTCGAATCTGACTTGATCAAACTTTGTGATGTAGTATGAATAGAGTTTGAGACAAGAAAAACATAGATAGGTAGAGAAGTCTCTTAGGCATTCTTGTCCATCCACTTGGCAAAAGAAAAGAATCCAAACAACCAAAACAACAAGTGGATGTCCTCAACAACAACAACAACAACAAAGCCTTTAGTCCCAAACAAGTTGGGGTAGGCTAGAGGTGAAACCCATAAGATCTCGCAACCAACTCATGGCTCTGGCACATGGATAGCAAGCTTCCACGCACCCCTGTCCATAGCTAGCTCTTTGTCGATACTCCAATCCTTCAGGTCTCTCTTAACAGACTCCTCCCATGTCAAAATCGGTCGACCCCGCCCTCTCTTGACATTCTCCGCACGCGTTAGCCGTCCGCTATGCACTGGAGCTTCTGGAGGCCTGCGCTGAATATGCCCAAACCATCTCAAACGATGTTGGACAAGCTTCTCCTCAATTGGTGCTACCCCAACTCTATCTCGTATATCATCATTCCGGACTCGATCCTTCCTCGTGTGGCCACACATCCATCTCAACATACGCATCTCCGCCACACCTAACTGTTGAACATGTCGCCTTTTAGTCGGCCAACGCTCCGCGCCATACAACATTGCGGGTCGAACCGCCGTCCTGTAGAACTTGCCTTTTAGCTTTTGTGGCACTCTCTTGTCACAGAGAATGCCAGAAGCTTGGCGCCACTTCATCCATCCGGCTTTGATTCGATGGTTCACATCTTCATCAATACCCCCATCCTCCTGCAACATTGACCCCAAATACCGAAAGGTGTCCTTCCGAGGTACCACCTGGCCATCAAGGCTAACCTCCTCCTCCTCACAGCTAGTAGTACTGAAACTGCACATCATGTACTCGGTTTTAGTTCTACTAAGCCTAAACCCTTTCGATTCCAAGGTTTGTCTCCATAACTCTAACTTCCTATTTACCCCCGTCCGACTATCGTCAACTAGCACCACATCATCCGCAAAGAGCATACACCATGGGATATCTCCTTGTATACCCCTTGTGACCTCATCCATCACCAATGCAAAAAGATAAGGGCTCAAAGCTGACCCCTGATGCAGTCCTATCTTAATCGGGAAGTCATCGGTGTCGACATCACTTGTTCGAACACTTGTCACAACATTATTGTACATGTCCTTGATGAGGGTAATGTACTTTGCTGGGACTTTGTGTTTCTCCAAGGCCCACCACATGACATTCCGCGGTATCTTATCATAGGCCTTCTCCAAGTCAATGAACACCATATGCAAGTCCTTCTTATGCTCCCTATATCTCTCCATAAGTTGTCGTACCAAGAAAATGGCTTCCATGGTCGACCTCCCAGGCATGAAACCAAACTGATTTTTGGTCACGCTTGTCATTCTTCTTAAGCGGTGCTCAATGACTCTCTCCCATAGCTTCATTGTATGGCTCATCAGCTTAATTCCATGATAATTAGTACAACTCTGAACATCCCCCTTGTTCTTGAAGATTGGTACTAATATACTCCGTCTCCATTCTTCTCGCATCTTGTTTGCCCGAAAAATGAGGTTGAAAAGCTTGGTTAGCCATACTATCGCTATGTCCCCGAGACCTTTCCACACCTCAATGGGGATACAATCAGGGCCCATCGCCTTGCCTCCTTTCATCCTTTTTAAAGCCTCCTTCACCTCAGACTCCTGGATGCGCCGCACAAAACGCATGCTGGTCTCATCAAAGGAGTCATTCAGTTCAATGGTAGAACTCTCATTCTCCCCATTGAACAGCTTGTCGAAGTACTCCCGCCATCTATGCTTAATCTCTTCGTCCTTCACCAAGAGTTGGCCTGCTCCGTCCTTGATGCATTTGACTTGGCCAATATCCCTCGTCTTCCTCTCCCGGATCTTAGCCATCTTATAGATGTCCCTTTCACCTTCCTTCGTGCCTAACCGTTGGTAGAGGTCCTCATATGCCCGACCCCTTGCTTCACCAACAGCTCGCTTTGCGGCCTTCTTCGCCATCTTGTACTTCTCTATGTTGTCTGCACTCCTATCCAGGTATAGGCGTCTGAAGCAATCTTTCTTCTCTTTAAGCGCCTTCTGGACATCATCATTCCACCACCAGGTATCCTTGTCTTCGCTTCTCCTTCCCCTGGACACTCCAAACTCCTCCGAGGCCACCTTACGAATGCAAGTCGCCATCTTCATCCACACATTGTCCGCATCCCCTCCTTCCTCCCAAGGGCCCTCCTTAAATACCCTCTCCTTGAACACCTGAGCTACCTCCCCCTTGAGCTTCCACCACTTGGTTCTAGCGACCTTGGCACGCTTATCCCGCTGGACACGAATCCGAAAGCGGAAGTCAGCAACCACCAGCTTATGCTGGGGTACAACGCTCTCCCCAGGTATCACCTTACAGTCTAGGCACGCACGCCTATCTTCTCTTCTCGAGAGGATGAAATCAATCTGGCTAGAGTGTTGGCCACTACTAAAAGTCACCAGATGTGATTCTCTCTTTCTAAAGAGGGTGTTAGCTACAATCATGTTGTAGGCTAGAGCAAAGCTTAAGACATCTTCTCCTTCTTGATTCCTGATGCCATAGCCAAAGCCCCCATGCGCCCCTTCAAAACCTGTGTTAGATGTACCCACGTGGCCATTGAGGTCTCCTCCTATGAAGAGCTTCTCACCAATCGGTACACTCCTAACCATGTCTTCCAAGCCTTCCCAGAACTCCCTCTTGGTGTTCTCATTGTGGCCTACTTGCGGGGCATATGCGCTGATAACATTGAGAACCAAGTCCTCAGCTACCAGCTTGACCAGGATAATCCGGTCCCCACGTCTCCTGACGTCTACCACTCCATACTTGAGGCTCTTGTTGATCAAGATGCCTACGCCATTTCTGTTTGCAGTCGTCCCCGTGTACCACAGCTTGAAGCCGGTATCCTCCACCTCCTTCGCCTTTTGTCCTCTCCATTTGGTTCTCAATAAAATGGCAAATGAAATATGTTGCAAATGAAAAAAAATATGCAACCAACATACTCACACAATAAAATGGCAAATGAAATATGTGGCAAAGCATGCACAACCAATTCTAGCATCTATCAAGCAATTGGCGATGACTAGGTCATCTATATATGAGTATATTGACTTAGGACTCAAATGAGAGCATTTGATCATAGGTGATACTCATCGTTTAAGCACAAGTGGGGTTACCACTTTTACATAAAGCATTGTTGTGTTCACACCATTAGAGTTGCTTTAGCTCAATTCTTGGAGTAAAGCTGCCCCTAGATGTGAGATCCCCCCTAAGAGGGATGAACTAACCTTGGGTTTTGTCGATGATGACTTGATGTAGGTGTTGAAGATGTGGATGCTCAATGTTGATGTAGATCATTTGGATCAATCCATTGGAGTGAGTTGCACATTCAATACCTACACGGGTTAGTCCCACAAGGAACAAACAAGGATATCCATAGACATAGAGTGATGCATACAACAGATGATGTCCATGAAAGCATTAGGTTACCTTGTCCCTTGTCTTACCAACAAGAGGGTTTGTGACTCCTTGAACTAGTGCAAGATATGGAAGTTGATTGCACTTGTCCTTGCTAAAATGATATGAGTGAAGTATGTTGGCTTCTTCAAATACATCAATCTCCTCTTGAAGCTTGTCCTTGACTTTTTGCTTGTGGTCTTGTGGTGGAAGATCATCTTGAGCTTGTGTCCCTTTGAAACAAGTAGGATCATACTTCTCTTGTTGAGGAACAAACTTCGTCTTGGGGTATTGATCTTCTTCCCACTCAACTCCATTGGCATTGAACTTTCGTTCAAAACCAACACCTTGATTTTTCCGGTGCCTTCCTTGCTTCCGTACAATTTCCTCGAATTGCTTACTTCAGACAAGGCTCTTGTAAACACCTTTCTCTATAATTCCCTTCAATAAGTTATTTTCTTGCTCAAGTGTAACTTGGCTAAGAGAATCACTAGTGGAATCAAGAGAACTACTAGAAGCAACAATATTGGATTTAGCATGATTATTGTTACTACTAGAAGAAGAATCTTTCTTGTTCTTGTTATTAGACTTGACTTGAGGCATGTAAGTAGATAAGAGTAAACGCTTGGCAATGTAAGAAGAACTTTTCTTGCAAAGATCATCATTGATTGCCTTTAAAAACTCATGCTCTTTCTCAAGATTGAGCTTTTCAAAGCGTAACTTCTCATGAGTCTTTAAAAGTTCTCGATGATCTTCTAAGATAGTTTCATGAGCTAACTTAAGAGTATTTAGTTCTTTAGTTAGGTGCTCAATCTTCTCCTTATCACTGTCATTCGTTTTATCTTGATTAGCATGATTATTTGACGTTTCATCATAGTATTCATCACTAGAGTTGTCAACAAGTAAATCATCATCACCTAACAAGTCATCTTCATCACTATTGAAATCAACATACTCGGGGTGTGTTACCTTTGGGCCTTTAGCCATGAAGCATCTTCCAAGTCCTTCATTTGGTGAATCAAATATGTCATAGGAGTTGGTTGACACAACACAAGTGCTAGACCGGCAACACCTTCATCTTGAGTATATTCAGAGTCGGAGTGATAGCTTCTCTCGGCGTGATTGTCGGAGTCGGAGCCGGATACCCATTCACCAACATGAGCTTGATGCCTTCGTTTTGTGTAGCTCCTTGATGACTTATCCTTCCTTTCCGAATCCTTGCTTCTCCGGGATGTTCTTCCTTCATAACGATCATCTCCACTCCTTTCTCTTGATGGTGATTCTTCTCTTCTACTTCTTCTTTTTGGAGAGTCTTCTCTTCTTTTGTAGGGAGCTGTACACTCATTAGAATAGTGTCCGGGTCTTCCACAGTTGTAGCAATTACGCTCACGACTAGAAGATCTTTTGTCATTATAGGACCTTGAATTGGAGCTTCTTTCCTTGCTTCTATTCTTGTAGAACTTGTTGAAGTTCTTTACAATTAGGCTCAATTCTTCATTGAAGGTTTGTTTCTCACTTGATGATGTGGGAGCTTCACATGAGGCTTTGTAAGCACCACTTGACTTGTTGTGGAGCTCCTTCTTATCCTTGAGTGACATCTCATGAGCAACAATTCTTACAATGACTTCTGTTGGCTTGAGGTCTTTGTAATTGGGCATCATTTGGATCAATGTGCACCCGGTATCATATTTTCCATCCAAAGCTCTTAGGATCTTCTTGATGATGAATTTGTTGGTCATCTCTTCACTTCCTAAGCCGACAATCTCATTCGTGATGAGAGAAAGCCTAGAGTACATCTCGGCGACGCCTTCACCATCCTTCATTTTGAACTTGTCAAGTTGACTTTGAAGCACATCGAATTTAGATTCCTTGACGGAGTCAATACCTTTGTGCATGTCAATCAAAGTATCCCAAATTTCCTTTGCATTCTCAAGATGACTGATTTTGTTGAATTCTTCGGGGCACAATCCGTTGAAGAGGATATCACAAGCTTGAGCATTGTATTGCAACATCTTCAACTCTTCCGCGGTAGCTTCATGGTTTGGTTCCCTCCCATCAAAAAATTCACCTTGCAAGCCAATACACACAATAGCCCAAACGTCGGGGTTATGTACAAGAATATGCATTTTCATCTTATGCTTCCAACTAGCAAAATTAATACCATCAAAGTAAGGACCTCTACGGTGGTAGTTTCCCTCGCTAGACGCCATACTCTCATAGGTTGTGAAACCAAGGCTATGACCACCAAAAGCTATGGAAATCAAAGCAAATGGAGACCAAAGCTCTGATACCACTTGTAGGATCGAAAGTATGTCTAGAGAAGGGGGGGGTGATTAGACTACTTGACCAAATAAAAATCTAGCCTTTTCCCAATTTTAGTTCTTGGCAGATTTTAGCAACTTAGCACAAGTCAAGCAATCAACCTACACATGCAACTCTAAGAATATAGCAGCGGAATGTAAAACAATTGCATATGAAGGTAAAGGGAGGAGTTTGAGGAGGCAAACATAGTGTTGACACGGAGATTTTTTATCCGTGGTTCCGATAGGTGGTGCTATCGTACATCCACGTTGATGGAGACTTCAACCCATGAAGGGTAACAGTTGCACGAGTCCATGGAGGGCTCCACCCACGAAGGGTCCACGAATAAGCAACCTTGTCTATCCACCATGGCCGTCGCCCACGAAGGACTTGCCTCACTAGGGGTAGATCTTCATGAAGTAGGCGATCTCCTTGCCCGTACAAACTCCTTGGTTCAACTCCACAATCTTGTCGGAGGCTCCCAAGTGACACCTAGCCAATCTAGGAAACACCACTCTCCAAGAAGTAACAAATGGTGTGTTGATGATGAACTCCTTGCTCTTGTGCTTCAAATGATAGTCTCCCCAACACTCAAATCTCTCACAGGATTTGGATTTGGTGGAAAGAAGATTTGAGTGGAAAGCAACTTGGGGAAGGCTCGAGATCAAGATTTATGTGGTAGGAATGGAAGATCTTGACCTCAACACAAGTGTAGGTGGTTCTCTCTCACAAAATGTATACTGGAAGTGTGGGCATGTTCTGATGGCTCTCCCGACGAATGAAGAGTGGGTAGAGGGGTATATATAGCATCCACACAAAATCTAACCATTCCACACAACTTACCAAACTCGGTGGGACCGAATCGTGAAACCTGGTCGGACCGATTTAGGAAATAATGTGACCGTTAGGATTTTTGGTGGGACCGACATGTCATCTCGATGGGACTGGTATGGTTATGGTTAGGGCATAACGTAATCTTGGTGAGACCGGTTACACAAACTCGATGAGACCGATTTTGGTAATGGACACACAGAGGGTTGGTCAAGCAAACTCGGTGGGACCGATTCGCTCATCTCGGTTAGACCGAAACGTTACGAAAAGGAAACAGTGAATTTGCATTACAATCTCGGTGGGACCGATCGCTCATCTCGGGTTGACCGAAACATTACGAAGGGAAACAGAGAGATTGCAACCCCATCTCGGTGAGACCGAGATCCCTATCGATGAGACCAAAAAGACTAGGGTTTGTGGCTCTATGACATCTGAACTCGGTGGCGCCGGATAGATAGTTTCGGTGGGGCCGAGTTTGACTTTTGGTTTAGGTCATATGTGGATGTGAGAAAGTAGTTGAGGGCTTTGGAGCATATCACTAGGCACTTTGTGCAAGAAACTCATTAAGCAATGATACGTCTCCGTCGTATCTATACTTTTTGATTGTTCCATGCAAATATTATTCAGCTTTCATATATTTTTGGCAACCTTTTATATTATTTTTGGGACTAACATATTGATCCAGTGCCCAGTGCCAGTTCCTGTATGTTGCATGTTTTGTGTTTCGCAGAAACCCAATATCAAACGGAGTCCAAACGGGATAAAAACGGATGGAGAATTATTTTGGAATATTTGTGATTTTTGGGAAGTAAAATCAACGCGAGACATGCCCGAGGTGGTTGTTGGTGTCAAAACCGGTGGATCTCGGGTAGGGGGTCCCGAACTGTGCGTCTAAGGCTAATGGTAACAGGAGGCGGGGGACACGATGTTTTACCTAGGTTCGGGCCCTCTCGATGGAGGTAATACCCTACTTCCTGCTTGATTGATCTTGATGATATGAGTATTACAAGATTTGATCTACCACGAGATCGTAGAGGCTAAACCCTAGAAGCTAGCCTATGATTATGATTGTTGTTGTCCTACGGACTAAACCCTCCGGTTTATATAGACACCGGAGGGGGCTAGGGTTACACAGAGTCAGTTACACAGAAGGAGATCTACATATCCGAATTGCCAAGCCTGCCTTCCACGCAAAGGAGAGTCCCATCTGGACACGGGACGAAGTCTTCAATCTTGTATCTTCATAGTCCAACAGTTCGGCCAAAGTATATAGTCCGGCTGTCCGAGGACCCCTTAATCCCGGACTCCCTTAGTAGCACCTGAACCAGGCGGGTTCCTTCTCCGAATACTTCACAGAAGATTTTGAACACGAGAATCGTGTCCGGCTCTGCAAAACAAATTCCACATACCACCATAGAGAGCACAATATTCCACAAAATAACCTGCTGACAACTTTTTATCGCATGACATCACGCCACGGTCCGGTCATTATTCGAACCGTTTTTCACAACCAGCCACTACACGTAATGCGAGGCGGTTTCCTTGACACGTCTTGTCGAAGCAAAGATCATGTCCCCTTATCGTGGGATTCTCATCAATACGGGCATGGGTAACCCAACCGCGCCATCAATCGTGGCGCTTGGGGAATAAGCGATTTTAACGAGCAAGTGGGGAGGCGCACAGTTTCTACCGCCTTTATAAAGATATAGGGATTCTCCTCTTTCACCCATGCCTTCTCCTTCCTTCGCTCATCCATTCTCGCACGCTCGAGCTCCAGTGCCCCAGTTCTCACCTTCTCCGTACAGCCATTCCAAACATGTCTGGAGCGGGAGGCAAGTGGATGGCCTCCTCCGTCACGGAGGAGGACATTACGAAGCTCCGGGAGGCCGAATACTTAGCCGCAGACATCGCGCACCGGCTCCCGGACGCAGGGCAGATTGTTCCGACTCTGAAACCCCACGAGAGGGTTGTGTTCCTCGCCTACTTCGTCCGCGGACTGGGATCCCCCTCCACCCATTTGTCCGCGGGCTCATGTTTTACTATGGGCTAGATTTTCATGATCTGGCCCCTAATTTCATCCTCAACATCTCGGCGTTTATCGTCGTGTGCGAGGCCTTCCTCCGCATCAAGCCACACTTCGGCCTATGGCTTAAGATCTTCAACGTGAAGCCGAAGATAGTGTTTGGCCAGCAAGCGGAGTGCGGAGGCGCTATGGTGGGCAAGATGCCCAACGTCACCTGGCTCGAAGGCTCCTATGTGGAGATTGTGAAGGGGTGGCAGTCGGGGTGGTTCTACATCACCGAGCCGTGCGACGCCAACTGGGCGGCGGCCCCTGAATTCCAATCTAGCATCCCCATGTGGCTCACCTCCTGGAAGAAGAAGGGCTTAGCCTGGGGTGCGCCTGCGGAGCTGACCGGACTACAGAACTGCGTCAAAAATATGATAAGCAAGAAGATCAAGATTGTCAACATGGTCCAGGTCATGCTCTTCCACCGGATCCTCCCGTGTCAAATATGGGCATTCAACCTGTGGGAGTTCGATTCGGCCCAACACCAGACGCTACGAGAGCTCTTCGAAATGATGCACAGAGACGTCTGGAAGGTGTTGTTCAAGGCCGCCGAAGTACCTCCTCCCACCACCGAGGACCATGGACTCAACGCAAAGCACCCCGCCAATTCGGTAAGCTCTCTATATTTCACAAGATGTGCCTTTCCTCAGTCTGTTTGTGGGAGGAATCTAAGCCATCACACTGATTTAATAGGACTATGTGGCGACGGCAGAGCGGATTGACTGTCCAGCTCCGTTGCCTGAAGACCCAGCAACTGCTCTCCTGACGGAGATGCTGTTTCCGGCGCCCTATGAGGTGCCAGAGAAGAAGGCCAAGAAGAAGGCCACGGGGACCAGGAAAGGTCTCCGGTGCAAGGTTGTGTCGGACTCGTCGTCCGAAGACACCGAGGCGCACTCCTCCAACGAAAATGAGGAGGAGGAAGAGGAAAAACCCCTCCCCCAAACCGAGGGGGAGAAGAAAAGGAAGGCCGCCCCATCCGGGGAGGCCGTAGGGTCCAAGAAAGGGAGGACCCTCCCTCCGGACCACTCCACAACAGCCGCCTATAGCGACGAGGAGTGGCTACCCAGGGACAAGCTCCTGGCGAAGTCGTAAGTATCCGGATACCATAATACTTCTGGTATGTTTAGCTTTATGGCTTCTTATCATGTTAAGATATGTTCATGCAGTCCGTCCAAAGCCCGCATTGACCTATCCTCCTCGGATGGGTCTTTGAGCTCGTCGGCGAGGAACAACGATTCGCTTCCGATGGCCTCCACTCCCCGGCCCGCAGATGACACCGAAGTGTTGTCTTAGAGGATACCGGGCCAGGGGAGATAGTTCTGGAGGCACCTCAAGGCGAAACCCCTGATGCCGGGCTCACGGGGGGGGGGGGGGGAGATCCCCATGGATTCTGATGAGGGGGGCTACAGCAAGCTTGGCCCCCAGTCGGATACTGCGCCGGAACCTCCCGTGGTTTCGGTTTCAGGAAGGCAGCCCCTTGCTAAGGAGGGCGAGCCACCTGTGCCAATGTCCTCTGTCCATCCAGAGGCATTAGACAACTTGCTGGAAACGCTTCAAGGCGCTTCCATTGATGAAGAACACCATACTCTGATGAGTACGGTGATTGCGAAGGTTCAGTCCATAAAAAGCAGATTGACCGAAGCCTGCGCCAGCCTCTTAACAGGCTTTGAGGTAAGTAATTAAATAATGAGAAAATATCACAGTATAGACAGTAGCCCCTGATGCTCTGTTTAGTGTTCGGAAAGAAAGGCCGAACAGAGGATCACATATTATCCCCAGGAGTCTAATCATATGATGTCTATGTGAATAAGCAGGCGTCGTTGTTGGCCGCCGCCGCCCTCACTGCGGAGGTCTGCGGACTAAAAAAGAACCTGGGGCGGGCCGAAGAAGAGCTCGACCTCGTGAAGAGGCAGCTCGAAGAGAACAAAGGTGAGTGATACCCCGTCCGTGTGTTATATAAAGGAAAAAATCGTTGATGCTAATAAAAGCATGATGAATTTTAATAGGGGCCATGACCGAAGTGGCGACCCTTAAGAAGGTGCTGTCCGAGGCCGAAGACAAAGCGGCCAAGAAGCGCACCGAGCATGAAAAACAAGAGGCTCGGGTTGATGAGGTCCAGCAAGAGCTCCAAGATTTCGTCAAAAAATTTGAGTCCTTGGAGCGTGACTCCAAGACATAAGAGTCGGAGCTTGCGAAGGCCCATCAGAGCACGCAAGACGCCAAGGTCAAAGCCCAGAAGGCCCTCCAGGAGATTGAGGCAGCCAAGAAGATAGCGGCGGGTAAGGCTTTCATTATTCAAAGCAAGCATGTGAAGGATACTTTCCTTTTACTTACCCGAATTCAGAGCTCTCCAGGAGCATTCGCAAATCTGCCGCACAGCATCTCTAATGCCGCAGAGTTCTACCGAGCTAAGGAAGGGAGCTCGACGGATGAGCTGTTTTTGTTTGGGATATAACTATTTGTGTAAGCCGCCCAGGAGGGGCTGGGTTACCCAAAGAAGACTTACCAGAGAGAAGCCCAAGACCAAAGCATGAATATGGTGGTTCATAGAGGGCTTAAGGCCCACAGGTGACTTAAGGCCCGTTGTAATAAACCGCCACAGTAATATGACTTGTATCATAAGGTAGACTTAACTAGTCAACGAGCCGGACACTGTTTATAAGCCGGCCGAGACTCTGTAAGCCGCAGGGGCGTCAACCCATGTATATAAGGGGACGACCTGCTAGCGGCTTAGGGCAAGAAACAACTCATCGAGAGCCGGGCATAGCGTATCTCACTCCCTGGTCATCGAAACATCAATACCAACCCAACTAGACGTAGGCCTTACCTTCACCGTAAGGGGCCGAACTAGTATAAAACCTCTCGTGTCCCTTGTCCCGATTAACCCCTTCAAGCTTCCTAGTTGCGATGGCTCCACAACTAAGTCCTTTCACGAGGACATTTGACGTGACAATTCCATGATAGTTGGCGCCCACCGTGGGGCCAGCGCACGGTGGATTTGAGTTCTTGAAGGGCAACTTCGAAGGGCTCAAGGGGTACGTAGTGGGCTGGATGACCAAGAGTCGTCGCGGCAAGATCTACATCGACGACGAAGGCTGGGGCCCTCACGCCGGCTCAATTGAGTACGGGTACCGGGTCCCCTTTGGAGGGATCCACGTCTTCATCGGCCGAATTGGTGAGCCGGGACCTGAGACGGGCAACTGCACCGACCTCGTTGAGACGGCTCAGCGTGCGAAACCCGCCCGAGCTCAACCGGCATGAAGCATGTCTTTGTGGGCTGCGTCCATGGAGAAGAGCTTTCTGAAGGACCTGAAGATGGTGGTGAGACGGCCGTCCACTCTGACGGTGATTCATCCGCCGGTTCAACAGATTCGCTGTTTCAAGTACAAGATGGCGTGCTCGAGGGCTGTTCCGATGGCTTTAGTATTCCGGACCCCTGTGAGTCGCCGAATTGGGCAGGAGTCTTCATGGCTGGGACTCAACCCGGCCAAAACTCTACAGCCGCTACTGCAATTACGTCCGGGATAGGAGCGGCCAGGGCAGGAGGCCCTGTGCACCCGCTGGCTCAAGTGCTGATAGATCTCATGGATAAGCTTACAACCCTGTTAACCGCCACAGTTATCCCTGCGATCAAAGATGAGCATGACGCGGAGGTGGCACGGGTGCGTGAGGAGATAGCTCAGGCCAAGGAGGCCTTGGCGGCTGAGGATACTAGACTAGCTACAGAGCGGGCGGCTCTCGACGCCCGGGCACAGCGGTTGCAGTCAGAAGCTTACCAGCTCACGATGAGCTTAAACGCATCCAATGAGGTAATGAGGAGGAGACACCAGAAAACCCAATCCCATTTACCTCCGAATTACGACCCTCGGGTTCTTTTCGCTACACCCAGAGCAGGCCCAAGTAACCCGCCAGATGCCAATCAGTTTATGATAGCCGGAACAGGAGGACCGGCTCAGCCTCGAGAGATGCCGCCTCCTCATGTGAGCATGGCACCACCGCGTTATGTGCCGATACGGGAGGGTCACTTTTCCAACCCCATGCAGAACTTAATCGTGGCTTCGGTGCGCTTGGCGGCTCTGCCCGTGGACGGTGATGACCCGACAGCGGTGGAAACCCGGAGGATCAGAGAGCTTCTCCAGATGGCCCTGGCTCAGCAAGAGACCTATTCTTACAGCAGAGACAGGATTCATTCAACTCCTCCGCCTTGGTTAGCACCGCCTCGTCGAAACCGGAGCCCGAGTTACAGCAGGCACATGGAATCTGAAGCTTTGTCAAGCAACACCCAATGCCAACATGGTGGCTATAACCCAGCGAGCGGGCGGCTCAAGAGGCTGCTCATCAGAATATTCCAGAGTATCCAACGACTTCTGTTGAGATGGGAGTAGCCACCAGAACCGGTGGTGTTCCTTGTTTGGTACCGGCTTTGCGCAACGTGCGCCTGCCCAAGGACTTCAAGGGACCTCGAAAAGTGCCAAATTACATCGGCCGACTTACAACCTGGAGCATTGATTGAGAGTTATGAGATGGCCATGGAGCTGTTGGAAATCAGTGACGCAGAAATGGCTAAATATTTCACCATGATGTTAGATGGAACGACCCGGTCTTGGTTAAAAAGCTTACCACCCAATTCCATTGGTTCGTGGGAGGAGTTAAAAGCCCGTTTCATCCAGAACTTCAAGGACACCTGTAAGCAATATATGTCGATCGTGGACTTGACGAATTGTAAGCAGGGGGAGGGTGAATCCACCACCCATTGGGTACGCCGGGTCAAGGAGATAATTCATTCATCTGATAAGATGGATGCCGGCTCTGCAGTCCTTATGTTGGAGAAAATTTGTAGCTTTGAGCCGCTGAGGCAGAAACTGGGGTGCCTTAAACGTGACTGCAAGGATATGGGTACGCTAATGGCGGCGTTAGTCAAATATGCCGATTCTGATAGTACCAAGGATCCCACGTCTGACGATGAGAAGACAGGGAAGGGAAAAAGGAACGGCAATGGAAAGGGTCAACAGCATAACCCGGTGAATCAAAGCGGCAATAAGCGTAAGGCGGACGACAACCCAGAGTTTGTAGCCAACGCTAATGCACAGGGTAACAATCAGAGACGTAAGGGTAAGTGGCCTCGATCCGGCGGGTTAGGCCCATCTATTGAGCAGCTACTCAATGAGCCCTGCCCGAAACACGGCACCCGGGAGCACCCCGCTACACATCTATGGACAGATTGCGCGATCATGAAGGCGTTTAAAAATTCCAATACCTTTGATGGCAGTCATGGATCTGGTAGCGGTTCAGGGGCTGGCGGCTTTCATGGCCCAGGCGGCGGCTCAAACTCCGGTTTTCAGGGACAGCCGGGTGGAAATAATCAGCAGCAATCTGGTCAGGGAGGACAACATCAGCAGCAGTCGGGTTATCAAAGCCATCCGAAATAGTTGAGTGGTGGGCAGTACCATGTGTTTACCACTAGCTTATGCAAACGTGACCAGAAGGTTCATAAGAGGGCCATAAATTCGATTGAGCCGGCAATTCCTCGTTATTTGAGATGGTCAGAGCAACCCATTATATGGAGCAGAGAGGATCACCCTCCACGAGTCGATAATCTGGGTCAGTTAGCCTTTGTGGTCGCACCCCAGGTTGGTGGATATAAATTCACTAAGGTACTCATGGACGGAGGTAGCAGCATCAATATCCTCTACTACGAGACTTTTCAGCGCATGGGGTTAACTGAGAAGAATCTGAGAACGTCCAGCACTATTTTCCATGGGGTGGTTCCAAGCAAGTCGGCTTACCCAGTTGGCAAGATTGAATTGGAAATGGCCTTTGGAGATGAGTATGATTCCAGGGCTGAGTAATTGATGTTTGAAGTGGTTAAAATCAGGAGTCCATATCACGCTTTATTTAGGCGACCGGCTTATGCTAAGTTCATGGCACGACCGTGTTACGTTTACTTACAGCTCAAGATGCCGGGTTACAAGGGCACCATCACTGTGCATGGGAGTCGAAAGGTGGCCTTGGAATGTGAAGAAGGCGACGCGGCTTATGCTGAGACTACCTGTGCCGCGGAGGAGCTCAAATTTTATCAAGACAATGTTGACCCGGCGGATATGACCTCCCTCAAGAAACCAACTACTGAGCATGACCCGGCGTTGAATTTTAAATCGGCCACTGAGACAAAGCTTGTTGACTTTACCCCAGGAGATGCCTCTAAGCAGTTCAGTACCAGTGCCAATTTGGATCCTAAATAGGAAAGCGCGCTCATTGAGTTCATCCGTGAGAACCGGGACATCTTTGCATGGAAACCTTCTGACATGCCAGGTGTACCGAGGGAACTCGCTGAGCACACTCTCAATATTGATCCAAAGTATAAGCCGGTCAGGCAGTTTCTCCGATGGTTCAATGAAGAGAGACAGAAAGCTATTGGGGAAGAGGTCGCCCGGCTCTTAGCGGCCGGGTTTATTGTTGAAGTTTTTCACCCGGAGTGGTTGGCTAACCCGGTGTTAGTACTCAAGAAGAACGGCACTTGGCGGATGTGTGTGGATTACACGGACTTAAACAAGGCTTGTTCGGCTGATCCCTTTGCGCTCCTCCATATTGATCAAACCATTGATGCTACAGCGGGTTGTGAACGTTTGAGCTTCTTGGATGCTTACTCTGGTTATCATCAGATCAAGATGGCAGTTAAGGACCAAGAGAAGACAGCTTTCATCACTCCGTTTGGGGCCTTCTGTTATGTATCTATGCCGTTTGGACTCAAGAGTGCCCAGGTGACTTATCAGCGATGTGTACAGAACTGTTTGCACGATCAAATTGGGCGTAATGTTCATGCTTATGTGGATGACATCGTGGTGAAATCCAGAGAAAAGGAAACCTTGATATCTGACTTGAGAGAGGCCTTTGACAATCTCCGGGTTTACAAGATGATGCTTAACCCGACCAAGTGCGTGTTTGGTGTACCTGCGGGTAAGCTCTTAGGTTTTCTGGTGTCAAACAGAGGCATTGAAGCTAATCCGGAGAAGATCAAGGCGATTACCTCTCTGGCTAAGCCGGCGTGTATCAATGATGTTCAGCGCCTGGCGGGTCGTGTTGCCGCTTTAAGCCGGTTAGGGGAGAAGGCCTTACCGCTATATCAGATGATGAAGAAAACAGACACCTTCGTCTGCAGTGATGCTGCTAACACTGCCTTTGAAGATTTAAAGAGACAGTTGTCTGAGCCACCGGTTCTTGCGGCTCCCATTGATAGAGAGCCGCTGTTGTTATATGTGGCTGCTAACTCGCGGGCCGTCAGTGTTGCCATTGTGGTGGAGCATAAGGAGGCAGGCAAGGAGCACCTGGTTCAACGGCCGGTTTACTACGTCAGCGAGGTGCTCATTGAGTCTAAACAAAGATATCCACATTGGCAGAAACTTGTTTATGGTGTGTTCATGGCAAACCGGAAGCTGAAGCAGTACTTCCAAAGTCATCCTATAATGGTGGTAAGTTCAGCCCCTCTGGGAGACATCATTCAGAACAGGGAGGCCACAGGACGAATCGCTAAGTGGGCTATTGAGCTTGGGCCCTATGATTTGAAGTATATGCCCCGTACTGCTATCAAATCTCAAGCCTTGGTCGATTTTGTCAATGATTGGACAGAGTTCCAGGCACCTGAGGAGAAGCCGGATAATACATATTGGACTATTCACTTTGATGGGTCCAGGCAGTTGGAAGGCTCAGGGGCTGGAGTTGTTTTAACTTCCCCTCGAGGTGACAAATTTCGCTATGTGCTCCGGCTCATGTTTCCCTGTACTAACAATGCAGCTGAAGACGAGGCCTTGCTCCATGGTCTCCGGATGGCCAAGGAGATGAATTTGAGCCGGGTAAGGTGTTTGGGCGACTCAGATCTCGTGGCTCAACAGGTCTCAGGCAAGTGGGATTGTAAAGATCCCCTTATGGCGGCTTACCGTCGTGAAGTAGATGATGTAGCTGGGCACTTCAAAGGGTATCAAGTGGAGCACATTGATAGAAGGAAGAATGAGGCGGCTGATGCGTTAAGCCGATTGGGATCTCAGCATAAGCCGGTGCCACCTAACACCTTTCTTGATGTTTTGCATAATCCTTCTGTCAAGGTACCTATAGAGGAAGAGCTAGCAGTGCCAGACCCGGAGGCACAGTTGGTGGCCGCGCTTCATGTCATCCCAGATTGGACATTGCCATACTTGGTTTATATGACCCGAGGAGAGCTGCCTGAGGATGAGACCTTGGCGAGACAAATTGTCAGGCGGTCCAAATCCGTTACAATTGTTAATGGCGAGTTACATCACCTCAGTGTCACAGGGGCATTCCAGCGTTGTGTGTCACCTGCGGAGGGTCAAGAGATACTTCGAGAGATCCATGAAGGAGATTGTGGTCATCATGCCGGCTCAAAATCTCTGGTGGCCAAGGCTTTCCGTCATGGTTTCTACTGGCTCACGGCTCATGCTGATGCGGAGGATCTGGTCAGGAATGTGACGGTTGTCAGAAGTTCTCATGACGTGCTCATGTGCCGGCTCAAGAATTAAGGATGATCCCAATTACTTGGCCGTTCACAGTCTAGGGGCTTGACATGGTTGGACCCTTCAAAAGGTCTAAGGATAAAAAGACACATCTCCTGGTGGCAGTAGATAAGTTTACAAAGTGGGTTGAGGCGGAGCCAGTCAGTAAGTGTGACGCGGCCACCGCGGTTCAGTTCATGAAAAAGGTGATCTTTCGTTTTGGTTTCCCACACAACATTATAACTGATAATGGTACTAATCTTTCCAAGGGAGCCATGGAAGAGTTCTGTCAATGAGAACATATCCGGCTTGATGTTTCGGCTGTTGCTCATCCTCAATCCAATGGTCAAGCAGAAAGAGCTAATCAAGAGATACTGAAGGGTATTAAGCCCCGGCTCTTTGTCCCCTTAAAACGAACTCCGGGCTGCTAGGTGGAGGAGTTACCCTCTGTATTATGGAGCATCAACACTACGTCTAACAGATCTACGGGTTACACACCTTTTTCATGGTCTATGGAGCAGAGGCAGTTCTACCAAGTGACATCCGACACGACTCACCCCGTGTGGCGGCTTATGTTGAGGCGGACAACGAAAAGGCTCATCAGGAGGCACTGGACTTGTTGGATGAGGAGCGAGACTTGGCAATAGCTCGCTCGGCGATTTACCAGCAAGACCTGCATCATTATCACAACCGCCGGGTCAAGAGCAGAACCTTTCAGGAAGGTGATTTGGTGCTTCGGCTCATCCAGGATCAATCTGACATGCACAAGCTATCTCTGCCTTGGGAAGGACCCTTTGTGGTCAGCAAGAATCTGAACAACGGGTCATACTACCTCATTGATATTCGAGAGTGCAAGGACTCATGTAAGTCGGAGGAGGAGACCCGCCGGCTGTGGAATATCGCCCATCTTCGGCCTTACTATACTTGAGCCACCGGCTCTTAAGATGTATATACTTTTGACGATGTACATATTATATAAAGCAATAAAGCAGGACCTCTGTCCTTTTTTCCCATAAAGAATGTTTTTTTGTCTTCTTTACCAGGTGGTGGACACTACCAACAGGGAGCGGATCATATCTGAATCCGGCTTTCCCTTTGGTCCGGCTTATGATCATATCTGAATCTAGCCATGATCACTTGGGGGCTTCCTGTTCAAACATAGGTCGTATTCGAACCAAAGAGAACATAGCTGTCGATACCCGCTCGATCGGCATACTGCCAAACCCACTTGGGGGCTTCTTGATCATATTTGAATCACAGCTTAACCCCTTTGGGTCTGACGTGGATCGTATTCGAATCAGCATCATTAAACAAATCTTATGGTCACTTGGGGGCTTCCTGTTCAAACATAGGTCATATTCAAACCAAAGAGAACATAGCTGTCGATACCCATTTGATCGGCATCGCCAAGCCACTGGGGGCTATATGATCATATCCAAATCTTAGCTTAACCCCTTTGGAACGGTTTACTGATCGTATTCGAATCAGAAGCCTGTGAATGTTGGTTATTATCCATTATAAGCATAAATTATTTTGACTATACTGAGACCTTGTAAAAGGCATTATGCGATGTTTTCTATCTTTTCCGGTTTAATATTGGTCACACCAGGTTGTTAAATACCAGGTGAGCATCATATCAGCAGGAAAGATTATCAAGGGGATCGCAGGTATGTTATCATGGTTATGTTTAAACAACTATAGTCGTAAACCGGCTCGTATATGGTATCTTTGGTTGGTATTCTGAGTTGTCAATACTTTATGGGACCCCCGGTGCAATAAACCGCCAAGGGAATTTTTGTTTGTTTTTATGTGCAGGATAAGGTAAGCAAATTTCAAACGCCAAGGGCATAACCGATCAACATAAGCCAGAAGTATATAGAAACAGCGGCTTATGAAAATGTTAAACGTTAGGAGTATGCGCGAAGGCATGACAAACATGGAGAAGTTTTTCTACCCTATTACAAGACTCCCCAAGTCTGAACAAATGAAGCATTGTTTTTCACATGACGCTTTACTCCCTCGGTGGGCTTGAAGACTCCGGCTTATCCTTCTCTACCTCTCCGTCGGCTGTTTTGTCCTGGAAAGGTGATGAGGCCCAGTCAATGCCGCTCAAGGCTTCAAACTCAGCTTCATCATCTATTAAATCGGCTGGGTCCACTTCAGGGGCAAAAGTATGCTTACGAGTAGGAGGGATCAGGCTGACTTCATCATATGGAACGTTTGGAATTCTTCGGTTCTCACTATCATAGCCCGGAGAATACTTGGTGAGGTCGGTATCGTTCCCAATAAGGGTTGCCACAGGACGTATAACTTTGACACAGGCGATGAAGTCCTGATCATCAAATGCAGTACCATCCTCTTTCTGACTGGGATATCCAAGAGCAAGGTCGGCCGGGTCTAGCTCTGGAAGCCATGCTTTTGCCCGGCTCAATGCGGCTACGGCCCCGGCTCTTGCGGATGCCCGCCTTAAATCCTGAATTCACTGAGGTAGCACAACGAGATGCTTCAGCACGTCTTGTAAGAGGCGGGGAGGGGTGTTTGATAAGGCTACAACGGCCAAGGCATGTTGTGACCCGGAGTACAGCTGTTCCACTAAGGTGTAAACTGCTTTAAGCTTGATCAGCATGTTTTGCTTAAGGTTGGTACTCCTGGGGCCTGTGTGTGCACAAGCATAACAGTCAGCTGGAAGTAATTATTACAATAGTTATTGTAAGGTTACAATGTTTGAGGTTTTGCACAGTAACTTACTGAAGATGGCTGAGACCATTTGAGATATCTGTCGTTTTAAGTCAGACAACTCGGTTGTTGCCTCTGCAAGAGATGCTTCTGCTGTCTCGACCCGAGTCACCAGTGAAGCCTGCTCATCAGCCCAAAATTTCTTCTCTGACTCAAAATTTTTCTTCAACTTCTCATTTCTAGAGACACTGAATTCAATTTGGAGTTGGCCTTCTGAGTTTCAAGTTCTTGAGTTTCCAGACGACTCTTCAGGACAGCAAGCTCCGATTCAAATTAACTTATGGTGGCATGCATCGACGCTAGGTTATGGTAAGGATCACGGTAAGGTAACATTCAAGTCCCAAGCACTTTACAAGTGAAGATACTTGGCACTTGGGGGCTAATGTATGCTGAAGAATTTTAAACCTATCATACCGGGTCACACATATTAAGTCTCAAGCACTTTACAAGTAAAGATACTTGACCCTTGGGGGCTAATGTATATTGCAAATTTAAGACTATCATGTTATAACCGGGTTAAATATATTCTCTTTGAACCGGATAAACTAACAAGGAAAGCAGATTTCTAAGTCTACAACATATTTATTCATAAGCAATAGACTTGGGGGCTGGTACAGTATGTAAGATTAAGGTAAATAGTATAAGTTATACCTCAGATTTGTGCTGTATTTGTTTCACCATATCAATTTCCAGGTCATGGCTATTATGCACTTGATTCAGATAGCCCGAGACTATATCACCAATGCTTAGGTGAGTATAATCAGTAATGTCTTGCTTGGCTTTTTGGTGTTCGGCAAGTTCTTCCTTGGCAGTACATTTGGCAAGGACGGTAGGCCGCCCTGGTTCAACAAACTGAGACCTCACAATCTCAACTTCCGGGTCATTTGTCTTGACCGGGCTAGGAGTCTCTGGGTTATCAGAACTGTTGAGAGTATTTTCGGCGGGCGGATCAGAGGTTGGCACTGGAATATCAGAAGCCGGTTCAGGCGGCGGTTGATGGGTAGAGCTGTCTGGAGCAGACGTATTAATCACTGGTTCAGTTATAATCGGGTCTTGGGACAGCTTATTCTTCTTTGCCCTCTTGCTGGGTTTCACTTGCATGCTGTTAACAAAGGCAGAAGGATGAATACTAAAACATGGGTAAAGTAAAGCTCAAGGTACATAAGGTTACATTACCCGGGAGCAGTTTTGAAAGCCGGCATGTTTGATTGCATGGATTCGCCGGAAGAAGGAGAGGTATCCTAATAATTGGAGTCAGACGAATTGAGAGGTTGAAGAATTAAGCCCGCTAAAGGTAAAACAGAACGTAAACCGGAGATAACCTCAGTCCGACGCTTCCTGGTTACATCAGGTAAGCCGGAGGAGAGTTCCGCATCCTTGTTGTTCTGGGTCTGCCTCCGGTTCTCAAGTTGTTGTTGCTTCAAAAGAAATTGAGGATCTTGATAAGCAAGAGCATGTGAAAAATCTTACTTTCTGGGTCACCCTTCGGATCTTTTGCTTTGGCAAAGGCTCTGAGTCGGAGGAGATTATAGTTACCTCTTCATCGGCTGCTTGACTGTTCCCCGTATCCTCCTGAAGGGATAGAATGTCAGACAGGTAATGACAAGGGAATTAAGAAAATTTAAAGATTACCTGTTCATCATCCGAAGAACTATCATCCAATTTGAGTAAGTCGGAGGCGCTGGGTTTCTTCTTCTTTGAGGTTCCCATCTTGGCAGCTTTCCTTTCGGTTTTCTTGGTCATCCTGGCTTGTTTGACAGCCTCATGGTCATATTTGACCTTCCAGAAGTTATCATCGGCCTGTGGAAAAGGATAAGGAATTATGAGTACCAAAAAAGGTATAATATAGCAAAGAGTATTTGTTAAGATTGATAACTTACTGCAGGGGCCAGGTTCTTCTTGCAGAAGGGAAGTAAGCCGAAGGTGTTACTCTTCACAGTGCCCTCCTTCAGCAGCGACTGGGTCATAGCATCCACCACATCATCTGGTAAGTCGTCAGGACTATGGCGTAACGGGTCATCCTTTTCGCCTGTGTAAGTACACATTAAGCCGGAACGACGGCTTAATGGAAGTATTCGCCAAGTGACCCAGACTCAGACCAGATCGATGCCGTTTAAACCATTTCCCAAGAGAGCTTTGATCTTCTTGATGGTGGGATTGAGAGGTAGACGCTCAACGGCTGTCAGTTTGTCTGTTAGCGGATGGTTGGACTCAAGGCGCAGGGCGCGAAAGCCGGGCAGAGGCTTCTCATCAGCCGGAGAAGTGTCCTGACAGTAGAACCACGTTTGGTTCCAGGATTTTGGGTGACTCGGCAGCTCAACATAAGGAAAAGGGCAGTCTCTCCGTCGCTGGATCGAGATGCCGCCAAGCTCAAGACTAGGCCCATTGGCGCGTTCATTTTGCCGATTCAAGTAAAAAAGTTCCCTGAACAATAGCAGACTTGGCTCCTCTCCTAGGTACACCTCGCAGAAGACTTGAAAATTGCAAATATTTGACACGGAATTGGGTCCAATGTCTTGAGGTCTAAGATCAAAGAAGTTCAAAACCTCCTTGAAGAATTTTGAGCCGGGAGGAGCAAATCCCCGGTTCATATGATCCGTAAAAAATATTACCTCCCCTTTTTTGGGTTGAGGCTTCTCTTCAGAAGGGTCAGGGGCACGATAAGACATGACCTCCTTTTTTGGCAGATGGCCGGACTTCATAAATTCACATAGTTTACTATTAGTGACTATGGATGGGACCCAATTGCAGGTCACAGGAGCCTTGGTTGCCTTAGGTGCCATAACAACAGTTGGCCTACAACAAGAAAAGAAGATCCGGTTCAATTTTAACCCGGAAGAAATATCTTAATTATTCAAGGTGGCGGCTTAATAAGGGGCCTAATGATATAAGGATAGCTGTGTAACCGTGTCTAAGCCGCCACATGTGTCAAAAGCAGTTCAAACTTCTTAAGGTCATAAAAAGCAAGTAAGGTTAATAGATCAGTGTTATCTATTTGAACCGGCTACATAGGCAGTTGAGTTTAAGCATATTCAACAGAAGCAGTTTTCCGGGTGATACAAATAGGTTTCATAATCTGCTGCTATTGTTGGAGATCAAAGATCTGTTCTGATAAGAAATTTTTCTAGACCTAAAAGCTGATGCAGACGTATTCATAGGCTTGAATGAGGCTCTTAGGCAGAGAAAGGGATCTATTTTATATCCAAAACAAGTGCGAAAACAACTACCACGACCATTTTGTCTCACTCTCAGATCAGAAGAGGCATCTAAGAAGAGAACTAACCAGGGTTTGGTTCTAATGGTGATGAACTCCGACGAACTGGAGGAAGGTCTTAATGTGGATCTAAGAGATAGGAAAAAGGAGACTTACGGATGCAGGGTTGCAGCAGAAGGTTGTCGCGTTACTCTGGTCAAACCAGGTTGATGCAGCGGCTGGAGTTGGTGACGACGAGATCTGCGATGGCAGCGGCGGCAGAGCTCGAGGGACAGAGAAACAGCAAGAGGAAGAAGACGACTGGAAGGAGGAGAATGGGAAGACCTAGGTCGCACCTATTTATAAGGGAAGGATAACTGAGGCGGCACGAGAAATGAGAAGATAAAATTTATTATCCAGCGGCCCTGACGCCTCGATTCTCGGGATGGTCAGTAAAGGCAAAGACCCGTTGAAGGATATGACGGAGTAAAAATAAGTTTTATTGAAGATGACGTCACGGTGATTTAACCCGGATCCAGATGATGACGTCACGACGGGTTAAAATCTTCGCGCAAGACAAAGGACTGAAGGACGGTTCCATAAGGTATTTTAAGATTGACATGAATAGGTTCAAATCAATCTGGGGCCTAATGTTGGGGATATAACTATTTGTGTAAGCCGCCCAGGAGGGGCCGGGTTATGCAAAGAAGACTTACTAGAGAGAAGCCCAAGACCAAAGCATGAAGATGGCGGTTCATAGAAGGCTTAAGGCCCACAGGCGACTTAAGGCCCGTTGTAATAAACCGCCACAGTAATATGACTTGTATCATAAGGTAGACTTAACTAGTCACCGAGCCGGACACTGTTTATAAGCTGGCCGGGACTCTGTAAGCCGCAGGGGCATCAACCCGTGTACATAAGGGGATGACCTGCTAGCGGCTTAGGGCAAGAAACAACTCATCGAGAGCCGGGCATAGCGTATCTCGCTCCCTCGTCATCGAAACATCAATACCAACCCAACTAGACGTAGGCCTTACCTTCACCGTAAGGGGCTGAACTAGTATAAAACCTCTCATGTCCCTTGTCCCGATTAACCCCTTTAAGCTTCCTAGTTGCGATGGCTCCACAACTAAGTCCTTTCATGAGGACATCTGACGTGACAATTCCATGACAGTTTTGGTCCCAGTATATTGGGGCCGAACATCCGATGTCCTTGATCGACCAGCTGAAGCAACTGGTCGAACTTCACAAGGCGGCCGAACTGGCCATGAAGGACTGCTACGTCTTGAGCCTGCGTTGGTTTTCCTTGGAGAGGAAAGGATGATGCAGCAATAGTAGCGTAAGTATTTCCCTCAGTTTTTGAGAACCAAGGTATCCAGTAGGAGGCTCCTCAAAAGTCCCATGCACCTACAAAAACAAACAAAGAACTCGCAACCAACGTAATAAAGGGGTTGTCAATCCCTTCACGACCACTTGCGAAAGTGAGATCTGATAGAGATAGTATGATAAGATAAATATATTTTTGGTATTTTATAATATAGATAGCATAAGTATTATGGTGGGTGAACAAATTACTGTCGAGCAATTGACAGAAAAGCGAATAATTATGAGATTTATCTAGGCATTATCATGTATATAGGCATCACGTCTGTGACAAGTAGACCGACTATTGCCTGCATCTACTACTATTACTCCACACATCGACCGACTCCTGCCTGCATCTAGAGTATTAAGTTCATAAAGAACAGAGTAACGCATTAAGAAAGATGACATGATGTAGAGGGATAAACTCAAGCAATATGATATAAACCCCATCTTTTTATCCTCGATGGCAACAATACACTACGTGCCTTGTTGCCCCTGCTGTTACTGGGTAAGGACACCGCAAGATTGAACCCAAAGCTAAGCACTTCTCCCATGGCAAGAAAGATCAATCTAGTAGGCCAAACCAAACTGATAATTCAAAGAGACTTGCAAAGATAACTCAATCATACATAAAAGAATTCAGAGGAGATTCAAATATTTCTCATAGATAAACTTGATCATAAACCCACAATTCATCAGATCTCGACAAACACACCGCAAAAAGAGTTTACATCGAATAGATCTCCACAAGAGAGGGGCAGAACATTGTGGACCCGAAGGTCTGAGGTAAACTACTCAAAAATCATCGGAGGGGCTATGGTGTTGATGTAGAAGCCCTCCGTGGTCGATTCCCCCTCTGGCGGAGCACCGACGAAGGCTCCAAGATGGGATCTCGCGGATACAGAATGTTATGGTGGTGGAAATTGTGTTTTGTTGGCTCCCTGGATGTTTTCGGGGTACGTAGGCATATATAGGAGGAAGAAGTACGTCGGTGGCCGCCCGAGGGGCCCACAAGATAGGGGGGCGCGCCCAAAGGGGGTGGGCATGCCCTCCTGTCTCGTGGCCGCCTCGGCTGCTTCTTGGCTTGCACTCCAAGTCCTCTGGATCACGTTCGTTCCAAAAATCACACTCCCAAAGGTTTCATTCTGTTTGGACTCCGTTTGATTTTCCTTTTCTTTGAAATACGGAAATAGGCAAAAAAACAACAATACGGGCTAGGCCTCTGGTTAGTAGGTTAGTCCCAAAAATGATATAAATGTGTAAAATAAAGCCCATAAACATCCAAAAGGGGTAATATAATAGCATGGAACAATAAAAAATTATAGATACGTTGGAGACGTATCAAGCATCCCCAAGCTTAATTCCTGCTCGTCCTCGAGTAGGTAAATGATAAAAACAGAATTTTTGATGTGGAATGCCACCTAGCATAATTCGCAATGTAATTTTCTTTATTGTGGCATGAATGTTCAGATCCAAATGATGCAAGATAAAAGCTTATAAAACATAAAAATAATAATGCTTCGAAGCATACTAACAAATAATCATGTCCTATCAAAATAGCATAGCCAAAGAAAGCTTATCCCTACAAAATCATATAGTTAGGCCATGCTTCATTTTCATTACACAAAATACTCCCATCATGAACAACCCCGATGACAAGCCGAGCAATTGGTTCATACTTTTTAACGTGCTTCAACTTTTTTTTCAACTCTTACGCAATACATGAGCGCAAGCCGTGGACATAGCACTATGGTGGTATAAGGTGGTGGTTGTGAGGACAACAAGAGGAAGAAGATAGTCTCACATCAACTAGGCGTACCAACGGGCTATGGAGATGCCCATCAATAGATATCAATGTGAGTGAGTAGGGATTGCCATGCAACGGATGCACTAGAGCTATAATATATGAAAGCTCAACAAAAGAAACTAAGTGGGTGTGCATCCAACTCGCTTGCTCACGAAGACCTATGGCATTTTGAGGAAGCCCATCATTGGAATATACAAGCCAAGTTCTTATAATGAAAAATTCCCACTTAGTATATGAAAGTGACAACATAGGAGACTCTCTATCATGAAGATCATGGTGCTACTTTGAAGCACAAGTGTGGAAAAAGAGATAGTAGCATTGTCCCTTCTCTCTTTTTCTCTCATTTTTTTTCTTTTTTTTCTTTTTTTTCTTTTGGCCTTTTTTTCTTTTTTTCTTTCTTTTTGGCCTTTCTCTTTTTTTTGTTTTTTATGTAAAGTCTGAAGTCTCATCCCGACTTGTGGGGGAATCATAGTCTTCATCATCCTTTCCTTACTGAGACAATGCTCTAATAATGAAGATCATCACACTTTTATTGAT
Source organism: Triticum aestivum (assembly GCF_018294505.1). Taxonomy (NCBI): domain Eukaryota; kingdom Viridiplantae; phylum Streptophyta; class Magnoliopsida; order Poales; family Poaceae; genus Triticum; species Triticum aestivum. The sequence goes on along the minus strand of NC_057813.1, from coordinate 320,953,674 downwards.
TTACAACTCAAGAATTACAACTCAAAGCTAGAACAATATGTGACTCTATATGAATGCCTCCGGCGGTGCACCGGGATATGCAATGAATCAAGAGCGACATGTATGAAAATTATGAGGGTGGCCTTGCCACAAATACAATGTCAACTACTTGATCATGCAAAGAGCAATATGACAATGATGAAGCGTGTCATAATAAACAAAACGGTGGAAAGTTGCATGGCAATATATCTCGGAATGACTATGGAAATGCCATAATAGGTAGGTATGGTGTCTGTTTTGAGGAAGGTAAATAATGGGTGCATGATACCGGCAAAAGTTGCGCGGCACAATAGAGGCTAGCAAAGTGGAAGGGTGAGTGTGCGTATATCCATGGACTCACATTAGTCATAAAGAACTCATATATTTATTACAAAAGTCTACTTAGCCCTCGAAGCAAATTTCTACTACGCATGCCCCTAGAGGGATAGATTGGTAGGAAAAGACCATCGCTCGTCCCCGACTACCACTCATAAGGAAGACAATCAAAAGAGCACCCATTGCAACAAATTTGTCACACAACTTTTACCATACGTGCATGCTACGGGACTTGCCAATTTCAACACAAGTATTTCTCAATTTCATAATTACCCACTAGCATGACCCTAACATTACTACCTTTATATCTCAAAACAATTATCAAGCATCAAATTGATCATAGCATCCAATTCACTTTCTATGATAGTTTTTATTATACCCAACTTGGATGCTCATCATTCTAGGACCAAATTTGTAACCATAGCAAATACCATGCTGTTCTAAAAGACTCTCAAAATAATATAAGTGAAGCATGAGAGACTAAAAATTTCTTCAAAATTAAGCCACCGCCGTGCTCTAAAAGATATAAATGAAGCACTAGAGCAAAAACTATCAAGCTCAAAAGATATAAGTGAAGCACATAGAGTATTCTAGCAAATTCTAATCAAGTGGGCTTCTCCCAAAAGGTGTGTACAGCAAGGATGATTTTGGTAAACTAAAAAGCAAAGACTAATATAATACACGACGCTCCAAGGAAAACACATATCATGTGGCGAATAAAAATATAGCTCCAAGTAAAGTTACCAATGAACAAAGACGAAAGAGGGGATGCCTTCCTGGGGCATCCCCAAGCTTAGGATTTTGGCTATTCTTGAATATCTTGGGGTGCCATGGGCACCCCAATCTTAGGCTCTTGCCACTCCTTATTCCATAGTCCATCAAAGCTTTACCCAAAACTTGAAAACTTCACAACACAAAACTCAATAGGAAATCTTATAAGCCCCGTTAGTGAAAGAAAACAAAACCACCACATAAGGTATTGTAATGAACTCATTATTTATTTATTTTGGTGTTAAACCTACTGTATTCCAACTTCTCTATGGTTTATAAACTATTTTACTAGCCATAGATGCATCAAAATAAGCAAACAACACACGAAAAACAGAATCTATCAAAAACAGAACAGTCTATAGAAATCTGTAACTAACACAAACTTCTGGAACTCTAAAAATCCTAAAAAAATAGGAGCTCCTGAACAATTTGTCTATTGATCAGAAGCAAAAAGAATCAATGCAAAAGCTCTTTTCTGTGATTTCACAAAACTAATTTCGTGCATGCAAAGTTTCTGTTTTTCAGCAGAATCAAATCAACTATCATCATAGGTTATCCTATAGGTTCTACTTGGCACAAACACTAATTAAAAGATAAAAACACATCTAAACAGAAGGTAGATGCAAAATTTATTACTAAACAGGAACAAAAACAAAAAACACAAATAAAATTGGGTTGCCTCCTAACTAGCGCTATCGTTTAACGCCCCTAGCTAGGCATAAAAGCGAAGATAGATCTTGAAAGCTCATCTCATATTCTCTATGTTTGGCAGCAAGTTTTCTTTGAGGCAAGCAAAAGTAATCAAAAGGGCTAAATTTAGCGGGACAAAATTCCCCAAGATCAATCTCAGGAGGAACAGGTTCCTCCTTTGGCCCTTCATTATGCACAACTAATTCATCACTAAAAGCATTCTTTTGGCAAAATCTCATGAGCCTATACTCAAGAGAGTATCCTAGCTCATTATTTTGAAGAGAAAAATCATTATTAAGTTTGGAAATTCTATCAACCAATATGTTGGTAGGAACCTTTTTTCTAAGGTTTTCATTGAAAGCAACATAGTCCGAAGATTGAAAACGCCTAATTTCCTCTTGATCAAAGAGGATCGCCTCTATGGGAGGACGACCGGCGTCCACCCTATAGTGCGCAAAGATTTCTTTGGCCTCTCTTATAATAAATCTAAACTCATGAGCCAAAAAGATAGTAACATCGCACTTAACAGAAGAATGCTCAATATTGGAAAATTCTAGGAAAATTCTTTGTACGCAAGGATGCATATGCATAAATTGTCTTTCAAGCTCAACTACAAGCATAGCGATAGCATCCGCATGACTACTAGTTCTATGAATAATAGAACCACCCATGGAAGGCAAAGCACCGGCACAAGTAAAGAAATCTTGAATAACACCTTTTCCAATGATGTTACCACTACCGATTCGAAACTTTTTAGTATGCAAGATAGGAGGTTCTTCAGCCGAAGCTTCAGAATTTTCCATGTTATCATTATTGTCCATATCGATGATAATCTCCCCAATCTCAGACATAACGGCAAACAAGAGCAAGGAGCAAGAAAGCAAGCGAAAGAGAGAGGAGGAGATTGGGAAAGAGAGGGCAAATAAAACGGCAAGGGTTAAGTGGGGGAGAGGAAAATGAGAGGCAAATGGCAAATAATGTAAATGCGAGGGAGATGAGTTTGTGATGGGTACTTGGTATGTCTTGACTTGAGCGAAGACCTCCCCTGCAACGGCGCCAGAAATCCTTCTTGCTATGTCTTGAGCTTGCGTTGGTTTTCCTTGAAGAGGAAAGAGTGATGCATCAATAGCAGCGTAAGTATTTCCCTCAGTTTTTGAGAACCAAGGTATTAATCCAGTAGGAGGCTCCTCAAAAGTCCCACACACCTACACAAACAAACAAAGAACTCATGACCAATACAATAAAGGGGTTGTCAATCCCTTCACATCCACTTGCGTAAGTGAGATCTGATAGAGATAGTATGATAAGATAAATATATTTTTGGTATTTTATAATAGAGATGCAAAAAGTAAAGATGCAAATAAAAGTAGATTGAAATCTTATATGGTAAAAGATAGACCTGGGGGCCATAGGTTTCACTAGAGGCTTCTCTCAAGATAGCATAAGTATTACGGTGGGTGAACAAATTACTGTCGAGCAATTGATAGAAAAGCGAATAATTATGAGATTATCTAGGCATGATCATGTATATAGGCATCATGTCCGTGACAAGTAGACCGACTACTGCCTGCATCTACTACTATTACTCCACACATCGACCGACTCCTGCCTGCATCTAGAGTATTAAGTCCATAAAGAACAGAGTAACGCATTAAGAAAGATGACATAACATAGAGGGATAAACTCAAGCAATATGATATAAACCCCATCTTTTTATCCTCGATGGCAACAATACAATACGTGCCTTGCTGCCCCTGCTATCACTAGGTAAGGACACTGCAAGATTGAACCGAAAGCTAAGCACTTCTCCCATGGCAAGAAAGATCAATCTAGTAGGGCAAACCAAACTGATAATTCGAAGAGACTTGCAAAGATAACTCAATCATACATAAAAGAATTCAGAAGAGATTCAAATATTTCTCATAGATAAACTTGACCATAAACCCACAATTCATCGGATCTCGACAAACACACCACAAAAAGAGTTTACATCGAATAGATCTCCACAAGAGAGTGGGAGAACATTGTATTGTGATCCAAAAAGAGAGAAGAAGCCATCTAGCTAATAACTATGGACCCGAAGGTCTGAGGTAAACTACTCACAACTCATCGGAGGGGCTATGGTGTTGATGTAGAAGCCCTCCGTGGTCGATTCCCCCTCTGACGGAGCACCGACGAAGGCTCCAAGATGGGATCTCGCGGATACAGAAGGTTATGGTGGTGGAAATTGTGTTTCGTTGGCTCCATGAATGTTTTCGGGGTACGTAGGCATATATAGGAGGAAGAAGTATGTCGGTGGTCGCCCGAGGGGCCCACAAGATAGGGGGGCGCGCCCAGAGGGGGTGGGCGCGCCCTCCTGTCTTGTGGCCGCCTCGGCTGCTTCTTGGCTTGCACTCCAAGTCCTCTAGATCTCGTTCGTTCCAAAAATCACACTCCCGAAGGTTTCATTCCGTTTGGACTCAGTTTGATATTCCATTTCTTCGAAATACTGAAATAGGCAAAAAAACAGCAATACGGGCTGGGCCTCCGGTTAGTAGGCTAGTCCCAAAAATGATATAAATGTGTAAAATAAAGCCCATAAACATCCAAAAGGGGTAATATAATAGCATGGAACAATTAAAAATTATAGATACGTTGAAGACGTATCAAGGACCTTATAGTCCGGCTGTGGCCTGGCGAGCCCCTGCCCGGCAGCTACTTTGGCCTTGTCAAGCGGATGGTAAATGCATGTTCGCGACTTGAAGTCATTAAGCGGTCCGTCTGCATTGAAGGTGCACGCCGTGCCTTGGCTAGTGCAAAAGTGCACTGGGCGAAGATGGATGCCGAGAAGCTGGTGATAGAGGGGCCGCCGAAGGGCAAGGAGCATCGCCACCCCGAACAGTATTATGATAATGTCATTAAGGGTGCCCGCCTTGTGGAGGATGAATGTGCTAAGGATGTAATTTTTGAATGAATGTACTCATATCATCCTGTAATATGAAAACAAGTTCATATGCGCTGTGTGGCACTTTGTTAATTTAAAATATTACCTTTTGTGTGGCCGTTTATAAAATCTTGAGAGTTGGCCAGTCGTCGGCTTCTGCCCCCATGTAACTAGTACTGGGGTGTTCGGGATAGATATAAACACTCTCTATCCAAATTTTTGGTCCTTTTAAGGAGGTGTTTAACGTAGCGAACAAGGCAATCAGACTATACAGCTTATCACTCTCACTTAGCCATAGAAGTCTACAATTCTAAATTTCGGCGAAGCCCCTAGTATCCGGAAGGTCGGACTCGGGGCGCTATACACGCCTAAATCGGGCAAGGCCGATTCCTCACCTGAAGCGTAAAAAATCTTTAAGGATTTGAGACCTCTTGAATAGCGACTAGCTCTCGCCTCATCATGACAGTCAGTTTTCGGCTTTCTCTACTGAGGTGCTCGTCCGGAAGAACCGGGACACAACCGCAGTAGTTCTCCCTGTGCTAACTTAGTCGATATAGCGGAACGTAAGGTACCAAAACATGGGAGCCGGGCAAACCCAACTATTGACCCAAGACATGATTCAGAGCTGATGCATATAATGCTATAAGTTCGGGGTGCCGCACTGTCGAAAGTGTTCGGACTTTTCTTCCGTGTTATGGGGTGCACTGAAGCCCATGGCGAGCCGGACGTACCAAAGTGTATGGGTGCAATAAATAAGCAGTAAAGAAAAGGGGAAAATAAATGTAATAGTAAGCTCACGCTGTACATTATTTTTCCTTGTTATTCAAATAGTACGTCAAAGCATACGTATACAAGTAGTGCAATAAGCAAAATAGGACTGTTTGACACATCCTGACCAGGAGCGAGCTGTGTGCGGGTATGTAAAATAGGTATGACGATCGTTATCAGAGACCACCTGAGGATTCCCTTGTACGCCAAAGCTTCTTGTCTTCTTGGTGTGTCCGTCCCGCTATGTGTCCGATAGTCGGTCTTTCGGAAGAGCCTCCTGAAGATAGGGACCTGAAAGAAAAAAGGTGCAAAGATGCGTGGGTCCCAGGGCGGTCGAACCGCATTGTGGACCGTGTCATGGCCGTGCCTCCGCCAATGCCCATGGTATTTTAAGTGCGTAATTGTGTACGCGCGGCACAAATTTCGCCGCTTGACTGGGACTAGGACGGAGGACGAATTGCTAGTCGAGGTCTGAACGTGCCGGATGATCCTGTTGCGGGGTACTCCGGACTCGCTTGACAGTGTCCGGGTTCTTTATCGCCAAATTGGTTGTTTGCCTAAGAAGGCTGTTTTGTACTTCCGCCGCGAGGGCCGCAGTGTGCTCCTCCATACGGAGCGAGCGCTCCGTGTTTCCATTTACTGTTATAACCCCGCGAGGTCCTGGCATTTTGAGCTTGAGGTATGCATAATGCGGTACCGCATTGATTCTGGCAAATGCGATTCGTCCGAGCAGTGCGTGATAGCCACTGCAGAAGGGGACGATGTCGAAGATTAACTCCTCGCTTCAGAAATTGTCCGGAGATCCGAAGACCACTTCCAGTGTGATTGAGCCCATGCAACAGGCCTCCACACCGGGTATGACACCCTTGAAGGTGTTTTTTTTGGGCTTGATCCTTGAGGGGTCGATGCCCATTTTGCGCAATGTATCCTGATAGAGCAGGTTCAGGCTGCTGCAACTGTCCATGAGGACTCGTGTAAGGTGGAATCCATCGATGATGGGGTCAAGGACCAATGCGGCCGAACCGCCATGACGGATACTGGTAGGATGGTCCCTGCGATCGAAAGTGATCGGACAAGAGCACCATGGGTTGAACTTTGGGGCGACTGGCTTCGTCGCATAGACGTCCCTTAGTGCACGCTTCCATTCCCGCTTGGGAATATGTGTTGCGTATATCATATTCACCGTTTTCACCTGGGGAGGGAATTTCTTCTGTCCTCCTGTGTTCGGCGGCCGGGGCTCCTCGTCGTCATTGCTATGCAACCCCTTTTCCTTGTTTTCGGCATTCAACTTGCCGGCCTGTTTGAACACCCAACATTCCCTATTGGTGTGGTTGGCTGGTTTATCGGGGGTGCCATGAATTTGACATGAGCGATCGAGTATGCGGTCCAGAATGGACGAGCCCGGATTGTTTCTTTTGAATGGCTTTTTCCGCTGTCCGGATTTAGAGCCTCTGAATCCAACATTGACTGTCGTGTCTTCGGTGTTGTCACCATTGTTGCGACGCTTGTGTCTATTGCGTCGTGGCTTGCCGTTGCTGTCTCTGGCGTCTGAATCGCCGAAGTTTTTTGGTGTGATCTTGCTACGAGCCAGCCAGCTGTCCCCACCCGTGCAAAAGTGGGTCATGAGTGTCGTGAGGGCTGCCATGGACTTTGGCTTCTCTTGTCCGAGGTGTCGGGCGAGCCATTCGTCACGGATGTTATGCTTGAAGGTTGCTAAGGCTTCGGCATCCGGACAGTCGACAATTTGGTTCTTTTTGGTTAGGAACCGAGTCCAGAATTTCCTGGCTGACTCTCCGGGCTGTTGGGTTATGTGACTTAAGTCATCAGCGTCCGGTGGTCGCACGTAAGTGCCCTGGAAGTTGTCAAGGAACGCGTATTCCAGGTCCTCCCAACTGCCAATGGAACTTGCTGGCAGGCTATTCAGCCAATGCCGAGCCGGTCCTTTGAGCTTGAGTGGTAGGTACTTGATGGCATGTAGGTCATCACCGTGGGCCATGTGAATGTGTAGGAGAAAATCTTCAATCCATACCGCGGGGTCTGTTGTGCCATCATATGATTCAACGTTCACAGGTTTAAACCCTTATGGGAATTCATGATCCATTACTTCATCAGTGAAGCATAGGGGGTGTGCGGCGCCTCTATGTCGGGCTACATCCCGTCATAGTCCCAATGAGTCTGGTCTGTTGTATTCGGCCCGGACAGACTTTTGTTTATTGTATCCGGCGTGATGGTTATCGTCACGCGTTGTGGTGCGCCCTCGTGATCCGTTGATCGATCTTGACTGTCCTGCTTTATTTTCCAATATGTCTCGCAGGTCCTTCGTGTGGCCCCGGGCCTTAGTATTACTGTTTGATTGGCGACGGGGTGCGGTCTAGACTTTGGGCTGGTACGCCGCTCTGTCTCGGCCATGGGGTGGCCGGTCAGCCGCATCATGTGCTGGTAGTGTGGGCTTCAATGCCTCCTCCTCAAGTTTAGGTAGCAACCTGCGCTTTGGGTAACTTTTGGTAGGGCGCTCGAGTCCGTATTCCTCGGCAGTCAGGACCTCGGTCCATCTATCAGTTAGTAGATCTTGATTAGCTTGAAGCTGTTGCTGCTTTTTCTTCAGGCTTTTTGCAGTGGCTATAAGCCGGCGCTTGAAGCGCTCCTGCTCGACGGGATCCTCGGGCATGATGAATTCTTCGTCGCCAAGGCTCACTTCGTATTTGGAGAGAGGCATGTAGTTATCATCCTCTGATTCTCCATCTGTTGCCTGTTCTTTAGGGCTAGCTTGCCCATCTTCTTGCTCGGACTGCTTGAAGCCTGGCTGGGCAGGATTGTTTTCGTCTTCGGCACCATCCGGATTGTTATCATCTCTTGTGCCGGTATCACTATTTTTGCTATGGCAGGGCTTGGAGCGGCGCCTATGATGCCGGTGCCTAGATTGCTTCTCCAAGGGATTATCTTTAGTTGCCTCACCGCCATTGTTTTCTTTGGGGGTGTCCACCATATATATATATATATCATATGATGAGGTGGCTGTCCAGCGCCCTATAGGCGGTGGTTCCTGTTCTTCTCCTGCATCATCGTCCATACCATCGATGTCTTCGGAGTTGAAGTCAAGCACGTCGGTTAAGTCATCGACAGTGGCTTTGAAGTGGGTGGTGGGTGGGGAACGAATTTCTTCGCCATCCGCTTCCCACTCAAGCCGGACATAGTTCGGCCAAGAGTCTCCCGACAAGGAAAGAGACCTTAATGAATTTAGCACGTCACCGAAGGGCGAGTGCTGAAAAATATCCGCGGAGGTGAACTCCATGACCGGTGCCCAATCAGATTCGATAGGCATGGTCGTATGCAGTTCGGATCCTGTAGCCAGAGTCGAGTCCGAGGGTCCGATGATTCCGACCTCATAGGAGGTGAGGTCAGTGTTCGGCTCCAAGGCCGAGGAGTGTGCGTCCTCCGTGGCGGGGTCCATCCACCTGTCCTCGGATGGCACGATCTGCTCTGGATTTATTCCTGGCGCCGCCGCAGGCGCGATCTCCCAAACACTGTCCGATGGCAGATCTAAGTCATGCTCGTCATGACCGTTTGGCGCACCTGACATGGGCTCGAATCCGTCGAAGATCAAGTATCCGCGGATGTCGGCAGTATAGTTCAAGCTTCCAAACCTGACCTGATGGCCAGGGGCGTAGCTATCGATCTGCTCCAGATGGCCAAGCGAGTTGGCCCACAGTATGGAGCCTCCAAATACGAAGAATTTGTCTGGGAAGGAAAGCCTCCCCTTGGACCGTGTCGTTGAAGATGATTGAAGGAGCCATCAAGCCTTATCGCGACGGCACAGTGGAACTCTCAATGAAAGCACCAATGTCGGTGTCAAAACCGGCGGATCTCGGGTAGGGGGTCCCGAACTGTGCGTCTAAGGCTAATGGTAACAGGAGGCGGGGGACACGATGTTTTACCCATGTTCGGGCCCTCTCGATGGAGGTAATACCCTACTTCCTGCTTGATTGATCTTGATGATATGAGTATTACAAGAGTTGATCTACCACGAGATCGTTGAGGCTAAACCCTAGAAGCTAGCCTATGATTATGATTGTTGTTGTCCTACGGACTAAACCCTCCAGTTTATATAGACACCGGAGGGGGCTAGGGTTACACAGAGTCGGTTACAGAGAAGGAGATCTACATATCCGAATTGCCAAGCTTGCCTTCCACACAAACAAGAGTCCCATCCGGACACGGGACGAAGTCTTCAATCTTGTATCTTCATAGTCCAACAGTCCGGCCAAAGTATATAGTCCGGCTGTCCGAGGACCCCTTAATTCCGGACTTCCTCAGTGGCCACGAGACAGGGGCCCACACCCACTCTAGGTGGACGCGCCCCCACCCTCGTGGGCCCCTCATAAGGCAGTTGATGCCCTTCTTTAGCCACAAGAAAGCCAATTTTTGGAAAAAGATCTGGGCGAAGGTTTCAATCCAATCAGAGTTTTGGATCTCCGGATATAAAAGAAACGGTGCCAGGGCAGAATCTGGAAACGCAGAAACAGAGAGAAACAAAGAGACAGATCCAATCTCGGAGGGGCTCTCACCACTCCCACACCATGGGAGCCAAGGACCAGAGGGGAAACCCTTCTCCCATCTAGGGAGAAGGTCAAGGAAGAAGAAGAAGAAGGGGGGCTCTCCCCCCTTGCTCCCGATAGCACCGGAACACCGCCAGGGGCCATCATCATCACCACGATCTTCACCAACACCTCCGCCATCTTCACCAACATCTCCATCACCTTCCCCCATCTATATTTAGTGGTTCACTCTCCCGCAACCCACTGTACCCTCTACTTGAACATGGTGCTTTATGCTTCATATTATTACCTAATGATGTGTTGCCATCCTGTGATGTCTGAGTAGATTTTCGTTGTCCTATCGGTGATTGATGAATTGCTATGATTGGTTTAATTTTCTTGTGGTTATGTTGCTGTCCTATTGTGCCCTCCATGTCGCGCAAGCGTGAGGGATTCCCACTGTAGGGTGTTGCAATATGTTCATGATTCGCTTATAGTGGGTTGCTTGAGTGACAGAAGCATAAACCCGAGTAAGGGGGTTGTGGCGTATGGGATAAAGGGGACTTTATGCTTTAATGCTATGGTTGGGTTTTACCTTAATGATCAATAGTAGTTGCGGATGCTTGCTTGAGTTCCAATCATAAGTGCATATGATCCAAGAAGAGAAAGTATGTTAGCTTATGCCTCTCCCACATAGTAAGTAGTCAATTGCTTAGGGACAATTTCACAACTCCTACCACCACTTTTCCACACTCGCTATATTTACTTTATTGCTTCTTTATCTAACAACCACTAGTTTATATTTACGTGCTCTTTATTATCTTGCAAACCTATCCAACAACACCTACAAAGTACTTCTAGTTTCATACTTGTTCTAGGTAAAGCGAACACTAAGCGTGCGTAGAGTCATATCAGTGGCAGACAGGACTTGAGAGAATATTTGTTCTACCTTTCGCTCCTTGTTGGGTTTGACACTCTTACTTATCGAAAGAGGCTACAATTACCCCCTACACTTGTGGGTTATCAAGACCTTTTTCTGGCGCCGTTGCCGGGGAGTCATAGCGTGGGGTGAATATTCTCGTGTGTGCTTGTTTGCTTTATCACTAGTAATTTTTATTTGCTGTTCTTAGTTATTTTCTATCTCTAGTTATGGGTAGGAAACGCAAAATACCAAAAAATTAGTTGTACCTACTACACCAATGGTTGAAGAACCACTCAAAATCTATCACACTCCTGAAGCTTTTTACTTGGATCATCTTCGATCCCTTTGTGCTCGTGCTGAAACCCCAACTAGCTTAGTTGAGGGCAAATCTTTATATGAGCATGCTTGTTATGTGCGACACCGTATATCTGAAAAAGGGAAACTTTACTGGATCAAATTCATCGTTTGCAATGCTATGCTTGGACTTTATGTGAAATATATGATGTTACTTGTTGTTCTGAAAACCCTAAGAAACACCTTCCCTACCAATGTGAGTTTACTGATAATGGAATAGTATCTTCGTATGCTAAGGGTGTTTATAATTACTATGATGTTCAACAAATTGAAGAATTTGTTGCTTTTAAGGGTGCTTATGAAATTGCTTCTTTGATTGAAAAGTATGATGCTACTCTTTACAAATCTGAAAATTTTGCCATACTTGAATATTGTTATGATAATTATGCTTCTAATGCCTATGTTAAGCTATATATTGAGGACTCCTCCACTGTCCAAGAAGAGAATAATATTTTGCAGGAGTCTATGGAAGAACAAATTACTGAAACTGTGAGCTCATTGGATGAAAAAGATGATGAGGAGAGCGAAGAACAAAAGGAGGAAGAGCGGATTAGCTACCCGTGCCCACCTTCTAATGAGAGTAACCCTCCAACTCATACATTATTTAATGTCCCTTCGTTCTTACCGAAGGATGATTGCTATGATGATAGCTATGATGATTGTTATGATCCCGTTGATTCTCTTGAAATATCCCTTTTTGATGATACTTGCTATGCTTGTGGCCAAGATGCCACTATGAATTATGCTTATGGAGATGAACTTGCTATAGTTCCTTATGTTAAACATGAAATTGTTGCTATTGCACCCACGCATGACAGTCCTATTATCTTTTTGAATTCTCCCGACTACACTTTATTGGAGAAGTTTGTGCTTATTGAGGATTATATTGATGGGTTGCATTTTATTACTACACATGATGATTTTTATAGATGTAATATGCATGTTCTTGCTTCTCCTACTTGCAATTATTATGAGAGAGGAACTATATCTCCACCTCTCCGTGTTTCCAATATGATAAAATTGCAAGAAACTGTTTATACTATGCATTGGCCTTTACTATGTGTGCATGAATTATTCTTTTATGACATGCGGATGCATAGGAAGAGAGTTAGACTTCATTGTTGCATGATATATATTACTTTGTTCTCACTACTAAATTACAAATCATTGTTAATTAAAATTGGCTTTGATATACCTTGGGATCCGGGTGGATTCATTACTTGAGCACTATATGCCTAGCTTAATGGCTTTAAAGAAAGTGCTGCCAGGGAGACAACCCGAAAGTTTTAGAGAGTCATTTATTTCTGTTGAGTGCTTTTATATAGTCTAAAAACAAAAAAAATAAAGAGGGGAATCCAAAACTTTTCAAAAAGGAAAGTGAAAGTGAGAGAGACAAGCATTGTTGAAGTGGGAGAGATCCTTGAACTTTGATCATGCTCACGGAAACTTTGTGAATCTTGATTACAGAAACTTTTCATCAAAAATAATTATCCGCTTGTACAATTCCAATGTATTATAAAAATAATGTTCCAAGGTTTGCCTTTAGGATGTTTACAATGCTTGTTGGTTTGTACGGTGCAGGACAGAAACTTTGGCTGTAGTGCGCGATTTTACATTTTTTGCTGGAACATCAAACGGGTCTGATTATTTTTGCACTGTCTTTATATACAAATTTTTTATTTTTCCTAATTCTGGTAGAAGTTTTGGGGTACCATAAGTATGGTGAATGTTCATATTGCTACAGACTGTTCTGTTTTTGACAGATTCTGTTTTTGATGCATAGTTTGCTTGTTTTGATGAATCTATCAATTTATATTAGTGGATTAAGCCATGGAAAAGTTATATTACAGTAGAAACAATGCAAAAAAATATGAATTGGTTTGCAACAATACTTAGAGTATTGATTTGCTTTATTATACTAACGGATCTTACCGAGTTTTCTGTTGAAGTTTTGTGTGGATGAAGTGTTTGATGGAGGAGGTCTCGATATGAGGAAAAGGAAGAGAGGCAAAAGCTCAAGCTTGGGGATGCCCAAGGCACCCCAAGTAAATATTATTCAAGGAGACTCAAGCGTCTAAACTTGGGGATGCCCCGGAAGGCATCCCCTCTTTCTTCAACAAGTATCGGTATGTTTTCGTATTCGTTTCGTTCATGCGATATGTGCAAGTCTTGGAGCGTCTTTTGCATTTAGTTTTCATTTTTCCTTTATGCACCATGCTGGTATGAGATAGTCCTTGGTTGATTTATAGAATTCTCACTGCACCTCACTTAAATTTTTTGAGTATGGCTTTATAGAATGCTTCACATGCTTCACTTAAATCATTTGAAGTTTGGACTGCCTGTTTCTCTTCACTTAGAAAACTGCCATTTGTAGAATGCTCTTTTGCTTCACTTATATTTGTTAGAGCGTGGGCATATCTTTTGTAGAAAGAATTAAACTCTCTTGCTTCACTTATATCTATTTAGAGAGATGACATGAATTGGTTATTCACATGGTTAGTCATAAAATCCTACATAAACTTGTAGCTCGCTGAATATGATATGTTTGATTCCTTGCAATAGTTTTGTGATATAGAGATGATAATATGTGGGAGGTACTAGTAGATGGTTGTGTTTAGTAAGCATGTTGGTGTTAAGGTTTGTTATTCCCGAAGCATGCACTATGGTCTACTAACTATGTAATCAAATTGGCGCGCATTGTATTTTAATTGTTTATCTTTGCGTGAAAGTCGGGGGCGCGCGATGGTTAACTCCTACCAACCTCCCCCATACGAGCATGCGTGTAGTACTTTGTTTCGAGGGCTAATAATTTTTTGCAATAAGTATGTGAGTTCTTTATGACTAATGTTGAGTCCATGGTTTATACGCACTCTCACCCTTCCATCATTGCTAGCCTCTTCGGTACCGTGCATTTGCCTTTATCACCTCAAGAGTTGGTGCAAACTTCACCGGTGCATCCAAACCCTGTGATATGATACACTCTATCACACATAAGCCTCCTTATATATTCCTCAAAATAGCCACCATACCTACCTATCATGGCATTTCCATAGCCATTCCGAGATATATTGCCATGCAACTTCCATCATCATCATATTCATGACTTGAGAATTTATTGTCATATTGCTGCATGATCGTAAGATAGCTAGCATGATGTTTTCATGACTTGTCCATTTTTTATGTCATTGCAACACTAGATCATTGCACATCCCGGTACACCGCCGGAGGCAATCATATAGAGTCATATCCTTATTCTAGTATCCCGGTACACCGCCGGAGTAAATAAAGTGTGATGATCATCATTATAGAGCATTGCCCCATGAAAAAAAGGAAAAAAGAGAGGCCAAAGAAGCCTAAGTAAAAAAAGGGGGGCCAAAGAAGCCCACCCAAAAAAATAAAAAAAAATAAAAAAAAAGAAAAAGAAAAGGGGCAATGTTACCATCCTTTTACGACACTTGTGCTTCAGAGTAGCACCATGTTCTTCATATAGAGAGTCTCCTATATTGTCACTTTCATATACTAGTGGGAATTTTAATTATAGAACTTGGATTGTATATTCCAATGATGGGCTTCCTCAAATGCCCTAGGTATTCACGAGCAAGCAACTTGGATGCACACCCACTTAGTTTTCAGTTTGAGCTTTCATATACTTATAGCTCTAGTGCATCCGTTGCATGGCAATCCCTACTCCTCGCATTGACATCAATTGATGGGCATCTCCATAGCCCGTTGATTAGCTGCGTCGATGTGAGACTTTTTCCCTTTTTGTCTTCTCCACACAACCCCCACCATCATATTCTATTCCACCCATAGTGCTATATCCATGGCTCATGCTTATGTATTGCGTGAAGGTTGAAAAAGTTTGGGAATACTAAAGTATGAAACAATTTCTTGGCTGACACCGGGATAAGCATGAGGGGTACCTTGTGTTAAGAAAAGGGAGCATACCAGACTAAATGATTTTGTAGGGATAACGTTCTGAAGCATTGATATTTTGAAAGACATGATTGTTTGTTGGGATGCCCTAAGTATTATTGTTTTTATGTCAAATGATAGACTATTGCTTTGAATCACTCGTGTCTTAATATTCATGCCATGATTAGACATATGATCAATATTATGCTAGGTAGCATTCCACATCAAAAATTATCTTTTTATCATTTACCTACTCGAGGACGAGCAAGAATTAAGCTTGGGGATGCTAATACGTCTCCGTCGTATCTATAATTTTTGATTGTTCCATGCCAATATTATTCAGCTTTCATATACTTTTGGCAAATTTTTATATTATTTTTGGGACTAACATATTGATCCAGTGCCCAGTGCCAGTTCCTGTCTGTTGCATGTTTTATGTTTCGCAGAAACCCAATATCAAATGGAGTCCAAATGGGATAAAAACGGACGGAGAATTATTTTGGAATATTTGTGATTTTTGGGAAGTAAAATCAACGCGAGACGGTGCCCGAGGTGGCCACGAGACAGGGACCCACGCCCACTCTAGGTGGGCGTGCCCCCACCCTCGTGGGCCCCTCGTAAGGCAGTTGATGCCCTTCTTTGGCCGCAAGAAAGATATTTTTTGGAAAAATATCTGGGCGAAGGTTTCAATCCAATCGGAGTTACGGATCTCCGGATATAAAAGAAACGGTGCCAGGGCAGAATCCTGGAACGCAGAAACAGAGAGAGACAGAGAGACAGATCCAATCTCGAAGGGAATCTCGCCCCTCCCATGCCATGGGAGCCAAGAACCAGAGGGGAAACCCTTCTCCCATCTAGGGAGAAGGTCAAGGAAGAAGAACAAGAAAGGGGGGGGGGTCTCCCCCTTGCTTCCGGTGGCGCCGGAACGCCGCCGGGGGCCATCATCATCACCGCGATCTTCACCAACACCTCCGCCATCTTCACCAACATCTCCATCACCTTCCGTCATCTATATTCAGTGGTCCACTCTCCCGCAAACTGCTGTACCCTCTACTTGAACATGGTGCTTTATGCTTCATATTATTACCCAATGATGTGTTGCCATCCTATGATGTTTGAGTAGATTTTCGTTGTCCTATCGGTGATTAATGAATTGCTATGATTGGTTTAATTTGCTTGTGGTTATGTTGCTGTCCTATTGTGCCCTCCGTGTCGCGCAAGAGTAAGGGATTCCCGCTGTAGGGTGTTGCAATACGTTCATGATTCGCTTATATTGGGTTGTTTGAGTGACAGAAGCATAAACCCGAGTAAGGGGGTTGTGGCGTATGGGATAAAGGGGACTTGATGCTTTAATTCTATGGTTGGGTTTTACCTTAATGATCTTTAGTAGTTGCGGATGCTTGCTAGAGTTCTAATCGTAAGTGCATATGATCCAAGAAGAGAAAGTATGTTAGCTTATGCCTCTCCCACATAACACTTGCTATCGATCTAGTAAGGTAGTCAATTGCTTAGGGACAATTTCACAACTCCTACCACCACTTTTCCACACTCGCTATATTTACTTTATTGCTTGTTTATCTAACAGCCCCTAGTTTATATTTACGTGCTCTTTATTATCTTGCAAACCTATCCAACAACACCTACAAAGTACTTCTAGTTTCATACTTGTTCTAGGTAAAGCGAACACTAAGCATGCGTAGAGTCATATCAGTGGCAGATAGGACTTGAGAGAATATTTGTTCTACCTTTAGCTCCTCATTGGGTCTGACACTCTTACTTATCGAAAGAGGCTACAATTATCCCCTACACTTGTGGGTTATCAAGCAACACCTCATCCCTCCTTGATAGTATTGGCTTTTCCTATAGACTCAATGTGATCTTGGATCACAAAAATAGAAAATGTAGAGTCTTGTGCTTTGAGCTTGAGCCAATCCTTTTGTCCTTAGCATCTTGAGGGATCCACTTTTCTCATCCATGCCATGCCAATTATTGAGCTTTCCTGAAATATTTATCTTGAAATAGCATTAGCTCAATGAGCTATATGTTGTTGGGAATTACCAATACCACCCAAGGATAGTTGCACTTTCACTAGTTTACGTTCTCTTTATATTCTTGCAAACCTATCTAACAACACCTACAAAATCCTTCTAGTTTCATACTTGTTCTAGGTAAAGCGAACGTTAAGCGTGCATAGAGTTGTATCGGTGGTCGATAGAACTTGAGGGAATATTTGTTCTACCTTTAGCTCCTCATTGGGTTCGACACTCTTACTTATCAAAAGAGGCTACAATTGATCCCCTATACTTGTGGGTTATCGAGACCTTTTTCTAGCGCCGTTGCCTGGGAGTCATAGCGTGGGGTGAATATTCTCGTGTGTGCTTGTTTGCTTTATCACCCAGTAATTTTTATTTGCTGTTCTTAGTTGGATATGGAACACGAAATACCAAAAAAATTAGGTTTACTTGCTACTCATGGAGATGGGGAACCTCCTAAAACCCTCGATGCTCATCATGTGAAAGATATTATGTACTACTTTGATAATCCTGAGAAAACCCCATTCAATTATGTTATGGGAGACACGTTGGATTAACGTGAATACTTTAGGGATTATCGCTTGACACAAAAAGGGAAACTATTATGGGATCAAATTTATATGTTGCATTGGTATGCTCGGCAACTATGCTTGAGATATGATTATACTTGTTGCTCTAGGATGAGGGCTCCACACCTTCCCTTTTCATGCAAATCTAATGATAATGAAACCTTAGCTTCTTATGCTAATGGTATATATGATTACTATGTTGTGGAACAAATAGGAGAATTCGTTGCTTTTATGGGTGCTTATGAGATTGAATCTTTATTTAAAGAGTGTGAAAATCTTGATGATGCTATTTACAGACCTAAATTTTTTGCTATACTTAAATATTGCTATGAGAATTATGAATTCAATTCCGATATTGATGCATTTATTGAGAAAGTCTCCGCTATCCAAGAAGAGACTAATATTTTGCAGGAGTCTACGGAAGAAGAAATTGATGAAACTGTGAGCTCATTGATGAAGAAGATGATGAGGAGAGCGAAGAACAAAAAAAGGAAGAGCGGATTACCTACCCGTGCCCACCTTCTAATGAGAGTAACTCTTCAACTCATACATTGTTTGATTTCCCTTTGTGTTTACCTAAGGATGATTGATATGATGATTGTTATGATCCCATTGATTCTCTTGAAATATCCCTTTTTGATGAACTTGATGCTTGCTATGCTTGTGGCCAAGATGCCAATATGAATTATGCTTATGGAGATGAACTTGCTATAGTTCCTTATGTTAAACATGAAATTGTTGCTATTGCACCCACACATGATAGTCTTATTATCTTTTTGAATTCTCCCGACTACACTATATCGGAGAAGGTTGCCCTTATTAAGGATTATATTGATGGGTTGCGTTTCACTACTACACATGATGATTTTGATAGATATAATATGCATGTGCTTTCTACTCCTACTTGCAATTATTATGAGAGAGGAACTATATCTCCACCTCTCTATGTTTCCCACACAATAAAATAGCAAGAAACTATTTATACTATGCATTGGCCTTTACTATGTGTGCATGAATTGTTCTTTTATGACATGCCGATGCATAAGAAGAGAGTTAGACTTTGTCATTGCTTGATTTATGTTACTTTGTGCTCACTACTAAATTACAAATCATTGTTAATTAAAATTGGCTTTGATATACCTTGGGATCCAGGTGGATTCATTACTTGAGCACTATATGCCTAGCTTAATGGATTTAAAGAAAGCACTGCCAGGGAGACAACCCGAAAGTTTTAGAGAGTCATTTATTTCTGTTGAGTGCTTTTATATAGTCTAAAAAAATTAAAAAAATAAGGGAACCCAAAACTTTTCAAAAAGGAAACTGAAAGTGAGAAAGACAAGCATTGTTGAAGTGGGGGAGCTCCTTGAACTTTGTTCATGCTCACGGAAACTTTGTGAATATTAATTACAGAAACTTTTCAACAAAAATAATTATCCCCTTGTACAATTCCATTGTATTATAAAAATAATGTTCCAAGGTTTGCCTTTAGGATATTTAGATTGCTTGTTGGTTTGTGCGGTGCCAGACAGAAACTGTAGTGCACGATTTTACATTTTTTACTGGAACATAAAACAGTTCTGAAACATTTTTCACTGTCTTTATATACAAATTGTTTATTTGTACTAATTTTGGCAGAATTTTTGGGGGTACCAAAAGTATGGTGAATGGTCAGATTACTACAAACTGTTCTGTTTTTGACAGATTCTGTTTTTGATGCATAATTTGCTTGTTTTGATGAAACTATCAATTTATATCAGTGGATTAAGCCATGGAAAAGTATATTACAGTAGACACAATGCAAAAACAAAATATGAATTGGTTTTCAACAGTACTTATAGTAGTGATTTGCTTTATTATACTAACGGATCTTACCGAGTTTGCTGTTGAAGTTTTGTGTGGATGAAGTGTTCAAAGATCGAGGAGGTCTCGATATGAGAAAAAGGAGGAGAGGCAAGAGATCAAGCTTGGGGATGCCCAAGGCACCGCAAGTAAATATTCAAGGAGACTCAAGCATCTAAGCTTGGGGATGCCCCGGAAGGCATCCCCTCTTTCTTCAACAAGTATCAGTATGTTTTCAGATTCGTTTCGTTCATGCGATATGTGCAAATCTTGGAGCGTCTTTTGCATTTAGTTTTCACTTTTCTTTTATGCACCATGCTGGTGTGACATAGTCCATGGTTGATTTATAGAATGCTCATTGCACTTCACTTAAATCTTTTGAGTATGGCTTTATAGAATGCTTCATGTGCTTCACTTATATCTTTTGAAGTTTGGATTGCCTGTTTCTCTTCACATAGAAAACCACCATTTATAGAATGCTCTTTTGCTTCACTTATATTTGGTAGAGCGTGGGAATATATTTTGTAGAAAGAATTAAACTCTCTTGCTTCACCTATATCTATTTAGAGAGATGACAGGAATTGGTCATTCACATGGTTAGTCATAAAATCCTACATAAACTTGTAGATCGCTAAATATGATATGTTTGATTCCTTGCAATAGTTTTGCGATATAAAGGTGGTGATATTAGATTCATGCTAGTGGGTGATTGTGGATTAGTAGAAATACTTGTGTTGAGGTTTGTGATTCCCGAAGCATGCATGTATGGTGAACCGTTATGTGATGAAGTCGGAGCATGATTTATTTTTTGATTGTCATCCTTTATGTGGAGGTTGGGATCGCGCTATGGTTAACTCCTACCAACCCTTCCCCTAGGAGCATCCGTGTAGTACTTTGTTTAGATGGCTAATAAATGTTTCCAATAAGTATGTGAGTTCTTTATGACTAATGTTGAGTCCATGGATTATACGCACTCTCACCCTTCCATCATTGCTAGCCTCTTCGGTACCGTGCATTGCCCTTTCTCACCTCAAGAGTTGGTGCAAACTTCACCGGTGCATCCAAACCCCATGATACGATACGCTCTATCACACATAAGCCTCCTTATATATTCCTCAAAACAGCCACCATACCTACCTATCATGGCATTTCCATAGCCATTCTGAGATATATTGCCATGCAACTTCCATCATCATCATATACATGACTTGAGAATTCATTGTCATATTGCTTTGCATGATGTTTTCATGGCTTGTCAATTTTTTGATGTCATTGCTATGCTAGATCATTCACATCCCGGTACACCGCCGGAGGCATTCATATAGAGTCATATATTTTGTTCTAGTATCGAGTTGTAATATTGAGTTGTAAGTAAATAAAAGTGTGATGATCATCATTATTAGAGCATTGCCCCAGTGAGGAAAGGATGATGGAGACTGTGATTTCCCCACAAGTCGGGATGAGACTCCGGACTTTATGAAAAATAAAATTGGCCAAAGAAGCCCAAATAAAAATAAAAGAGGCCAAAGAAGACCACCAAAAAAAAGAGAAAGTAAAAAAAGGAGAGAAAAAGAGAGAAGGGGCAATGCTACTATCCTTTTACCACAGTTGTGCTACAAAGTAGCACCATGTTCTTCACAGAGAGAGTCTCCTATGCTTTCACTTTCATATACTAGTGGGAATTTTCATTATAGAACTTGGCATGTATATTCCGGTGATGGGCTTCCTCAAACGCCCGAGGTCTTCATGAGCAAGCAAGTTGGATGCACACCCACTTAGTTTCCAGTTTGAGCTTTCATACACTTATAGCTCTTAGTGCATCCGTTGCATGGCAATCCCTACCCCTCACATTGACATCAATTGATGGGCATCTCCATAACCCGTTGATTAGCCGCGTCGATGTGAGACCTTCTCCTTTTTTGTATTCTCCCCATAACCCCCACCATCATATTCTATTCCACCTATAGTGCTATATCCATGGTTCATGCTCATGTATTGCGTGAAAGCTGAAAAAGTTTGAGAATACTAAAGTATGAAACAATTGCTTGGCTAAAACCGGGGTTGTGCATGATTTAAATACTTTGTGTGGTGAAGATGGAGCATAGCCGGACTATATGATTTTGTAGGGATAACTTTCTTTGTCCATGTTGTTTTGAAAAGACATGATTGCTTTATTAGTACGCTTGAAGTATTATCGTCTTAATGTCAAATGATAGACTATTGCTTTGAATCACTCGTGTCTTAATATTCATGCCATGATTAGATTACATGATCAAGATTATGCTAGGTAGCATTCCACATCAGAAATTATCTTTTTTATCATTTACCTACTTGAGACGAGCAGGAATTAAGCTTGGGGATGCTGATACGTCTCCGTCGTATCTATAATTTTTGATTGTTCCATGCTAATATTATTCAACTTTCATATACTTTTGGCAACTTTTATATTATTTTTGGGACTAACATATTGATCCAGTGCCCAGTGCCAGTTCCTGTTTGTTGCATGTTTTATGTTTCGCAGAAAACCCATATCAAACAGAGTCCAAACGGGATAAAACGGAAGGAGAATATTTTTGGAATATTTGTGATATTTGGGAATAAGAATCAATGCGAGATGGTGCCCGAGGGGGCCACGAGGCAGGGGGCGCGCCCCAGGGGGCAGGCGCGCCCCTGACCCTCGTGGGCACCCGTAAGGCGGTTGCTGCTCTTCTTTTGCTGCAAGAAAGCTAATTTTTGGAAAAAAAATAATGGCGAAGGTTTCAATCCAATCGGAGTTACGGATCTCCGGGAATATAAGAAACGGTGAAAGGGCAGAAGCCGGGAACGCAGAAACAGAGAGAGACAGAGACACATATCCAATATCGGAGGGGCTCTCGCCCCTCCCACGCCATGGACACCATGGACCAAAGGGGAAACCCTTCTCCCATCTAGGGAGAAGGTCAAGGAAGAAGAAGAAGAAGGGGGCTCTCTCCCCCTTGCTTCCGGTGGCGCCGGAACACCGTCGGGGGCCATCATCATCACCGCGATCTACACCAACACCTCCATCATCTTCACCAACATCCTCATCACCTTCCCCCATCTATATTCACCGGTCCGCTCTCTCGCAACCCGCTGTACCCTCTAGTTGAACATGGTGTTTGATGCTTCATATTATTATCCAATGATGTGTTGCCATCCTATGATGTCTGAGTAGATTTTCATTGTCCTATCGGTAATTGGTAAAATGCTATGATTGGTTTAATTTGCTTGTGGTTATGTTTCTGTCCTATGGTGCTCTCCATGTCGCGCAAGTGTGAGGGATTCCCGATGTAGGGTGTTGCAATACGCTCATGATTCGCTTATAGTGGGTTGCTTGAGTGACAGAAGCATAAACCCGAGTAAGGGGGTTGTGGCGTATGAGAATAAAGAGAACTTGATACTTTAATGCTATGGTTGGGTTTTACCTTAATGATCTTTAGTAGTTGCGGATGCTTGCTAGAGTTCCAATCATAAGTGCATATGATCCAAGAAGAGAAAGTATGTTAGCTTATGCCTCTCCCACATAAAACTTGCTATCGATTTAGTAAAGTAGTCAATTTCTTAGGGACAATTCCGCAACTCCTACCACCACTTTTACACACTCGCTATACTTACTTTATTGCTTGTTTATCTAAACACCCCCCAGTTTATATTTACATGCTCTTTATATTCTTGCAAACCTATCCAACAACACCTACAAAATCCTTCTAGTTTCATACTTGTTCTAGGTAAAGCGAACGTTAAGCGTCCATAGAGTTGTATCGGTGGTCAATAGAACTTGAGGGAACATTTGTTCTACCTTTAGCTCCTCGTTGGGTTCAACACTCTTACTTATCGAAAGAGGCTACAATTGACCCCCTATACTTGTGGGTTATCAGCCCCAACCCACCAATTTGCAACAAGTGCGTAGCTTTCTTTGCCTTGTGGGTTTCTATCGCCGCTTTGTGAAAGACTTTAGCACCATCGCCGCACCTTTGCATGCTTTGAGTAAGAAAAATGCTCCTTTTGTTTGGGGACCCTTGCAATCTACCGCTTTTGATGAGCTCAAATCTTTACTTACTCATGCTTCGATTCTCGCTTTGCCCAACTTTGACAAAACTTTTGAGTTTCATTGTGATGCAAGTAGTACCAGAATTGGCGGAGTTTTGATTCAAGAAAAACGAGCCATTGCATATTTTAGTGAAAAACTCTCCGGTGCTCAACTTAACTATCCCATCTATGACAAATAGTTGTATGCTTTAGTGCGTGTGCTGCATGTTTGGGAACATTATCTTAGACCTCATGAGTTTGTCATACATAGCGATCATGAAACGCTTAAGTACTTGAAAGGTCAAACTAAGTTGAACAAGCGTCATGCCAAATGGAGTGAATTTATTGAATCTTTTCCCTATGTGATCAAGTACATTAAGGGTAAGGAAAATGTAGTTGCGGATGCACTTTCACGCATATGCACGCTTGTCACTAAACTTGAGTTGAATGTTGTTGGCTTTGAGCACATAAAAGACTTGTATGTGAACGATCCTTCATTTGCTACTCCTTATGCTTAGTGTTTTATGCATACATCTTGGGAACGATATTACATCAAGGATGATTATCTTATGAGAGCTAACAAACTTTGCATTCCCGAGTCTTCTCTTAGTTTGCTCCTTTTGCAAGAGGCTCATGGAGGCGGACTCATGGGACACTTTGGACGTGACAAGACATTAGCCACGCTCTCCAAGAACTACTTTTGGCCCAAGATGTTCCGCGACGTCTCATGCTTCACCAACCGATGCTCTACATGTCACAAAGCTAAGTCTAAAGCTCAATCCCATGGTCTTTACATGCCTCTTCCTATTCCTTATCAACCTTGGGAAGACATTAGCATGGATTTCGTACTTGGTTTGCCTAGAACTCAAAATGGAAAGGATTCTGTGTTTGTTGTTGTGGACCAATTTTCTAAGACGGCACATTTCATTCCATGCAACAAGATAGACGATGCTTCACATGTTGCCAATCTCTTTTGTAGGGAAATATTGCGATTTCATGGAGTACCAAAGACAATCGTCTCGGACCGCGACGTCAAGTTCTTGAGTTACTTTTGGAAGACCTATGCGCCAAGCTCGGAATCAAGCTCTTGTTCTCGTCGGCATACCATCCTCAAACCGATGGCCAAACGGAGGTGACGAACCGTACACTCACCACTCTACTTTGCGTGTTGATCAAGAGGAACATCAAGGAATGGGAGGAGTGCCTACCCATAGCCGAGTACGCCTACAACCGCGCAAGACACTTGACTACCGACAAGTCCCCCTTCGAGGTCGTCTATGGCTTCAACCCGTTGTCCACATTGGACATTCTACCTCTTCCACTACAAGAGCGCACCAACCTCGACGCAAGTGCACGAGCAAGCTACCTCAAGAATATGCACGAAGATACAAGGCACACCATCGAGCGCCAAGTACGACGACTTGCGACCAAGCTCAACGTCAACAAGCAACCCATGATATTCGACATTGGAGATCTCGTGTGGCTAAACCTTCGCAAGGACCGCATCCCCAACGAACGCAAGTCCAAACTCCTACCTCGAGCCGATGGACCCTTCAAGGTGCTATCACGCTACAACAACAACGCCTACAAGATCGACCTTCCATGAGACAAGTACAACGTGAGTGACATCTTCAATGTCAAAGACCTCTCGCCATACCATGGTGATGAGACTTTCGATCCGAGGTCGGATCTTTACCAGGGGGGGGGAGATGATGCGAAGCATCCCTCGATCATCCCCATGGACGTACCTACATCTCCCTCGTCACCACTTGGACCTATGACAAGAGCTCGAGCAAAGGCCATCGAAGATAAGGTGAACTCACTCTTCTCCGAACTCCCACCCTCTACTTACGAGTCATGGCTACTACCTCATGCGGAGACTCTATGTGTGATTAGATGCTTGGAGGAGAGCCACGGAACAACTACATTCAATGGCCAAGATGGCGAGGACACCAAGCGTGAAGGACAAGAAGAAGAGCTGCCATGGAAGCTACAGGCTCCGGACGACCAGCCCAGCACGGACGTACGACTCCTGGAGGTCGGTACAGCCAAAGGAAGAGAGTCTAGCCAGAGCTACAGGCTCCGGACGACGGCCCAGCCTGGACGTCCGACAACTCCCAGGCTCCGGACGACCGAGCCCCTCCGGACGTCCGATACTTCCCCAACAGAACCAAAACTACGGAAATCCAAGGAAGATCGGACGACCGTGCAACCGGCAACAGAACCGAATCTACGGACGTCCAAAGACTTACTGACGACCAGGTCGTCCCGAGCCTCCGGACATCCGACGCCCACCGGACGTCCGACCCCTAGCTGCGCCCAGTTGCGGGCTGATGCCCATGTACCCCTTCACTTTGCCCCTCATTTGCACTATGTCTATAAATAGACTTCTCCCACCTCCTAGCTAGGGTTAGCGTTGATTTAGATCATTTGTGAGATAGAGCCTCGCTCATCCATCCGGATCTACTCCTCGTGAGGGACCGACACCTCTTCGGAGAAGATCCACCTGGATTCAAGACCTCCATCCGGAGAAGACCATCATCAAGACCTCCTCACGGAGAAGAACCCCTCTTGTGTATCGTCTCTTGTTGGATTTGGATCTTGTACCCCTCTTGTGTTTGGATGATCTAGCACATGTGTGACTTTGTTCTTGTCGGTTGAGTGTTCTCTCGTGTTTTTCTCTCGTTCCCTCCTCGTGTTCTTCATGTTCCTCGTAGGGATCCGCTCCAAACGTGAAAGATCGGCCTCTAGGGTTCTACCCTACAATAGTGAGCCTACCCCCTGGGCGTGCCCTGGTGGGTGGTGGGCCCATGCTCCCACATCTAGTCTTCTACCGAAGCTTCTAATGTCTCTTTTGTCCAGAAAAAATCTCTAAAAAGTTTCGTGGCATTTAGATCTTGTTTGGTACTGATATTGTGCAAAATAAAAAACAAGCAAAAAAACATCAACTAGCACTAGGCAGTAAGTTAATAGGTTAGCCCCAAAAAATGATATATAAATTCTTGTAAGTGAATATAAAACATCCAAGATTGATAATATAATAGCATGGAATAATAAAAAATTATAGATACTTTGGAGACGTATCAGGTTTCCTTGTAATTTCATTAAAGAAACCCAACCATAGAGAACCATTACCCGACATCATCTCAGTCTAAACGGGGAGTTATGCAACTACAACTAGAAATGACTTACTAGTTGCAGGAGACAACTTCGCCACATAAGCTAGGTAGGTAGGTGGACGCGGCTCCATCTCGAACCATTTTGGATTAGAACCCAAAAGCTATCACAGAAACATCAGGGGGGGGGGGGAAGATAGGGACTGAAAGAGTCAGGTTCAATGTCCTAGTCTAAGCACCCCCGACCTCCATCCTTGTGACGCACGGTACACCTCACTTGCCACCTGCTCAACCATAGTGCCATAGATAAAATGAAGTAACAATACAGCTAAAACAGAGCTAATTGATTGCGGCTTGAACTACGTCGATATTTCCCCAAAGAGGAAGGGATGATGCAGCATAGCAACGGTACGTGTTTCCCCTAGCGATGAGACCAAGGTTATCGAACCAGTAGGAGAACCACACAACACTACATAAATGATACCTGCACACAAAGAACAAATACTTGCAACCCGACGTGTTAAAGGGGTTGTCAATCCCTTTCGGGTAACGGTGCGAGAAATTGTCAAGTTGACAAGATAAAATATAGTAGATTGATAGATGCAAATAAAAGCAAATAAAATTCAGCGAGTTATTTTTGGGGTTTTGATAATATAGATCTGAAAATAAAAGTTGCAAATAAACAAAAAGGAAAATAGCAAAATAGATCTGAAAGTATATGATGAGAAAATAGACCCCGGGGCCATAGATTTCACTAGTGGCTTCTCTCGAGAAAAATAGCATACGGTGGGTAAACAAATTACTGTTGGGCAATTGATAGAACTTCAAATAATTATGACGAATCCAGGCAATGATCATTATATAGGCATCACGTCCAAGTTTAGTAGACCGACTCCTGCCTGCATCTACTACTATTACTCCACACATCGACCGCTATCCAGCATGCATCTAGTGTATTAAGTTCATGGAAAACAGAGTAATGCAATAAGAACGATGGCATGATGTAGACAAGATCTATTCATGTAGGAATATACCCCATCTTTTTATCCTTAATAGCAACGATACATACATGTCATTTCCTCTTCTATCACTGGGATTGAGCACCGTAAGATCGAACCCATCACGAAGCACCTCTTCCCATGGCAAGAAAAATCGATATAGTCGGCCTAACTAAACCAAATATTCGAAGAAGAAATACAAGGCTATAAGTAATCATGCATATAAGAGATTAAAAGACTCATATAACTTTCATGGAAAAAAGATATATCTGATCATAAACTCAAAGTTCATCGGATCCCAACAAACACACTGCAAAAAGAGTTACATCAAATAGATCTCCAAGAGACCATTGTATCGAGAATCAAAAGAGAGAGAGGAAGCCATCTAGCTACTAACTACGGACCCGTAGGTCTACAATGAACTACTCACGTATCATCAAAGAGGCACCAATGAGGATGATGAACCCCTCTGTGATGCTATCTAGATTGGATATGTGGTTTCTGGAACTTGCGGCGGCTGGAATTTTTTTTCGTCGCCTCCCGTAGGGTTTCTGGAATATTGGGGTATTTATAGAGCAAAGAGGCGGTGCAGGAGGCGGCCGAGGTGGGCACAACCCACCAGGGCGTGCCTGGGCCCCCAGACACACCCAAGTGGGTTGTGCTCCTCTCGAAACTCCCCTCTGGTACTTCTTTGGCCCAACAGGTGTATTCTGGTCCAGAAAAATTCACCAAAAAGTTTCATTATGTTTGGACTCCGTTTGGTATTGATTTTCCGTGAAGTAAAAAAGCAAGCAAAAAACATCAATTGACACTGGGCAGTATGTCAATAGGTTAGTCCCAAAAAATGATATAAAGTTGCTATAAAATGATTGTAAAACATCCAAGAATGATAATATAACAGCATGGAACAATCAAAATTATAGATACGTTGAGACGTATCAGCATCCCAAACCTTAATTCCCGCTCGTCCTCGAGTAGGTAAATGATAAAAACAAAATTTTTGACGTGGAATGCTGCCTAACATGTTCATCACATATTCTTTTCTTTGTAGCTTGGACATTTGGACTTTTTATGATTCAAAGCAATAGTCTAGTTGTAGCAACCAAACCTCAAATAGTCTAGTCTCTGTGCATCGGTGTCTTCCCTGGATCGGTAATGCTGACACACATAGTAGTTGAGGATTTATAACAGAGTTTCAATCACACACTTATTATATCGAATGTCTCAAAAGAGAACTTATTACAATAATATGTCTTAAGGCCATCTAAATAAGATAACAGCGGAAGGCTTGGAAGATAAAGTGAGTCCATCAACTCCAACGGCATAGCTGAGTGAACGATAACGACCTATCGCACCTTACTATTCGTCTGAAAAGTCCTCAACATGATATGTTGCAGCCCGAAATGGGTCAGCACATGGAATATGCTGGCAAGGTAACACAAAGGAGCAATGAACAGAATAATTGCTATCACTACATGCATATATGGCTGGTGGAAAAGCTGTATGGTTAATGGTTTTGCATAAAGCTAATTTTTCCCTACAACAAAGGAATGAATTTTATTTAACTATCATGGTGGTTGTTAAACATTGAGAAGGTTGCTCCAACTAAATCCCAATTAAACAGTAACAATTAACCCAACAAATTAATTTAGAATGATGAGATCAACATGATAATCCAAGAACCAGATACTCAAGATGTCCATAACCGGGGACACGGCTAACCATGATTAGTTTGTACACTCTGCAGAGGTTTGTGCACTTTTCCCCACAAGACTTGATCTCCTCCGGTAGATTTCTCGCACTACATGGTGTTTGAGAAACGGATGACCGAGACACAGTCTTTTGGAAACATTAACTCTTCAGTTTGGATGGACAGGTACACCTACTTTCCCATACATATGCTAGCCCACCAATGAAAGAGGTCATCCAACCTACTCAACTATGCTAGAGACCATAGTAGCTTGTGGCTGCACACGGAAGTTTCTAGCATGAATAATCTTATGATCCCTTTGAGCTTGGGTGGCGAACCGTAGGATGATCACACAGGTACTCCGGGATATCCTAGGACAACACTGGATTCTCCAGGTGCCCGCAACTAATCCACCCAGATGTGTATTTAAGTAGCCACCTTAAGTTAACCTTTAATTAACAATTGTCACATCTGTCATGGATACACTCAACCAACCCACGTCTATGAGCATAGCATAGCAATCTAAGCATAAAGTAGAAGTAACTCCCAAAGGTTTGATAATAAAAACACAATAGGTACTACCTCATCATCTACTTCGCAAACCCACATGTTAATCAGATCCTAACCATGCAATGTTTGAGGATTGGAATTGCATAAAAACTGGGTAGTAAAGGGATGTGATCAAAGTGTTACTTGACTTGCTGACGATCTGCAAACCCTAGAGACTCGTAGTAGCACGGTTCGCACTCCGGGAATTCTATCGCGAACAAACAATAGTATACAGAAGAACTCCAGCATAGATGCATGGGTAAAACTCAAATAAGAAGATCCAATCTGAAATTTGAACTGAAGAGCTTCGATTTGCAAAAAGAATCAACTCAAACAGAGCAACGAAACTCAAGATACGAACGAAACAAGATCATTTACTAATCTAGACTAAAGTCAAATTTTACATTACCAAAATCATGTTCAAGTTGGTTAACTATAAAGAGGGCTTAGGGAAGAAGATTTAGGCGCTGGTTTCATCTAATTTGGATAAACGAGTAAAAAGTTATACTAGATTGAAGATCAGGGGCAGAATCGCGATAAAAAATAATCGCAGATAAATCCCTGAAAAAAGAGAAACGAACAGACTGACGAACGAACATTCGCCGTCTGAACCTAACCGGCGAACAATGTTCGTCAAAACGAATGAACGGACAAACGTCCGCTAAATAAAAAAAGACGAAAACCGAACTGATCTAACTAAAAAAAGAGATCTAGGGTTTTCTAAAAAAATCCGGTGGTTTTTACCAAAAAAACACGGCGATCGACGGCGGCGGCTCCCGGCGGATTCCGGCGGGGCGGGGCATCGGCGGCGGCGTGGGGCAGCATCGCGGGGTGGCGGGCGTCGACGCGGTGGCGGTGCGGCGGCACAGCGGCAGCAACGGCGCGGGGCGATGGCGGGCGGCGGTGGTGCGGCTGCGGCAGCGGAGTGATGTGGGGCAAGGGGGCGATGACGGCGGTATTTAAGGGGGGGGGGGCGGGGCGCGGCTGGCTTGGGGAGGGGGCCGGCCTCGGGAGGCGTGCTCCTCCGAGACTAGGGCAGCGGCGGCGTTGCTCGGGACTCCAGTCCCGAGCCGGAGCGGGAGGCGGCGACGCGTTGTGGGCCGGCTGGGCCGCTGGCCCAGTTCGGTCCGCGGACAGTTTTTTTAATAATTTTGCCCGAATGGAAAAAGCCTAATAAATTATAAAAAAATTCTAAAGATGCCAAAAACAATTTTCACCGTCTTAAAAAAATATTTAGAACAAAGTGAACATTTTGATGACCTAAAAATGCAATTTGAAAAAATGCATATTTTTCTAATTCAAATAAAATAGCAATAAAATCCGAATAAAACCATTTATTTGATTTTAACATTTTCCTCCAATATTTCTTTTATTTTTGAGAAGTCATTTTATCTCCTGTCTTTTATTTTTATTTTGGAAATATTTTGGAGAGAAAAATAATTAAAATCAAAATGATCCTCTTTTCAATATTTGAGAAAATTCAAATATGAAAATAAACGAAATCCTCAACTCTCTCCGTGGGTCCTTGAGTTGCTTACAATTTCTAGGATCAAATCAAAATGCAATTAAAATATGATCTGTATATGATGACCTATGTATAACATTCCAAATTGAAAATTTGGGATGTTACAAACCTACCCCCTTAAGATGAATCTTGCCCTCGAGATTCGGGTTGGCTAGAAAATAGGTGTGGGTGGTCCTTCCGTAGATCTTCCTCCCGTGCCCAGGTGGCTTCATCCTCGGTATGGTGGCTCCAATTAACTTTGCAAAACTTGATAACCTTGCTGCGTGTGACTCGGCTGGCAAACTCGAGAATCATCACTGGTTTCTCCTTGTAGGTAAAATCACTATCCGGCTGAATCGCTTCCAGTGGCACTGTATCTCTTAGAGGAATATCGGCCATCTCTGCATGGCACTTCTTCAACTGGGAAACGTGAAACACATCATGAACTCCGGACAATCCCTGGCAATTCCAGCTTGTAAGGAACTTCTCCCATACGCTCCAAAACTTTGTATGGTCCCACAAAACGTGGTGCTAGCTTTCCCTTAACTCCAAAACGCTTAAGTCCTCGAAGTGGTGACACACGCACGTATACTCTGTCTCCGACTTCGTAAACTGTCTCCTTGCGTTTAGAATCCACATAACTCTTCTACCTGGACTAGGCTACCTTGAGTCTGTCGCGAATCAGCTTAACCTTCTCTTCAGACTCTTTAATCAAATCTGGTCCAAACAACTGATGGTCTCCAACTACATCCCACAATAACGGTGTCCGGCACTGTGACGCCCGGGCAATTAGGCTACAGTAATCCCACGTTAATGATGCCACGTCACCACGGTTACTGTTGTTAATCTCTTGTTAGTTCAAAATAGATTCGAAATTCAAACTTAAAATAAAGTCAAACGGTAAAGATTTTCAAACTTTAATACTAAAATGTTCGAGAGGTGACAAATAATGCGTAGGTATTTATGGTGGAGGAAACATCTTTTTATAAAGTAGTTAAAAGCACTAAATTAATAAAAACTGCAGTAAAACTAATATTTAATTGTCTTTTAAATACTAAACAAATTTAAACTAATTGTTTAGGGTGCCAAATCAATTGTGGTAGTGTCATAAGTATTAGTTCTAATTTAGGGGCTAGATTTATAATTTATAAAACAAAGGTAAAAGTAAACAGAAAAGAAATTGAAAAAAAGAGAAAAGGAAAACTAGCAAACAAAAAAAAGGGAGAGAAAGAAAACAGGACCCCCCCTCGCTGGACCACAAGTGGCCCAGCTGGCCTCAGCCGCTCGAACGGGCCGGCCCACCCCGGTCCACCTCCCCTACTAACCCCAACCTCCACCGAAACCTAACCCTAACCAGCACACGATCCCCACTCCCCCCCCTCTCTCGATCCCGTCTGGATCGGGGCCCCAGCGCCCGATCCCGCCCACATCGTTGCCCCCGTCGCCCCTCGCCGCCGTTCGTCGGATCGCCCACCACCTCGTCGGACCGCCTCCCGGCCGAACCGCTCCGTCCTCGACCTCCTCGCCGGAACTGCGTCGCCTGACCCCGCCGCCGCCGGGTCGACCGCGCCCACCGCCTCCCGAGGACCGCTTCGCCCGGAGCCCGCCCTCCCTCGCCGGACTGTCGCCACCTCCTCGAGCCCATTGCCTTCCCCCTGCAGCTCCCATGTGAGCACCCCCTTCTATCCTCCTTCCCCTCCTTCCTTGCGTCGCGCGCGTGCGCTGGTGCACACCACGGTGCCCCGCTGCCCCCCGGCCTGCTCACTGCAGCCTGTGCACGCTCCCGTGCGTGGCCACACTGCCGCTAGCCGGTAGCCCGCCCATAGTCCGCGCCTGCTGCCTACCTCGCGTCGCCCCACCACGCCTATTCCGGCAGCCGCCTGCGCCGCGGCGGATGTCAACTCCGCCGTCGTCTCCGGCCAAGTTCGGCCGCCCCGCGACCACCAGTCGACGTGGTCGACCACCAGCTACCCATCGGTCCCCTTCACGCATCGAACCGATGCCCGTAGCGCAAGCCCGACGGGTTCTCGCGTTGTTGCCGTCGCCGGCGCACTATACCTCCTCGTCGGCGTTAACCATGATGACGAGGACGTCATTTACCCCTACTAACACTCACTAACTCCAGGACCCCACGCGTTAATTAACTGCAGATTAGTTAATATACATAATTAACTAAGGTAACCACTCACTGACAGATGGGACCCACCCTGCTAATTAATCTGTTATCAATAAAACTTAACACTAGGTTAAACCTGTGTCAATGACACCTGGGCCCCACTAGTCAGCTTGACCCGTCAATGGTCGATGCTGACTAGACTGCTGACTGGCCCCCTTGGTCCCACAAGCCAGCCTCACACACACACACACACTCTAGCTGGGTACACTTCTGTGTACTCGTAGCATTTCCTATTTATTTTCGAATTAATAATAATTATAGAAAATGATTAAAACTTTGATAAATAATATAAATTAAACCGTTTATCAGATGAAGAAACTTTGTACATGAAAGTTGTTCAGAACAACGAGACGATTCCGGATACGCAACCCGTTCGTCCGCCACACCCCCCTAACCTATCGAACTCGCAACTTTCCCCCTCCGGCTCCTCTGCCCGAAAACGCGAAACACCGGGAATACTTCCCGGATGTTTCCCCCCTTAACCGGTACCACCTCATACCACGTTAGGGCACACCTAGCACCGCTCATTGTCACGTCACGCATCGTCGTGTTTATGTTTGCATTGTATTCATTGTTTCTTCCCCCTCTTATCTCCGGTAGACTACGAGACCGACGCTGCTGCTGCCCAGTTCGACTACGGAGTTGACGACCCCTCTCTCTTGCCAGAGCAACCAGGCAAGCCCCCCCCTTTGATCACCAGATATCACCTACTCTTCTCTATACTGCTTGCATTAGAGTAGTGTAGCATGTTACTGCTTTCAGTTAATCCTATACTGCTGCATAGCCTGTCCTTGCTACTACTGTTGTTACCTTTACCTGCTATCCTACTGCTTAGTATAGGATGCTAGTGTTCCATCAGTGACCCTACACTCTTGTCCGTCTGCCATGCTATACTATTGGGCTGTGATCACTTCGGGAGGTGATCACGGGCATATACTATGTACTTTACACTATTGCATTACCTGTGATACTGTTCGAAGATGGGGGCTGAAAGGACAGGTGGCTCCATCCCGGTAGAGGTGGGCCTGGGTTCCCGACGGCCCCCGACTGTTACTTTGTGGCGGAGCGGCAGGGCAGGTTGAGACCACCTAGGAGAGAGGTGGGCCTGGCCCTGGTCGGCGTTCGCGGATACTTAACACGCTTAACGAGATCTTGGTATTTGATCTGAGTTGGGTCGTTGACCTTATACGCACTAACCATCTACGTGGGAGTAGTTATGGGTATCCCGGCGTCGTGGTATCAGCCGAAGCATTTCGTGACGTCAGCGACGGAGCGGCGCGCGCCGGATTGGACTGGAACGCCTGCTAGGCTAGGTCTGCTTTCGGCCGCCCTCGCAACGTGCAGGTGTGCTAAGGGCGATGGGCCCAGACCCCTGTGCGCTTAGGTTTAGACCGGCGTGCTGACCTCTCTCTTATGCCTAGGTGGGGCTGCGACGTGTTGATCTTCCGCGGCCGGGCATGACCCAGGAAAGTGTGTCCGGCTAAATGGGATCAAGCGTGTTGGGTTATGTGGTGCACCCCTGCAGGGAAGTTAAATCTATTCGAATAGCCGTGATCTTCGGTAATAGGACGACTTGGAGTTGTACCTTGACCTTATGACAACTAGAACTGGATACTTAATAAAACACACCCTTCCAAGTGCCAGATATAACCCGGTGGTCGCTCTCTCTCAGGGTTACGAGGAGGGGATCGCCGGGTAGGATTATGCTATGCGATGTTACTTGGAGGACTTCAACCTACCCTCTTCTACCTGTTGCAAGACGGAGGTGACCAGAAGCGTAGTCTTCGATAAGACTAGCTATCCCCCTCTTATTCTGGCATTCTGCAGTTCAGTCCACTGATATGGCCCTTTACACATATATCCATGCATATGTAGTGTAGCTCCTTGCTTGCGAGTACTTTGGATGAGTACTCACGGTTGCCTTGTTCCCCCTTTTCCTCCCTTTCTTTACCCGGTTGCTGCGACCAGACGATGGAGCCCAGGAGCCAGACGCCACCGTCGATGACGACTACTACCCCGGAGGTGCCTACTACTACATGCAGCCCGCTGACGACGACCAGGAGTAGTTAGGAGGATCCCAGGCAGGAGGCCTGCGCCTCTTTCGATCTGTATCCCAGTTTGTGCTAGCCTTCTTAAGGCAAACTCGTTTAACTTATGTCTGTACTCAGATATTGTTGCTTCCGCTGACTCGTCTATGATCGAGCACTTGTATTCGAGCCCTCGAGGCCCCTGGCTTGTATTATGATGCTTGTATGACTTTTTTATGTTTTAGAGTTGTGTTGTGATATCTTCCCGTGAGTCCCTGATCTTGATCGTACACATTTGCGTGCATGATTAGTGTACGATTAAATCGGGGGCGTCACAAGTTGGTATCAGAGCCGACTGCCTGTAGGAATCCTCCTTTCCAACTCCTTGGCCGAAGTCGAGTCTAGACATTACAAAACTTTTACTAACATGGCTGTGTGCCTTACGGGCCCACGTCGCCATTGGGTGGTACTAGGATCTTTTACTTCCTCGACCTTTACTCTGGGATTCTGAACTCTCTTCTATTCGGGTTAAACGATTTTTACTAAAATCTAACTTTAGGTTCTCGAAAATACTTTCTCCCGGAGAGGCTCTTCGGTCCAGATGATCACCGACTGCACCAGAAGATTTCGGAGATACTCTTTGATATTCTCTCGAGACCTTGTGCCCGTTGCTTTTGCAATTCCCGACCACCGATAAACCCTTATGGATAACTACTTACACTTGCCATTCATATGATCATCCCCCATTGATCTTGTTATTACAAGATACCCCGAAGTTTTCTCTATTGTTCCGAGAATACTTTGTGCCTACTGCCTAGCAGTTCTTTGCCACACGAATACCCCTTCAAATAAATCCTCGCACTTGTCGAGTATCCGCTCATCCCCAGTTGTTCTTGTGTTTCACAAAAGTCTTCGAAATGCTATTCGATCCTCCAAAAAAAATCCTTAGCAGCTTATTGCTCTACAAATACTTGTCTGCTTACATTATGGATGCTCCCATATCACTAGCAATATTCACTAGTATCTTTTGACACCGTCATTTTGATCCTATTGCTTCAACATGTGTGCGAATGCACACAATCATCGATCAACCCTTCTAAATTATCTTTTCGGCTCAGACGTCATTTTGAACATGAGCTGGTTCTCAACCAAACTATTTGTCATCAATTGTGCCTCTGGTCTATCCAACTTATCCATCCTTGATCAGAGCGTCTGCTTCTGATCCTTTGTTTTGGAAATCATAATTCCTTTGTTATCTAAGCATCGAATTATTCAGATGTTCCATAATATGATGTCCGTGCGTTCTTTCTTCCTCTGATTGAGTACCGATACTCACACCAGCTCCGTTGTGGATCGCCCGATCCATTGTTGGATTTTATCCGACAGTGTCCTTCATATTCAATCACCTTGTGAGTTCTTCCCCTGATACATAGTGCCTCCGGTAAATTGTATCATCTGCTTGGCCAACCATGCTCTACTTTCGAGCTGGTGGTATTTACTATTGAAGTTTGTGGTATATGTTCGTAAGATGCCCTGATGGGTTGAACCTATGCCTTCCTTACTATGTGTGAACTCGGAAGTTTTCACGGGTCATACTCATCTGGTATTTCACCAGGTAAAACTTTCAACACTAATGCCTTTATCAAAGCGAGGAGTGAATGGAAGGTTATACATTGAAGAAGTGGGAGTCGACCTTGAACTTTGTGTTCATGCCCATGGACACGATGTAGATCCTATCCTGGAAGCTTCTTGTAATAATAGCTATTTCCTTGATATAATATCCTTTGGTTTCGTTGAATTGATCCTTTGCAATCATGGTTCCGACCATATGTTCTTCTTTGATCCAATTCCCGGGCAAGTTTAAGCGCTTGTCTTCTGTGGATCAATACCCCAGTCCAACCCTTACTTTGATCTACCGTCGAGTATTACCCCCCTGGTATCTCGAGATTATCACAAAACTTCATAACTTCTTATGAGTTCTCCATCAAGTGCTACCTTCCCACTGATTCCAATTTTTCACGGGCTCTGAGTTATTAAACACTCATAGACACCGATAACTGAACCGAGTCCGCACTGCGGTTCAACAACTCTTCAGTAAGCTTCTATAAGTACGAGTTTGTACCCGATCACGCCATTCCTAGCCTGTTTGGCTATATCGTTGTCGTGATGATTCTAACTGTGCTACCTGGTCCTTCTTCCCAGA
This sequence comes from Triticum aestivum, assembly GCF_018294505.1. NCBI lineage: Eukaryota > Viridiplantae > Streptophyta > Magnoliopsida > Poales > Poaceae > Triticum > Triticum aestivum. The sequence continues at coordinate 320,915,691 of NC_057813.1, read as the reverse complement.
GCACAATTTTTTGACGATGAGCTAAGCTTACGTCGATCTTTCCTCATCATATCATTTCGCTTTGGACAGCAAGCTTGCTTTGGAGTTTGTGTCGTACCCTCGGTTCCATTAACCTTTCGCTTCATCATTCCTTTGACTTGATGTCATCGCCGATCTATTACATCTTCGTGGAGCCTCTCGACAAAATTTGTCGTGATCATCATCAACATCTTGACTCCTCCCTGGATATCAATTGAATTCATGATGAAAAATACCATCCTTGCCCTCGATGATTTGTGTTGTCATCGACCATTTTAATGCCTCCCCTCCAACACAAACTTGTTCGTGTTCTGTGTTATACCTTGAGTTCCTTGCTATCCAGCCTTTGTTCGTAATTACCTTGGAGTATTACCATCTCTTTTGTCAAGAATGTGGTGAGAATTTCACCACCTCTTAAGAATTCTTGATATAATAATACTTCTCGCCATCTCCGTTCATTCCTTGGACCCCGTATTGTTTTTTTACTGGAATACCGACAATTGAGCTATGACGTGTGAATTCAAAACTTCTAGCAACCCTATTGCTTTGGAGTGAATGGGCGATAGTTTCATTCTAAGTCTTCCGATAATTGAATCACCATTCTAACATTGGTCGTGCAACCCAGCCCATATTTCGGGTGCACCTTTCAACCAATGTTTAATTATGTATGTTTTCCTCGAGCATACCTCACTATATCATTTAATCTGACAAAGGTTATCTCCTTGTTCAGATAATCATGGAAATCCTTTTTTTAATCCCAATGGAAAGTCGCTGAGTCCATCAGCCACCTCCTCACCCTCTCCTTGATTTAATGATGAACTCTTGTTTTGGAACTCTCTTCCATAGTTCGTTCCCCGAGAGTCTTACAATGTCACCTCGTTAATTTGTGTCGCACCTTTTCTTCTCAGGCATCCTGAGCCTGAGGTATCCCAACACCAATCAGATCTAAATCTCGGTCAGATATGATGGTTGGAACATATTTCCAAGAGTTATAACAATGGTCTTTATGTGACCCGGTAAGGTGATGTCGTGCCTAGCACACCTGGCCGGAGGCCCTATTGTTATAGTTTCCGTTTAACAAGGTTATCTATTCTTCCATGAGGATGTGGTTAGACTTATTCTATAAGTTGTTCCTGATGAATCCTTTGAGTATTAAAGTCTGATTTTTTTAAAAGACCATGTCAATGCTATCTTGAAGCATGTCCATGGTACTCCGATTTTCAACAAAAACATTTGAAGCCCAATGCTAAATGTTTCCTGCTCGATTATCCAAACACCGCTGTATGGGTATGGTCATCAAATTCCTCTCCCCTTACCTAAATGGTTATCCACTCTATATCCTGTCATGGATATCTTGCTCTGCTTGTCCTTGGGAAGGATATGCCCCCGAAATGTGTTTAAACACATTTTTCCTTTCCATTGTTCTGTTTAACCTGGTAATCACCTTTCCTTTCCTTTGGTTTGCTTAACCCTTCTTGTGATCTATATTCTATAAGCAGTACTAATCTTCTGCTTATGTAAAACACGTTAGAGTACAATCGTGCCAGTAAGACCCTGTTTCGATTGTTGAGGACATTTCGGTAGCCACTGACGGACGAGAACTTTGCCTATTGGCCCGCCTCGTTCAACGAGCAGGAAAATGGTTCTCTTCGTCCCTCGCCCCTGGTATCGATGTTGTTGCCGACATAACTGACAGGCTACCCTCTGACACGCCTTACTATCATGACCGTGCAAGATGTCGGCCCCCTTCCTACTTTCAACCACATGGTGGGCCCATAACCCACAGTTCCACAGGATCGAAACCTGACTCTCCTGTACACCCCCTGTTCCCAAAGTTATTCCTCTCGCGTGGACTCGTATGTAATTCATGAGCCACCTTCCGATGAGATCATCAATTCTGGCATCGGAAACAATAATTATTCCGTTGCTTGAAACCCCTTTCACCTTCTGACTAGGCATTGAACGATTGCCTGGCTGCCTGAAACTTCTTGTTGGACCTTCCAACTTTACTCTCGATGTGTTCTATTTGTTCAACTCGAGAGGTACTCATATGCTCATTCATGGGTTAATCCCAGGTTATTACCCTTATAGCATTCTGTCGTTTCCGATCTACCCCGTGACCTATTCGTAAGTACGATGGAGTTTCCGAAGAAAGGATGCCGACTTCATCTTAATGACCTGAAGCAGAAAAATGAAGACATCAATGTATTGGATCGACCACTTCGAGAAGAGCAACTATGACCGAGAAGAATCGTTAGAATTTCGTAACCAGATCCCTTCCCCCCTTATAACCGCTCCTAAATCTCGGGACGAGATTTCTTGTAGTGGAGGAGAATTGTGACGCCCGGGCAATTAGGCTACAGTAATCCCACGTTAATGATGCCACGTCACCACGGTTACTGTTGTTAATCTCGTGTTAGTTCAAAATAGATTCGAAATTCAAACTTAAAATAAAGTCAAACGGTAAAGATTTTCAAACTTTAATACTAAAATGTTCGAGAGGTGACAAATAATGCGTAGGTATTTATGGTGGAGGAAACATCTTTTTATAAAGTAGTTAAAAGCACTAAATTAATAAAAACTGCAGTAAAACTAATATTTAATTGTCTTTTAAATACTAAACAAATTTAAACTAATTGTTTAGGGTGCCAAATCAATTGTGGTAGTGTCATAAGTATTAGTTCTAATTTAGGGGCTAGATTTATAATTTATAAAACAAAGGTAAAAATAAACAGAAAAGAAATTGAAAAAAAAAAGAGAAAAGGAAAACTAGCAAACAAAAAAAGGGAGAGAAAAGAAAACAGGACCCCCCTCCCCCCGCTGGACCACAAGTGGCCCAGCTGGCCTCAGCCGCTTGAACGAGCCGGCCCATCCCGGTCCACCTCCCCTACTAACCCCTACCTCCACCGAAACCTAACCCTAACCGGCACACGATCCCCACTCCCCCCCTCTCTCTCGATCCCGTCTGGATCGGGGCCCCAGCGCCCGATCCCGCCCACATCGTTGCCCCTGTCGCCCCTCGCCGCCGTTCGTCGGATCGCCCACCACCTCGTCGGACCGCCTCCCGGCCGAACCGCTCCGTCCTCGACCTCCTCGTCGGATCTGCGTCGCCCGACCCCGCCGCCGCCGGGTCGACCGCGCCCGCCGCCTCCCGAGGACCGCTCCGCCCGGAGCCCGCCCTCCCTCGCCGGACTGTCGCCACCTCCTCGAGCCCATTGCCTTCCCCCTGCAGCTCCCTTGTGAGCACCCCCTTCTATCCTCCTTCCCCTCCTTCCTTGCGTCGCGCGCGTGCGCCGGTGCACACCACGGTGCCCCGCTGCGCCCCCCGGCCTGCTCACTGCAGCCTGTGCACGCTCCCGTGCGTGGCCACACTGCCGCTAGCCGGTAGCCCGCCCGCATAGTCCGCGCCTGCTGCCTACCTCGCGTCGCCCCACCACGCCTATTCCGGCAGCCGCCTGCGCCGCGGCGGATGTCAACTCCGCCGTCGTCTCCGGCCAAGTTCGGCCGCCCCGCGACCACCGGTCGACGTGGTCGACCACCAGCTACCCATCGGTCCCCTTCACGCACCGAACCGATGCCCGTAGTGCAAGCCCGACGGGTTCTCGCATTGCTGCCGTCGCCGGCGCACTATAGCTCCTCGTGGGCGTTAACCTTGATGACGAGGACGTCATTTACTCCCTACTAACACTCACTAACTCCAGGACCCCACGCGTTAATTAACTGCAGATTAGTTAATATACATAATTAACTAAGGTAACCACTCACTGACAGATGGGACCCACCCTGCTAATTAATTTGTTATCAATAAAACTTAACACTAGGTTAAACCTGTGTCAATGACACCTGGGCCCCACTAGTCAGCTTGACCCGTCAATGGTCGATGCTGACTAGATTGCTGACTGGCCCCCTTGGTCCCACAAGCCAGCCTCACACACACACACACTCTAGCTGGGTACACTTCTGTGTACTCGTAGCATTTTCCTATTTATTTTCGAATTAATAATAATTATAGAAAATGATTAAAACTTTGATAAATAATATAATTAAACCATTTATCAGATGAAGAAACTTTGTACATGAAAGTTGTTCAGAACGACGAGACGATTCCGGATACGCAACCCGTTCGTCCGCCACACCCCCCTAACCTATCGAACTCGCAACTTTCCCCCTCCGGCTCCTCTGCCCGAAAACGCGAAACACCGGGAATACTTCCCGGATGTTTCCCCCCTTAACCGGTACCACCTCATACCACGTTAGGGCACACCTAGCACCGCTCATTGTCACGTCACGCATCGTCGTGTTTATGTTTGCATTGTATTCATTGTTTCTTCCCCCTCTTATCTCCGGTAGACTACGAGACCGACGCTGCTGCTGCCCAGTTCGACTACGGAGTTGACGACCCCTCTCTCTTGCCAGAGCAACCAGGCAAGCCCCCCCCTTTGATCACCAGATATCACCTACTCTTCTCTATACTGCTTGCATTAGAGTAGTGTAGCATGTTACTGCTTTCAGTTAATCCTATACTGCTGCATAGCCTGTCCTTGCTACTACTGTTGTTACCTTTACCTGCTATCCTACTGCTTAGTATAGGATGCTAGTGTTCCATCAGTGACCCTACACTCTTGTCCGTCTGCCATGCTATACTATTGGGCTGTGATCACTTCGGGAGGTGATCACGGGCATATACTATGTACTTTACACTATTGCATTACCTGTGATACTGTTCAGAGATGGGGGCTGAAAGGACAGGTGGCTCCATCCCGGTAGAGGTGGGCCTGGGTTCCCGACGGCCCCCGACTGTTACTTTGTGGCGGAGCAGCAGGGCAGGTTGAGACCACCTAGGAGAGAGGTGGGCCTGGCCCTGGTCGGCGTTCGCGGATACTTAACACGCTTAACGAGATCTTGGTATTTGATCTGAGTTGGGTCGTTGACCTTATACGCACTAACCATCTACGTGGGAGTAGTTATGGGTATCCCGGCGTCGTGGTATCAGCCGAAGCATTTCGTGACGTCAGCGACGGAGCGGCGCGCGCCGGATTGGACTGGAACGCCTGCTAGGCTAGGTCTGCTTTCGGCCGCCCTCGCAACGTGCAGGTGTGCTAAGGGCGATGGGCCCAGACCCCTGTGCGCTTAGGTTTAGACCGGCGTGCTGACCTCTCTCTTATGCCTAGGTGGGGCTGCGACGTGTTGATCTTCCGCGGCCGGGCATGACCCAGGAAAGTGTGTCCGGCCAAATGGGATCAAGCGTGTTGGGTTATGTGGTGCACCCCTGCAGGGAAGTTAAATCTATTCGAATAGCCGTGATCTTCGGTAACAGGACGACTTGGAGTTGTACCTTGACCTTATGACAACTAGAACTGGATACTTAATAAAACACACCCTTCCAAGTGCCAGATATAACCCGGTGGTCGCTCTCTCTCAGGGTTACGAGGAGGGGATCGCCGGGTAGGATTATGCTATGCGATGTTACTTGGAGGACTTCAACCTACCCTCTTCTACCTGTTGCAAGACGGAGGTGACCAGAAGCATAGTCTTCGATAAGACTAGCTATCCCCCTCTTATTCTGGCATTCTGCAGTTCAGTCCACTGATATGGCCCTTTACACATATATCCATGCATATGTAGTGTAGCTCCTTGCTTGCGAGTACTTTGGATGAGTACTCACGGTTGCCTTGTTCCCCCTTTTCCTCCCTTTCTTTACCCGGTTGCTGTGACCAGACGATGGAGCCCAGGAGCCAGACACCACCGTCGATGACAACTACTACCCCGGAGGTGCCTACTACTACGTGCAGCCCGCTGACGACAACCAGGAGTAGTTAGGAGGATCCCAGGCAGGAGGCCTGCGCCTCTGTCGATCTGTATCCCAGTTTGTGCTAGCCTTCTTAAGGCAAACTCATTTAACTTATGTCTGTACTCAGATTTTGTTGCTTCCGCTGACTCGTCTATGATCGAGCACTTGTATTCGAGCCCTCGAGGCCCCTGGCTTGTATTATGATGCTTGTATGACTTATTTATGTTTTAGAGTTGTGTTGTGATATCTTCCCATGAGTCCCTGATCTTGATCATACACATTTGCGTGCATGATTATTGTACGATTAAATCGGGGGCGTCACATGCACCTCCTTCCATACAAAGCTTCGAAAGGGGCCATCTTCAAGCTGGCTTGATAACTATTCTTATAAGAGAACTCTGCATACGGCAAATTGTCGTCCCAACTAGATCCATAATCTAGCACACAAGCTCTCAACATGTCCTCCAGAATTTGATTGACTCTCTCGGTCTGTCCATCCGTCTGTGGATGAAAGGCTGTACTGAACTCTAGCCTGGTACCCAAAGTCTCATGCAATTGATTCCAGAACTTTGAGGTAAACTGGGTTCCTCTATCTGATACAATGGTCCTCGAAATCCATGCAGGCATACGATCCTGGTCATGTATATCTTTGCCAACTTAGCGCTCGTATAGGTGGTCTTCACTGGGATGAAATGAGATACTTTCGTCAAACGATCGACTACAACCCATATAGAGTCATAGCCTGAACGAGTCCTGGGAAATCCAGTGATAAAATCCATGCCAAGCTTGTCCACTTCCATTCGGGTATAGGCAATGGCTGTAGCAATCGAGCTGGCTTATGATGCTCTGCCTTAACTCTCTGACATACATCACATACTGCTACATACTCGGCCATATCCTTCTTCATTCCTGTCCACCAAAAACTTTCCTTCAAATCCAGATAAAACTTACTATTTCCTAGGTGAATCGAATACAGCGAATCATGGGCCTCTTGCAGAATCAACTTCCTGATCTCGGGGTCATTAGGCACATATACGCGATCCTCAAACCATAAAGTATCGTGCTCATCCTCACGAAATCCTTTAGCCTTTCCTTTACTCATCCTTTCCTTTATCTCGGAAATCTCCTTGTCAGTCTTCTGGGCTTCTCTGATCTTATCCATCAAAGTGGACTGAATTTCCAGTGCTGCTACATAACCTCTCGGAACTATTTCCAAATATAGCTCGCAAAAATCCTCTGCTAACTCCTTGGGTAATCCTCCGGTCATGAGCGTATTAACATAACTCTTGCGACTCAACGCATCTGCTACTACATTTGCCTTTCCGAGACGATAGTACAATTTCATATCATAATCCTTAATGAGCTCCAACCATCTCCTTTGCCTGAGATTCAACTCCTTCTGTGTGAAGATATATTTCAAACTCTTATGATCTGTGTATACCTCATAGTGATTTCCGATGAGAAAATGTCTCCATGTCTTCAACGCATGCACTACGGCTGCTAACTCCAAATCATGTGTAGCATAATTTTGCTCATGAGTTTTTAGCTGTCGTGAGGCATATGAAACAACTCTTCCCTCTTGCATAAGTACTGCTCCAAGTCCTCGACGTGAAGCGTCGCAATACTCTTGATAATCCTTTCGTTGGTCTGGAAGAATCAACACTGGGGCTGTAACCAAACGTTTCTTCAACTCCTGAAAACCGGCTTCACACTCCTCAGTCCATTTAAACTTGGTGTCCTTCTTCAACAACTCTGTCATGGGTTTAGCAATCCTGGAGAAATTCTCAATGAACCTCCGATAATATCCTGCGAGTCCAAGAAAACTCCTGATATCTCCAACTGACGTGGGTGCCACGCATTTAGTCATAGAAACAACCTTGGTGGGGTCTACTGCTATTCCTTCTCCAGATATAACATGTCTGAGAAATCCAACTTCCTTCAACCAAAACTCACACTTGCTGAACTTGGCATACAACTGATGTTCTCTGAGCTTCTCAAGAACCAAACGCAAATGCTCCTTATGCTCCTCTTCGTTCTTCGAGTAGACCAATATATCATCAATGAACACCATGACGAACTTATCCAAAAACTCCATAAACTCTTTGTTCATCATGTTCATGAAATAAGCAGGCGCGTTAGTCAGACCAAATGATATAACGGTATACTCATATAGCCCGTACCTTGTGGTAAAAGCTGTCTTAGGTATATCATGTTCTCGAATCTTGAGTTGATGGTATCCTGATCGCAGATTGATCTTGGAAAATACATTAGCTCCTTGAAATTGGTCAAACATATCATTGATCATCGACAGCGGTAATTGTTCTTGATCGTCACCTCATTCAACGCATGATAATCAACAACCATCCTTAATGATCCATCCTTCTTCTCCACTCGAAGTACTGGGATCCCCAAGGTGACGAACTTGGTCGAATATAACCTTTATCCAGTAACTCCTTAATCTGCTTCTTAATTTTCTCCAAATCCTTTGCGGGCATCCGATACGGTCTCTTTGATATTGGCCCGACGCCTGGTAATAGCTCAATCAAAAACTCAATGTCTCGATCCGGTGGCATGCCTGGCAACTCCTCCGGAAATACGTCGGGGTAATCCTTCACCACTGGTACCTCCTCCTGTACAACTTCTGATAAGGAATTCACTTGAGTCCTCTTCGGCACATGCTGGGATACATACTTGATCCTTCTTTCTTCTGGGGTGGTGAGCATAATTGACTTACTGGCGCAATCGATGTTTCCACCATACATCGATAACAAATCCATACCCAAAATCACATCCAACCCTTGCGGCTCCAGAATTATCAGATCTGAGGGAAAACATGCCTACCTATGGTCAATGGCATCTAAAATCATCCTTGGCTTGCCATATGCTCCGCTCCTGGCGAGCTTACCAACATAGGTGTCCTAAGAACTTTGGTGGGCAACTTATACTTATCCATAAATCCCCTTGATATGTATGGATGCGATGCACCAGTATAAAAAAGAACGATTGTAGTAAATGACTTAACCAAAAACTTACATATAACTGCATCTGGCTGCTCTTCAACCTCCTCCACTCTAACGTGGTTCACTTGTCCCCTGTTGAAAGGGTTGGGCTTATTCCTAGAGCTTCCATTGCCATTTCCATTCTTTGCTTCAGAACATTCGGTGGCGTAATGTCCATTCTTCCCGCACTTGAAACAAGTAATGTGACTTAGATCCTTCTTGGCGGGCGTTGCTGGGTTGGAACAGTTCTGGCTGCTGCTTCCTCCATTCCCATTCCCATTCTTGGGGCCACTATATGCGAACTTCCTCCATTGGAATTGTGGCCTCCATGGTTATGGTGAATGTGTCCTCCCGAATTCGGGGTAAAATGAGGTCTCTGATGAGCTCCTGAATTGTACTTCCCTTGTCCATACTTCCTCTTGCGGCTCTTTATCTGCTTCTGCTTCCCTTCAATCATAAGTGCTCTATCTACCAACTCCTGCTAGTTGTTGAATGTTGCCACCATCAATTGCATGCTCAGCTCATCATCCAGTCCTTCCAGAAACATCTTCTGCTTAGCAGCATCAGTTGCTACGTCATCAGGGGCATAGCATGCTAACTTACTAAACTAATCCACATATTGGCCTACTGTGCGTCCTCCTTGGTGCAAGTTGCGAAACTCGCGCTTCTTCATGTTCATAGCTCCTGCTGAAACATGGGCAGTGCGGAAAGCCCGCTGAAACTAATCCCATGTGTCAGTGGATAGCGACACCTATGGGATCACCAGAATCCCTACTGCAGTTGTGGGGCGTGGGGTCGTGATAACAGCGGGATCAACAGTCAGCATAAACACACGGGCCGTTTATCCAGGTTCGGGCCGCGAGGATGCGTAATACCCTAGTCCTGCTTTGGTGTGTATATCTGTGTTCCTGGAGTTCTTGAGCTAGCTACAATGAGCATAACTTGTCCAAGGGTCCGAATCCTTTTCCTAGATGCCTCGGGCCTCCTTTTATAGTCAAGGGGATCGCCATAGTGGCACACAGGAGGTGGCATCGGTGTACGATGGCTAAGCTTATCACTTTCTATATGGGACAAGACACATTTAATGCACCCCTTAGGTGTCCTCTCACTTTACCGCCGCCTTGCCCTGCTTCGAAACACGCCCGGGCCAGTGAGGCGGCCAGCGCCATGTAGGTTGGCAGGCTGCTGAGGTGGCACGATGGTAGGGCCTTCACGTAGATTTGCATGCCACCACGTAGGCATGTGCTGAGTTGGCTTGGAAGCCTCACGTCGACATGCAGGTGCCTGCCTAGCTGGTGGGCTGGTAGCTGCATGGGAGCGGTGGTGGAAACTTGGCAGGTGTGGGCCTGGCTGTGGCCCCGCGATGTACTCGGCAAGGGCCTTGCCGGGGCCACGACAAGGGTCTTGCCATGGCGTCGTGGCCGTCCCCAGCAAGGGTCTTGCCGGAGGTCTTGTGGGCTTCCTCGGTGAAGATCTCGCCAAGGTTCGTCGTCTTTTAATCCCCTTCTGATTTGGAGTGCTTCTTGTCTTCATGAAGATCTGCATGCCATCATGGAGGCGCCTCCCGAGCCTTGGTTCTGATGTGGTTGGTGGTGTTAGAAAACCTGGGGCTCAAGGGTAGTGCGCCCCGCTGGCGTTGGGTAAGCGGCCCCGGCAAGGTTCTTGCCGGGGCCGTGGAGGTCGCCCCGGCAAGGGTCTTGCCAGGGGAACCCACCTCGCCTTCTTGTCCTTTGTGTCTCTATCTTGGCATTCCTTTGACCGTCTTGCGGTTTTGGTTCCCTGTCCCTGCCCCGCCTAAGTGTGGCCGTAGGTGTGGCTCTGACTGCCCGTGCACAGGTAAAGGGGTACAAAGTAGTGCCCTTACTTCTGTACACCAAGAGGAGCCCCCGGGTCTAGGCCATACATAAGCGCAACACGTTGTTGGGCCGAAAACGGTGCGCGGGCAGGCGGGGTTGATTTTATTGAGGTGGTTTTTCTGTCCACTGCGCTTCCCAATGATCCGCGTCGAACGCGTGACGTGGGGTTCGTGCGCGGGGGTGATCGAAGCATGCTTGCGTCATCTTGCGGTGAACAGTAAAGAGGCGGCTTGCGTGTCCCTTCGAGACCGCAGGGCCGCTGGTCATTTACTCTCCACGCCTGGGAACCGTCGTCCATGTGTCCCATTACGCCTGCCCTGTGCGCCACGTACACCGCATGCACGATGCAGGGCAGGTGACAGGCGCGCAGAATATGGGAAGCCGTGGGTGCATGGGTTGATACCCACGCGCCTTCAATTGGGCGGGGAGGGCAGTCAACGGCATCGCCCACTGTCACCTTAATGAGCTGGATTGGCTGAGAGGGGCGATCGAGCCCTGACCCCACCCCTTTACAAGGAGGGGAACGGGAGGGACGGCACCCCCAGTCCTTCACAATCCGCCTCTTCCCATCCTTGCTTATTCCTCCCTTCTACCATGGCAAGAGGGCGTGCTGATGCTTCGATGGTGGCGGCGAGGGTCTCTGCTTGACAACGTGCCGCTCCTTCCCAAGAGCCCGTGGCGGCGGATCCGGCCGCGAGGGGAAGGGGGAGGGGGCGAGGCCGAGGCCGCCGTGGCGCTCGGGGAAGAGGAAGACGGGGCGGCACATCAGCCTCGGCTCCGCCAGCGGTCCTTCCCCCAATGGAGGGCCACGTCGGGGACCAGCCCCGCGAGTTCTTCATCAGGCTGCCCCAGCCGGCGCGCCGTCATCTTCGTCTCCCGACTCCATTCGCTCGGGAGATGGAGCTCGACCTGCCGCAGGCGCTGAGGCTGCACATGAGGGGATGCAGGAACAGCGGCACATGGGACGACATTGATTTCCTGGCCCCTCACGTCATGTATCTTCACCACGGGTGGAAAACCTTTGCTCGCATCCACAGCCTGACGGCGGGGCTCATTCTCTACCTCAAGTTAATGGAGAATGGCCTCCTCTCCATCAAGGTCTTCGGCGATTTCGGAACTCGCCTGAAGTGCTGCGTGGAGAGCTCCTTAGATGACGAAGACTTGTCCTCAAGCAAGAGTGACGAGGAGGACAGCGGCAGCGACGACGAGGGTAGTAGGCAAGAGGATGACGGGTCTGACTAGGTATCAGACCCGCCGCCCGAGGTGGTGCCGGCAGCAGGAACATCTTCACTGGGCTCCTTCTCCTGGTATAGCCGGCTCCTTGAACTTCTCGGGGTCGTCTCCTTGGGCGGCTGGCGTGGGAAGGCCGGAGAAGGCGAAGAAGGCGGGTGGCGGGCAGTCAAGTCAGAGTATGATGGCACCGACGCCTTCATAGCGTATTGACGGACCGCTGCCTCATCTTCTAGCTATCTTCCCGACACCATCATCACCAGCCCTCCCCTAGGCGGCCACCGACATGTTCTCTTGGCGCCTTCTATTTCTCATACCTCACCTAGGCGCTCCTTCTGACCTTTTGCCTTCTTGTTCCATTTCCTGAGGTGAGGGACAAGAAAGGGATTACAGGCACCTTATCTTTTTTAGCTTGTAAGCCTACGGGCCTTAGTTAGACCTCAAACCTGTAATCCCCTTGCTTATGTTTACATTCTGTATGAACTATACCTGTATGGAACGTATTAATGAAAAAGGGTGCTTGTCGGGTCTTGTGTGTGTGAGCAAAGCCCGTACCAAGGAACAAATCCTTGTTATTTTCAATATAAACACCGTTGCCTGGCAGCAGGCCTTGCCGCTCCCCTACTCCGTTCGACCATACTCACGCCTTTGGCGGAGGCAGGGGCGAAGTAGGGGTGGGCCCTACGCTTGCTTCCTTGCCACCGCGGCTACAACCAGATTCCGAACCAAGAAGGAGTACTCGGGTGGTAGGAATGAAGGGAGCACGATAGTCTTGGAATAAAAAGAGGTTTCATACGTCCCAATCTTTATACGGAAATGCATAATAGGGGATAAGAAAACTTATCTGGATCTGCAGCCCCCGGAACCCTAGCTTGCCGTCGGTGGACCTTTGTGTCTTTAGCCCCCGGCAAGCTCAGCTTGCCGGGGTCGAAGCGCCCTCTTGTTCTCTTCCTTCCACTTAGCTTGGCGGAAACATTTATGTACCCTGCGAACCAAAGAGGTTGGACAGGAACAAAGAGACGCAAACTCGACCTCTATGCTAGGGGTTAGTTGTCGCTAAGCACTATCAACCCTAACCGAGGGAGAGACTCAATCTAGCATGCATGCTGTAACTTAGGGCGCTAGCGCTTCGTTTATTTATGCTCAAGGTCTGTGCCTGGCTTTGTACAGAGGGTTGAATGCCTTGACGGCAAGGCTTGTACAAAAGGTGGCTTGCCGGGGGGCCCGGCAGCCGCGCCTTATGGGTAAAACTTACGAAGATGCTCGATGTTCCAGGAGTTGCTCACTAGAATGGCATCTTCGGTCTCCAGGCGGACTGCGCCAAGCCTGGTGACTCGTGTTACCCGATAAGGGCCTTCCCACTTTGGCGTCAACTTGTTGGAATTCTTGTCTGACTGAACGCGCCGAAGAACAAGGTCACCTTCCTCAAAGCTTCGGGCATGAACCTTGCGGCTATGGTAACGGCGCAAGCCTTGCTGGTAGTGTGCTGCTCTCACAGCTGCCCGAAGACGATCTTCCTAGAGGAGCGTCGCGTTGTCTTGCCGCAATCGCTCTTGCTCAAGGTCATCATAAGCGAGCACTTGAGATGACCCTATATGAGTTCCGTGGGGAGAACTGCTTCTGCCCCGTATACCAGGGCAAAGGGTGTCTAGCTGGTGGCTCGATTTGGCGTCGTTCTGATCGACCAAAGAACCGTCGGCAACTCATCAATCCAGTGCCTTCCGCTCTTGTGCAGCCTGTCAAAAGTCTTCATCCTCAGGACACACAACACTTCAGCCTTTGCCCTCTCTGCTTGGTCGTTGCTCCGTGGGTGTGCCACGGAAGCAAAACAGACCTTGCTGCTGAGGTCTTCAATATATTGCATGAAGGTGTGGCTTGTGAACTGCGTGCCGTTGTCGGTGATGACTCTGTTCGGCACACCAAAGCGGCAAACTAGCCCCTTAAAGAATTTGACGGCTGACTGTGCGGTCACCTTCCTCACTGCTTCCACTTCCGGCCACTTTATGAACTTGTCGATTGCAACATATAAGTACTCAAAGCCCCCGATGGCGCAGGGAAAAAAGGGCCCAGTATGTCGAGCCCCCAGACCGAGAATGGCCAGGAGAGAGGGATTGTCTGCAAGGCTTGAGCTGGCTGATGAAGCTTCTTCGAATGGAACTGGCACGCTTCACACTTGGTTACTAGTGCTGTCGCATCCTGGAGGGCAGTGGGCCAGAAGAAACCTTGCCGGAAAGCCTTGACCCTATGTGGGAGCCACATATGCCTCCATGTATCTCCGCCAACAACTCCGGCCCTTCCTCCCAGAGGATGCACTTCAATTTCACTCCATTTGGTCTTTTTCTGTACAGAACGTTGTCAACGAACTGGTACAGAGCAGACCAGCGGGCTACTTTCTCTGCTTCTTCCTGCTCCTCAGGAAGCTCCCCTGTTTGGAGGAATCAGATAGTATGCTGTGCCCATGCTGGAGCCTGTGGCTCGACGGCAAGGACCAAAGGCATTTCCTCTGCCGCGGGAGTGGTCGCCTCTATGGCAAGGGCTTAGCGCCCCGCCGGAGTTGGTTGTCCCATGGCAGGCTTGGCGTCCACAGCAACATCTTCACCGGCGGCTCCAGGGAGCTCGGCGAGGAAGTACTTGCCGGGGCCTGACTTTCTCCGCTTGTTCTACTCTGTTGATGGTTCAACGGATGGTTGAGTTAACCGAAACACAGAAGTACCCAGTTCCACAGGTAGCTTGAGGGCAGCACACTTTGACAAGTAGTCGGCAATGTCGTTCTCCACTCGGGGGACATGCTCTGCCTATATACCGTCACAACGCTCCTCCAGTTTCCTCACTTCATCTATGTAAGACTCCATCAACTGGCTTTGATAATCCTTGTTGACCTGCCTGACTACAAGCTGTGAATCACCCCTAACGATGAGCTTTTTGACCCCGAGGTCTGCCGCGATCCTGAGACCGGCGAGCAACCCTTCATATTCAGCAGTGTTGTTCATTGACATCTCCCTGGGAAAGTGCATCCGGATCACATACTTGAGGTGCTCTCCGGTGGGTGTGACAAGTAGCACACCAGCACCGGCGCCTTGTAGCGAAAAAGCCCCATCAAAGTACATAATCCAGTTGCGACTTGTTTCCTTGCCGGAGAGAGTGGTCTCCTGGATCTCTTCATCGGGCATCGAGGTCCATTCAGGAATGAACTCTGCCAGGACTCTGCTTTAAATCGTTGATGTGCTCTCGAACTTCAAACCAAAACTTGACAACTCCAAGGCCCATTCCACAATCCTCCCCATTGCATCTGGGTTATGCAGTATCCTTTGCAACAGGAGGCGGGTGACAACGGCAATCTCGTGCGCTTGGAAGTAATGATGCAGCTTCCTTGAGGCCATAAGGAGGCCGAAGAGCAATTTCTGCACACCGGAGTACCTCGACCTAGCCCCCTGCAGGAGGGAGCTGACAAAGTAAACCGGGTGCTGCACCATCTTCTTCTTCTGCACCACTCCACGCAGTTGTGTGGGCCATGTCGTACTGGTGTCAGACCTTGCCAGGGGCCCAGTCTTGCCGAGACGAGGCCCTACCGGGGAGAGCTTTGGTTCGCCATCCGTCAACTCTGCCGTTGCTGCTGCCTCTTTGTCGACCTCCCTCTGCACCACTAGTGTGGCGCTAACCACTTGATTCGTTGCTGCTAGATACAGCAGCAACAGTTCTTGTGGTTTGGGCGCAACCAGCACTGGGGTAGAGGAGAGGTATTTCTTCAAATCCTGCAGCGCTGCCTCGGCCTCCGGGGTCCACTCCATTGGGCCCGCCTTCTTCAAGATCTTGAAAAAGGGGAGGGCACGCTCAGTGGACTTGGAGATGAATCTGCTCATGGTAGCGACGCAACCAGGGAGCCGACGCACATCCTTCATCCGCCTAGGTGCCTCAATCTACTTGATGGACTTGATCTTGTCAGGGTTTGCCTCAATCCCATGCTGCGACACAAAGAACCCGAGAAGCTTGCCGGATGGGACACTGAAGACACACTTCTCAGGGTTCAACTTGAGGTTGATCTTGCGCAAATTTGCAAACATCTCTTCCAAATCTTGCACAAGTGTTGCTTGTCCTTGGTTTTGACCACCGTGTCATCCATATAAGCTTCCATATTTCTATGTACCTGGGGCTCAAAACCAATTTGGATTGCTCTTGGAAAAGTCAAGCCAGCACTCTTCAACCCGAAAGGCATCCGTAAAAAGCAATACGTACCACATGGGGTGATGAATGTTGTCTTCTCCTCGTCTTCTCTTGTCATAAAGATCTGGTGGTAGCCTGAGTAGGCATCAAGGAATGATAACAGGCCGCACCCGGCCGTGGAGTCAACAATCTGGTCGATGTGCGGCAACGGGAAAGGATCTTTCGGACAAGCCTTATTGATATCTGTGTAATCAATTAACAACCTCCACTTCCCATTTGCCTTGCGCACCACCATCGGATTGGCCAACCACGTCGGATGGAGTACCCATCTTACCAAGCCTGCCGCCTCTAGCTTCCCGATCTCTTCTGTGATGAACTCCTGCCTCTCTAGATCTTTCTTCCTGACCTTTTGCTTGACGGGCCGCGCATGAGGACAGACAGCAAGATGGTGCTCAATCACTTCCCTGGGAACGCCGGGGATTTCGGATGCTTGCCACGCAAACACATCGACATTTGCCCGCAGGAAAGTGGCGAGCTCACCTTCCTATTTGTTGTCGAGGGTGGAGCTTATCGTGAAAGCCCCTCCCGTGCCATCCTCTCTGACGGGCACCCTCTTGGTCTCTGGTGGAGCAGCTCTAGACTTCTTGCTCTTGCCGGTGGAGCTCTCTGGCACGTCCTCAATAGGAGCGCAACACCCCAAAGAGGTGCGCTTGCCGGAGTGGGTGCGAGAGGTCTTGTCGGTCTTCTTCCCTCCCGGGGCTTCAACGGCAGGAGCAAGTGCCTTGGCGGCAGCTGCTGCAACTGCTTCCCGGTAGAGTTGGTCAGCGTAAATCAGCGCATCTTTCTTATCAGAGGGGACGGTGATGATGTTCATCGGCCCGGGTATCTTCAGCGTGTTGTAGGCGTAATGGGAAGCCACCATGAACTTGGCCAGCGTTGGGCGGCCGAAGATCCTGTTGTAGGGCAAGGGGATCTCAGCTACATCAAAGACAATCCTCTCCGTCCTGTAGTTCAACTCGCCTCCAAACATCACCGGCAGCGTGACCTTTCCCTTCGGCTGGCTCCTCCCTGGGTTGACCCCTTGAAACGTGCCTGTCTCTTTGAGGTCTCCATCGGGGATCTGCAGCCTTTTGATCACAACAGGCGAGATCAAGTTCAAACCGGCCCCGCCATCCACTAGCATCTTTGTCACCTTGAGGTTGTGAATCGTTGGTGAGAGCAACAATGGAAAACACCCGACCGCAGTAGTGCGATCAGGGTGGTCCTTGGTGTCGAAGATGATAGGCGTGCTGGACCACTTCAGTGGCTTCCGTGCATCGAGTGATGCCTCCACCGCTGTGATCTCATGTGCCCACTGCTTGAGATGGCGGTGAGATGCGTGCAGCGAGGCGCCACCATCGATGCACATGTCCTCTGTAGTTTTCTGAAACTCGTGGTCGCCGTACTCGTCGTCCTCGTCATGATCATCGTCTTCCTGCTTCTTGTCGCGGCCCCGGGCGGGCCTCTCTTGCTGGTTATCCTTGCCGCGGCGGCCTCCTTGGCCGCCACACTTCTTGCCGGATCCTTCGGCACCGTCTTGGCCATTCTCCTTGTCCCACCTTTCATATTCAGCTTTCTGCTTCTTAGCAAGCAGCTCAACTTGTCAGTAGTTCTGGAGGTCGTGGCCTTTGGTGCGATCGATCTTGCAATACTGCTTGTCGGCAGCCGCCAAGGCCCGGCAAGCGGCACACCCGGGAACCTCCTTGCCGGGGTCGCTTGCCCGGGCCTTTTTGGCAGTGCCGGTGTCGTCGGATACCTCGATGGCAAGCACAGTCTTTCCCTTGCGCTTTTTGTTACGGCGCCGGCCCTTCTTTGCCGGGGCGGTGGTGTCATCAGTGGAGTCAGTTTCTGCACTGGCGTCCTAACCGGGGTACTTCCTCCCCTCTTCAGCCCGAGCGCACTGATCGGCCAGAACATACACATCCTTGATCTTGTTCATCGCCAGTTCCTCATGCATCTTGCAGTTGCGCACATTCTGATGTAATGCACTTATCACGGCGGCGGGATGGACGTCTGGGATGTTGTACTGTACTCGGCTGAACCTTTGGATATACTTGCGCAGATTTTCTCCTTCCTTCTAGGGGATGATATGCGGATCGCTTGCCTCACCATGAGCTTGATGGCCTCCAGTGAAGGCGCCAACAAACTCATGACACAGATCCGACCAAGAAGAAATGGAGTCCACCGGCAAGTGCATCAACCAAGACATAACATTGGTCTTGAGTGCCAACAGAAAGTAATTGGCAAGCACCTTATCGTCGCGGGCTCCAGCAGCTTGCATCGCGATGGTGTAGATGCTAAGGAACTCTAACGGGTGAGTCTTGCCGTTGTACTTCTTGCCTACGTCGGGCTTGAACATGCGGTGGGAGGGCCACTGGAACTGCCGCAGCTCACGGGTGAAAGCCAGACAACCCACCTCATAGGGTAGGCTACCATAGCCTCCTGGTGCCGGGTGGTCCATAGTGGGTCCTGCCCGCCTGTCAGATTGGTGGCGTGCATCACGCCGGTGCTCGATGGTGGTTCGAGTGTCTTTAAGGGATCGCTCCCAAAGAACTTGGCGCTGGTCGCGGTGGGTCCGCGGATCGGACGACGCTATGGAGATATCATCACGTGCATCATCACAACGGATCGACACCCGTGGTGGCTGGCGTGGGGGAGGAGAGTGCACCGTGGCTGCATCGCCCCCGGCCCTTCCACCGCTGGCATGCAGTGGCTCGACGGAGCGATGGCCTACTGGCCCTGCTGGTCGCGGCTCATCTTTGTTGGTGATGCCGACGAGGCTCCGGATGGTGGCCCTCCACTCGTAGAGCCTCTCCGCAGTAGGAGGAAAGTCGAGGAGCAGCTGCGCGCGATAGAGCTTCTGCTGGTGTGGGTGGTGGCGAAAGCTGCATGGACTGTGACGCGCTTTGACTTCTAACTATGTTAGAAGGAGCTCTATCACGGCCCTGCGGCTGTCCACCATTTCCACCAGCACCTCGGCGTGCATGCTAGCCTTTCTCGTCCCGTGAAGGACGTGCATGACTCTTCCCAGGGCAGCGCCCAGGGTCACCAGTGGGGTGGCGCTGCTCATCACGCACAACCTGGGAAGAACGCGCCGTGGGCACCGGTGTTGGTGTCTTGGAGGCCGCCGCGCCGCTGTCGGGCGACATGGTGACGCCCCTGGAGGGCCCAGTGCCGCTCTGCGGGGGGCCCAACTCCGTCTCTGGAGTTTGCGGGTGCGGTCCGTCGCCTGGCGCACGGAGGACTGGACTGCCAGGGTGATGTGGGTGTACGCGGGTCACGCCATGGGTTCTTTGTGCGACCGGCCCACTGCTGGCCCGCACCGGTACAAGCAGTCTGGTTCTGGATGAACCGATCACCGTGGTCGTCTTCCTCTAGGGAGCCATGGCGACGAAGAACTATCCGACTAGTTGCTAAACCAGTTTCTCACTACCGCACCCCTACCTGGTGTGCCAAAGATGTCGGTGGAAAACGACATCTATGGGATCACAAGAATCCCTACTATGGTTGTGGGGCGCGGGGTCGTGAGAAGAGCGGGATCACCAGTCAGCATAAACACACGGGTCGTTTATCCAGTTTCGGGCCGCGAGGATGCGTAATACCCTAGTCCTGCTTTGGTGTGTATATTTGGGTTCCTGGAGTTCTTGAGCTAGCTACAATGAGCGTAACTTGTCCAAGGATCCGAATCCTTTTCCTGGATGCCTCAGGCCTCCTTTTATAGTCAAGGGGATCGCCACAGTGGCACATAGGAGGTGGCATCGGTGTATGGTGGCTAAGCCTATCGCTTTCCATTATGGGACAAGACACATTTAATGCGCCCCTTAGGTGTCCTCCTCACTTAACCGCCGCCTCGCCCGGCTTCGACACGCGCCCGAGCCAGTGAGGCGGTCGGTGCCATGTAGGCTGGCAGGCTGCTAAGGTGGCGCAGTGGTAGGGCCTTCATGAAGATTTGCATGCCACCACGTAGGCATGTGCTGAGTTGGCTTGGAAGCCTCACATCGACAAGCAGGTGCCTGCCTACCTGGTGGGCTGCCAGCTGCATGGGAGCGGTGGTGGAAACTTGGTGGGTGTGGGCCTGGTTGTGGCCCCACGGATGTCCTTGGCAAGGGCCTTGCCGGGGCCCCGACAAGGGTCTTGCCGTGGCGTCGTGGCCGTCCCCGGCAAAGGTCTTGCTGGAGGTCTTGTGGGCTTCCTCGGCGAAGATCTCGCCGAGGTTCGTCGTCTTTTAATCCCCTTCTGATTTGGAGTGCTTCTTGTTTTCACGAAGATCTGCATGCCATCATGGAGGCGCCTCCCGAGCCTTGGTTCTGATGTGGTTGGTGGTGTTGGAAAACCTGGGGCTCAAGGGTGGCGCGCTCCGCTGGCGTTGGGTAAGCTGCCTCAGCAAGGTCCTTGCTGGGGACGTGGAGGTCGCCCCGGCAAGGGTCTTGTCTGGGGAACCCACCTCGCCTCCTTGTCCTTTGTGTCTCTGTCTTGGCGTTGCTTTGACCATCTTGCGGTTTTGGTTCCGTGTCCCTGCCCTGCCTAAGTGTGGCCGCATGTGTGGCTCTGATTGCCCATGCATAGGTAAAGGGGTACAAAGTAGTGCCCTTACTTCTGTGCACCGACACCATGTAACAGTGTCAATGGGGTAAGTGGCTGTGAAATTCTCCCACCATGATGCTGCGGGTCCATCAAGTTGATGTGCGACAAAACGCAATTTCTCCGCATCTGTGCATCATGCAGTGGTCAGCTCCCTTCCAATCTTGCAGAGCCAATCGTCTGCAACAATCGGCTCAGTGCTACTAGAGAACAACGGCGGATTCAGCCTTAGGAAACGGGCTAAGTGATCAACAGTTGTTGTTGTTGTTGTTGTTAGCTACCATTACAAAAGTGCTCGGACTATTACTATATACATGGGGGAATTCTACTAATAATATGGTGGTCCACTAGAAGTTTTGATCGGTGGAAGACTCCATGATATCCGCTCCAGCATCGTCTTTGTAGTCATCACCGCTATCGTCGGGGTCAGAATCGGTGTCGTCGATGATAATGTAGTCCTCCGAATGAATGTCCTTGGAATGGTTGTCATCTCCTCCTGGCGCGGGGTCTCCCATAAATACTCCTAGCTTCCTCATCAAGTCGTCATTCTTCTCCACTAGTGTCGTCATTTCCTCCTCATATCTGTCGCGTGTAGACTTGAGTTCCTCTTCTAGCTCCATAATCCTGTCGCGTGTGTCTTCATCCGGTTGTGTAAACTTGTTCCTTGAGTCCGCCATCCTATAGAGTGGAAAAGGGAGAGGAGTCAGAAATGAGTAGAGAAGAGAGACCTATGGTTTAACTTAGTGGTCGTGTCCTATAGTCAGTGTGTGCTCTGATACCATCTTGTAGCGACCAGACCTCAAACAGTCTAGTCTCTATGCATCGGTGTCATCCCTGGATCGGTAATGCTGACACGCACAGTACTTGAGGATTTATAACAGAGTTTCAATCACACACTTATTACATCGAATGTCTCAAAAGAGAACTTATATTACAATAATATGGCTTAAGGCCATCTAAATAAGATAACAACGGAAGGCTTGGAAGATAAAGTGAGTCCATCAACTCCAACGACATAGCTGAGTGAACGACAATGACCTATCACACCTAACTCTTAGTCTGAAAAGTCTGCAACATGATATGTTGCAGCCCGAAACAGGTCAGCACATGGAATATGCTGGCAAGGTAACATAAAGGAGCAATGAACATAATAATTGCTATCACTACATGCATATATGGCTGGTGCAAAGCTCTATGGTTAATGGTTTTGCATAAAACCAATTTTTCCCTACAACAAAGGAATGAATTTTATTTAACTATCATGGTGGTTGTTAAACATTGAGAAGGTTCCTCCAACTCAATCCCAATTAAATAGTAACAATTAACCCAACAAATTAATTTAGAGTGATGAGATCAACATGATAATCCAAGAACCAGATACTCAAGATGTCCATAATCGGGGACACAAGTAACCATAATTAGTTTGTACACTCTGCAGAGGTTTGCACACTTTTCCCCAGAAGACTTGATCTCCTTCGTTAGATTTCTCGCACTACATAGTGTTTGAGAAACGGATGACTGAGACACAGTCTTTCAGAAACATTAACCCTTTACTCTGGATGGACAGTTACACCTACTTTCCCCTAAATATGCTAGCCCACCACTGAAAGAGGTCATGCAACCGACTCAACTATGCTAGAGCCCATATTAGCTTGTGGCTGCACACGGAAGTTTCTAGCATGAATAATCTTATGATCCCTTTGAGCCTAGGTGACGAACCGTAGGATGATCACACGGGTACTCCGGGATATCCTAGGACAACACTGGATTCTCCAGGTGCCCGCAACCAATCCACTCAGATGTGTATTTAAGTAGCCACCTTAAGTTAACCTTTAATTAACAATTCTCACAACTGTCATGGATACACTCAACCAACCCACGTCTACGAGCATAGCATAGCAATCTAAGCATAACGTAGAAGTAACTCCCAAAGGTTTGATAATAAAAAGGCAATAGGTTCTACCTCATCATCTACTTCCCAAACCCACATGTTAATCAGATCCTAACCATGCAATGTTTGAGGACTGGAACTAATGCATAAAAACTAGGTAGTAAAGGGATATGATCAAAGTGGTACTTGCCTTGCTGACGATCTGCAAACCCTAGAGACTCGTAGTAGCACGCTTCGCACTCCGGGAATTCTATCATGAACAAACAATAGCATACATAAGCACTCTAGCAAAGATGCATGGGTAAAACTCAAATAAGAAGATCCAATTTGAAAGTTCAACTGAAGAGCTTGAATTTTCAAAAAGAATCAACCCAAACGGAGCAACGAAACTCAAGATACGAATGAAACAAAATCATTTACTAATCTGGACTAAAGTCAAATTTTAGAGTACCAAAATCATGTTCAAGTTTGTTAACTAGAAAGAGGGCTTCGAGATGAAGATTTGGGCGCTGGTTTCATCTAATTTGGATAAAGGAGTAAAAAGTTATACTAGAATGAAGATCAGGGGCAGAATCACGATAAAAAATAATCACCGATAAATCCCTGAAAAAACCCGAAACTAATAGACTCGCGAACGAACGTTCGCTGTCTGAACCTAACTAGTGAACAACGTTCGTTAAAACGAATGAACAGAAGAACGCCCGCTAAATAAGTAAACCGACGAAAACCGAACCGATCCAACTAAAAAAAACAGATCTAGGGTTTTCTAAAAAAATCCGACGGTTTTTACCGAAAAAAACACGGCGATCGACGGCGGCGGCTCCCGGCGGGATTCTGGCGGGGCGGGTAGTCGTCGAAAGCATGTGGCGGCGTCGCGGGGTGCCGGGCGTCGGCGCGACGGCAAGGCAGCAGCGGCGCGGGGCGACGATGGGCGGCGATGGTGCGGCTGCGGCGGTAGGGCGATGTGGGGCAAGGGGAAAGGTGGCGGCGGTATTTAAGGGGGGCGGGGTGGCAGCTGGCTTGGGGAGGGGGCCGACCTCGGGAGGCGTGCTCCTCCCGGACTTGGGCGGCGGCTACATTGCTCGGGATTCCGGTCCTGAGCCGGAGTGGGAGGCGGCGGCGCGCTATGGGTCGGCTGGGCCGCTAGCCCAGTTTGGTCTGCGAACAGTTTTTTTAAATAATTTCACCCGAACCGAAAAGTCCTAATAAATCATAAAAAAATTCTAAAGATGCCAAAAACAATTTTCACCGTTTAAAAAAATATTTAGAACAAAGTGAACATTTTTCTGGCCTAAAAATGCAATTTTGAAAAAATGCATATTTTTCTAATTCAAATAAAATAGCAATAAAATCCGAATAAAACCATTTATTTGATCTTAACATTTTCCCTCCAATATTTTTTTTATTTTGGAGAAGTCATTTTATCTCCTCTCTTTTATTTTTATTTGGAAATATTTTGGAGAGAAAAACAATTAAAATCAAAATGATCCTCTTTTCAATATTTGAGAAAATTCAAATATGAAAATAAACGAAATCCCCAACTCTCTCCATGGGTTCTTGAGTTGCTTAGAATTTCTAGGATCAAACCAAAATGCAATTAAAATATGATATGCATATGATGACCTATGTATAACATTCCAAATTGAAAATTTGGGATGTTACACTAGTTTTGACATGAAGATTTCAATACTCAAGCATATCAACAAGCAACCATGTCTTCTCAAAATATCAACACTAAAGAAAGTTATCCCTAGCCCATTATGCTCAATCATGGATCCATTCATGAAACACACTCGCATATTAGCTACACCCAATGCTCAAGTACGATCATAGTGCCCCTTAGTTGGTGCTTTATAAGAGAAGATGGAGACTCAAATAAAAATAAAATTGCATAAAATAAATAGAATGGCCCTTCGCAGAGGGAAGTAGGTATTTGTAGAGGTGCCAGAGCTCAAAGCGAAAAAGATAGAGATAAAACATTTTGGGTGGCATGCTTTTCCTGTCAACAAAAATGATTAAGTAGTTCCCAATACTTTCCATGCTAGATATATCATAGGCGGTTCCCCAACAGAAAATAAAGTTTATTCCTTTTTCCATCATACTTTCACATTCCACGGCTAACCGAATCCATAGGTGCCGTCCATACCAACACTTCCCAAGGAATTTATTTATTGCCAACATAAAGTAAATTCATTTTTCATTTCAGGACTGGGCACCCTAATACTTTTGCTGTACCCACGTGCAATGATAAGTGAATAAACACTCATCTTGAGAATAACACATCTAGCATGGAAAAATATCAGCCACCCCCTTCCGTTTCATGAGCGGTTCGAGCACACAAAAAGGGAAGTTATTTTGAAATTAGAGATGGCACATACAAATTTGCTTAGAACGGCATGAAAATACCGCATATAGGTAGGTAAATATAGTGGACTCATATGGAAAAACTGGGTTTAAGGATTTTGGATGCACAAGTAGTGATCATGCTTAGTGCAAGTGAAGGCTAGCAAAAGATTGAGAAGCATCCAACCAAGAAACAAAAAATCTCATAAGCGAGCATTAAGCATAACTAACACCGAATAATGCACCACAAGTAGGATGTAATTTCATTGCATAACTATTGACTTTCGTGCTTGCATAGGGAATCACAAACCTTAACACCAATATTCTTACTAAAACATAATTACTCATTAACATGACTCACATATCACTATCAACATATCGCAAAACTATTACAAAGAATCAAGTTTATTTTGTCCAATGATCTTCATGAAAGTTTTTATTATGTCCCCCGTGAATATCTATCACTTTGGGACTAATTTCATATGTTGCTATTGATAGCTCAAACAAATCTAAGTGAAGAACATGAGCATAAAATTTTTCTTCTCTCAAAATAATTTAAGTGAAGCAAGAGAGAATTTCTTAAAAAAATTACTACCTCTCAAATAAATCTAAGTGAAGCATGAGAGAATTTCTTCAAAAATACTAAAGCACACTGTGCTTAAAAAGATATAAGTGAAGCACTAGAGCAATTCCATAGATTATAAAGATTTAAGTGAAGCATAGAGAGCAATTCTAACAAGTCATAGCATAATTTTGGCTCCCTCAAATAGGTGTGTCCAGCAAGGATAGATGGCACAAAATAAAAAGCAAAACAAGCAAAGACTCATATAATACAAGATGCTCCAAGCAAAACTCATTATATGTGATGAATAAAAATATAGCTCCAAGTAAAATACTGATGGTCGTTAGAAGAAAGAGGGGATGCCACTCAGGCATCTCCAAGCTTAGTTGCTTGCTTCTCTTTTAGATAATAGCTTGGGATACCATGGGGCATCCCCAATCTTAGGATCTTCTTACTCCTTATTCCTTCATCCATCGTTATCTCACCCAAAACTTGAAAACTTCAATCACACAAAACTCAACAAAACCTTTGTGAGATCCGTTAGTATAACAAAGCAAATCACTACTCTAAGTGATGTTGCAAACCCATTCATATTTTATTTTTTCATTATATCTACTGTATTTCAACGTTACTATTGCTTATTCCCTCCAATACAAACCATAGATTCATCGAAATAAGCACAACGCAAAGAAAACAGAATCTGTCAAAAACAGAACAGTCTGTAGTAATTAGGGAACTTTGTATACTTGTGTAACTCCAAAGTTTCTACAAAATTAGTACAATGTGGGAAATTTGTATATCATTATTTTGTAAAATATTCAGAGCAAAAACACGTTTCTTTGATTTATCAAAATTATTTTACTGAGCGGAGAAGTTTCTGTTTTTCAACAAGATCAAAGCAACTATTACCCAACATGATCCCAAAGGCTTTTCTTGGCACAAACACTAATTAAAACATAAAAAACACAATCATAAGAGTAGCATACTTTTGTAAACACTCAAGAACAGAGAAAGGGAAAGTAATTTTTATTCATTGGGTTGCCTCCCAACAAGTCTTTATAGCCATTAAGATCGGCTTGAGATGTTATTAATGCTCACATGGAAGATAATAATTGAAAGAAAAAGAGAGCATCATAAAACAGGTGACAAACACATTTAAGTCTAACATAGTTCCTATCCATAGGCATTTTATAAGCAAAAAAATTATCGTGGCAAGCAAAGACTAGCATATGCAAGGAAGAAGAAAGAAACAATAGTAATCTCAACATAATGAGAGGTAATTTAGTAACATGAAAATATCTACAACCATAGTTTCCTCTCTCATAACAATTACATGTAGGATCATAATCAAATTCAACAATATAACTATGAAATAAAATATTCTCTTCATGATCCACATGCATGCAAAGTTGTCACTCTTCAAAATAGTGGGATTATCACCAAATAAAGTTATGACCTCTCCAAGCCCACTTTCATCCAAAATTTCATCAGACTGAACACTCGCCAAATATGTGGGATTATTTTTAGCTAAAGTTGACACTCTTCCAAACCCAATTTTAATATTATCGCAAGCATATTCATCATGAGGTTTAAATGAAATTTCAAGATCATAAGAATCATGATTACCCCAAACATGATCATTGTTATAAGCAGTGGACATAACAATATTAGCATCCCCAAGCTTGGGGTTTTCCATATTATTAGCACAATTGACATTAATATAATTTATAATAACATCATTGCATTCATGCTTTTCATCCAAGGAGCTATCATGAATCACTTTATAAACTCCTTCTTTTAACACTTCATCATAATTTTCAGATTCATGAATCTCAAGCAAAACTTCATAAAGATAATCTAGCGCACTCAACTTACTAGCAATTGGTTCATCATAATTTGGTCTTTTAAAAAGATTAGCAAGTGGACGAGGATCCATATCAATAGATTTTTAGCAAGCAATGATACAAGCAAATAGAAGGCACATGGAAACACAAGCAAACATGAGATCTGACGAGAAAAGGGCAAACAAAAAAGAGGGTGAATAAAACGGCAAATTTTTGTGACGTGGGGGAGATGAAAATGAGAGGCAAATGGCAAATAATGTAAATTGCAAGGAGATGAGATATGTGATTAGGAACCTGGTATATGCTGATGATGTCTCCCGACAAGAGCACCAGAAATTGGCATGTGGTCGGGAGACTATCTTGACTTGATCCTCCCCGGCAAGGGCCCCAAAAAATCTTTTGATTGCGGCTTGAACTATGTTGGTATTTTCCCAAAGAGGAAGGGATGATGCAGCACAACAACAGTTGGTATTTCCCTCAGTGATGAGACCAAGGTTATCGAACTAGTAGGAGAACCATGCAACACTACATAAACGGTACCTCCACACAAAGAACAAATACTTGCAACCCGACATGTTAAAGGGGTTGTTAATCCCTTTCGGGTAACGGTGCCAGAAATTGTCAAGTTGACGAGATAAAATTATAGTAGATCGATAGATGCAAATAAAATTCAGCGAGGTATTTTGGGTTTTTGATAATATAGATATGAAAATAAAAGTTGCAAATAAACAAAAAGGCAAATAGCAAAATAGATCTGAAAGTATATGATGAGAAAATAGACACTGGGCTGTAGATTTCACTAGTGGCTTCTCTCGAGAAAAATAGCATATGGTGGGTAAACAAATTACTATTGAGAAATTGATAGAACTTCAAATAATTATGACGATATCCAGGCAGTGATCATTATATAGGCATCACGTCTAAGATTATTTGACTGACTCCTGCCTACATCTACTACTATTACTCCACACATCGACCGCTATCCAGCATGCATCTAATGTATTAAGTTCATGGAAAACGGAGTAATGCAATAAGTACGATGACATGATGTAGACAAGATCTATTCATGTAGGAATAGACCCCATCTTGTTATCCTTAATAGCAATGATACATACGTGTCATTTCCCCTTCTGTCACTGGGATTGAGCACCGTAAGATTGAACCCATCACGAAGCACCTCTTCCCATGGCAAGAAAAATCGATCTAGTCGGCCTAACTAAACCAAAGATTCGAAGAAGAAATACGAGGCTATAAGTAATCATGCATATAAGATATCAAAAGTCTCAAAAAACTTTCAAGGATAAAAACATAGATCTGATCATGAACTCAAAGTTCATTGGATCCCAACAAACACACCGCAAAAGGAGTTAAATCAAATAGATTTCCAAGAGAGCATTGTATTGAGAATCAAAAGAGAGAGAGAGAGGAAGCCATCTATCTACTAACTACGAACCCATAGGTCTACAATGAACTACTCACGCATCATCGGAGAGGCACCAATGAGGATGATGAACCCCTCCGTGATGGTGTCTAGATTGGATCTGTGGTTTCTGGAACTTGCGGCGGCTGGAATTGTTTTTCGTTGCCTCCCCTAGGGTTTCTAGAATATTGGGGTATTTATAGAGCAAAGAGGCGGTGCGGGAGGCGTCCGAGGTGAGCACTACCCACCAGGGTGCGCCTGGGCCCCCAGGCGTGCCCAGGTGGGTTGTGCTCGCCTCGGAGCCGCCCTCTGGTACTTCTTTGGCCCAACAGGTCTTCTGGTCCAGAAAAAATCACCAAAAAGTTTCACTGCGTTTGGACTCTATTTGGTATTGATTTTCTGTGAAGTAAAAAACAAGCTAATAACAGCAACTGGCACTGGGCACTATGTCAATAGGTTAGTCCCAAAAAATGATATAAAGTTGCTATAAAATGATGGTAAAACATCCAAGAATGATAATATAACAACATGGAACAATTAAAAATTATAGATATGTTGGAGCTGTATCACTAATGTCCTCTCTATCCTTTCATTTCCTATGTAGATAATGAAAGTGCTTCTCTTTGTTATTTTATGTTTCATCAACTAGTCCCATTGTTAATGTAATACCATGTTTAAGTGTTTCTGCAAACAAGAATGATTAATTTTAGTTGAACCGCACAAAAATAGAGATTGGAATGGCTCAAGGCCCTCCTTGTACTACCGATGTACACTGATATGCATCACTTGCAGAAGGTTTAGCAGGGAGAATTGGGTTGATTTCCAGTATTAGGCCTACCGTATGAGGCGTCATAGGGCCCATCTCCCCCTCGCAGCATGGCATACTGTGATACTATTGTTTTTTTAATAAAGGTATTGTATCGCAATCTTTTCCATTAAGAAAATGAAGTTTCTTCTATTTATTAGTGTATGTTTCATCAACTAGTGTCACTATAATGTAATCATGCTTTCCCATTATCTATGCAAATAGGGTTA
Organism: Triticum aestivum; assembly: GCF_018294505.1. Taxonomy (NCBI): domain Eukaryota; kingdom Viridiplantae; phylum Streptophyta; class Magnoliopsida; order Poales; family Poaceae; genus Triticum; species Triticum aestivum. The sequence goes on along the minus strand of NC_057813.1, from coordinate 320,885,921 downwards.
TTCAGCTACATTTTAGTGGAACTGCACAAATATTCAGATGGAACTAGCATATATGCAGACTGCGAGGTGCCAATATCTAACATAAACGTGGCTTGGGAAAACACATATGCTCACATGGTTCCTCAAGTTCTTCCCGACCCGCTGCAGAGCATTTTAATCTGCCACGTTTGACGTGCACTTTACTTGTTTCAATGTTGCAGCAAATCCTCTAATCAAATAGCTTATATTGGCACTTTTCTAGGGAGTACTATTTTATGAAAGAAGGACCAAACGATTTTTCCTTATTTGTACACATTCTCGCAACTTTTTTCAGTTCCAGAGCTGTTTTAGGGTGATTTGTGTAGTACTCGGGGTACTACCCGGTAATTAGCCGTATGATTCTTAAACCCTACCGCCACCGTTGAGATGAGGTGAGCAGCGAGGGAATCATGGAGAACGGCGGGGAAGCGATGTTGCGCGATCCAACCTCCTCCTCTTGTGGTGGGAGAACGAATCCTCTGGTGGCTTCGGCTGACACCCTCACGAGCGACACACCATACTTGATTGATTCATCATCTTGAGGATGCCCCATCTTCGATCTGTACGCCCACCACCTCCGCCTGACTTTCGCCTCGGGTGAATTTGTCTGCTCCATCGCCTAGAGGAGATACTCGATGAACTCGAAGGACTGTGGCATGACTGCCACCGAGGAGTACATTGCCGTTGTCTCGCTCTTTCTCATATATTGCCACATGACCCTCATCGTCCTTGAAATCACCCACTCATTGTCAAACAAGTAAGGATCTCCTTCAACCTAGCTAACTTCACCTGGTAGCCGCCGGCAATCTACACGATTCACTTCTGCATCCTCTCCATCAATGTGCTTCTGAGAGGTGCGGTGCTGGCTTTGGAAGATGAGAGGAGCGACGGTGGTCTTACAATGGAGAAGAGGGAGAGGTGATGCGAGATGGTGGTTTTGCAATGGAGAAGATGGAGAGGAGAGGGGGTAGTTTTGCAATGGAGAAGAGAGAGAGAGAGGTGAGACGGTGGTATTGGAATGGAGAAGATGGAGATGCGAGGTAGTGGTTTTGCAATGGGGAAGAGGGAGATGAGTGTGTGGCGGCGGTTTAGGATTGGACGAGAGGGGCGGCATGCTGTGACTGGATCTAAATCTAAATCAATTTACACTTCAATTAAGAAGCGACCCCACATTAACTAGTCTCCCTTTTATTTGGGTCATATTTTGACCATGCTTTTAACAAACAAAATATAAGTTATACATTACGAAAATAATATAATTGTAAAGTACATTCACGTACGAATCCAACGATATGATTTTTCATGACATGCCTTCACATTTGGCTTGTCAAATATAGTACATGGTCAAAGTTTGACCTAAAATACGATGGGGCCAGTAAACCAGCATAGAGGTAGTAGGAGGGACCCACTCACAGCGCGCTGCCGTTCTCGTCCAATCCAAAACCAATGCCCGCTGCTCGTCTTTCTTTTTGACTTCCGAGACCATCATATCAAAACAAAAAAAACTTCGAAGACCACCGGCTCTCCTCTCCTCTTCCATTTCAAAGCCACCGTCGCTCCTCTTCTGTTCCAATCCAAAACCAGCGCTGCTCCTCTTCCATTGCAAAACCACCGCCGATGAGTTAAGGTGATGTGGGAAAGTAGATCGATGGAGGAGTAAAACTGATACGTGACGATAGCAGACGGCGACCCTATGAAGCTAGCTAGGATGATGGAGATACAGTCTTGGTTTGACAACCCGCGACAATTAGCGGCGATGGAGACATCGATGACCAAATATCTGGAATAGAGTGAAAAGGCGGCGATACTCCCGGAGGGAGTCGCGTAGGATCACGTAGAGCTGCTCCTCTAGGCCATGGAGCAGACATATTCACCGAATCCGATCATGAGGCGGAGGTGGTGGGAGTATCAATCCAAGATGGAGTATCTAGAGGATCAAGGATCTAGCATCTACACGGTGCCGTTTGTGAGGGTGTCATGGCAGAGCGAGCCAGTGGAGTCTTCGTCCACCATACCCAACTGCAAGAGAAGGAAAGCAGTTGGCGCGATGATGATTCCCCTCCATCCTCTCCCTCACTGTTCACCTTGTCTCATGGGGCGGTCGTCTGCCGCCGAGGACTAGGAGGAGAGTAATCCCCCCCCCCCCCCAATAATCAGAGGAGGAGCTTAGGGTTATCAGTTTTTGCAGGTTGCGAATTGTGTTTTGTGTTGTCTATTTTGAGTACTTTCAGATATTGTAGGATCTTGAAGTATGTCTAGAGGGGAGGGGGTGATTAGACTACTTGACCAAATAAAAACTTAACCTTTTCCCAATTTTAGTCTTTGGCAGATTTTAGCTAACTTAGCACAAGTCAAGCAATCTTGATACAATTCAAGCAAGCATGCAAAGAGTATATGAGCAGCGGAAAGTAAAGCATGCAACTTGCAAGAATGTAAAGGGAAGGGTTTGGAGAAATCAAACACAATTGGAGACACAACTGTTTTTGTCGTGGTTCCGATAGGTGGTGCTACCATACATCCACGTTGATGGAGACTTCAACCCACGAAGGGTAACGGCTACGCGAGTCCACGGAGGGCTCCACCCACGAAGGGTCCACGAAGAAGCAACCTTGTCTATCCCACCATGGCCGTCGCCCATGAAGGACATTCCTCACTAGCGGTAGATCTTCACGAAGTAGGCGATCTCCTTGCCCTTACAAACTCCTTGGTTCAACTCCACAATCTTGTCGGAGGCTCCCAAGTGACACCTAGCCAATCTAGGAGACACCACTCTCCAAGAAGTAACAAATGGTGTTTTGATGATGAACTCCTTGCTCTTGTGCTTCAAATGATAGTCTCCCCAACACTCAACTCTCTCTCACAGGATTTGGATTTGGTGGAAAGAAGATTTGAGTGGAAAGTAACTTGGGAAGGCTAGAGATCAAGATTCATATGGTGTGAATGGAATATCTTGGTCTCAACACATGAGCAGGTGGTTCTCTCTCAGAAATGGTAAGTTGGAAGTGTAGGTTTGTTCTGATGGCTCTCTCCATGAATGAAGAGGAGGTGGAGGGGTATATATAGCCTCCACACAAAATCTAACCGTTACACACAATTTACCAATCTCGGTGGGACTGAATCAACAAACTCGGTCAGACCGATTCAGTAAACCTAGTAACCATTAGGGTTTTCGGTGGGACCGACATGCAACTCGGTAGGACCGATATGGTTAGGGTTAGGGCATAACGTAATCTCGGTGAGACCGATTACACGAACTCGGTGAGACCGATTTTGGTAATAAGCTAACCAGAGAGTTGGTCAGGTAAACTCGGTGGAACCGGTTCGCTCATTTCGGTGAGACCGAAATGTTACGAAAAGGAAACAGAGAGTTTACATTGCAATCTTGGTGGGACCGATCGCTCATCTCGGTGAGACCGAAACGTTACGAAGGGAAACAGAGAGATTACAATCCCATCTCGGTGAGACCGAGATCCCTATCGATGAGACCGATTTGCCTAGGGTTTGTGGCAGTGGCTATGACATCTGAACTCGGTGGCGCCGGATAGAAAGAATCAGTGGAGCCGAGTTTGACTTTAGGTTTAGGTCATATGTGGATGTGGGAAAGTAGTTGAGGTGTTTGGAGCATATCACTAAGCACCATGAAGCAAGAAACTCATTAAGCAACACCTCATCCCTCCTTGATAGTATTGGCTTTTCCTATAGACTCAATGTGATCTTGGATCACTGTAATATAAAATGTAGAGTCATGAGCTTGAAGCTTGAGCCAATCCTTTTATCCTTAGCATTTTGAGGGATCCACTTTTCTCATCCATGCCATGCCATTCATTGAGCTTTCCTGAAATATTTGTCTTGGAATAGTGTTAGCTCAATGAGCTATATGTTGTTAGGAATTACCAAAACCACCTAGGGATAGTTGCACTTTCAATCTCCCCCTTTTTGGTAATTGATGACAACATATAGATCAAAGCTTCGACAAAAGATAATAAGATTGAAAAACATCGTCGCTTTGAGAAGTATGTGAAATGTGAGAGCTCCCCCTAAATTTGTGCATTGTTTAAGATTTGCTTTGGACTGCAAATGCACATAGAGTTAGGTTCATGAGTTACTCTCCCATGTCACATACATCTTGGTGGAGCGCTAAAAAATGATACTATTCAAAATACATGCACTCATCACCAAGCAAAGTGAATGATCATATAGAGATAAAAAGGATAATGTCATCCAACAAGCATTAATGTAGCATATGATCAAACACATGATCATCATAGTATCACACAGACAATAAAGTATCTTAAGCAAGCGAAAGTAAATAAAGTTCAACCACAAAGACAAGAGAGAACAAAAGCAAACACTCTCTCTCGAAGCCTATGATCTATACATTTTTCTCCCCCTTTGGCAACAAGTTACCAAAAAGTTCCTAGAAAATGCATAGTACTATGTCGTCTCTCAGGCTTGGTCTTGATGTGGTGGTGTAGATAGGACTCCAAGGACGAAGGCATCAGTTGAAGAAGTTGGAGCTGGTGGAGTAGATGCTGGAGCTGGTGGCACTGAAGCTGTAGCAGGTGCAGATGATGTGGCTCTTGTGTCTGTCACAGGCACAACAGCTGATCTCTGAGCTCTAGGCACTCTAGCAAATGCCTCAGTGGTTGTTTTGCCCTTCCTCTCCTGCATATCATCTTGGAGTTGCTCAACAACAGACTGGATCTTAGTTACTTTCACATCTAAGTCATAGAACTTTTGCTCCATGATCCTTTCCAGGCTCTCCTGGTTTTGAGTCAGGGTGGCCAACCCTTTCTCAATCCTTAGAGTGGATGCTATCAAGTAACCTATCTGGTCTTGCTTGCTCTTCAGAAAGTACTCAGATGCCTCATCAATTGTTGGCATCTTGGCAGCCTTCTCAGTCCTTGCCTTCTCCTTCTTTGCTTGTGCTTGCACCGAAGATGGTTCATTTTCATCCATAACCACTTGATTGTCCTCAAAGTCTGGAAAGATAGGCATGTGTTCCTTGTCCAACAAGTATGTGCCAGTGCCCATCTTGGAGTTAATCAGCTCCTGGATCTGTGGGGCATACCCACAACTTCTGTTCTGGTCTGTAGCTGTCCTCTTGATAGTTTCAACAATGAGGCTCATGACCTTGAACTTTTGAGGCACATCAAATATGTGTAGCAGATTAATAGCATGGCCTATGATCATGTTATGATCTCCTGACTTGGGCAAGAGTGTGTGCCCGAGGATCCAGTTGATGGTTGGCAGTCCTGACAGAAGGAAATGTACAGATCCAAACTTGTGAGTTTCAAGTGCTTTATCTGGGATCTCCTTGTACATGTGTGCCATAGAGTTGTGATCCTTCTTCTTTTTGGCATAGACATCCAAGTCATCCTCTTTCTCCTTTGGTGCATTGATCAGATTTGCCCATTCTTCAATAGTAGACTGGTACCTTGTACCTTCAGACATCCAAACTATTCTGCCATCTGGATAGAAGTGTGCTGTGGAGTAGAATTGCATTATGAGCTCATCATTCCATTTTGCGAACTTCTGTCCAACAAAGTCTGCCACTCCACAAGCACTGAAACTATCAAACACTCCTGGGTAGTGTTCCTCATTCTCCTTCATGTATTTCCAGTCCACCCACCTCATGTCACATACAATGGGCTTCTTGTCCAGCAGCACAGTCTCATAGAAGTCCTGCTGTTCCTTTGTATGGTACCTGTAGTCCATATCAGTTCTCCTCCTGACTGCATAAGGATCAATCAACCTCCACTGTCTGAGTCCTGCATCCTTTCTCAGCTTCATGTTCTCAGCAACAGGATGAGCATCATTATGATCTGCAACTTTAGGCTTCAACTTTCTCAAAACATGCTCTTCATCTTCTTCTTGTTCTGCAACAACTTCATGCACTAGGGCCTTGTTCTTTTCAGCAGCTGGGATGTTCCTGGTATTCCTATTTGGTGCAGTCTTGGGCTTGGAAGCAACCTTAGGTGCTTCTTTGGGCTTTGATGAAGCAGCCCCTGACCTGATGGCATCACCCATGAGCTTCTGAGCTTTGGGAGCTGGAGCAACAACCTCTTCTTCTTCTTCCTCTTCCATCATGGAAGGCTTCCCAACAACCATGGCCATGGTCTTCTTGACCCTTTCCTTCCTCTTCTTTTCAACTACTTCTGGCTCCTTGGGTTCTGATCTCTCAGTTTTCTGAGTTGATGCTCTGACTTTCAGCATAGGAGTCCTCTTGGCAGGGACTTTCCTGTTCAGACCTGGCTTGGTGGCTGCAGCTGTGCCATATTCCTTCTTGACCACCTTTTTGGAAGTGGCTTCATCCTCTTCTGCCACATAGTCTTCATCCTTAGAGTCTGAGGTTCTCTTCTTTCTGTTCCTGGTGGCAGCTTTGGGTAAGTTGCTTGGGGTGCTCCTGCTGCCATCATCTGAGGTGCTAGAGGGACTAGTGCCCTCACTCATATGAACCTATTCCTCTGACTGGTTCCGGTTGTCACTTTGATTAGACATGTTGCAAACACTGATTGCTGACCGTGTGAATAGATGTAGATGAGATAGAAAGGATAAGCATCACAAAATACAGAGGTTTTTGCAAAAGATTGAGTTAAAAACTTAGTTTTAGTTTTCCACAGAAAGCATTTCGGATCAACCGATTTGTGAACTCGGTGATACCGAAGCAGCTTCAGGAACCTAAACTAGTGAACTCGGTCAGACTGAGTCACAGTTCGGTGGCACCGAGACTGCTAGGGTTTCACAAAGTTCTGAACTCGGTTACACCGATTTGCAATTCTCGGTCAGACCGAGAATCACATGTGCAATGGCTTTAGCTGAATCGGTGGTACCGAGTTTTACAACTCGGTGGGTCCGAGATGGTTTTGGCGGAAACCTAACCCTAAATTTTCAACCCAAACCTATTCTACGGATAGTTTTGACTAGATGAGGTTGTTTCAATCGTGGATAGATTCATGACGAACACAATGTGCTAGGAATCAGATAGGGATAGCACAATGATCAAGTCCATACCCTAGCTCGGCGATGGACTCGCTATGGCGGCAACGGCGGTGGAGATTCCCATTGACGGCGGTGGAGACCAGCGGCGGGAGGCAGCTGGCGATGAGGAGAACGATCCGGAGACCCTGGAGGCAGAGTGTGCTGAGCGCGGGAGAAACTGTTTGGAGGAATCTCCAAATTTTTTGCCCTTGGGTATATATAGCCTGACCCTGTCGGTGTGACCGAGTGGAACAACTCGGTGGCACCGAGATGCATAACCGCAAGCAGTTACTGCAATTCGGTGTGACTGAAAAGTTCAAATCGGTTGCATCGAGATTGAAAACCTAGATCGACTTAGTGATCTTGGTATGACCGAGAAGAATCGGTCAGACCGAAACGCACAAAGAAGTTTTGGAAGTTTAAGTCTATGACGAATCGGGGACTCCGAGTGCTCCTCACACAGAGTGGTTCAAATCTGTCTGGATCAAATTTTGTGATGTAGCATGAGTAGAGTTTGAGATAAGAAAAGCATAGATAGCTAGATAAGGTTCTTAGGCATTCTTGTCCATCCACTTGGCCAAAAGAAAAAGAAGCCAAACAAGCAAAACTACAAGTGGATGTCCTCGAATGAGTAAAATATGCAACCAACATGCTCACACAATTAAATGACAAATGAAATATGTGGCAAAGCATGCACAACCAATTCTAGCATCTATCAAGCAATTGGCGATGACTAGGTCATCTATATATGAGTATATTGACTTAGGAGAGAAATGAGAACATTTGATCATAGGTCATACTCATCGTTTAGGCTCAAGTGGGGTTACCACTTTTACATAATGCATTGATGTGTTCACACCATTAGAGTTGCTTTGGCTCAATTCTTAGAGTAAAGCTCCCCCTAGATGTGAGATCCCCCCTATAGAGGGATGAACTAACCTTGAGTTTTGTCGATGATGACTTCATGTAGGTGTTGAAGATGTGGATGCTCAATGTTGATGTAGATCATTCGGAGCAATCCTTTGGAGTGAGTTGCACTCTCAGTACCTACATGGGTTAGTCCCACAAGGAACAAACAAGGATATCCATAGACATAGAGTGATGCACACACAAGATGATGTCTATGAAAGCATTAGGTTACCTTGTCCCTTGTCTTACCAACAAGAGGGTTTGTGACTCCTTGAACTAGTGCAAGATGTGGAAGTTGATTGCACTTGTCCTTGCCAAAATGATATGAGTGAAATATGTTGACGGAGTCACCCTCAAGAACTCTCTAGTTCTTCTTCTTCGGGATCCACATCATCTTGATGGGAATACTTGGAGTTGTAGTTGTACTTGATGAAGTAGAACTTGATGTAGTCTTGGGAACCCACTTGACCAAGGCCTTGGGAGCTTCTTCAAATGCATCAATCTCCTCTTGAAGCTCATCCTTGCTTTTGTTCTTGTGGTCTTGTGATGGAAGATCATCTTGAGCTTGTGTTCCTTTGAAGGAAGTAGGATCATACTTATCTTGTTGAGGAACAAACTTCATCTTGGGGTATTGATCTTCTTACCACTCAACTCCATTGGCATTGAACTTTCGTTCAAATCCAACACCTTGGTTCTTCCGGTGCCTTCCTTGCTTGCGCACAATTTCCTCAAATTGCTTACTCCCGACAAGGCTCTTGTAAACACCTTTCTCTATAATTCCCTTCAATAAGCTATTTTCTTGCTCAAGTGTAACTTGGCTAAGAGAATCGTTAGTGGAATCAATAGAACTACTGGAAGCAACAATATTGGATTTAGCATGATCATTGTTACTACTAGAGGAAGAAACCTTCTTGTTCTTGTTACTACTCTTGACTTGAGGCATGTAAGTAGATAAGAGTAAACGCTTGGCAATGTAAGAAGAACTTTTCTTACGAAGATCGTCATTGATTGCCTTTAAGAACTCATGCTCTTGCTCAAGGTTGAGCTTTTCAAAGCGTAACTTCTCACGAGTCCTTAAAAGTTCTCGATGATCTCCTAAGATAGTTTCATGAGCTAACTTAAGAGTGTTTAGTTCTTTAGTCAAGAGCTCAATCTTCTCCTTATCATTGTCATTCGTTTTATCTTGGTTAGCATGATTAATTGACGTTTCATCATAGTATTCATCACTAGAGTTGTCAACAATTAAATCATCATTACCTAACAAGTCATCTTCATCACTATTTAAATCAACATACTCGGGGTGTGTTACCTTTGGGCCTTTAGCCATGAAGCATCTTCCAAGTCCTTCATTTGGTGAATCAAATATGTCGTAGGAGTTGGTTGACACAAGTGCTAGACCGGCAACACCTTCATCTTGAGTATGTTCGGAATCGGAGTGATAGCTTCTCTCGGAGTGATTTTCGGAGTCAGAGCCGGATACCCATTCACCAACATGAGCTTGATGTCTTCGTTTTGTGTAGCTCCTTGATGACTCCGGGTTGTTCTTCGTTCATAACGATCATCTCTACTCCTCCTCTCTCTTGGCGGTGATTCTTCTCTTCTACTTCTCCTCTTAGGTGAATCTTCTCTTCTTTTGTAGGGAGCCGTACACTCATTTGAATAGTGTCCGGGTCTTCCACAGTTGTAGCAATTACGCTCTCAACTAGAAGATCTTTTGTCATTGTAGGACCTTGACTTGGAGCTTTTCTCTTTGCTTCTACTCTTGTAGAACTTGTTGAAGTTCTTCACCATTAAGCTCAATTCTTCATTGAAGGTTTGTTTCTCACTTGATGATGTGGGGGCTTCACATGAGGCTTTGTAGCACCACTTGACTTGTTGTGAAGTTCCTCCTTATCCTTGAGTGACATCTCATGAGCAACAATTCTTCCAATGACTTCTGTTGGCTTGAGATTCTTGTAGTTGTGCATCATTTGGATCAATGTGCACACGGTATCATATTTTCCACCCAAGGCTCTTAGGACCTTCTTGATGATGAATTTGTCGGTCATCTCTTCACTTCCTAAGCCGGCAATCTCATTTGTGATAAGGGCAAGCCTAGAGTACATTTCAGCGACACCTTCACCATCCTTCATTTTGAACTTGTCAAGTTGACTTTGAAGCACGTCCAACTTGGATTCCTTGACGGAGTCGGTACCTTCGTGCGTATCAATCAAGGTATCCCAAATTTCCTTTGCAATCTCAAGACGGCTGATTTTGTTGAATTCTTCAGGGCACAATTTGTTGAAGAGGATATCACAAGTTTGAGCATTGTATTGCAACATCTTCAACTCATCCGCGCTAGCTTCACGGTTCGGTTCTCTCCCATCAAGGAATTCACCTTGCAAGCCAATACACACAATAGCCCAAACGGCGGGGTTATGTCCGAAGATATGCATTTTCATCTTATGCTTCCAACTAGCAAAATTAGTACCATCAAAGTAAGGACCTCTACGGTGATAATTTCCTTCGCTAGACGCCATACTCTCCTAGGTTGTGAAACCAAGGCTATGACCACCAAAAGCTATGGAAACCAAAGCAAATGGAGACCAAAGTTCTGATACCACTTGTAGGATCTTGAAGTATGTCTAGAGGGGGGGGGGTGATTAGACTACTTGACCAAATAAAAACTTAACCTTTTCCCAATTTTAGTCTTTGGCAGATTTTAGCTAACTTAGCACAAGTCAAGCAATCTTGATACAATTCAAGCAAGCATGCAAAGAGTATACACGAAGCGGAAAGTAAAGCATGCAACTTGCAAGAATGTAAAGGGAAGGGTTTGGAGAAATCAAACGCAATTGGAGACACGGATGTTTTTGTCGTGGTTTCGATAGGTGGTGCTATCGTACATCCACGTTGATGGAGACTTCAACCCACGAAGGGTAACGGCTGCACGAGTCCATGGAGGGCTCCACCCACGAAGGGTCCATGAAGAAGCAACCTTGTCTATCCCACCATGGCCGTCGCCCACGAAGGACTTGGCTTACTAGTGGTAGATCTTCACGAAGTAGGCGATCTCCTTGCCCTTACAAACTCCTTGGTTCAACTCCACAATCTTGTCGGAGGCTCCCAAGTGACACCTAGCCAATCTAGGAGACACCACTCTCCAAGAAGTAACAAATGGTGTGTTGATGATGAACTCCTTGCTCTTGTGCTTCAAATGATAGTCTCCCCAACACTCAACTCTTTCTCACAGGATTTGGATTTGGTGAAAAGAAGATTTAAGTGGAAAGCAACTTAGGAAGGCTAGAGATCAAGATTCATATGGTGTGAATGGAATATCTTGGTCTCAACACATGAGCAGGTGGTTCTCTCTCAGAAATGGCAAGTTGGAAGTGTAGGTTTGTTCTGATGGCTCTCTCCACGAATGAAGAGGAGGTGGAGCGGTATATATAGCCTCCACACAAAATCTAACCGTTACACACAATTTACCAATCTCGGTGGGACCGAATCAACAAACTCGGTCAGACCAATTCAGTAAACCTAGTGACCGTTAGGGTTTTCGATGGGACCGACATGCAACTCGGTAGGACCGATATGGTTAGGCTTATGGCATAACGTAATCTCGGTGAGACTGATTACACAAACTCAGTGAGACCGATTTTGGTAATAAGCTAACCAGAGAGTTGGTCAGGTAAACTCGGTGGGACCGGTTCTCTCATTTTGGTGAGACCAAAATGTTACGAAAAGGAAACAGAGAGTTTACATTGCAATCTCGGTGGGACCGATCGCTCATCTCGGTGAGACCGAAATGTTACGAAGGGAAACAAAGAGATTACAATCCCATCTCGGTGAGACCGAGATCCCTATGGTGAGACTGATTTGCCTAGGGTTTATGGCAGTGGCTATGACATCTGAACTCGGTGGCGCCGGATAGAAAGAATCAGTGGGGCCGAGTTTGACTTTAGGTTTAGGTCATATATGGATGTGCGAAAGTAGTTGAGGGTTTTGGAGCATATCACTAAGCACCATAAAGCAAGAAACTCATTAAGCAACACCTCATACCTCCTTGATAGTATTGGCTTTTCCTATAGACTCAATGTGATCTTGGATCACTGAAATATAAAATGTAGAGTCTTGAGCTTGAAGAGCCAATCCTTTTATCCTTAGCATTATGAGGGATCCACTTTTCTCATCCATGCCATGCCATTCATTGAGCTTTCCTGAAATATTTGTCTTGGAATAGTGTTAGCTCAATGAGCTATATGTTGTTAGGAATTACCAAAACCACCTAGGGATAGTTGCACTTTCAGATATGAATATCTTTTGAATTTCAGATTTCTAGTATTGAGCATATGAAGTATTTCTTGAATTCTAGAGATCTATTTTTAGTACTTTAAAAAATGTAGTTTCATATAAAAGTGCAGACAATGTGATTTTCAGAGAAGAAACTGCAAGTTTCAGAGGCAGAATATTTGTATTAACACGCCCTTTTCAAACAGGGATAACAACATGTTGGAAGTTTTATTCATGGTTGAAAATGGAACTACTAGCCAGTTAACATCATGCTGATTAAAGTTCATGCATAGCACATCTTCATATGATGCACACTCAAAAATATATGCTTTTTTTAAAATGCCCACACAATGTTGAGTGTGCAAAAAACAGAGAAAACTAGGGATGAAGTTTTGGCAAGTGTTGGAGGTGGTTTGCATAGATGACAAGGGGGACCCACATGTCAGTAATGGCAGAGGCAAAAAAGTTGTGAATATTTTCACTGCATCAGGTGGAATCGAACCCGCGCGGAGCAGCAGTAGGGGAATGGGACTTAGCCACTGGGCTACTACAATACTCTTGGTAGAAATCGGGCACAACTTCGACTACTATTGTAGAACGTCTTCCCCCGCTCCAGTGTGTTCTCGTCTGAGGCCTCGATGTGATCCTCCGGCTTTGTGCACTTGCAACAGCATCGCCGTCTGCCATTGTGAACATGCCCAACAAATGAGAGGAATCTTGAGAGGAATGTATGTGGAGAGGCCAACAGTCGGGACCCGACAGGTCCATAAACATATGCAAGCAAGTGTCTCATTGAAAAAATGCTTCCTCCTTATGGTATACTAACGTTGGCCCCACGGGTTTGTTAACGTAGTTAACAAAGGAGATACATTTACAACGAAGCCGGTCATTGGGGAGCTGGCACATATCATTTTTTATCAGAGAGCCAACAAATATCAACTGGGTTCTGGCCTGCCCAATCTAGGTTTCTTTTTTCACATGTGCAGCCCACGACATGCCGACACAGTGGTTTGAACTTATTTTTTTGAGGGCCATCATATATCGGCCGGCCTATGGGCCTCCCAGCCTAGGTTTTAGTTTCTCTTAAACATCCGTAACCCAACTTATGTATTTTTTTGAAGAAAACGCGGAGGTTTTGTTCTATTTTTTATATAAGAATAAGAACGCCAGGTCCAACTTATGTTTCCCTTCTAACTATATTATTTTATGTGTTATTAAGTTACGAAAATAAATGTTGAACAATAAAATCCTTTTTTACTCCAAGGCAACGAAAATCCTAATAATTGCGTACAAAAGCTTTGTAAGATTTAATGACCAATATAATAATAACACGCTTATTATCTAATTTTATTTATAATGAAATTCCCATCCACAATTTATTTTTTGATAACATTGCTCCGCCCAACCCAACATTATATTTACAACCAGCCCAGTGAAATCGTGTATTTCGAGAAAGTGCAAATGGGTTGTAATCTCTTAGAAAAACAAATGGGCCGCATGGATGCTACATTATTTGTTCACCCAGCCCAGCAAGTGGGCTGTAAATTCAAAAAAATGGGTTGAATATGTGCCAAATTTTTGGAGGATGAAATGTGGGCCAATAGGTCGAACCCTACGAAAGGCATTGTCAACTTAGTCAACAAATGATTCTGACAAACATAGCCATTGGATTTACATCCAACGGCTGCCATCCATCTTCAATCTCTCACTTCTTCCTCCAGCGCCGTAGGAACCACCTGCTCCCGCCTCCAGCAGCTAGCAGCTCTGCTTAGCACGCCTCACAGCAAAGCACTACCCCACTGCCGGCCAGGCCATCCCTCTCTCTCTTTTGTAGACCTACGGGTCCGTAGTTAGTAACTAGATGGCTTCCTCTCTCTCTTTTGATTCTCAATACAATGGTCTCTTAGAGATCTATCTGATGTAACTCTTTTTGCGGCGTGTTTGTTGGGAACTGATGAACTTTGAGTTTATGACCAGATCTATTTTATCCATGAAAGTTATTTGAGTTTTGATCTCTTATATGCATGATTACTTATAGTCTCATATTTGTTCTTCGAATCTTGGGTTTAGTTAGGCCGACTAGATCGATTTTTCTTGCCATGGGAAGAGGTGCTTTGTGATAGGTTTGATATTATGGTGCTCAGTCCCAGTGACAGAAGGGGAAATGACACGTATGTATTGTTGCTATTAAGGATAACAAGATGGGGTCTATTCCTACATGAATAGATCTTGTCTACATCATGTCATCATTCTTATTGCATTACTCCATTTTTCCAAACTTAATGCACTAGATGCATGCTGGATAGCGCTCGATGTGTTGTAGTAGATGCAGGCAGGAGTCGGTCTACTCATCTTGGACGTGATGCCTAATAATGATCATTGCTAGGATATTGTCATAATTATTTGAAGTTTTATGAATTGCCGAACAATACTTTGTTTACCCACCGTATGCTATTTTTCTGAAGAGAAGCCACTAGTGAAATCTACGGCCCCTGGGTCTCATCTTTATCATATTTGCCTTTGAGATCTATTTTTATTCGCTTTTATTTTCAGATATGTTAATCCAAAGACCCAAAAATACCTTTCTGCAATTTATTGCTATTTATTTTATCTCACGTTCCCGCAAGATCTATTTATCCAATCTACTACAATTTTATCTATCTTTTTACACTGGAGGGATGGACAACCCCTCTTTTACGTTGGGTTGCAAGTATTTGTTCTTTGTGTGTAGGTACCTCTTACTTAGTGTTGCGTGGTTCTCCTACTGGTTCGATAACCTTGATCTCATCACTAAGGGAAATACCTACCATAGTTGTGCTGCATCATCCCTTCCTCTTTGGTGAAATACTGATGTAGTTCAAGCCGCATCACCTCCTTACCCTCCCTGATAGCTAGGACCCACCCAGTCGAAGCATATGTAGTGTTGTCTGTCTGATCGCGAACATGTATGTACATACTGGTCGATTGGTGTCTCTGCAAGGATGAACCGTAGTTGAGTAAGTAGTGGCACGTGTTGTCGTAGAGCCCCCAATGTAGCAGTTCATGTCGTCCCGTCTAAGTCATGCACACGTACATACAACCACAAGGCAAAAAATACGGCCACGTATGTACATACAGGCGGGGACTCAAATGCGTACTCGTGCATACCTACGGCCAGGGCTCATGTACATGGAGAGGGAAGAGATGGAAGCAACGGTGTCGTGTTCATCGGCAGATAACTGGCTGGGTTGGAATGGAGGAAACAACGTTGTGTTTGTCTAGAGGCAACCGACTAGGTTGGAATGCGTCATGTTCAATGGGAGCCAACCGGCTTGGACGAAATAGCCGAAACGGGGTCTGGCGTACCACAGAACGGAGGATACAGCCTTCTATTCGACGGCCTATGGTCGAAATAGGATCCTATTCATACGGAGCGGTGTGGCCAGAATTACAGGATGCTGCTAACGCGACACTTCAATCAGAGACCCTTCTACGAAAATTTGTGCGACGTGTTAATCTCAAACAATAATGTAATAAAACCGTAAAAAGTGATACAAAACGTTTGTGATGGCGGAGACTTCAAACACGATCCAGATTATGGTTGCGAGTGCGATGCATGGCATACAGTTGATCCATATGAACTGTTTGCGATGAGCTAGAACAACAGAAACGGGAAGCTATATCAAGGTGTGTGCGATATGCGGCATATAGTTCACTCGGATGAACTGTTTGCGATGATGGAGATGAACACAAACAATTCGGTGTAACAAGATGTGTGTGATACACGGCAAACAATTCGGTAATCAGAATTGTGTGCGATCATTATGGAGAACGCATTCGAATTTTTTTGTGAATTGTGTGCTCGATAGGGCACACAATTCAAGAAACCAACCCGTGTGCGATAATGTAAAAGATCTTTGTCGAATAAGTATTCCTAACCGTCTACGATGAGGTTGACAGGGTAAACAAAGATAACGAATTAATATGAGGGAATGAAAACAGAGATATATACAGTCTGCTTAATTTAGTCCTTCTTCTTCTTGTTGTTCTTGGATGGCCCTGCGACATCGTCATTGCTATCATTGTCGTCCTCCTCCTCGATTGACCATTCCTCCTCCTCATCATCGTCGTCCTCTTATTTGTCCTCCGACGGATCCTCGTCTGTCTGGTTGTCGTCTGACGACTCGGGAGGCGGCGTCCCTTCCATGATCCAGATAAAACTGAGGTCTAGGCTCGACGCCAGACTCATGGAAGACGAGTGGGATGTCCGATGTTGACCTATCATCAGGCGCCAGACACCTGACGGAACTGTCATCCTCGCTATCGCTCGACATGGCTGCGGTATGTATACAAACCATGAAAAAGCATGATTACAGAGTGTGTGCAAGTGTGTAGCGTGGCCGGTCAGGATGATGAATATGGTGGACACTGTCGGCGTTCTGGGAACGGGGGTCCCCAGACTTGCCTTCCTGCGGCCTGCGGCGTGGCTCAAGCAATGGCCCAGTGCGGCCCATCTTCATCAACTCAAGCTCAAGACCCTCGCGAGGGACCAAGCCTCGCGGGGCAGACAACAAGAAAGCTTCCTCAGGAGTAGCCTCGTCAGGTTGGCTCGTGAGGAGGTGGAGAGATCAAGGCAGGGGTACCTCGCGAGGAGCCCGTGACGCAAGCCATGACGATCGAAGCCAAGCGGGCGCCAGGCGGTCGACGGCCTGCGCAGTGTCCTTGTTTCCCCTTTGGTGCAAAGGGAGCAAGCACATGCCAAGGAATCAGGATAAGGCAACCATTTCGGTGCAACAAGACCAAGACCAGCGGAATGGCAGGAAGGAGGTCATCATGGAGCCCAGGACGGAGTCATCGTCAGAGTCTTTGACAGGCGAGGACCGACTTTAGTCAGGATAAGTGTACTAGATGTTCCCCTTCAAAATGGCCAATTGTTGGTGCCCTTCCCGCTCAATATTTGGGAAGAGGACCAGGGCCTCTCGCTCTATATATAGGACTAGCCACCATAGTATAGAGGCATCTCGAATCGACCCATCCAAAGGGACAACACCACCACAAGAACACCCCTCGCGAGGCTGTTCTTCCCTTGTACTCTTCATCATCAGCCCCAGAGGCAATCTACCACACCACAAACTAGAGTGGGGTATTACACCACAACGGTGGCCCGAACTAGTATAAACCTTGCGTCTCTTGTGTTGTTCATCGTGTAGCCTAGATCCTTTGCGAGGCGACGAGACGTGAGTTGGTAGAGGAGAGATCTTCGCGCGCACCCCAGTGTTCGAACCTCAAGGGTTTGCCGGAACCCGCAATTCGACATTTGGTGCGCCAGGTAGGGGTGCGCCGTAATCATGTCTTCCGCCATCTTGCGTTTCGTCGTCCGACGCATCCATGTCTGACGCTTGTCGAGCCCGCGCCGAGCGCTTGGCTGCTCTTGCAGCCCATGTCGCCCAGACGGCCCCCGTCGGCGGGCCTGCCCGTCGGTCCCCATCGCCTGCCACCCACGCTGCATCCCTCGGTGTGGCGGGAAGGCCGCACCGCTACCCCGCCGCTGACTCCAGCAGGCTCGTCATCGCACGCTCGCCGCGCTCCCGCGGACGCGCACGCCAAGTTGCTCCTGGCACGTGAGCTCCTGCACTACCGCCCCGTCGATGATCTGTATGACGAGTGGCTTGCCCGCATCACCGAGCTCGTCAGCGCCGTGGGTGGCTCCCCTGCGCCGTCCTCTTGCTGCCTCGCCCTCCGCCCTGTGCGGGCAACGCAGCTCTGGAGGCGCCTCCGCCGCCTCCCCCTCAAGAAGGCGCCTTGGCCCCAAGGCGCGCGACCCCTGGATGGGACCCACCGCGTCCAGTGCCGGCGCAACAAGAAAAGAGCTGCCAAGAGACCCCTCGCCCTCAAGAAGCCGCTTGTGTGCTCCCGACACTGGCACGTCATGACCGCGCTCCTGCTCCAGCACGCCGAGAACTTGCGCTGCTCCTGGCGGCAGCACGCGGAGACCTCCAAGATTAGGCCCTTCGTCACCAAAGGCCTTCTGTGGCCACTGCAGGCTGCCGTGCCTTCACCGCCGAGCTATGCAGCATGGCCTGGCCGGGCAAGTTCAAGCCAGATCTGCCTCCACGCTACGACAACACTGCTGACCCCGCGGAGTTCCTCCAGCTCTACGAGTTGGGCATCGAGGCGGCCAACGGGGATGAAAAGGTCATGGCGATCTGGTTTCCCATGGCGCTCAAGGATGGTGCCCGTACATGGCTCCTCAACCTGCCTCCCAACACGATCTCCTCTTGGGACGAGATGCACACTCGCTTCATCGCCAACTTCCAGGGTACTCGTGACCGGCCCCCGGCCATTAGTGACTTGCGCCGCATCAAGCAACAGCCAGGGGAGACCCTGCAAAAGTACATCCAACGCTTCAACAACGCCCGCCTCAAGATCCCCAGGGTGACTGAGGAGGCCATCATCTCAGCCTTCTCCGATGGCGTTCGAGACGTCAAGATGAAGGAAGAGCTAGCAATCCACGAGGACCCGTGCACCTCTCTGGAGCTATTCAACTTAGCAACCAAGTGCGCCAGGGCTGAGGAAGGACGCCTCTCCCTCCTCGAGCTTCCAGCTGCTGATCAGGAAGAGAAGAAGCCCAAGGTCAAGGACGTGAAGCGCAAGGGAGCAGTTGTGCTCGCAGCTGAGCCAGATACCAAGCGAGGCAGGGATCAGCCGGAGTCGTCCAAGGGCAGCCGGTACTGCATGTACCATGACCTCCACACCCACAACACCAATGAATGCCAGGAGCTCAGGGCTGTGCGAGATGAGCGTACCGGCCGATGCCCCGAGCACAATGATCGGGGCTACGGCCGAGGAGGAGGAAGAGGTGGAGGACGATGGGAAGACCGTGGCCCTCGCCAAGGGTGGCGCGACCGACCTCACGAGGACCGCTGGCAGGATCAGCCTCATGAGGGAGGGTGGAGGGACCGGCCTTGCAAAGACCGCCCGCAAGGCAATGCAGGCCTCCCTCCACTGCCGCCACCACCAAGGAGGAATGAAGACCAGCATCAGCACGAGGGGGCTGGGGGCTTCCAGGAGCCGCGCGTAATTGCTTGCATCCTAGGCGGAGCGCAAGCCCCAACCTCTCAGCGCATCTTCAAGAAGTTTGCTCGTGAGGTGAATGCCGTCCTCCCAAAAACCGAAGCCTCGCGCCCTCTCCGGTGGTCCACGTGCGCCATCACATTCAGTTCAGCGGATCAACTCAAGTGCGCAGCAACAGCTGGTGTCCTCCCAATGCTCTGCTCCC
Organism: Triticum aestivum; assembly: GCF_018294505.1. Lineage (NCBI taxonomy): Eukaryota > Viridiplantae > Streptophyta > Magnoliopsida > Poales > Poaceae > Triticum > Triticum aestivum. The sequence goes on along the minus strand of NC_057813.1, from coordinate 320,866,483 downwards.
CAGTCATCAGCAACGTGCAGGTCACCAGGACCCTCATCGATGGTGGAGCAGGACTCAACGTCCTGTCTGTCGAAACTTTCAACAGTCTCCAAGTGTCGTATGATCAGCTTCAGCCAACCAAGCCCTTCTCAGGAGTCACTGATGGTTATACCACCCCGATAGGGCAGGTCCGCCTCCCTGTCACCTTCGGACAGTGCAAAAACTATCGCACTGAGCTCATCGACTTCGACGTCGCCCACGTTCGCCTTCCCTATAATGCCATCCTTGGATATCCGGCCCTGGCCAAGTTTATGGCAGTGACTCACCATGGCTACAATGTCCTCAAGATGCCAGGAAGTGGTGGAGTCATCACAGTCCCATGCGAGGAGAAGGATGCAGTGTGTTCTCTCGAGCGTGCCTTCCAGGCCCCGACAATCGAAGACCCAGATCGCAGGAGCGGGAGCCTTCCCGAGGCAGTCCCTAAGAAGAAGAAAACATCACCTGGTCTGAACCATCAGGAGGCAGGCACATCCAGGGGCGCCACGCCAGGATCCGCGCCCGTCCAGTGGGCGCCTCCCTCTATCGCATAGGAAGGCGCGCCTGGCGCCCTCCTTGGGCAAGGCTCGGGGGCTCTCTCCTGGAGGGCCACCGACTTTGCCAAAGTCACGAGGGAGGCGCTCGGGCACCACTTGGAGGCGTGTTTCGAAACACGTTTCCCTCAAGACGGTGTGAATCAAGGAGGGCCCAACCCTCAGGAGTTCATCGCAAGAAGCACTTAGGAGCTGCAGGAGTCAAGAATCATGCGCGGCAGCCGCCGCTTACCCGCCGTAGCTCCCCATCTAGGCGAGGATGGTGGGCTGCGCGTCTTCATCGATGTACCAGGACTCAACCGAGACGCATCTCAGGAGCGCCTCTGGCCTTCGCGCGTGGGACGTTGTGAGGGTCCACCCCACAGCTACGTTCGCATGCCTCTCGGCCTGCCGAACGTGGTCGCCGCTCATCAGCGCCCGCTGAGGAGCATCCTGGAGGCTCAGGAGGTTAGGCATTGCGAAGTCTTGGCAGAGATGAAGATGGTCCTTGAAGAGCCGCCTGCGCCCCCGGAGCCTCCCGAGGCTCTGGGCCCTGGGGGCTCGTGAGGATCGGCTTCCGCATCACGCATCATCAGCTGCTTCAGCATCGCTTCAACTTCAACCATATCAGGTGACATCTTTCAAAGTTCCATTTTAGTTGGGAGCGCCCACAGGGCTGCATCATTCCCAGGTCACGTGGGTCCGTCCCTGCGGCATGTATCTGCTTTGCTCATGTTCTTTGCTTACCTTGTTGGGGGCGCCCCTCGGGCTGCATTATCCCCAAGCCGCTCGGGCCTGACCCAGTGGCGTGTATCGCTCTCGCACATGCCTAAGCTAATCTGCCCTTCCATACTTAACTTGATTGGCTTGATCGCCCGCTCGATTGACGCCAACCTTCGGAGCTACTCCTCGTGGCACGACGCTTGTGCATGGGTCCGTCCCTACATGTTGACAAACCTGAGTGGTGGAGCTCTGGCCGCGGCAACCCCGCAGAGTGCCACCTCACCAAGCCCTCAGTGCCCTCATCACTCCCTAGAGCAACCGGTGGCTGGCTGACGATTGTGATGGCAACTCTCGTTTTTCTCGTGATGAGTTTACAGGGTCTCTCTAAGGGACAGTGTCGGACGAGGCCCCCGTGGCCTCTCTTCCTCTCACCCGCACGAACTGCTTGAGCGTTAAAGGGGGGCACCTGAGCATCGCGACTCACGGGCTCTTACTGGCCCTCCAGCCCTCACCTCCTGGCCTTGTCCACGGCATTGCGACCTGGCATACTAGCAACGGCTGAGCCCGCTCGAGGGCCGGGACCCGAGGATGAAGAGCACGAAGGGGAGTGCGGGGGAGAAGGAGGAGGCTCACGAAGACCTCACTAGGCAACCTCCCAGCTGCTGACACACGGGCCAGACGCAACACCGAGAAATGGCTTCAAGCTCCTATGATAAGTCGCTCCCCGAAACTACTAGCTAACGCAACACCAACTTTGTACCTAATGCGGCCCTGTGCGGGCGACGTTGCGCTCCTTTCTCGCTGAGCGGTGGCTGCTTGAGCGCTAAAGGGGACCCCCCGAGCATCGCGCCCCGGGGGCTCTTACTGGACCTCGGGCCGCTCACCTCCTGGCCTTGACCACGGCATCGCGACCTGGCATACCAGCGACGGCTAAAGCTTGCCTGGGGACCGGGACCTGTCGGCGCAGAGCACCAGGCCCTCGTGAGGTTAGAAAGGAAGGACCAAGCTGAGACAGGGCGAGCATCTCATACTACTTCGCGATGAGGATCGTAGTAATAAAAGAGACTACAGATGCTTTACAAACCCCGCGGGGTATGTTCTTGGTTCCTCGCAGGGAACAAAAGACGCAAATCCTAAGGAGCCCTAACTACGGGAACCACAGTGGCAGACGCCATCATCAACAGTGGGCCACAAGGGGCCGGCGCCAAGCTCATCCAGGTCGGCCGCGCCGACCGCCAGGCGCACCGGCACTGCCTCGGGCGCGGCGCGAGCTCGGCGGCTCGTAGCTGTCGTCGCTCGTCTCCAGAGTCAGGAGAAGTTCGGGGGAGTCGCTGGACCCTCCAGCCCGGCCGTTGCTGCCTGAGGGGCTGCTGGAAAGGCGTGCGGCAGGCCTGGCCCTTGCCTCTCCGTAGCTCCGGCCGCTGCCTCCGGGACAGCACTCCAGCCGGCGTCCTTCCTCATCGAAGACCTTGAAGAGCATCAGGGAGGCGCCATCGTACTCCAGGTGGATCACGAAGGTGCCCTCCATTCGGCAGACCCTGGTGATCTCGCTCCAGCCTCAGGTCATGAAGACCTTGCCCGGGGCGACAACTTCGACCTCCGCTTCGGTCATGGGGGTGCGGCAGTCGGCGTGCTGCAGCCAAAGCTCCCGAGGCCCCCTTGGTGGAATCTCAAAGGCGAAGGAGGGGGGAAGGCGAATCCAAGATTGAGGAGGCATGGCGGCGTGAAGCACGAACTCGCGGCGGGAGTTCGTGGCATGGATTCCAGGAGGTACGACGCGCACCGCCGTGATCCGTCGGCGACGCCGGCGACGCAGGTGGCGCCGTTCGGCACCCTGTTCTCCAGGGCCCTCGATTCGGGCGTACAAGGGCAACGGAAACCCCGGTGGTGGCCGCTCGTACCAAGGCCTCGACGCCCCCTGCCGAGCACCCTCATCTCGGCGGCAGGGAGCTGACCGTTTCTTCGGTGGAAGTGGGGACTTGTCAAGTCGCGCAGTTGCCGAGGCGTCGTGGGGAAGCGGAGACGCCCACGTCCAATCAACCGCCACGCGGCGCCCGGAGGCCGCAGGCTATTGGGGCCCGCGGCGCTTTGCCCTTTCCCCTTTGTTTCTCTGCTAAGCCACGTCCAGGCGCGCCTTGGGCCCGGGGGCTACTGTTGGCGTTTTGGGAACGGGGGTCCCCAGACTTGCCTTCCTGCGGCCTGCGACATGGCTCAAGCAATGGCCCAGTGCGTCCCATCTTCATTGACTCAAGCTCAAGACCCTCGCAAGGGACCAAGCCTCACGGGGCGGACAACAGGAATGCTTCCTCAGGAGTAGCCTCGTTAGGCTGGCTCGCGAGGAGGCGGAGAGATCAAGGCAGGGGTACCTCGCGAGGAGCCCGTGATGCAAGCCATGACGATCGAAGCCAGGTAGGCGCCAGGCGGGCACCGGCCTGTGCAGTGTCCTTGTTTTCCCTTTGGTGCGAAGGGAGCAAGCACATGCCAAGGCATCAGGCAAAGGCAACCATTTCGGTGCAACAAGACCAAGACCAGCGAAACGACAGGAAGGAGGTCATCGTGGAGCCCAGGACGGCGTCATTGTTAGATTCTTTGACAAGCGAGGACCGACTTTAGTCAGGATAAGTGTACTAGATGTTCCCCTTCAAAATGGCCAATTTTTGGCGCCCTTCCCGCTCAATATTTGGGAAGAGGACCAGGGCCTCTCGCTCTATATATAGGACTAGCCACCATAGTATAGAGGCATCTCGAATCGACCCATTAGAAGGGACAACACCATCACAAGAACACCCCTCGCGAGGCTGTTCTTCCCTTGTACTGTTCATCATCAGCCCCAGAGGCAATCCACCACACCACAAACTAGAGTAGGGTATTACACCACAACGGTGGCCCGAACTAGTATAAACCTTGCGTCTCTTGTGTTGTTCATCGTGTAGCCTAGATCCTTTGCGAGGCAACGAGACGTGAGTTGGTAGAGGAGAGATCTTCGTGCGCACCCCAGTGTTCGAACCTCAAGGGTCTGCCGGAACCCGCAATCCGACAGACACTTAAGTGGGGTATGCAGAGAGAGGAATAGTCAATTGAAGCAGTGGATTGACGTATTATCTAAACGCCTTGGCAACCGGTTAGAATACTGATATAATCAACCACAATTATTTGTACCCAGTCGCTCCAAATTCCCGGGGTTGCAAATTTCTCAATGTGATAATTACACACATGCATTGGAGCGTCCAAATATGAAACCCACATTTTTCATACTCCCATACCGGCGATGTAGGTGGGAAAAAAAGAGAAATCTTGATGTTTATTTGCTAATCAATACCATTGCATGCAGAGGATTAACCATTGCATGTTATGATAAGCAGTCTAAAGTCATTGAATGCATAGAAGCCCCATGGATGCTATTGGCTGATTTCTTTTTTCAGGAAAAAAATAGGGAACAAGCTTCTGGATTATTTTGTTTTCGTAATGTGACTTATGCACCGGTACGAACGGAGTAGGACAGTTGGCAAGCAATACATTGAGCTCTTCTTATTGATAAAGCCAGTAATAACCAAACAAAACCCCTAATCATCATTGCAAACAACGCATAGAATATGGCTAATGTGACAACCACAACTACACATGCTAGTTCCTTCTTGTCTTTTGCTTTCATCTGTTGCATGTGATTGATTCTCTCTTGCTTCATCGTACTAATAATACATTCCAGATTAGCCTGTTTTTTCTTCAGCTTAACGTTATCTTCTGGGAGCTTGGTGATAACACTTCGAGCCCTGCCATGCCATTCTTCATCCAGCCAGATAACCACGGCACACGCCTCATATCCCTGCCAATGTTAAATAGTATTCAGGATGAGCGGTGGCATTAACTCAACTAAAATGATTAACTTAGTACTAAGCTCTAAGGGGCAACTGAGAAACCGTCTGCCAATGTCGAATCCCTCCATGCATAAATGTCGAGGGGAGTGTGTCCCTGCACACAACTCAGCTTTTGGTACTTGTCGGTGGATCAAAACTCGGGGTCGAAGTCATGTTGCGGGAGTCTGGAGTCGTACTTCGGATCTGGCGGTTGATCACTTTCCTCGGGGGGGGGGGGGGTCATTCAGGATAGATTGAGTAGGGAGCTACTTTGGACATGCTAGATCAGGATAGATTGGAACCTGACAAGACGATTCAGATCCATAGTGCCCCCGCCTTCTGATGACCTTAGGCAAGTGCTCGTCGGTGACCGCCGTCTAGGACGTGCTTCCGAGAGTGGCAATATGAGCAGGAGTAGCCGCACCGAAACAATCAGCACCACTCATCCGCATTCCCCCAATGTCAGTGCCATGCGAGGGAATTTGGGGGCAAGGAATTTGGAGGCTATCTAGGGATTTGGAGGAAATCAGGAAACTATGGGGATATGCTAACAGTCGGGAACTACTTATCACACTATGTTGTATATGAGACACGGTTTATACATGTTGTTTGTGTTAGGTATTGCAAGTTCACACATGATTTCCGCACCAAACTGTGTGAGAAGACAACATAGGTGAGATACGTTTTTCGTGACATAACTGTATGTGATTTACTACCCTGTACATGTGGGGATGCAATAATTGAGTAACAGTAATACTTAGGGTAAACAGTCGCTCTGCGGTTACCCGTCAAAAATAAAAATAACCTCTCTACAGATAGAGATGGCGACAGTGGCCGAGGAAACGGCTACTAGATAAGATATCAATCCTTGATCGGTCGGTAGTGGCAGTGTTGTAGGAGGTCAATCCTCGGTCTATGGCGGGAGATAGGAGGAGCTCAACCATCTAGGTCGGAGGCGGCGTGATTGGAGCACATCCATCACGGTCGATGGCAGGATAGTGGGGCTTGAACTTCAGGCGGTTGCCCCACTAAGATTATCTCGTTGACCCTGCTGTCTCGGTGTGCTGCCACATCGTGCTTCTCTGTGTTCTAGGTGGAGGTTGTCGTGCAGCTAATTAATTAAGGTATTATTTCCGTTGAGTGGCTCAATTAAGGTATTCAATTCATAAGGGTAGTACTGTAGTACTCTATGTGTAAATTTACTGGCCGTTAATTTTTGTCATCGCACGACTAGATAACAATATGGAGCACCCTCAATAATTATGAAAATAAAATCTTGTGATTTATGCACACATCTTTGGGCATCTGTTAATCCATGTATTAACGTTTGTTGTTTTGTTTTAAATTACCCCTCATGTGGCGCAGATGGAATGATCTGAATGGATGAAGGCTCGGAGATGCTCAGATTTAATCAATGGCATGACAGAGTTCATCAATTTGGTTAAAAGTACAAAGAAAAGAATTGGTAATGAGGACTACATCCAGTGTCCATGCAGTCGTTGTGCCAATACAATCACATGAAGTTATAGTTGTTGAGTTCCACTTAGTCGCTCAGTGATTCATGGATGGACATACATGTTGGACCAGAGACGGTGAAGAGATAGTCATGGATGAATATACCCAGGGATGCGAGAAGCCAAACCCCGGTCAGAGGTACATGGGTGTTGAATCTAACATCGGGGCTGAGATGTCAAGTTACCAATGGAACACCGGAAAGCCAAAAACCCCACTAGAAAACAAAGACGGCGACACAGATGACGACGACGACCTTGATATGCCAGATTTTGCTGCTATCATTACAGATTTCAAGAGCCCAAAAAATATGTGGTTGGGTACAAGGATCTGGCATCCATTGATGCAAACTCTAAGAAAGATTTGTATTCAGGTTGCAAAAAGAAATATTCCAAGTTGAGTGCCACACTGGCGCTTCTTGTATTTAAAGCAGCAAACGGTCTAGCAAATAAGGGCTTCCCGAAGTTGCTAGGTCTTTTCAAACAAATTCTTCTGGAAGATAATGTGCTCCCAAAAGTACGAACGACGCGAAGAAAGTTATTTGCCCATTGGAACTTGAAGTATAGAAGATACATGCTTGTATGAATGATTGTATATTGTACCGTGGTGAGTACAAAGATTCTCGTTCATGTCCCACATGCAAGCATGCATGATACAAGCACGGGAGTACAAATTGGGTGATGAGATGAAGATAGGAATCCTGATCAAGGTTGTTTGGTACTTGCCTTTAATTCCAAGGTTGAGGCGTTTGTTTGCAAACCCTAGAGAGGCAAAGATGTTGCGGTGGCATCATGATGAGCGAATAGCGGATAAATATATGAGGTACCCTAAAGATGGGGCTCAGTGGGAATTAATCGACAACAAGTTTGAAGACTTTACCAAGGATCCTAGAAGTATAAGGCTCGGGGAGTGTATTGACGGGATAAATCCTTTTGGCGATATGATAACCAAACACAACACATGGACGGTGCTTCTATGCATATATAACCTTGCTCATTGGTTGTTTATTAAGAAAAAATACATCATGATGTCAATGATTATGCAAGGCCTGAAGCAACTTGGAAATGGCATCGACATTTACTTTCAGCTACTGGTAGAAGAACTGCTAACTTTGTGGGTACAAAAGTCTACTAAAAATGTTATGATGCTTACAAATAAGAGTTTTTGGATCTACATGCAATGCTGCTGCACACCATTCAAGATATGATGGCATTAGGAAACACATCAGGGCTGAAAACAAGGGGAGATCTAGGGTGTGTCACATGCATGGATAGGACGGCGAGCAGATTTCTTCCCAACTCACACAAAACCATGTATTTGTGTCATCGTATGTTCTTACAGAAAGATCACCCATACCAAAAGATGAAAGCTAAATTTTGTGGTACAACAGAGGTATGTTTGGGCCCAAGACCTTATGCTGGGGAGTTGGTCCACAACATGGCTAAACAAATTAATGTTGTTCTTGGCAAGAACCATGCTTTGACGGTGAAACAAAAACCCAGGGAACAAGTGTTTAAGAAGAAATCGGTGTTCTCGGAATTACCTTACTAGGAGATTCTACGTGTACGTCACTTCATTGATGTCATGCAGATAGATAAGAATGTATGTGAAAGCATCCTTGGTACCTTGCTCAAGATTAAAGGTAAAACTAAGGATGGTGACGGTGCATGACTCGATATGCTTGGTGATCAATCAAAACGCAAGAGTGAAGCGGGAGATGATAACAAATTCCTCCAAGCTCACTAGAGTTACAATTTTAGTACAAAATAAGGAAAAGAGTTCTTCAACTATTTGTTGTCAGTTAAGACACCCTCTTCCTACTCCGCAAACATCGGAAGTCTCGTGGATGTGAGCTCAGGTATAATGAAGTTGGCACACATGAAGTCACATGATTGCCACGTAATGTTGACACAAATCCTCCTGGTGGCCATCAGGAATCTGATGGACAAATAAGAAACACACTCATTGAGCTCTGTGATTTCTTCAACAAACTATGGCAGAAATTGGTAGATCCTGAAAAGCTGGATTATATGCAAGAATATTGCCCAGACTAGAGATGCTTTTCCCAGCGTCATTCTTTGATGTCATGTTCCATCTCATTGTGCACCTTGTCAATGAGATTTAGTATTGTGGTCTTGTGTTTGTTTGCAACATGTATCCCTTCGAGTGGTTCGTTTGAATATTGAAGCGCTATTGTTGGAACCAAAGCCATCCAGAGGTAAGCATCCTACAAGGTTATACCGCAGAGGAGGTGGTTGAGTTTTGCACCGAATACATGAAACAAAGACCTATAGGTTTGCCGCTCTCTCGCCACGAGGGAAAGCTGAAAGGTAAGCCGGTCCTTGCTAGCATGGAAAAGGCTGTACTCGGAGATTTGGCCGACAAATCCCATTTGATGGTGCTTATGCTGACGAAAACTTGGAGGAGATACACCAAAGCTTCTTACCATTGGTGCATCCATTAGATGTCGAGATGAAGGCGCACAATAAGGACTACACCAGATGGTTGAAGGATCGTTTGGCACACAGATCCATGGATGACATTTCTACGTGGTTGGCACAAAATCCATCACCTACGGTGTTGATGTACCATGCGTATGACATAAATGGCTACACATTCTATACTGAGGAACGTGATGAGAAGACCTCGTATCAGAACAACTATATTTGAATAGAATGCATGATTGTGGATGAATCTGGTAAAAGGGTATACTATAGAATCATCAAAGAGATTTGGGAGCTTAACTATGTGAAAGTTAAGTGGCCTTATTCTGGTGCACATGGATCCTACTTAGTCAGGTAAATGTTGATGATTACAGGAAGACCTATGTTAGCTAGACAACGATGGGATATCACACAGACCCGTTCATGCTTGCTAGCGATGCTACCTAGATATTTTATGTGAAAGACCCCTTGTATAAGAACTAACATGTAGTGATGCATGGGAAGATGAGGGTATGGGCGTCAAGGATGTTGTTGATGAGGACGAGTACAATGAATTTGCTGACTTGCCAGCCAACGGATCACGCACCATCCATACAGAGAAGCATAAAATCATCAAAAAACCTACGTTCATTCGGGGTCAACCTAATGATCCCAGTTCCCCCATGTACAAGGGAATTAATCCGTAAAAATAGTTTTTATGCCTATTCCGCAACTTAATTTGTTCAATTTAGAACTGTCGCATGTACTGAACTTGTGAGTTATGCCCGGTCTTCTGTTGATGTAAGAACGGTTAATATGTTGACCTTGATATGTTGTCAGCTTAGGCAATGAATTCAAACTGTTTAGGATTATTATACCCTAGAGGTAGCACACTCAATTCATCTCACTCCAGTATGTATGAACGAAAGATGTGCAATCTGGTTTGTGAATAGCACACGGTTCATTCATGAAAGCCGCATGCGACCAAACCGCGCGCCTGATGTGAGTCGTGTGTTCTGATTGGCCAGAACCCAAACCCCATGGATCATACGTCTGCACCGTTGGATGCTCCCAGATCAAACAACAATCATCGTCCCTTTCATAAGCACATGCAATTGTGGTTGGGATTTGATTTATATGCACAAAATGCATGTTAAATTCAGAAAATGTCTTAAATATAGCAAACGATACCTGAAATGTGCTAGAAAAATCAAACCTGTGGTATAATGGTGCTTGCGTACCATGGAAATTTTTATGAGGCCAAACGATGAAGTCACCGGCCACTAGAGTTTGAATTGGCACATGTCCTTTTGGAAATCATGATCCTTCTTGTGAGATGCTCTGGTTTCCAAGGAGCGATCATCAAAACTTGTGCCAAACTTTACCAATTTTTTTCCACGGGGTCGTGAGAGCACGCCACGGTCACACCGATTATCATGATTTTCGGACTTGATCTGAATTTCCTATAATTGAAATACCAACTAGGCCTATGACGATGGCCACACCTCATAGCCAAAATGTCTGAAAATTCTCCCCGCTTCTCAGACAATGGATGAAAACTCGCAAAGCGACACGCAAATGATTCGTACACCTTCTTTGCTAACACCCACATGTAGATGTAGTAGGATTTTGATTTTATATGTACTAAATGCACGGTAAATGCAAAAGGCTTAAAATATACCAGATGAGACCTGAAATGGGAAAGAAAATCAAACCTAGGGTATATCGATGATTGCTTACTGTGGAAAAAAATTCGAGGTGGGACGATGAAGTCATTGACGATTGGAGTCTGAATTGCCGAGTCTCCTTTTGAAACTATGATCCTTCTTGTGAGATGCTCCTGTTTCCAAGGTGCGAGCATCAAAATTTGTGCCAAACTTTACCAAAAAATTTCCATGGGGTCGTGAGAGCACACCACGGTAAAACACCGGTTTTCGTGACTTTCAGACTCTATATGCATTTCCTGTAATCAATATACCAACTAGGCCTACGGGGGTGGCTGCAGTGTGAGGCTGAAATGTTTGAAAATTGTTCTAGTCTATCGGATAACGAATGAAAGCTCGCAAAGCGACACACAAATGATCTTGCTAACACCCCCCCCCCACACACACACATATATATATATATATATATATATATATATATATGCAAAAAGGCTCAAATATAGCAAAGGAGACCTGAAATGCACTAGAAAATCGAACCTAAGGTACAATGGTGATTGTTTATCGTGAAAAAAAATTCGAGGCGAAAGGATGAACTCACGTCTTCATTCAAACAAAAATATGATGTTAGTTGACATAAATGTTTTCAAATAGAACACGGTTCATTCACGAAAGCCGTGTACTTACCAAACCGTGGCCGATGCCCCCTGCACCTACTGCGCGCAATGTGAGTTGTGTGTTCTGATTGGCCAGCACGCAAACCCCACGTACCGTACGTCTGCACCGTTGGATGCTCCTAGATCGAACGACAATCCTCATCCCTTTCATCAGCACATGCAGTTGCGATTGAGATTTGATTTATAGGCACAAAATGCACGTTTTATTCAAAAAATGGCTTAAATATAGCAAACGATACGTGAAATGTTCCAGAAATAACACCTGTGGTATAATGGTGATTGCGCATCATCAAAATTTTTATGAGGCCAAACGATGAAGTGACCGGCCACTGGAGTTTGAATTTCCATGTCTCCTTTTGGAACCCATGATTCTTCTTGTGAGATGCTCCGGTTTCCAAGGAGTAATCATCAAAACTTGTGCCTAACTTTACCAAAAGTTTTCCATGAGGTTGTGAGAGCACGCCACAGTCACATACCGAATTTAATGATTTTCGGACTCCATTTGAATTTCCGGTAATTGAAATATTAACTAGGCCTACGACGGTGGCCGAACCTAGTAGCCAAAATGTTTGAAAATTCTCCCCGCTTCTCGGACAATGGATGAAAATTCGCAAAGCGACACACAAATGATTTGTACACCTTCTTTGCTCACACCGACATGTAGTGGTAGTAGGGTTTTGATTTTATATGCACTAAATGGACGATAAATGCAAAAATGGCTTAAATATAGCAGATGAGACCTAAAATGGGCCAATAAATCAAACCTAGGGTATATTGGTGATTGCTTACCATGGAAAAAATTCAAGGCAGAACGATGAAGTCACCGATGATTGGAGTCCGAATTGTCGCGCCTCCTTTTGGAAACTATGATCCTTCTTGTGAGATACTCCCATTTCCTAGGTGCGAGCATCAGAACTTGTGCCAAACTTTACCAAAATGTTTCCATGGGGTCGTGAGAGCACGACATGGCGACACACTGATTTTTGTGATTTTAGGACTCTATATGCATTTCCTGTAATTAAAATGCCAACAAGGCCTACGCGTGTGGCTGCACCCTGAAGCCAAAATGTCTGGAAAAAATTCCGGTCTCTTGAACAATGAACAAAAACTCGCAAAGCGACACGCAAAGGATCTTGCTAACACCCACGTGTAGTTGTGGCACGGCTTTGATATATGTATATATGCACTAAATGCATGGGAAATGCAAAAATGGCTCAAATATAGCAAATGAGATGTGAAATGCACCAGAAAATCTGACCTAGGGTGCAATGGTGATTGCTTACCATGGAAAAAATTAGAGGCCAAACAATTAACTCATGTCTTCATTCAAATGAAAATATGTTGTTAGTTTATGTAAATGTTTTAAAATAGCACACAATTCATTCATGAAAGCTGTGTGCCCACCAAACCATGGCCGATGACCCCCCTACTGCGCGTGATGTGAGTCGTCCGTTCTGATTGGCCAGAACCCAAACCCCACGGCTCATACTTCTGCACTGCTGGATGCTCCCAGATCGAACAACAATTCTCATCCCTTTAATCAGTACATGTAGTTGCAACTAGGATTAGATTTATATGCCAAAATGCACGATAAATGCCAAAAATGGCTCAAATATAGCAAACGAGACCCGAAATGCGCCAGAAAATCAAACATGAGGTATAATGGTGATTGCTTACCGTGGAAACAAATTCGAGGCGAAACAATGAACTCACGTCTTCATTTCAAAATTAGCAGGTCTCCATTTCAAACAAAATCATGTTGTTTGTGCGCATGGGAGGTTAGAGGCAACCGTTTGTATAGGCCTTTTCGCGCGGCGACCGGGGATCTTTTTTCACCTTTTTTACCAAAGCCGCCAACATCCGCACAGCCCGCCCCTGTTTCACTCAATAGTCCACCCAATCTCCATCTCTAGCTCACCCCTCCCCCAGGTCCATAGCAGAACCCTCTCTGGTGCCTGCATGCTCAACCCAGCCATGTGCCCGCTCTACGACGTCAACCTGATAACCCGCAAGTATACGGGATCAATTGTAGCCTCTTTCAATAAGTAAGAGTGTCGAACCCAACGAGGAGCTAAAGGTAGAACAAATATCCCCTCAAGTTCTATCGACCACTGATACAACTCTAAGCACGCTTGACATTCGCTTTACCTAGAACAAGTATGAAACTAGAAGTACTTTTTAGGTGTTGTTGGATAGGTTTGCAAGATAATAAAGAACACGTAAATATAAACTAGGGGCTGTTTAGGTAAAGAAGCAATAAAGTAAATATAGCAAGTGTGGAAAAGTGGTGGTAGGAGTTGTGGAATTGCCCTAAGCAATTGACTACGTTACTAGACCGATAATCACTATTGCAATTCTATTTGAGGGAGATGCATAAGCTAACATACTTTCTCTTCTTGGATCATATGCACTTATGATTGGAACTCTAGCAAGCATCCGCAACTACTAAAGATCATTAAGGTAAAACCCAACCATAGCATTAAAGCATCAAGTCCCCTTTATCCCATACGCAAACAACCTACTTACTCGGGTCTATGCTTCTGCACTCACGCCACCCACCATAAGCAAATCATAAACATATTGCAAACCCTACAGCGGGAATCCCTCACACTTGCGCGACACGGAGGGCACAATAGGACAGCACCAATAATAAAACATGCAACTCAAACCAATCATAGCAATTCATCAATCACCGATAGGACCACGAAAATCTACTCAGACATCATAGGATGGCAACACATCATTGGATAATAATATAAAGCATAAAGCACCATTTCAAGTAGAGGGTACATCGGGTTGCGGGAGAGTGGACCACTGAATATAGAAGGGGGAAGGTGATGGAGTTATTGGTGAAGATGGCGCAAGTGTTGGTGTAGATCGCGGTGATGATGATGGCCCTCGACGGCGTTCCGGCCACTGCAAGCAAGGGGGAGAGAGCCCCCCTTCTTCTTCTTCCTTGACCTTCTCCCTAGATGAGAGAAGGGTTTCCCCTCTGGTCCTTGGCTCCCATGGCGTGGGAGGGGCGAGAGCCCCTCCGAGATTGGATCTATCTCTCTGTCTCTCTCTGTTTCTGCGTTCTCTGATTCTGCCCCTTCACCGTTTCTTTTATATCCGGAGATCCATAACTCCGATTGGGGTGAATTTTTTGAACAGATTTTTCTCATAAAATTAGCTTTCTTGCGGAAAAAGAGGAGTGTCAACAGCCTTACGGGTGGCCTTGGAGAGTGCCAGACGCACCTAGGGGGGAGGGCGCGCCCCCTATCTCCTGGCCACCTCAGGCACCGTTTCGCGTTGATTCTTCCTCCGGAAAATCCCAAATATTCCAAAATAATTCTCCGTCCGTTTTTATCCCGTTTGGTTCCGTTTGATATTGGGTTTCTGCGAAACATAAAACATGCAACAAGCGGGACCTGGCACTGGCCACTGGATCAATATGTTAGTCCCAAAAATAGTATAAAAAGTTGCCAAAAGTATATGAAAGTTGAATAATATTGGCATGGAACAATCAAAAATTATATATACGACGGAGACGTATCAGCATCCCCAAGCTTAATTCCTGCTCGTCCTCAAGTAGGTAAATGATAAAATAGATAATTTTTGATGTGGAATGCTACCTAGCATAATCTTGATCGTATATCTAATCATGGCATGAATATTAAGACACGAGTGATTCCAAGCAATATTCTATCATTTGACATAAAAACAATAATACTTAGGGCATCCCAACAAACAATCATGTCTTTCAAAATATCAATGCTTCAGAAAGTTATACCTACAAAATCATATAGTCTTGTATGCTCCCTTTTCTTAACACAAGGTACCCCTCATGCCTATCCTGGTGTCAGCCAAGCAATTGTTTCATACTTTAGTATTCTCAAACTTTGTCAACCTTCACGCAATACATGAGCGTGAGCCATGGATATAGCACTATGGGTGGATTAGAATATGATGGTGGGGGTTATGTGGAGAAGACAAAAAGGGAGAAAGTCTCACATCAACGCAGCTAATCAACGGGCTATTGAGATGCCCATCAATTGATGTCAATGCGAGGAGTATGGATTGCCATGCAACAGATGCACTAGAGCTATAAGTGTATGAAAGCTCAAACTGAAAACTAAGTGGGTGTGCATCCAACTTGCTTGCTCATGAAGACCTAGGGCATTTGAGGAAGCCCATCGTTGGAATATACAAGCCAAGTTCTATAATGAAAATTCCCACTAGTATATGAAAGTGATAACATAGGAGACTCTCTATATGAAGAACATGGTGCTACTTTGAAGCACAAGTGTGGTAAAAGGATAGTAACATTGCCCCTTTTCTTTTTTTTTCTATTTATTTTTTTGGGTGGGCTTCTTTGGCCCCCTTTTTTATTTAGGCTTCTTTGGCCTTTCCCTTTTTCCTTTTTTTCCTTTTTTTTCATGGGGCAATGCTCTATAATGATGATCATCACACTTTTATTTACTTACAACTCAATATTACAACTCAATACTGGAACAAAGATATGTCTCTATATGAATGCTTTCGGCGGTGTACCGGGATGTGCAATGATCTAGCGTAGCAATGACATCAAAAAATGGAGAAGCCATGAAAACATCATGCTAGCTATCTTACGATCATGCAAAGCAATATGACAATGAATGCTCAAGTCATGTATATGATGATGATGGAAGTTGCATGGCAATATATCTCGGAATGGCTATGGAAATGAAATAATAGGTAGGTATGGTGGCTGTTTTGAGGAAGATATAAGGAGGCTTATGTGTGACAGAGTGTATCATATCACGGGGTTTGGATGCACCAGCGAAGTTTGCACCAACTCTCGAGGTGAGAAAGGGCAATGCACGGTACCGAAGAGGCTAGCAATGATGGAAAGATAAAAGTGCGTATAATCCATGGACTCAACATTAGTCATAAAGAACTCACATACTTATTACAAAAATTTATTAGCCCTTGAAACAAAGTACTACACGCATGCTCCTAGGGGGGAGGTTGGTAGGAGTTAACCATCGCGCGCCGCCGACCTTCACGCAAAGATAAACAATCAAAATACAATGCGCGCCAATTTGGTTACATAGTTAGTAGACCATACGTGCATGCTTCGGGAAGCACAAACCTTAACACCAACATCCTTACTAAACACAACCATCTACTAGTACCTCCCACATATTATGACCTCTATATCACAAAACTATTGCAAGGAATCAAACATATCATATTCAGTGATCCACAAGTTTATGTAGGATTTTATGACTAACCATGTGATTGACCAATTCCTGTCTTCTCTCTAAATTGATATAAGTGAAGCAAGAGAGTTTAATTCTTTCTACAAAAGATATGCCCATGCTCTAACAAATATAAGTGAAGCAACAGAGCATTCTACAAATGGCGGTTGTCTATGTGAAGAGAAACAAACAATCCAAAATTCAAATGATATAAGTGAAGCACATGAAGCATTCTATAAATCCATACTCAAAAGATATAAGTGAAGTGCAATGAGCATTCTATAAATCAACCAAGGACTATCTCGTACCAGCATGGTGCATAAAATAAACATGAAAACTAAATGCAAAAGACGCTCCAAGACTTGCACATATCGCATGAACGAAACGAATACGAAAACATACCGATACTTGTTGAAGAAAGAGGGGATGCCTTCCGGGGCATCCCCAAGATTAGATGCTTGAGTCTCCTTGAATATTTACTTGGGGTGCCTCGGGCATCCCCAAGCTTGAGCTCTTGCCTCTCTTCCTTTTCCTTATATCGAGACCTCCTCGATCAAACACTTCATCCACACAAAACTTCAACAGAAACTCAGTAAGATCAGTTAGTATAATAAAGCAAATCACTACTCTAAGTACTGTAGCAAACCAATTCATATTTTTTTTGCATTGCGTATACTGTAATATAGCTTTTTCATGGCTTAATCCACTGATAGAAATTGATAGTTTCATCAAAACAAGTAAACTATGCATCAAAAACAGAATCTATCAAAAACAGAACAGTCTGTAGAAATCTGAACATTAACCATACTTCTAGTACCTCAAAAATTCTACCACAATTAGGAAAAATAAAAAAGTTGTACATCAAGATAGTGCAAAAAGAATCAGAACCATTTGACTTTCCAGTTAAAAATTTAAAATCGTGCACTATAGCCAAAGTTTCTGTCCTGCACCGTACAAACCAACAAGCATTGTAAACATCCTAAAGGCAAACCTTGGCACATTATTTTTATAATATAATGGAATTATACAAGGGGATAATTATTTTTGATGAAAAGTTTCTGTGATCAAGATTCACAAAGTTTCCCTGAGCATGAACAAGATCCTAAAGGCTCCCACTTCAACAATGCTTGTCTTTCTCACTTTCACTTTCCTTTTTGAAAAGTTTTTAGGTTCCCCTCTTTATTTTTTTGTTTTTAAACTATATAAAAGCACTCAACAGAAATAAATGACTCTCCAAAACTTCCGGGTTGTCTCCCTGGCAGCGCTTTCTTTAAAGCCATTAAGTTAGGCATATAGTGCTCAAATAATGAATCCACCCGGATCCCAAGGTATAACAAAGCCAATTTTAATTAACAATGATTTGTAATTTAGTAGTGAGCAAAAAGTAACATGTATCATGTAACAACAAAGTCTAACTCTCTTCCTATGCATCGGCATGTCATAAAAGAACAATTCATGCACACCAAGTAAAGGTCAACACATAGTATAAACAGTTTCTTGCAATATCGTGTTGGAAACATAAAGAGGCGGAGATGTAGTTCCTCTCTCATAATAATTGCAAGTAGGAGCAGCAAGCACATGCATATTACATTCATAAAAATTATCATGTGCAACGGTAAAAGGCATCCCATCAATATAATCTTTACTAAGCGCAAACTTCTCCGATATAGTGTAGTCGGGAGAATTCAAAAAGATAATAGGACTATCATGCGTGGGTGCAATAGCAACATTTTCATGTTTAACGTAAGGAACTATAGCAAGTTCATCTCCATAAGCATAATTCATATTGGCATCTTGGCCACAAGCATAGCGAGCATCATCAAAAAGGGATATTTCAAGAGAATCAACGAGATCATAACAATCATCGTAGCAATGAACCTTCGGTAAGCATGAAGGGGAATTAAACAATGTATGAGTTGAAGAGTTACTCTCATTAGAAGGTGGGCACGGGTGATCAGTCCGCTCTTCCTCCTTTTGTTCTTCCCTCTCCTCATCATCTTTTTCATCCAATGAGCTCACAGTTTCATCAATTTCTTCTTCCATAGACTCCTGCAAGATATTAGTCTCTTCTTGGACAGCGGAGACTTTCTCAATAAATGCATTAATATTGTAATTGTATTCATAATTTTCATAGCAATATCTAAGTATAGCTAAATTTTCTGGTCTATAAACTAAATCATCAAAATCGTCAAACGCTTTAAACACAGATTCAATCTCATAAGCACCCATAAAAGCAAAAAATTCTTCTATTTGTTCCACATCATAGTAATCATATCTACCATTAGCATAAGAAGCTAAGGTTTCATTATCATTGAAGTTGCATGAAAAGGGAAGGTGTGGAGCCTTCATCCTAGAGCAAAAATATAATCATGTATCAAGCATAGTTGACGAGCATACCAACGCAACATAGAAATTTGATCCCATAATAGTTTCCCTTTTTGTGTCAAGCGATAATCCCTAAAGTATTCACGTTGATCCAACATGTCTCCCATAACAAAGTTGAATGGGGTTTTCTCAGGATTATTAAATTAGTACATAATTTCTTTCACATAACGAGCATTGAGGGTTTTAGGAGGTTCCCCATCTCCATGAGTAGCATCTACACCTAATTTTTTTGGTATTTTGTGTTCCATATACATAACTAAAGATAGAGAACAACTTAGAACATCAAATAAAAATTACTTAGTGATAAAGCAAACAAGCACACACGAGAATATTCACCCCACGCTATGACTCCCCGGCAACGGCGCCAGAAAAAGGTCTTGATAACCCGCAAGTATACGGGATCAATTGTAGCCTCTTTCGATAAGTAAGAGTGTCGAACCCAACGAGGAGCTAAAGGTAGAAAAAATATTCCCTCAAGTTCTATCGATCATCGATACAACTCTACGCACGCTTGACGTTCGCTTCACCTAGAATAAGTATGAAACTAGAAGTAATTTGTAGGTATTGTTGGATAGGTTTGCAAGATAATAAAGAACACGTAAATATAAACTAGGGGCTGTTTAGGTAAAGAAGCAATAAAGTACATAGAGCAAGTGTGGAAAAGTGGTGGTAGGAGTTGTGGATTGTCCCTAAGCAATTGACTACGTTACTAGACCGGTAATCATTATTGCAATTCTATTTGAGGGAGAGGCATATGCTAACATACTTTCTCTTCTTGGATCATATGCACTTATGATTGGAACTCTAGCAAGCATACACAACTACTAAAGATCATTAAGGTAAAACCCAACCATAGCATTAAAGCATCAAGTCCCCTTTATCCCATATGCAAACAACCTACTTACTCGGGTCTGTGCTTCTGTCACTCATGCCACCCACCATAAGCAAATCATAAACATATTGCAAACCCTACAGCGGGAATCCCTCACGCTTGCGCGACACGAAGGGCACAATAGGACAACACCAATAATAAAACATGCAACTCAAACCAATCATAGCAATTCATCAATCACCGATAGGACAACGAAAATCTACTCAGACATCATAGGATGGTAACACATCATTGGATAATAATATGAAGCATAAAGCACCATGTTCAAGTAGAGGGTACAGCGGGTTGTGGGATAGTGGACCGCTGAATATAGAAGGAGGAAGGTGATTGAGATGTTGGTGTAGATCGCAGTGATGATGATCGCCCCCGGCGGTGTTCCGGCGCCACGGGAAGCAAGGGGGAGAGAGCCCCCCTTCTTATTATTCTTCCTTGACCTTCTCCCTAGATGGGAGAAGGGTTTCCCCTCTGGTCCTTGGCTCCCATGGCGTGGGAGGGGCAAGAGCCCCTCCGAGATTGGATCTATCTCTCTGTCTCTCTCTGTTTCTGTGTTCTCTGATTCGGCCCCTTCACCGCTTCTTTTATATCCGGAGATCCGTAACTCCAATTGGGGTGAATCTTTCGCCCAGATTTTTCTCATAAAATTAGCTTTCTTTCGGCAAAAGAAGAGCGTCAACCGCCTAACGGGTGGCCTAGGAGAGTGCCAGGCGCGCCAAGGGGGGGAGGGCGCAACCCCCTATCTCCTGGCCACCTCGGGCATCGTTTCACGTTAATTCTTCCTCCGGAAAATCCCAAATATTCCAAAATAATTCCCTGTCCGTTTTTATCCCGTTTGGATTCCGTTTGATATTGGGTTTCTGCGAAACATAAAACATGCAACAAACAGGAACTGGCAGTGGGCACTTGATCAATATGTTAGTCCCAAAAATAGTATAGAAAGTTGCCAAAAGTATATGAAAGTTGAATAATATTGGCATGGAACAATCAAAAATTATAGATACGACGGAGATGTATCACAACCCTACCTCCACTTCCGTTCCCAACATGCAGTTGCCCGCGCCTCACTGTCTTCGTTTGCTCACCAACTGCCCTCGAGCATATCGATCCTGTAACCCTCGCCTCTCCTATGGTACTGCCGGGTTTGCACAAAAAAACTTTTTGTTACTGCTCTCCATCATGGTGAGACATATTTCCTTGCAATCCCTCTTCCTATTTTGTTCGATATGTTCCGAAATTGGCTATAAAATAACAGAGAGTGTATATATGTTCTTTATCTACCTTCCTAACTAGTACATATAAGCTATACTTGTTCCAGTTAGTTATTTTTGATTTACAAATCGTGGGCGCCCGAGTCACACAAAGCTAACAAATTAGCTATACATTTTCAAAATTATTGCATGACATGTTTAGACAGCTTGCTACGAGGTTGTTAGCTTTATGCTTATCCTCCGTTACTAAGTTTCATGTGTGTTCTCCGTAGATGCCGAGTAGCAGCGACAACACTCATGCTTTAGGCGATGTATCTTCATATGAGTCCGAGAACCCTAGGTCTCCAGCAGATGGTCAGTGATCATGTAATCTAGAACGGGATTGAGCTGCAGCAATTACCCTTCTGGTCAGGACACGGAGGAACACTCCAAGGAACCCCACACACTAGCCTAAAGGTGTATATGAAGTAACCAACATCGATTTAAAGTCTTGGGCTCCAACTAAACCAGATAAAGCACGCACAAGGTTCAGGAGTGTGTGTGGATTTGTTGGCAGGGCAAGGCTCAACATTAATCTGCCAGGGTTTCGGAAGGCCGACAGAAACACGACAAAGGATAGTTCGGGAGATCATGGATCACTTCAACATTCCAGAGCAGTGGAGAATGCAGGCGGAACACGTTGCACTCAAGAAGGCCAGGGATTCTTGGAGAAACTGGAAGCACCTGTTGTACAAGAAGTACTTGAGTGAAGGCAAGAACCCAATCCCCACATATGCCCAAATTACAAAGGCAGACAGGGCAGAATTCAAAAGGGTCAGGGCAACTACGGAGTTTACTGAGAAGAGTGCCAAGCAATAAGAACTTCATAAGAGGAACACACACCCCACTGTATTGGTGTGGCAGGATACCACAACATGAAACCGATATGGGACAAGGAGGACAAAGAAGCAGGAGCTGTGGATGGGAAACCTACCTTTAGTGAAATAATGGGCGAACACGCTAGAGACTACTTGCAGGCACGTGCAAGGAGGTGTGATGACATAACTTATTACTTTGAAAACTCACATGACGAAGAACTGTATCACGTGATGTTAAAGGCTTCCAAGATCCCTGGAAGGTTCTACTAGAACTCAGGGCCATGTGACATTCTGTTCGATGCTCTAGAAACAAAAGAGCCCCCTGGCCGTGCAAGGGGTATAGGTGTCAATGTCCCGCACAAGAGGGCTTTCACACTCAACATAGAAGAGAGGCTCACCATGAAAAACCGAGGAGTGAAATGAAGAAGAATGAATTGTATGAAAGATTGAGGAGGGACATATATCTGGGGCTTCGAAAAGATATTGAGGAGTCAATGATGGTGCACAAGACTCTAACACTGACAAATAGCCAACATATGGGAGGGGAGGCGGGCATGGGTGATGCTGGTTATTGCGTGACAACACCGCAAAAAGAGCAGTTGAGCATCAACTGACCCTAGCGACACCGAGACTGTAGCTGCTCATGATGATTCTATATCTGATCTATCTGGAATGAATGACAGATTGAGGGGTGTGCTTACACATTATGAAGGTACGTTAAAATGTGCAGCAGCCTGGGTTTGCCCACCCTTCTTGGAAGAGGGCCTCTTGTCGGACAATGTGCAATTGAACTCAGGCTGTGTGAAGTGCTACGTGACTGAAATAAAGCCTGGATTCAATGAATTTGCCTTGAAGAATGTCCTAGGGGACTTCGATGAGAAGAGGACCTTGGGAGAAACCCTGTTACATCACATCCAGTGGCCACGAAAGGAAATACACTTCATGGATGAGATCCATGAAGCCCCGCCAAGAGCAACCAATGTCACCCTTCAATCGAGGTTGAGACTCCTTGCCACATCAGCTCTCGTGTGCTTCTTACAAGGAACCTAATACTCGTAATCCGAAGGTTGATGCATCAACCTGTGACCAGCTTGCCCGAATTTCTATCGTACAAGCGATGTCATCGTTTGTACCAGAGCAGCCAGTGGCAAGGCCTACAACTGCTAAAGATGCACCACCAGTTCAGATGTTGGCCACTAAAGCAGTAGGGGGAGACTCAGCTGCACCACATGCTCAGTAGACCAACCTAGTGGAATGGACTGCTAAGCAGTCTTATGCTTCGGAACCGCTTGCTAAGCAGTCTGTAGGTCGAGAACTGACTGCTCATCAGTCTGTCGGTCTGCAGCTGCGTGATTAGCATACTAATGCGCTAGTAGTGCCTGCTCAACAAACCAATGCGTTGGTACAACCTCCTCAGCACACCGACAAGTTGGCACCACCTGCGCAGAAACCCGACATAGCTTCAATGCTTGGTCAGCAGTCCGATGCCTCTGCTCCTATAGCGTAGCAGCGCGTCACAGCAGCACCACCAACTCAGTAGTCTAGCATAGCTAAACGGTCTACTAAGCAGTTCGTCGCCACTTTACCGTCTGCTCGGCAGTCCGCCTTTCATCCATCCAGACCTTGCACCAGAAGTGTTTGAAGTACCAAGAAAGAAGCGGGCAAAAACGTTGCACCCCTGAGGAGCCCCCCCCCCCCCCCCGAAACCGAGGAGGAATGATAACAATTGCCTCTTACTTAAGGCACTCATCACCCAGAACCAAATTAACAACAAGTTGTTTGAATCATAGAGTAATATTATTTGTAACTAGATGGATGGTGAACAAATGGAATCTATGCTTGCTAAAAATAAAGTAGACGTACTTGAAGCACACAATTACGTCCATGGCCAGCCATTTCTTGTTTGCGAATACTTTGATGAGTGCAGTTCTAGTTGCCACGTGTTACATAAATATTGCATGGATCTAATGTTAGCAGGTCATTGGGTTTTGCTAGTCTACTACAACAGAAATCATTTCCGACATGATATGGGTTCCATCAGTGTGGATTTCGAGGACTTACATATCTTATTGAACTTCAACGTGCTTGATGCCACTCTTGTTAGATGCCTGATTTGTAAGTGCTTAACAAGCTCTGATCAACTTCTCCATACAGGGCTGTAAATGATAAACAACTAACTATATTTTATTCCTCTAAGGGGATTGACCATGCAGAGAAGAAAAAAGGGAGAGTGTGTATTTCATGGATCCCGCATTAGCAAATGGCGTAATATTACATGGTAAGGATGAACACGAGCGGGCAATTAACAGGGTCGCCCGTATCTTCGAAAACACGTCCCATGCAAAATCATTTCTCTGGCCATATCATGAAGGGTAAGTCAAATAAACAACAAGGCATACACTGATTGTCTTTTAGATTTTGACATAATTCATACATTCATGGTTTTCTTAATCTGTAGCAATCACTAGATCTTGGTATTCATTGTTCCAAAGAAGAACATAGTTTACTACATGGATTCTCTCAGAGAGTCAATAAAGCCTCAGGATCTGACGCATCTTCAGCAATTCATGGATAGGTATTGAATTCTATAATGTTGAAATTAATTTGCTTTCATATCTGGTTCAAGAATTGATGTTGTGAAAATTCATCTTCATTTGGAGTGTTTTGGCATTGTGGAAAACTAAACCAGGGAACCTGTTCAAGAGGGAACTACCTCTACAGCACGAGACCGTTTCTCCGGTAACATACCAAAATCCGTTATTTCGGAGAATGTATCCAATAGTTTGCAAATACCTATTCTTACACTAGTCAAATGTTCAAGTCTCTAAATAAATCTCTTTCTATTTCTCTCCAAAGAAAAAAATACATCTAACACCGTTTAGGTTGTTCCTAACAGGGCAAACACACGACTAATTCTATACAAAAAATTTTAGTGTCTGCAGCAACTAGCAGGGACCAACCTTTGTGGATACTATGTTTGCAGAAACATGATTTCCATCTATAAATCTGCTAATAGTTGTGAATATGCTCATGACTTAGTACTAGTAAGTATATCTTAATTAAAATCTTGCACTCCACTCATATGGCACATTCTGATCTTAAAAATACTACAACTCATCTTTGAATCGAGGACCGCTGAATCGCTCCCCGCTGGTGAATTGATGATGGTTAGGACATTTATCAGCAACTTGTTCCCGAATCACTACACCAAGCCCACTTGTGATAATGAAGATTTCAGCATGCCTTCTCCTGAAACAATGAGTAAGAGTTAGCCGCTAAACATATACGCATGGATCCATTGTTTTCCATGTGACGAGGTCTTCGTATTTCGTACACTATGATTAATTATGTAATATATATGTCAACAAATCATTGGAATTTAGCTATGATTTGTTCAATTGCAATTGTTGCGAATTTTGAAGAATGTTCTTCCTGTGGACACTATTTGTTCAATTGCATATTGTGGCAAATTTGCTTTTTTGCATGCCCATTCAAATGCGATATTTTTGCTTTAACCTGGGCATAGATGCGCACACGGTTCAACTAAATGTGTATGCGCGATCCAAAATGGAAAGCATACATCAGTCATAGCGGAACCGTCGGTGATACACAACAGATCCTAGATGATTTTCCGCACTTCTACATGTGCGTAGGGGCTCCCGAACCATTTATGATAGCACATTATCGCACACGAGAGCTTATAGTAAACCATGCCCAATGTAAAATGCAATCCCACTCATAATTTTTCAAGAAACGTGTGCCCAAACGGAAAGCACACGTCACTCATACTGCAATTGTCGGTGATACACAACAAATCACAAATGACCTATAGCACTATGTGTGTGAAGGGGCTCTTGAACCATTTGTCATAGCGCATTATCGCATATGGTAGTTGTTAGAGAAATGTTTGCGATGGTGTCATGCATGGCAGACGATTTATGCAGAAAACTCGTGTGCGATGGGGCACATATCCTACACAGTTCCTGTGTTAGCTCGTGTGCCTTAGACACTGTTTCGCAAGTGGTTTAGTATGAAACACCGATTGGTTTCACTGCGTCATTAGAAATGTTTGATCATCAATCCCGCATGTGTGCCAGAATGTGGTGTGTGCGATATGTTGCTACATCGCATACGATTACATTTGGTAATGCGTTTGCATCATGGCTCCCTATCCCCGACGGTTTTTGGGTCATGTGGGAAGGACCCCCCCCCTATCGCCCACATCGGTAAGGCGATGGTTTAAAATGCGGTTGCGGAAAGGGGCAAAAAGCGTTTGTATAGCAGCTCGCTGTACTAGTGGGCGTATCGCAAAATGGAGGAAACAGACTTCTGTTCAACTGCCTACGGTCGAAACAGGGTCATGTTGATCGGGAAGGGTTGGGCGTACCACAAAACAAAGGAAATAGACTTCTATCGAGCGCTTATGGTTGAAACGGTGTCCTGTTCAACGGGAGGGGTGTGGCGTACCGCAAAACGGGACTCCACGGGCTACTGTTCATCCACCGTCTACTGCCTCGCTCCAGCCATCACAAACTACTGTTCATCCACCGTCAACTTCCTCCGGCCTCCACCTGCTATTGTTCATCCACTGCGACATCCTCCAGTCTCCACCAAGTACTATTCATTAATGGGCTAGTGCTCATCCAGCCTCCACTAGATACTGTTCATCCAGCCTTCATAGGGTCCTGTTCATCGATCCCCAACCGGCTGGGGCGTGGCGGCCTCCTCGGGGTCCTATTCATCCAGCATAACCATGGGGCCCTATTTATCCAACCCCCACCAAGAACTGTTCATCCATATCCAACCAACTGGCTTGATTCACCATGTCTTGACTCGTTCCACGTATCATGCGCGCGGTAGCAACAGTCACTGTTCATTGAGAGGCAACCCAACACCAGTTGGATATGTCTCGCACGGGGCTCGATCGGCTTCAGTAAGTAGCAGTAGTGACCGCTCACTGGGGTTCAGTTAGTAGCAGCAGCGAAGGAATCACTCGGGTTTAGTCAGCAGCGAAGGGATCGACCACTCGCATTCAATAACATGTAGCTAGTGTAATTGCTTGGGTTCATTAAGAGAACGCTTGCTCGGGTTCAGTTATAGCCAACACCTAGCACACACACGCGTACATACGAGAGAAACGCGCAAACAACAGTGCATCTCTCGTCCCCGACCACCCACTGTAACCAGGAACTCCCCAAAATTTTCCTCGCCCCCACTTCTAAAATGATTTTTCCCGTCATGGACGGCCCGAAGAATGTCATGCAGGTGCGTCTCCGGCCCACCCAAGACGAAAAGCCCATTTTCTGTCATGATTTTTTGTCATAGAAGTAGGAGCCAACCACATCTATGATGATACGTGTTTTTGTCACAATTATTGTCATAGAAGTGTCATAACCATGATAGAAAAAGTTTTTGTTCAGGCCATAATGTCACGAATGTGTCATTTTTAGTGTTCCCACAAAATCGGCCAACAAGTTTGATACGTCCATTTTACATCATGTTTTCTTACTATGATTTATATTGTTTTTATGCATAATAATGCTTTCTGGAGTAATTCTAATGGCTTTTCTATCATAATATGCAAGGTTCACACAAAGAGGGAGAATACCGTTAAGTGGAATTCTGGACCTGAAAATGCTACGTCAGGCCACCTATTCTGCACAACTGCGAACGTGCTGAAACTTCAGTGATATTTTTATGGAATATATAAGAGTTATTGGAGCAAATAACTACCCTAGGGGTTCCACTAGGTGGGCACAACCCACCTGGGTGCGCCAGGGCCCCCAAGCGCGCCCTAGTGGGTTGTGCTCTCCTGGGCCCACCTCCGGTGCCCCTCTTCTGGCATATAAGTCATTTTTACCTAGGAAAAAATAAGGAGAGGACTTTCGGGACAAAGCGCCACCGTCTCAAGGCGGAAATTGGACAGGAGCACTTTTGCCCTCTGGCGGAGCGATTCCACCAGGGGAACATCCCTCCGGGAGGGGGAAATCATCGTCATCATCATAACCAACAACTCTTCCATCTTGGGGAGGGCAATATCCATCAACATCTTCAATAGAACCATCTCCTCTCAAACCCTAGTTCATCTCTTGTGTTCAATCTTTGTACCGGAACCTTAGATTGGTGCTTGTGGGTGACTAGTAGTGTTGATTACATCTTGTAGTTGATTACTATATGGTTTATTTGGTGGAAGATTACATGTTCAGATCCATTATTCTATTTAATACACCTCTGATCTTGAGCATGATTATCATTTGTGAGTAGCTAATTTTGTTCTTGAGGTCACGGGAGAAACCTTGTTGGAAGTAATCATGTGAACTTGATATGTGTTCAATATTTTGATGGTATGTATGTTGTGATTCCCTTAGTGGCGTCATGTGAACGTCGACTCCATGGAACTTCACCTTATTAGGGACTAAGGGAATGCATTGTGGTTGCGAGAGTGACAGGAGCTTAAACCGTAGTTTATGTGCTACTTCGGAAGGGACTGATTTGGATCCAAAAGTTTAATGCTATGGTTAGATTTTATCTTAATACTCTTCTCACAGTTGCAGATGCTTGCGAGGGGGTTAATCATAAGTAGGAGGTTTGTTCAAGTAAGAACATGACCTAAGCACTGGTCCACCCACATATAAAATTATCAAAGTAGCGAACATAAATCAAACCAACATGAGGAAAGTGACTAGATGAAATCCCCGTGTACCCTCAAGAATGTTTTGCTTATCATAAGAGACCATTTTGGCCTGTCCTTTGCCACAAAAGGATTGGGCTACCTTGCTGCACTTATGTTACTACTACTGTTACTTGCTCGTTACAAATTATCTTGCTATCAAATTACTTGTTACTTATAATTTTAGTGCTTGCAGAGAATACCTTGCTAAAAACTACTTGTCATTTCCTTCTGCTCCACGTTGGGTTTGACACTCTTACTTATCTAAAGGACTACGATTGGTCCCCTATACTTGTGGGTCATCAAGGCTCTTTTCTGGTTCAGTTGCCGGGGAGTGAATCGCTCTTGGTAACTGGAAATCGGTAAGGAAAAATTATCACTATGCGCTGAAATTTATTGTCACTTGTTACTATGGAGAACAATCCTTTGAAGGGTTTGTTCGGGGTATCTTCACCTCGTCCTGAACCACAATTAGCTGCCCCTCAACCTACTGCACCTACTTAAATATTTGTTATGAAATTCCTTCAGGTATGATAGAACAACTACTAGCTAATACTTATGCAGGAGATGGAACTGAACATCCTGATATGCACTTGATATATGTGGCTGAAATTTGTGGATTATTTAAGTTTGCAGGTTTACCGGGAGATGAAGCTAAGAAGAAGTTTTCCCTTCATCTTTGAAGGGAAAAACATTGGCATGGTATAGGCTATGCAATCATTTGGATCTTGGAATTGGAATCGATTGAAATTGGAATTTCACCCAAAAAAATTATCCTATGCATCTAGTTCATCGTGATCGGAATTACATATATAGTTTTTGGCCTCGTGAAGGAGAAAGTATCGCTCTAGCTTGGGGGAGGCTTAAGTCAATGTTATATTCATGCCACAATCATGAGCTCTTAAGAGAAATTATTGCTCAGAATTTTTATGCTCAGCTTTCCCATGATAATCAATCCATGCTTGATAGTTCTTGTACTGGTTCCTTAATGACGAAGACTATTGAATTCAGGTGGGATCTTTTAGAAAGAATTAAACGCAACTCTGAAGATTGGGAACCCGGTGAAGGTAAAGAGTCATGTATTAAGCTTAAGTATGATTATGTTAAATCTTTTATGAATGTTGATGCTTTTCAAAAGTTTAGCACTAAATATGGACTTGATTCTGAGATAGTAGCCTCCTTTTGTGAATCATTCTCTACTCATGTTGACCTCCCTAAGGGGAAGTGGTTTAAATACCACCCACCTATTAAAGAAGAAATTTAAGAACCGATAATACCTAAAGATGAAACTATTATTTATAATGTTGACCTAGTTGTTCCTACTGCTTATATTGAAAAACCACCTTTCCCTGTTAGGATAAAGGAACATGCTAAGGTTTCAACTGTGGTTAATAAAAGTTATATAAGAGCACCTAAACATGCTGAACAAATTAAAGTAGAACCTAGCATTGCTATGGTTAATGATCTCTTGGTAGAAGATATAGATGGGCATGTTATTTACTTCTGTGATGGTGTTGCTAGAATTGCCAAACCAGATGAAAAGGATAAAACATAGACCTGTTGTTGGCATGCCTGTTGTCTCAGTCAAAATAGGAGATCACTGTTATCATGGTTTATGTGACTTAGGTGCTAGCGTGAGTGCTATTCCTTTTACCTTATATCAAGAAATTATGAATGATATAGCACCTGCTGATATAGAAGACATAGATGTTATACTATTAAACTTGCTAATAGAGACACCATCACACCACTTGGGATTGTTAGATATGTTGAAGTCTTGTGTGGGAAAATAAAATATAGTACTGATTTTCTTGTTCTTGGTTCCCCACAAGATGACTTTTGTCCCATTATCTTCAGTAGACCTTTCTTAAACACCGTTAATGCTAAAATAGATTGTGAGAAACAAACCGTCGGTGTTAGTTTTGGTGACGAGTCCCAAGAGTTTAATTTTTCCAAGTTCAATAGGAAGCATCATAAGAAAGGACTGCCTAGTAAGGATGAAATAATTGGTCTTGCTTCTATTGCCGTGTCTCCTAGTGATCCACTAAAACAATATTTCCTAGACCATGGAAATGATATGCATATGCATGAGAGAAACGAGATAGATAAATTGTAACATCCCAAATTTTCAATTTGGTATGTTACACATAGGTCATCAATTGCATATCATATTTATTGCATTTTTGGTTGATCATAGAAATTCTAAGAAACTCAAGGACCCACAGAGAGAGTTGGGGATTTCGTTATTTTCATATTTGAGTTTTTCTCAAATTTTGAAAATAGGATCATTTGGTTTTAATCATTCTCTCTTTGAATATTTCCAATGTTAAAATAAAAGAGAGGAGATAAAATGACTTCTCCAAAATAAAAGAAACATTGGAGGAAAAAAGTTAAAAATAAATAAGAATTTTATTAGGACTTTTGTTGCTACTTTATTTGAATTAGGAAAAAAATGTGTTTTCCAAAATTGCACTAGTAGCCCAAATAAATGTTCGCTTTGTCCGCAATATTATTAGAGGACCGTGAAAATTTATTTCAGGATATTTGGACTCCGTTTAGTATTTCTTTTGTTTGTTTTTCTGCATCAGATTTTCTTTTTAAAAACAAAACAAAAAACAAAGCACCGACCTAATGGGCTGAGCCCGACCCGGACACCGCCCGAGCGACCTTTATAAGGGCGAGGCCCGACCCCGCCAGCCCAAGCCACCCCGCCGCCTCGAGACGCGCGCCACCACCACCCGACGCCGTCACCTCCCCGTCGCGCCGCCGCCAAGTGGTTGCCAGGGCACCTGGAGAATCCAGTGTTGTCCTAGGATATCCTGGAGTACACGTGTGATCATCCTACGGTTCGCCACCCAGGCTCAAAGGGATCATAAGATTATTCATGCTAGAAACTTCCGTGTGCAGCCAAGCCAATATGGGCTCTAGCATAGTTGAATAAGTTGTGTGACCTCTTTCAGTGGTAGACTAGCAGATGTAGGGGATGTAGGTGGTACTGTCTACCCAGAGTAAAGTGTTAATACTTCTGAAAGACTGTGTCTCGATCATCCATTTCTCAAACATCATGAAGTGCGAGAAATTCAATGGAGGAGATCGAGACTTGTGGGGAAAAGTGCGCAAACCTCTGCAGAGTGTACAAACTAATCATGATTAGTCGTGTCCCCGGTTATGGACATATTGAGTATCTGGTTTCTGGATTATCATGTTGATCTCATCACTCTAAATTAATTTTATTGGGTTAATTGATGTTGCTTAATTGGGATTCAGTTGGAGGAACCTTCTCAATGTTTAACAACCACCATGATAGTTAAATAAAATTTATTCCTTTGTTGTAGGAAAAAATTGGCTTTATGCAAAACTGTAACCATAAAGCTTTCCACCAGCAATATATGCATGTAGTGATAACATTTTCCTGTTCATTACTCTATGTGTTGCATTGCCAGCATATTCCATGTGCTGACCCGTTTTGGGCTGCAACATATCATGTTGCAGACTTTTCAAATGACGAGTAAGGTACCATAGGTCGTTGTCGTTCACTCAGCTATGCCAGTGAAGTTGATGGACTCACTTTATCTTCCAAGCCTTCCACTGTTATTTTTCTTAGATGGAATGAAGCCATATTATTGTAATAAGTTCTCTTTTGAGACATTCGATGTAATAAGTGTGTGATTGAAACTCTGTTATAAATCCTCAAGTACTATGCGTGTCAGCATTACCGATCCAGGGATGACATTGATGCATAGAGACTAGACTGTTTGAGGTCTAGTCGCTACATAAATTTTCTTTGAACAATGACCTCTTCTTAAACACAATTTTCCTATTGAAACTCTAGGAGGTCCTCCTCCACCTAAAGGTGATCCTATGTTGTAATTAAAACAATTGCCAGACACTTTGAACTATGCTTATCTTGTTGAGAAAAAGATATATCATGTTATTATTAGTGCTAACCTTTCAGAACATGAAGATGAAAGATTATTGAAAATTCTGAAGAAGCACCGAGCTGCTATTGGATATACTCTTGTTGATCTTAAGGGCATTAGTCCCACTCTCTATCAGCACAAGATTAATATGGAACCTGATGCTAAACCCGTTGTTGATCACCAATGATGTTTAAATCCTAAAATGAAAGAAGTGGTAAGAACTGAAATACTGAAACTTCTGGATGCAGGTATAATTTATACTATAGCTGATAGTAGATGGGTAAGTCCTGTTCATTGTGTCCCTAAGAAGGGAGGTATTACTGTTGTTCCTAATGATAAAAATGAACTTATTCCATAAAGAATTGTCACTGGTTATAGAATGGTAATTGATTTTTGGAAATTAAATAAAGCAACTTGAAAAGATCATTACCCTCTACCTTTTATTTATGAAATGCTAGAAAGGCTATCTAAGCACACACACTTTTGTTTTCTCGATGGATATTCTGGTTTTTCTCAAATACCTGTTTCACAACCTAATCAAGAGAAAACCACCTTTACTTGTCCTTTTGGAACATATGCTTATAGACGTATGCCTTTTGGCTTATGCAATGCACCTACTACCTTTCAAAGATGTATGACTGCTATATTCTCTGTTTTTTGCGAAAAGATTGTTGCAGTTTTCATGGATGATTATTCTGTCTATGGAACTTCTTTTGATGATTGCTTAAGCAACCTTGATCGCGTTTTGCAGAGATGCAAGCAGACTAATCTTGTCTTCAATTGGGAGAAGTGCCACTTTATGGTCAATGAATGTATTATCTTGGGACATAAAATTTCTGAACGAGGTATTGAGGTGGATAAAGCTAAAGTTGATGCAATTGAGAAAATGCCATGTCCCAGAGATATTAAAGGTATTCGTAGTTTCGTTGGTCATGTTGGTTTCTATAGGAGATTTATTAAAGACTTCTCTAAAATTTCTAGGCCTCTTACAAATCTTTTACAAAAGGATGTTCCATTTGTTTTTGATGATGATTGTGTAGAAGCCTTTGAAACACTTATGAAAGCCTTAATTTCTGCACCTATTGTTCAACCACCTGATTGGAACTTGCCTTTTGAAATTATGTGTGATGCTAGTGATTATGCTGTTGGTGCTGTTCTAGGACATAGAGTTGATAATAAATTAAATGTTATTCATTATGCTAGTAAAACTCTAGTCAGTGCCCAAAGAAATTATGCTACTACTCAAAAAGAATTTTTAGCAGTGGTGTTTGCTTGTGATAAATTCAGATCTTACATTGTTGATTCTAAAGTTATTGTTCACGCTGACCATGTTGCTATAAAATATCTTATGGAAAAGAAATATGCTAAACCTAGACTCATTAGGTGGGTTCTCTTGCTACAAGAGTTTGACTTGCATATCACTGATAGAAAAAGAGCTGAGAACCCCGTAGCCGATAACTTGTCTAGGTTAGAGAATATTCTTGATGACCCACAACCTATTAATGATAGTTTTCCTGATGAGCAATTAGCTGCAATAAATGTTTCTCATAACACTCCTTGGTATGCTGACTATGCTAATTACATTGTTGCAAAATACATACCACCTAGCTTCACATACCAACAAAATAAAAACTTCTTCTATGATTTAAGACATTACTTTTGGGATGACCCACATCTTTATAAACAAGGAGTAGATGGTATTATTAGACGTTGTGTACCTGAGCATAAACAGGTACAAATCGTATGAAAATGTCAGTCCAAAGCTTATGGAGGGCATCATGCAGGAGACATAACTTCTCACAATGTATTGCAATCTGGTTTGTATTGGCCTACTCTCTTCAAGGATGCCCGTAAGTTTGTTTTATCTTGTGATGAATATCAAAGAATCAGAAATACTGGTAAGCGTCAAGAAATGCCTATGAATTATTCACTTGCTATTGAACCATTTAATGTTTGGGGTTTTGATTACATGGGACCTTTTCCTTCCTTTAATAGGCATACACATATTTTGATTGCTATTGATTATGTTACTAAGTGGGTAGAAGCTATTCCAACTAGTAGTGCTGATTACAACACCTCTATTAAAATGCTTAAGGAACTTATTTTCCCAAGGTTTGGAGTCCCTAGATATTTAATGGCTGAAGGTGGTTCACACTTTATTCATGGTGCTTTCCGTAAAATGCTTGCTAAGTATGATGTCAACCATAGATTTGCACCCCCTATCATCCTTAGTATAGTGGTCAAGTTGAACTTAGCAATAGAGAAATAAAATTAATTTTACAAAAAACTATAGATAGGCCCCGAAAGAATTGGTTTAAGAAATTAGATGATGCACTTTGGGCTTACAGAACAGCATGTAAAAATCCTATGGGTATGTCTCCTAATAAAATGATTTATGGAAACGCTTGTCATTTGCCTCTTGAGTTAGAACATAAAGCATATTGGGCAATTAAAGAACTCAACTATGATTTCAAACTTGTCGGTGAAAAGAGGTTATTTGATACTAGCTTACCAGATGAATGGAGAACCCAAGCCTATGAGAATGCCAAGTTATTTAAAGAAAAATTTAAAAGATGGCATGATAAAAGAATCCAAAAGCATGAGTTCAAAGCTGGAGAATATGTTCTTTTGTACAACTCTTGTTTCAGATTCTTTGCAAGAAAACTCCTCTCCAAATGGGCAGGACCCTATGTTATCGAGGAGGTTTATCGATCTGGAGCTATCAAAATAAATTATGCCGAAGGCACTAACCCGAAGGTCGTCAATGGGCAAAGAATAAACATTATATCTCAGGTACGCCCATTAATGTTGAAAGCAATATCATACAAACTATGACACCGGAAGAACACATAAAGGAAACCTTCTGGAACACTCCAGAATCGTGAAAAAAGAGGAGGTACATGATACGGTAAGTAAATGGACTCCAAAAAATCCGGAAAAGTATTTTCTATCAGTTTTGGAATATATTAAAAATTAGGAAAATAAGAAACAACCAGGAGGGTAACCCTGGTGGGCACAAGATATCAGGGCATGTCTGGCTTGCCAGGCGTGCCCAGGTGGGTTGTGCCCACCTCGGGTACCTTTCGGACTCTGTTTTCTCCTGTTTTCTTGTTTCCCAAGATAAAAAATCTTTATATACCCCGAACCTATTGACCACTATATCGCAGAGAAATTTTCAGTTTTCTTTTCTTGCAGTTTTTTGCGAGATCCATCAAGGCCAGCATCATGTCTTCTTTCCCCCACCAACAGCATAGAAGAGGATGCTTCGTTGTTGAAGATTGAACTGAAGAGAGAAGAGCCCGAAGAAACTTTCAAGGTGGACAAGAGCAAGGAAGCTGTCGGAGATCAAACTCCAAGAGTGGAGCAGGCCTTGCCCGTGGAGAAAGAAGAAGATATCCTCCAACCATATTATGAATACCTCACTCCCACTGAGATTGAAGCCTTTAGGATCATCAAAATGGTTCTTGTTCAAAACAAATATCTCACTCGTGAAAATATTTTATTGCAAGAGCACATCATTACCCTTCGGAGCGTCATCCGAAGATTGGAGTATCTTTTGAGCCTGAAGGAGAAGAAGGATAAACCCTCTACTTCATCACCACCTGCTCCTTCTTCATCACCAAAGGAGACTTGAGTATCGGGTACGGGCACTACCCTTGGCTTATGCCAAGCTTGGGGGAGGTGCACCGATATCGTATCACCTCCACTATCTTTTGCGTTTACTTATCTTAGTTCGATCCTAAGTTATCTTTGCTTTAGTTGAATAAAAGTTTAATTTGATCCTTTCTTTTCGAGTGTTTGCTTAGTGATCTATCCTTGTAATCGTGTGCGAGATATATAATAAAGTTTACTTTGATTTTGTTTTCTTTACTTTCATGTTCAATAAAAAGAAAGGAAATAAATGAGAAAGATCATATGCTAATCTTATTGTCAGTAATGACATCACATAAGGAAGAGTATAAGTAGAAAAGTTTATTGGAGATTTACAAACATAGCTATGGTCAATGATGCAATTCATGAAAGAGTTAATAAGGGAAGATAAGATTCACATGCAAATACACTATCTTGAACATCTTTTATGATTGTGAGCCCCCATCAAAATATTATATGCAAAAAATGTTGACGTTGGACAAGGAAGACAACGTAATGATTTATGTTTGTTCATATTCACATAGAATTTATATTGTCATAGTTCCTTTAAAATGTGGTGCTTGCCCCCCATCTTTGCTAGCCAAAATATCCGCACTAAGTAGAGACACTACTTGTGCATCCAATACCCTTAAACCCAAATCTTGTTTTGAGAGTCCACCATACCTACCTATGGATTGAGCAAGATCCTTCAACTAAGTTGTCATCGATGCAATAAGGCAATAAAAATTGCTTCTAAAAGTGTTGGATCATTTAGTGTAAGAGAAAATTGAGCGTTGTATGAACTTGTGATGGCAAAGAATAAAAGCAACAGACTGCATAATAAAGGTTGCTATCATAAGGGGTAATATAACGTGACGTTCTTTTGCACTAAGCCATTGAGCATACAACCAAAAAGCACATGGCAATCTCTACTTCCCTCTGCGAAGGACCTATCTTTTACTTTTATGTATTTACTTTTATGCAAGAGTCAAAGTATTTCTCTCTCTAACTTTTTATTTTTTCTGTTGGCAAGCACCATGTGGCAAGGAAAGATCTAGTCACATATATCCAGTTGTATATGAGTGGGCATGAGTTATTATTGTTGGCATCACCCTTGAGGTGAATACGTTGGGAGGTAAGCCCCTATCTTTCTATGTGTCCGGTTGAAACTTTTTGCTCATGTGTATGCGGTGAGTGTTATCAATCATAGAAGACTATATGATGGTTGAGTATGTGGACTTGCCATAAGGCTCCGATACGCGACCCTTCCTGAAAAGATGATGAATTGTAGTTGCAAAGTTGACTAAGAACATAGTTTGTTGTTTTCAATAGAGTTTATGCTTTATATTTTGAGGTTAAAGTCTGTTGCTTGTGATGAATTGTTACTTGTTCATGAGAAGTTATATGATAAGAGTTATATGATAAAGTTTTATGTTAAAGTTTTTTGCTGTTACAATAATTTAGATGATGCTGATATGTCTGTATTTTATTTTTACCGACACCTCTCTCTCTAAGAATGTGAACATGGTTTTTGATTTTGGTTTCGCTTGAGGACAAGCAAGGTCTAAGCTTGGGGGAGTTGATATTTCCATTATGCGTCATGTTTTCCTACTATTATATATATTGTTTTCATGCATAGTAATGCTTTTTGGAGTAATTCTAATGCCTCTTCTCTCATAATATGCAAGGTTCACACAAAGAGGGAGAATACTGGCAGCTTGAATTCTGGACCTGAAAAAGCTATATCAGGCCACATATTCGTCACAACTCCAAATTAGCTAAAACTTCACGGAGATTTTTATGAAATATATAAGAATTATTGGAGCAAAATAACTACCAGAGGGGTCCCACCAGGTGGGCACAACCCACCTGGGCACGCTAGGGCCCCCAGGCGCGCCCTGGTAGGTTGTGCCCTCATCGTCCCACCTCCAGTGCCCCTCTTCTGGTATATAAGTCACTTTGACCTAGAAAAAAAATATGGAGAGGACTTTCGGGACAAAGCGCCGCCGTCTCGAGGCGAAACTTGTGCAGGTGCAATTTTGCCCTCCAGCGTAGCAATTTCACCGGGGGAACTTCCCTCCCGGAGGGGGAAATCATCATCGTCATAATCACCAACAACTCTCCCATCTCGGGGAGGGAAATCTCCATCAACATCTTCAACAACACCATCTCCTCTCAAACCCTAGTTCATCTCTTGTGTTCAGTATTTGTACCTGAACCTTAGATTGGTGCTTGTGGTAGACTAGTAGTGTTGATTACATCTTGTAGTTGATTACTATATGGTTTATTTGGTGGAAGATTATATGTTCAGATCCATTATGCTATTTAATACCCCTCTGATCTTGAGCATGATTATCATTGTGAGTAGTTACTATTGTTCTTGAGGTCACGAGAGAAATCTTGTTGCAAGTAATCATGTGAACTTGATATGTGTTTGATATTTTGATGGTATGTATGTTGTGATTCCCTTAGTGGTGTCATGTGAACGTCGACTACATGGCACTTCACCTTATTAGGGCCTAAGGGAATGCATTGTGGAGTAGTATTAGATGATGGGTTCCGAGAGTGACGGAAGCTTAAACCCTAGTTTATGCGCTACTTCGTAAGGGACTGATTTGGATCCAAAAGTTTAATGCTATGGTTAGATTTTATCTTAATACTTTTCTGTAGTTGCGGATGCTTGCGAGGGGGTTAATCATAAGTGGGAGGTTTGTCCAAGTAAGAACAACACCTATGCACCGGTCTACCCACATATCAAATTATCAAAGTAGCGAACACAAATCAAACCAACATGATGAAAGTGACTAGATGAAATTCCCATGTACCCTCAAGAATGGTTTGCTTATCATAAGAGACCGTTTTGGCCTGTCCTTTGCCACAAAAGGATTGGGCTACCTTATTGCACTTTTGTTACCATTTATCATTACTTGCTCATTACAAATTATCTTGCTATCAAACTACTCGTTACTTATAATTTCAGTGCTCGCAGAGAATACATTGCTGAAAACTACTTGTCATTTCCTTCTACTCCTCGTTGGGTTCGACACTCTTACTTATCAAAAGGACTACGATTGATCCCCTATACTCGTGGGTCATCAAGGTTCTTCTATAAGATTGTAGGATGAGATTGTTGGGTCAGTTATGTGCTCAAATGTCTGTAATGCCCTTGACTGAAATTGAACTAAACATGCCTGTAATACACAATTTGTTCTATTTGAATCATTTGTACGTTCAAAACATCCAACTTATAGACTAATTTTTTTAAAATGTCACAAACAACATACCACAAAATATTAGGACAGAAAAAACAATCGTTAGAATCGACGAGTTGTTTCCTCTACAGTGCATACAGTATATTGCTGGACTTCACCATAGATAAACAAAAACGTTCACTACCTTCTTCTTCCTCTGACTCTTCTCTCTCCTGCTCCAAACACAACATTCAAACCTTCATATTCATACAAATCAACAACGGATCTCGTGGTTGTTCATTAAAATGGATTCCACATGCTAGCTGGTGGCCGCTGTTGGGATCTATGGTAGGGTGCGTTGACTGCAAATTAAAATTTTCCTACACACGAAACAACCAAGAACATGCTACGGGAGATGGATCACAGATTGTTACCACTATACATGCAGTGCCGTGTAGCGGAAGAAGAGTTGGGGGAGCGCATCCACGTGGGTCGTGTCCTCCTCGTCCAATCTCCCTCAAACAACCGATCGTCGGGTCCCATGAACAGGTTCGTCGGAGCGGTGCAAGTGTAACGCCTCTAATGGTATCTGCGCGTGCAAGAGGAACACTGTGTGGGAGACTGCTAGGTCCAATTACATAGTCAGCGGTGAGTGGAGGTGGCTATTCGGAACACATGCAAACCCTAGTAACAACACCGAAGCGATCAATTGCATGAGTGTGCCACACCCCCACTTTACATAGGCATCCATCGCGGGCTCAACACTTGAGCCTTGCACAGATCCTAAAGCCCAAATATTGTTCGGCCTGGATCCGAATTACATCTGACTCATGGAGTTGGATCGGGCCTCACATGTTCCTTCCCTTAAGTACGCAACCCCTAGGGTTGTCGTTCACTTGGTCGCGAGTCAGATCACATCTGACTCGTCTAGCCGGTAGTGGCCTCTAGCAAAGCATGCCGACTCCAAGTGTCCGATGAAGCTCGTTAGGCGAACATGTACAACATGTCACACTTCTATTCCCTTTGACACAATATATGTTGTCGGGCTCAAGGCGAGTCTGTCATCATTGTGCTAGGCCGACCTCTTTCTTGTTCCAGTGAGGCTGACCACAAACCGGATTATCTCATAATCCTTATCGCATGTCCATGCTTATCTTGGTTGGATCACACGAGGGGCCAGAGTATATCTCTCCTGATCTGAGGGACAAATCCCATCTTGCTCGACCATGTCTTGCAACATGGGTCTAGACAAACCTGAAACCTACCTTTGTAACTACCCAGTCATGAAGCAACGTTTGGTCAGCCCAAAGCAGGCATGTCGCCATCCCGAGTACATGCGCCAGCTCAGGTCTTAGGACATATAGAATGTATGTTGTACTAGAGACTCACAGATGATATATCACTGTGTCTCATAGTTGGTTATGTATGACTTGGACCTTATCTCGACTCGGATCCGACTACGTCGAATCTGACCAGATCCTTCCGAGTCCATATTATCTGGCTAGCATCCAATCCTCCATGGCTAGTGAGACCGAGCCATCCACCGTGTCATATGCTAGTCTAGTCGATTGCACGCCCACACAACCCTTTCGACTAGGGACCTTTTAGGAGAGTCATCATACAATGTATAGTCCCACAAACAAGTCATGTACTTCTCAATACACATCACTAATAACATCCAAGGACTATCTTTATTCATAAACACATAGGAAATATCATCATACATGATTGCTTCTAGGGCATATCTCCAACAATCTCCCACTTCCACTAGAGTCAATCAAATAGACATCGTATGCCCATAGATCTAACATGCCCCTCATGCTTGGGTTGTGGAAGCGGCTTAGTCAGCGGATCTGCAATATTTGCATCTGTGTGAATTTGGCATAACTCTATATCACCACTCTTTATGATCTTTCTTATCAGGTGATATTTCCGATCTATGTGTCTAGTCTTGTGTTGATTACTTAGCTCCTTGGCTTGTGCGATGGCACTAGAATTATCACCGTAAAGGTCCAATGGTTTTACTGAGGCTGGGAAAATAACAAGATCATCCGGAAAGTTCTGGATCCAAACACCTTCCTTTGCAGCTTCACAAGCCGCAAAGTATTCGACTTCTATGGTAGAATCGGCCACCGTATCTTTCTTGCAACCCGTCCAGCTCACTGCTTCTCCATTCACGACATACACGAATTCAGACTCTGATCGACAATCATCTCTGTCGGTTTGGAAACTAGCATTGGCATAACCCTTTACGCATAGCTCCGCCTCACCTCCTTAAACTAGAAACATTGCCTTAGTCCTTTTCAAGTACTTTAGGATATTCTTCACCGCCATCTAGTGACTCTCACCAGGGTTGGCCTGGTATCTGCTTGTTAGGCTTATTGCAAAAGCAACATCAGGCCTAGTACATATCATGGCATACATGATGGTTCCGATTACCGAGGCTTACAGAATCCTACTCATCCTGCTTCGCTCATCATATGTCCAAGACTCTGAGTCTCGCTTAGCCTTATACCATGTGAGACTGTCAAGAACCCTTTCTTGGCCTCACTCATGTTGAATGGCTTGAGCACTTTATCTATGTACGTGCTCTGGCTCAAAGCAAGCAGCCTCCTTGATCTATCTCTATAGATCCTAATGCCCAATATGTAAACTGCTTCACCGAGGTCCTTCATTGAAAACTTGCCATTCAGTGACTCCTTCACCGAGTTCAGCATCGAAACATCATTTTCGACAAGTAGTATGTTATCCACATACAAGATCAGAAACACTATCGAGCTCCCACTTAACTGCTTGTATAAACAAGCGTCCTCTTTTCTTTTGATGAAACTGAGACTAGTGACGACCTCATCAATGCAAATATTCCAGCTCTGAGATGCTTGTGTCAACCCATAAATGGATCTCTTGAGCTTGCATACCTTACT
The DNA here is from genome assembly GCF_018294505.1 of Triticum aestivum. Classification (NCBI taxonomy): domain Eukaryota; kingdom Viridiplantae; phylum Streptophyta; class Magnoliopsida; order Poales; family Poaceae; genus Triticum; species Triticum aestivum. Next base: position 320,824,189 of record NC_057813.1, on the reverse strand, counting down.
AGCGCTAGTCGGATCGATAAAACCCTCGGGTTGTATCATATACACGTCCTCGGTTAAATTTCCATGAAGGAAGCCATTTTGACATCCATGTGTTATATCTCATAGTCGAAATATGCATCTATAGCTAGTACGATCCTCACCGACTTCAGCACCGCTACAGGTGAGTAGATATCGTCATAGTCAATTCCTTGAACTTGTCCTTAACCTTTTGCGACAAGCCGAGCTTTTCGGATCTGAGCATTTCCATCCACGTCGGTTTTGTTCTTAAAGACCCATTTGCAGCCAATGGCCTTTATGCCAGGTGATGTCCCACAAGTATAGGGAATCTATTGCAGTCCTTTCGCTAAGTAAGAGTGTCGAACCCAGCGAGGAGCAGAAGGAATGACAAGCAGTTTTCAACAAGGTATTCTCTACAAGCATTGAAATTATCGGCAATAGATAGTTTTGTGATAAGATAATTCGTAACAAGTAACAAGTAACAAGTGTAACAAAGGTGCAGCAAGGTGACCCAATCCCTTTTGTAGCAAAGGATAAGCCTGGACAAACTCTTATATAAAGCAAAGCGCTCCCGAGGACACATGCGAATTATCATGAAGCTACTTTTCATCTTGCTCATATGATTCGCGTTCGTTACTCTGATAATTTGATATGTGGGTGGACCGGTGCTTGGATGCTGTCCTTACTTGGACAATCCTCCCACTTATGGTTAACCCTTCTCACAAGAATCTGCAACTACGAAAGAAGAATTAAGATAAACCTAACCACATCATGAAACATATGGATCCAAATCAGCCCCTTGCTAAGCAACACATAAACTAGGGTTTAAGCTTCTGTCACTCTAGCAACCCATCATCTACTTGTTACTTCCCAATGCCTTCCCCTAGGCCCAAATCATGGTGGAGTGTCATGTAGTCGATGTTCACATAACACCACTAGAGTAAAGACAACATACATCTCATCAAAATATCGAACGAATACCAAATTCACATGATTACTTATAACAAGACTTCTCCCATGTCCTCAGGAACAAATGTAAATACTCACAAAGCATATTCATGTTCAAGATCAGAGGAGTATTGAATATCAGTAAGGATCTAAACATATGATATTCCACCGAATAAACCAACTATCATCAACTACAAGGAGTAATCAACACTACTAGCAACCCACATGTACCAATCTGAGGTTTTGAGAGAAAGATCGGATACAAGAGATGAACTAGGGTTTGAGATGAGATGGTGCTGGTGAAGATGTTGATTGAGATTGACCCCCTCTCGATGAGAGGATCATTGGTGATGATGATGGCTTTGATTTCCCCCTCTGGGAGGGAAGTTTCCCTGGCAGAACAACTCCGCCGGAGCCGTAGATTGCTTCTACCCAGGTTTCCCCTCGAGACGATGATGCTTCATCCCGAAAGCTTCCTTATGATTTTTTCCAGGTCAAAAGACACCATATAGCAGAAGATGGGCACCAGGGACCTGCCAGGGGGCCACAAGCCCTAGGGGCGCACCCCTAGGCTTGTGGCCACCTGGTGGGCCCCTTGTGGTATTTTCTTTGCCCAATATTTTTTATATATTCCAAAATAATTCTTCGTAAATTTTCAGGACTTTTGGAGTTGTGCACAATAGGTCTCTCAGATTTGCTCCTTTCCGGTCAAGAATTCCAGCTGCCGGCATTCTCCCTCTTTGTGTAAACCTTGTAAAATAAGAGAGAAAATGCATAAGTATTGTACCACAATGTATAATAACAGCCCACAATGCAATAAATATCAATATAAAAGCATGATGCAAAATGGATGTATCAACTCCCCCTAGCTTAGACCTCGATTGTCCTCAAGCAACAACCGAAATCGATAAATGTGGTCCACATGTTTAGAGATAGAGGTGTCAATAAAATAAATTATGGACATGAGGGCGTCATGATCATCTTCAGAACAACAACATGTTGTCTTATAATTTCTCATGCTAAAGTGATAATTCATTCACAAGGTAAAGTATGAATAGAAAACTTTATTGAAAACTAACAAACTATGATCTCAGTCATTGAAGCAATTGCAATTTATCATAATATTGGAAAGAGTCGATGTAAGAGCATTTGTATAGAAAGTCCACATACTCAACCATCTTTAGTCTTTCATAATTGCTAACACTTACAGGATACTTATTAGTTCGAAGTTTCAATCGGACACAGAGAAACATAGGGGCTTATAATTTCGCCTCCCAACTATTTACCTCAAGGGTAATGTCAACAATAATACTTTATAATAACTTACATTCGAGTGGATAATATATATATATATATATATATATATATATATATATATACACACACACACATCTGGATCTTCCCCAACATATAGTGCTTGCCAAAAAGAAAAAGTGTAAAAAGGAAAGGTGAAGATCACCATGACTCTTGTTGGGAGAAGATAAATAAAAGATAGGCCCTTCGCAGAGGGAGCCAGAGGTTTTCATGCACTTTTATGGTTGGATGCACAAAATCTTAATGCAAAAGAACGTCACTTTATATTGCCGCTTGTGATAGAGAACTTTATTATGCACTATGTCGCTTTTATTTCTTCCATATCACAAGTTCGTATAAAGCTTATTTTCCTCACATTAAAAGATCATACATATTTAGAGAGCAATTTTTATTGCTTGCACCGATGACAACTTACTTGAAGGATCTTACTCAATCCATAGGTAGGTATGGTGGCCTTTCATGGCAAAACTGGGTTGAGGGATTTTGATGCACAAGTAGTATCTCTACTTCGTGCAAAATATTTGGCTAGCATAGGATGGGAAGCAAGTATAACATGTTGGAGGATCCATGACAATATAACTTCTATTTGGATATAAAGAAACATACACCATTATGTTTTCTTCCTTGTCCAACATCAACCTTTTAGCATATAATATTTTAATGAGTGCTCACAATCATAAAAGATGTCCAAGATAGTGTATTTATATGTGAGACCTCTCTTTCTTTATGACTTCCTATTAATTGAAATAATGACCAAAAATATGTTTGTCAACTATCAACAAACTTTATTCATCATACTACTTGTATGTGAAGTCATCACTCTCCATAATACCATTATATAATCTTTGATTTCTTTTATTCTGTTCTTTTTCTTTTTCTCAAGATCATAGCAAGAAAGCAAAGCCCTCAACTCAAAACTACTCTTTATTGTATAACTCACAGACTTGATCACATAGATAGAGCACAAGGCAAAACTCAAAGCTAGATCATACTAAAAGCTTTTATTGTACTAGATCAAGATAATACCAAAAGGGTTGAACTAAGAAAAATGATAAAGCTAAAGATGTGATGGTGATACGATACCGGGCACCTCCCCCAAGGTTGTCAACAGCCAAGGGAGTGACCATACCCATATACTCAATTTTCCTTCTTCGGAAGTGGTGATGATGGAGTTGATGATGTTGTGGGCTTGTCCTCAATCTTCAAGGCCATAGGTTCACCATCGTAGAAAGATGAACGAGTCTCCGAGATCCTCAAATCTGCACCCAAACTCATCCTCTTAAATCTGTATTCATATTCATAGTTTTGGTTTTGCAGGTCATAGATTTGGGCTCAGAGATGCTCGATTTTCTCATGAAGCTTGAAGATGGCCTCTCAGATGTTCTTGGTGTCTAGCTTGTGGTCACGGGTATAGTCCGTGATCATGGAGTGGTTGGCATTGAGTCCACGTTCCACCATCCCTTGGCACTTGGAGACTTGCTGCTCCATTGCTTCGAACCTTGTCTCCACGCTCCCAGTCTTCCTTGGCCCTTGAATACTGCGGATGTGCAGCACCCTCTCATGCATCTCAATGGTTTGAGGGTGTTGCAGCACCTCCGCAAGGTAGGGGTTGATAACCATCTCGAAGAACTTGTCCTTCGGAGCACTCGGGGACGTCATAGCGATCTAGAATTGTCAAGAAAACAACTCGAAACAAAAACAGAGGATTTTGCCATGGTATGGTGGTCAAAACCTTCAGGAGATTATATAATGAATTTTTACTAACCAAAAGGAGTATTTTGCAAGAAAACGGAGTCTAGAGGGCACACGAGGTGGCCACAAGCCAGGGAGGCGCGCCCAGGGGGTAGGGCGCGCCCCCAGGGCTTCTCGCCTCCTCGTGCACTTTTAGAACTACCTTTTATTTTTCTAACTTTTTAAAAAATTCAAAACAAAGTAAAATGGCCATTAGAAAAGTTTTGGAGTCGATTTACTTACTGTAGCACATACCTATTTCTTTTCGGAGTCTGAAACGTTCTAGTGGATATACCTTATGTACTCCTCAGGTGTTATGGTATCAATGATATTGGTTTCAACATTTATGGGAGTACCTGAGATATAATGTTTGATTCTTTGCCCGTTTACCACCTTCGGGTTGGTGCCCTCGGCGTTGTTAATCTTGATGGCACCAGAACGATAAACTTCCTTGATAATGTAAGGGCCTTCCCATTTAGAGAGAAGCTTCCCTGCAAAAAAACATAAGCGAGAGTTGTATAGCAAGACATAGTCACCTACATTAAATTCACGATTTTGTATCCTTTTGTCATGCCATCTTTTAACTTTTTATTTAAACAACTTGGCATTCTCATAGGCTTGGGTTCTCCATTCATCAAGGGAGCTAATGTCAAATAACCTCTTCTCACCGGCAATTTTGAAATCATAGTTGAGCTCTTTAATTGCCCAATAAGCTTTATATTCTAGTTCAAGAGGTAAGTGACATGCTTTTCCATAAACCATTTTATATGGAGACATACCCATAGGTTTTTTATAAGCAGTTCTATAAGCCCATAATGCATCATCAAGTTTCTTAGACCAATTCTTTCTAGATCTATTAACAGTGTTTTGCAAAATCAACTTTATTTCTAAGTTACTTAATTCTACTTGAGCACTAGACTGAGGATGATATGGATATGCAATTCTATGGTTAACATCATATTTAGCAAGCAATTTATGGAAAGCACCACGAATAAAGTATGAACCACCATCGGTCATAAATATCTAGGGACTCCAAACCTTGGGAAAATAACTTTTTTATGCATTTTAATGGAGGTGTTATGATGAGCACTACTAGTTGGAATAACTTAAGCCCACTTAGTAACATAATTCACAACAACCAAAATATGTGTATACCCATTAGAGGAAGGAAAAGGTCCCATATAATCAAATCCCCAAACATCAAATGGTTCAATAACAAGTGAATAATTCATAGGCATTTCCCGATGTCTACTAATATTACCAGTTATTTGACATTCATCAGAAGACAAGACAAACTTAAGAACATCCTTAAAAAGAGTAGGCCAATAAAAACTAGATTGTAATACCTTGTGTGCAGTTCTATCTCCAGCATGGTGTCCTCTGTAGGCCTCGGAGTGACACTTGCATAGGATCTGTTCCTGTTCATGCTCAGGTACACAATGTCTAATAACACCATCTACTCCTTCCTTATAAAGGTGTGGGTCATCCCAGAAGTAATGTCTTAAATCATAGAAAAACTTTTTTTGTTGGTATGTGAAGCTAGGTGGTATAAATTTAGCAACAACATAATTGGCATAATCAGCATACGAAGGAGCACTACGAGAAGCATTTTTGATAGCTTATTGTTCATCAGGAAAGCTATCATCAATAGGTAGTGGGTCATCAAGAACATTTTCTAACCTAGACAAGTTGTCTGCTACGGGGTTCTCAGCTCCCTTTCTATCAATAATATGCAAATCAAATTCTTGCAGCAAGAGAACCCATCTAATAAGTCTAAGTTTAGCATCTTTCTTTTCCATAAGGTATTTAATAGAAGCATGATCGGCATGAACAGTCACTTTGGAATCAACAATATAAGATCTGAACTTATCACAAGCGAAGACAACTGCTAAAAATTCTTTTTCAATAGTAGCATAATTTCTTTGAGCATTGCCTAGAGTTTTACTAGCATAATGGATAACATTTAATTTCTTATCAACCCTTTATCCTAGAACAGCACCAACGGCAGAATCACTAGCATCACATATAATCTCAAATGGTAGGTTCCAATCAGGTGGTTGAACAATAGGTGCAGAAATCAAGGTTTTCATAAGAATTTCAAATGCTTCTACACAATCATCATCAAAAACAAATGGAACATCTTTTTGCAAGAGATTAGTGAAAGGCCTAGAAATTTTTGAGAAGTCTTTAATAAACCTCCTATAGAAACGAGCATGAGCAAGGAAACTTCTTAGACCTTTTATATCTTTAGGACACGACATTTTTTCAATAGCATCAACTTTAGTTTATCAACTTCAACACCTCTTTCAGAAATTTTATGACCCCACACAATACCTTCATTAACCATAAAGTGGCACTTCTCCCAATTCATGATAAGATTAGTTTCTTTACATCTCTGCAATACTCCATCAAGTTTGCTAAAGCAATCATCAAAAGAAGTTCCGTAAACGGAGAAACCATCCATGAAAACCTCAACAATCTTTTCAAAAAAGACAGAGAATATAGCAGCATCTTTGAAAAGTATGAGGTGTATTACATAAACCAAAAGGCATACGTCTATAAGCAAAGGTACCGAAAGGGCAAGTAAAAGTAGTTTTTTTCTTGATCCTCTTGTGACATAGGTATTTGGGAAAAACCAGAATAACCATCTAGGAAGCAAAAGTGTGTATGTTTTGATAGTCTTTCTAGCATTTGATCAATAAATGGTAGAGGATAATGATCTTTCCTAGTAGCTTTGTTTAATTTTCTAAAATCAATAACCATACTATAACCTGTGACAATTCTTTGCAGAATCAATTCGTTTTTATCATTAGGAACAACGATAATACCTCCCTTCTTGGGGACACAATGAACATGACTTACCCATCGACTATCAACAACATGATAAATTTTACCTACTTCCATAAGCTTTAATATTTCATTTCTTACCACTTCTTTCATTTTAGGATTCAACCATCGCTGGTGATCAACCACTGGTTTAGCATCAGATTCCATATTAGTTTTGTGCTGGCATAGAGTGGGACTAATGCCCTTAAGATCATCAACAGTATATCCAATAGCGGCACGGTGCTTCCTCAGAGTTTTCAATAATTTCTTTTCTTCACACTCTGAAAGGATAGCACTAATAATAACATGATATATCTTCTTTTCTTAAAGATAAGCATATTTCAGAGTATCAGGTAATTATTTAAGATCAAACACAGGATCACTCTTTGGTGGAAGAGGATCTCCAAGAATCTCAACATGCAAATTGTGTTTCAGGACAAGCATCTGGTTAAAGAATATTTCATCTATTTCATTCCCTTCATTCATGAACATATCTTTTTCATGGTCTCACAAATATTGTTCTAAAGTATCAATAGGAGGCAGAAGCAACACAAATAATTTCATCTTTACTAGTCAATTCTTTATCGTGGGGTTGTCTACGAAATTTGGAGAAATTAGACTCATGAGACACATCCCCAAAACTTACAGTAATAGTTTCTTTCTCACAATCTATTTTGGCATTAACAGTGTTCAAGAAAGGTCTACCAAATATAATGGGACAAAAATCATCTTGTGGGGAACCAAGAACTAGAAAATCAGTAGGGTATTTTATTTTCTCACACAAGACTTCCAACATTTCTAACAATCCCAATTGGTGATATAGTATCTCTGTTGGCAAGCTTAATAGTGACATCAATATCTTTTATTTCAGCAGTTGCAATATCATTCATAATTTCTTGATATAAAGTAAAGGGATAGCACTCACGCTAGCACCCAAATCACATAAGCCATGCTAACAATAATATCCTATTGTAACAGAAACAACAAGCATTCCAACAATAGGTCTATGTTTGTCTTTATCATCGGGTCTAGCAATTCTAGCTGCTTCATCACAGAAGTAAATAACATGCTCATCAATATTATCGACCAAGAGATCTTTAACCATAGCAATACTAGATTCAACTCTAATTTGTTTAGGGGGTGTAGTTGTTCAGTATAACTCTTACGAACCACAACTGAAGCTTTAGCATGTTTCTTTATTCTAACTGGGAAAGGTGGTTTCTCAATATAAGCAGTAGGAACAATAGGATCAACATTATAAGTAATAGTTTCCTCTTCAGCTTTAATTGATTCTACTCTTTTCACTTAAATGGGAAGATGATATTTAAACCACTTCTCCTTAGGGATATCAACATGAGTAGCAAATGATTGACAGAAAGAAGCTACTATCTCAGAGTCAAGTCCATATTTAGTGCTAAATTCACGAAAAGCATCGGTATCCATGAAAGATTTAACACAATCAAACTTAAGGTTTATACCTAACTCCTTACCTTCATCGAGTTCCCAATCTTCAGAGTTGCGTTTAATTCTTTCCAATAAATCCCATTTGAATTCAATAGTCTTCTTCATAAAACAACCAGTACAAGAAGTATCGAGCATGGATTGATCATTACGAGAAAGCCGAGCATAAAAATTCCGAATAATAATTTCTCTAGAGAGCTCATGATTGGGGCATGAATATAACATTGACTTAATCCTACCCCAAGATAGAGCGATACTTTCTCCTTCATGAGGTCAAAAATTATAAATATAATTCTGATCACAATGAACTAGATGCGTAGGGTAAAACTTCTAATGAAATTCCAATTTCAATCAGTTGTATTTCCAACTCCCAATATAAACACATAGCCTATACCATGTCAAATGCCTTCTCCTTCAAAGATAAAGGGAAGAACTTCTTCTTGACTTCATCCTCAGGCAAACCTGCAAACTTAAATAATCCACAAACTTCATCCACGTAGATTAGATGCATATCAGGATGTAATGTTTGATGCGGCTTGAACTACGTCGGTATTTTCTCAAAGAGGAAGGGATGATGCAGCACAACTACGGTAGGTGTTTCCCTGAGTCATGAGACCAAGGTTATCGAACAACTAGGAGAACCACGCAACACTACATGAACGGTACCTACACACAAAGAACAAATACTTGCAACCCGGCGTAAAAGAGGGGTTGTTAATCCCTCCCGGGTAAAAAGATAGATAAAATTGTAGTAGACTGGATAAATAGATCTTGCGGGAAAGCAAGATAAAATAAATAAAAATAAATTGCATAAAGGTATTTTTGGGCTTTTGCAGTAATAGATCTGAAAATTAAAGCGAATAAAATAGATCTCGAAGGAAAATATGATAAAGATGAGACCCGGGGGCCGTAGATTTCACTAGCGGCTTCTCTCGACAAAAGTAGCATACGGCGGGTAAACAAATTACTGTTGGGCAATTGATAGAACTTCAAACAATTATGACGATATACATGCAATGATCATTATATAGGCATCACGTCCAAGATTAGTAGAACGACACTTGCTTGCATCTACTACTATTACTCCACACATTGACCGCTATCCAGCATGCATCTAGTGTATTAAGTTCATGGAGAAATGGAGTAATGCAATAAGAACGATGACATGATGTAGACAAGATCTATTCATGTAGTAATAGACCCCATCTTGTTGTCCTTAATAGCAATGATACATACCGTGTCATTTCCTCTTCTGTCACTTGGATTGAGCACCATAAGATCGAACCCATCACCAAGCACCTCTTCCCATGGCAAGAAAAATCGATCTAGTCAGCCTAACTAAACCAAAGATTCTAAGAAGAAATGCGAGGCTATAAGTAATCATGCATATAAGAGATCAAAACTCAAATAACTTTCATGGATAAAAGAGATCCGATCAGAAACTCAAAGTACATCGGATCCCAACAAACACACCGCAAAAAGAGTTACATCAAATAGATCTCTAAGAAATCTTTGTATTGAGAATCAAAAGAGAGAGAGGAAGCCCTCTATCTACTAACTACAGACTCGTAGCTTTACAATGAACTACTCACGCATCATCGGAGAGGCACCAATGAGGATGATAAACCCCTCTGTGATGGTATCTAGATTGGATCTGTGGTTTCTAGACCTTGCGGCGTCTGGAATTATGTTTCATCGACTCCCCTTGGGTTTTTGGAATATTGGGGGTATTTATAGAGCAAAGAGGCGGTGCGGGAGGCGGCTGAGGTGGGCACAACCCACCAGGGCACGCTGGGCCCCCAGGCGTGGCCAGGTGGGTTGTGCTCCCCTCGGAGCCCCCTTTGGTACTTCCTTGGCCCAACTTGTGTCTTATGGTCCAATGAAAATCTCCAAAAAGTATCGCTGCGTTTGGACTCCATTTGGTATTGATTTTCTGCGAAGTAAAAAACAAGCAAAAAACAACATCTGGCACTGGGCACTATATCAATAGGTTAGTCCCAAAAAATGATATAAAGTTGCTATAAAATGATTTTAAAACATTCAAGAATTATAATATAATAGAATGGAACAATAAAAAATTATAGATACGTTGGAGACGTATCAATGTTCCGTCTCCTGCATAAGGATTAGCTAGCAGTTTCTCTATTATACCCAAAGGAATTTGATAACAAATATTTTCAGTAGGTTCAGTAGGTTGAGGGGAAACTCTTTGCTCTTCCGGCCAGGGTGAAGATACCCCGAACAAACCCTTCAAATGATTATTTTCCATAGGAACAAGTGATAGTAAATTTCAGCACACTATATGAAAGTTTCCTTACCAAATTCCACTTACCAAAGGCGCTTCACTCCCCGGTAACGGCGCCAGAAAAGAGTCTTGATGACCCACAAGTATATGGGATCTATCATAGTCCTTTTGATAAGTAAGAGTGTCAAACCCAACGAGGAGCAGAAGGAAATGACAAGCGGTTTTTAGCAAGGAATTCTCAGCAAGCACTGAAATTATCGGTAACAGATAGTTTTGTGACAAGATAATTCATAATGGGTAACAAGTAAGAAGTGTAACAAAGGTGCAGCAAGGTGGCCCAATCTCTTTTGTAGCAAAGGATAAGCCTGGACGAACTCTTATATAAAGCAAAGCGCTCCCGAGGACACATGGGAATTATTGTCAAGCTAGTTTTCATCATGCTCGTATGATTCACGTTCGTTACTTTCATAATTTGACATGTGGGTGGGCCGGTGCTTGGGTGTTGTCCTTACTTGGAAAAGCCTCCCACTTATGATTAACCCCTCTCGCAAGAATCCGCAACTACGAAACAAGAATTAAGATAAATCTAACCATCACAAGGCATAAACGAGGGTTTAAACTTTTGTCACTCTAGCAACCCATCATATACTTATTACTTCTAGATGTCTACTACGCAAATTTATTCTTCTAGACTTGTGTTGGGTCTCTAAGCACAGAGTTTTTTTAGGACAGTAGCAATTTCCCCTCAAGTGGATGACCTAAGGTTTATCAATTCGTGGGAGGTGTAGGATGAAGATTGTGTCTCTCAAACAACCCTGCAACCAAATAACAAAAAGTCTCTTGTGTCTGTCGGATTACGGGTTCAGCAAACCCTTGAGAGGTTCGAACTCTGGGGTGCATGGGAAGATCTCACTCTCCCCAGTCTACCGACTCGCTAATCTCCCAACCTAACGCATCGAGCTCGAAGGAAATGGGACACAATAGTTTACCCAGGTTCAGGCCACCTTGCGGCGTAAAACCCTACTCCTGCTTTGTGGTGGATTTTCCTCGAGGGGCTGGGAAAGAAATAGTACAAAGGAGAACAACCTCAGGAGGTGTGTTCTTGGGCTCAACTGAGCTGGTGAGCTGGTGAGGGTGGAATGGTCAGATTCCATCCATCTCCTTTTTGGTGGCTAGGTCCTATTTATAGTGGCCTTGGTCCCCTTCCCGAATGGAAGTGGGAAAGGATCCCACAACGGCCAAATTTGAAGGGAGACAACAAGTACATCTTATCCTGACTAAAGTGGTCTTCGCCTGCAAAAGCCTCTGGTTGTGACGCTGTGGTGGGCTCGGCGATGACCTTCGTCCTGCCGTCCTGGAGGTCTTGGTCTTGTTGCACGGGAATGGAAACCTTTGGCTGCTTCCTCGGGACTCCGTGCTAGCTGCTTGCCTCCTTTGGACCAAAGAGGAAACTGGTACACTATGCCCGCTGGCGCTTGCCTGGTGCCCGCCTCGCCCCGATCGTCATGGCTCACATCACCCGAACCTCACGAGGTGGGCCTTGCATAGAAATCTCTGCTCCTAGGGAGCCAACCAGAGGAGGATGATCCCCTTGGAGGTCTTGGTGTCGTCCTCCTTGTGAGGCTTGGCCCCTTGCAAGGGTCTTGAGTTGTCGATGGCAAAACTGGGCCATTGGTGGAGCCATGCCGTAGGCCGTAGGCAGGCAAGTATGGGTACCCCTGTATCCAGAACGCCGACAATAGCCCCTAGGCACAAGGCGTGCTTGGACTTGGCTTCTAGGCGAAGCCAAAGGGCTATTGCGGAACGCCGTGGGCCCTAACCGCCTATGGCCTTGGGCGACGCATGGCGATTGATGGGACGTGGGCGTCTCCTCTTGCCCACGCCGCCTAGACAACTATTCCTAGTTGACAAAAAGGCTGGCGCCTACCGTGAAGCCTTCATCGCCTTCCTTCCGTCCTTCTCCAGATCCCCTTCTCTCTCTATGCTAAAAAATCTTCCAGGTCTGCTGATCTCCACCACCAAGCTTGCGCCCGATGGCCTCTGGCAAGGCGAAGTCTCTGGCCCTGACTGCGCGCTCGACACCCTGGTTTGAGCCAGCCTTGGGTGCGTCAACCATTACCAAAGAGAACCACCTCGCTGTCGCGCCCCAGTTGACGGCGAGCAGCGACAGCGAAGGGGGAGAGATGGTGCTCTGGGTCGGCTTTGCCAAACCAAAATCTTTGGGCGGTACCTTCTATCCCTCCTTCCTACACAGTGTCTACGCCGGGCTGGTCCCACCTTTCTCTCGCTTCTTCTATGCCGTCCTTCACCATTATGGGCTCCAGGCCCTCCATCTTCACCCCAACTCCGTCCTCATCCTATCCATCTTCGCCTTCTACTGCGAGGTATTCATGGGGGTGATGCCCTCTGTCGCACTGCTTTGCCACTTCTTCTACCTCCGGGTGAATGACAGCCATTGCACAGGATGCGCTTGCTTCATTGTAGCCAATGGCAGCAACGCGATCTCCCGCGCCGGGAAGAAGGTGGAGGACTTCCGGAACAAGTGGATCTTCATGGACGCCAAGCGCTCGCACGCCCTACTAGAGCTGCCAACTGGGCTCCCAACGCCCGGGGAGGGGTGGTCTCATGAGAAGCTCACCGACCCCCTGGCGAAGCCGCTGCTGAAGAAGTTGGCGGCTGACTTGAAGGCGGCGAAGCTGACGGGGGCGGAGAAGCTGACAGGGGCCATGATCGTCAGGGAGTTCCTGAAGTAGTGCCTGGTGCCACTCTAGGCGCACTCCCGCTACTTGTGGAAGCTTGGGGCGCAGAAGACAAGCTCAGGGTACGCCCGGACAACCTGTCCGACGAGGAGCTGAGCAAGGTCATGCACTCCTTGCTAGGGAAGGACCAGGGCGGCCCCCTGGACGACCACCTCCCGTTGTACTGATGAGATGACGGGGAGGAGATAGCCACCGCCATGCCTGTCTTCAATGAGCGCGGCCTCGTGTCGTCGGAGCCTTCCCTGCCGGCAGGCTCCCTGGTGGACGTGTCCTCTAGCGACCACTCCTCTGAAGCCACCTGGGAGGGGGAGGGGAACCTCTCCCCCGCGGCAGAGCAACCTCCTCCGTGACTTTTCTAATGACGACGACACTGGTGTGCTCCCAGTCAGGGAGTCGGCGCGCCCTGCCGGGGTCGCCACAAGATCCGGGGGGGCCCCTCCGAAGAAGCAGAGGCGAGGGGTATCGAAGAGGGACAACTCGGCGCTGATTCCCCATAGCAACGCTCCTGCTTCACCGCCATCATCCAGCATGGGGCCAGACACGTGCTTGTTTGCTCCTAAGGGTGCAGTGCCGCCTGCGCCCGGGAAGTTCGCGCTTGTGGGTCTGAAGAGGAACTACGTCGCCATGGATCAATAAGTGCACCTCCTCGCCTTTGTTCTTGGATTTTGACGTAGTGCTCAACATCTTCACTTGATGTCAGGCCACCGCCAGCGGTGAAGAGGAAGAAGGGGGATGCTGGAGCCACCGAGGCCAAGCACGACACCATGCTTGCCGCAGTTCCGGCTCAGAGGGACGTAGCAGCTCCTATCGCTCCTACATTGGTGCTACCCTCCCGAAGCTTCGGAGCCCAGCCTCAGGAGAAGACGGCTCCCGCGGCAGAGCTGACCCCGGAGGCGCCTGTCCCCGACTTTCTTGCTGGGGACCCAAGATCTCCGGAGCCCTCAGTCCTATCTGCTGCTGCTGCTCCGCTGGTCTTGGTGCCGGCAACGCCTCCTCTTCCATCCACCATGCTGTCGGGCCGTGGTGCTTCCTCCGCATCTAGAGCCCTAGAGGAGGCCTGCTCTGCGCTAGACCAACTCCAGGATGATCTTTAGGATCTGGGGCGACGCAATCCGTTGGGGCGCCTAGAGCTAGTCTCAGGGTGGCTCCGGGCCGATGCGTCTGTCCGGGCGGCCTGGGGCCAAGCCGTGGCATCCGCGGAGGAGGGCCAGAGGGTGACTGGCTTAGCCGCATCCACCCGTGACATGGCGCTGAAGGAAGCGAAGGAGGCGTAGGAGTGTTGCCACGCGGTGGAGGCCGAACTGAAGACCCTCGGGGTTCAGCAGGCCACTCAAGCCAATCAGCTCAAGGTGCAGGAGGAGGAGCTGAAGGCCCAGGAGGCTGCAGTTTCTGATCGCGATGCCGAGCTGGCTCAGGTAGCTCAGGAACAGGCCATGGAGCGTGGCTGCCTAGAGAAGTTGAAGGCAGAGGTGGAGGCGGCCCGGGCGCCCCACGCCAAGGCCGAGGAGGCGGCCACCATGGAGCGTGACGCCTTCGTCTCTCTTGAGGCAAGGTCCTGCAACGCGATGCGAGACCTCTTCGGGGGCGAGCGCCAGGAGCCAGCAGTGAACCCCGAACAGGGCCCCGCCGTACGGCTCCCCAAGCTCGTCACTGCGCTCGAGAGCATCGATGTCGGGTTCGGCCCCATGGTGGAGGGTGAGGCCCGCACGCTCTCTTCCTCGGCCATGACACGCGTCTTCAACCATCTCTATCTTCGGGACACCAGCTTCGACTTTGGTGCCTTGCTCGAGCCTGTGGACCCCGAGTCCTGTGCCACTGTTGTTGAGGCCATGAAGGGTCAGGTGGAGGCCCTGCTGAAGAAGTTCCTCGCCGTCGGCCCCGTGGCTGGGGCTGAAAGCAAGGATGAGGGCGACATCATCGAAGATGGGGATCCCAAGGCGGGTGATGGCGACGTCCAAGGCTAAAGAAGAGGCTTGATGGCAGCACTTCTCCATGTTTCTGTCCTGCAACATGTATCGTGCCTCATGGAGGAGCAAGAACTCGGGATTGGTACTTTTTAAGAGACAATGTGTTTTATAATGATTTGCTAAAGTTTCGCAACCTCTTTTCCGTTTGCTTTAGCGATCTGCGTTGGCAGGGCCCGACCCCGCGCATACCTCAGTCGCCGTTGGGTCGTCCGGTTTGCCAGGACGAGGCCAATGGGTGAGGGGCTATGTGGTCAGTTAGGCTCCTGAGACGCGATGCTCATGAGTCCCCCTTGACGTACGAACAACTTTTGGAGAGGAGATGCGAGAGTAGGTCTTAGCGTTCTGCATTGGCAGGGCCCGACCCCATGCATACCTCAGCTGTCGTTGGGTCGTTAGGATTGCCAGGACGAGGCCAAGGGGTGAGGGGCTATGTGGTCAGTTAGGCTCCTGAGACGCGAGGCTCAGGAGTCCCCCTTGACATACGAACCGACCATCATACCTTTCCCCGCCGGGCTCTCGCTCGGGAGGGGTGTGCAAAGACCAGATCCGTGGGACATGGCAGGGTGGCGTACGCCAGCGTGACCTGAGCGTAGCCCCCATGCCGAGCCCCCTCGTGCTACTCTCCCAAGGGAAAGCATCACGGTGAGGCTAGGTGTTGAGCACAGAGGCTCCCTGAGGTTGCTGTAGCGCGGTGAGGCCGCCCTCAGTTGTTTATCACCAGCGTGGAGCATGGCGCTTCTGCTCTTGCACGGGCATAACCGCTTCTCAGCAGTGTCGACCGCCAGCGCGGAGCATGGTGCTTCCACTAGTACGTGGGGGGGGGAGGCTCCCTCCGAGGAGAGCCCCCGGGGCATGTACAGCCCACCCTGACACGTGGCTTGCACGACCTGACTAGGGGAGGTGTGTCTGGGCACTCGTGAGCCAGCGCGGGACTCACGAGGCCCTACCTGAAGGCGGGTTGCGCCTGAACTTGGTTGGGAACACTGGTGATAGCCCTGCGAGATGGTTAGGCAACCTGCGCTAAGTGAATCTCCTAAGGTTATCACATGAGAAGGCCAGACACCAACGACCCCAGGAGGTGATGTGAACAGGACTAGCCCGCCAGACAGAGCTCAGCTGTTGGGTTTATCGACGCTACAGGGACGGATCCGAGCACAGACGATGTGCCCAGTCTGGTCATGCGACGACCCTGAAGAAAGACAGCCGGCACGCGGCTCCCGTGGTGACGAGGCACCGGCGTGCCCTCACTTATCCGCCCATGATTAGCTCATGCAAGAACAAGGCACCTAGGTCCATAGGAGGTGACGTGCACGGGAGCTAGCCCACGAGCCAGAGCTCGACCTCTTGGGTTTAGCGATGCTGCAGGGACGGACCCGAACACAGACGCCATGCCAGTCCTTTATCATGAAGCGGTCGCGGGTGGGCTTTCAAGTGCGTGATACATTCATAGCAATGAAGCGACGAACAGGCAAATGATAATCATAAGGCAACTCATGGAAGACGGTTAGCCAGCTCTGATATATGCAAGAAGGATACGTGCTGCAGGGACGGACCCACACGGCTTGGGGATATTGCAGCCCGAGGGGCACCCCTCAACTGAATGAACCAAAAGATGTCACCTGGAACCGTTGCTGAAGAGGTGTTGAAGTAGTGGAAGACGCGCACCTCTGAAGTCACTCCTCATGAGCCGCCCTAGTCCTGAACCTCGGGAGGCTCTGGAGGTCCGGGAGGCTCGTGAGGATCCATCCCCATCTTCGCCTGGATTGCCTGGCGCCGGGCCTCCTGAGCCGCCAGGACGCCCCGCATGTGGTGCTGGGATGTAGCAGCTGCATTCAGCAATCCAAAGGGCATGAGGACGTAGCTGTGAGGGGGGCCCTTGCATCGGCCAACACGGGACGACCAGAAGAGCTCCTGAGATGCGGCCCTGTTGAGCCCCGGGATGTTGACGCAGACCCGCAGCTCCTCGTCCTCGCCTGGGCGAGGAGTCGCGCCTAGCAGTGAACGGCAGTCGCCCCGCATAACCCTTGCCTCCAGAATTTCCTTGACTGCCTTATCGACAAACTCATGAACGCCACGTGCCTCGTGCCCAGCGCTCTCTCTGCGGAAGCATGCGCTGAAGCATGCCTCCACATGGTACCCGAGAACCTCCCTCGTGATGCTGGCCAGGTCAGAGGCCCTCTAGAAGAGAGCCCCCGAGCCCAGCCTAAGAGGGGCGTCGTGCGTGCCTTCCTATGCGAGAGGGGAAGGCGCCCTATCCATAGACGCCAAGCTGGAGGCGGCCCCGCCGGACGCCCCATCCTCCAGTGGTCCTTGGTGGAGTAGTAGCTTCTTCTTCTTGGGAAAGGCCTCAGGAGGGAGGGTTGCATCCTCGTCGTCAGGGTTCTCGGCCACTACAACCTGGTAGGCGCGCTCGAGAGAGCACACCATGTCCTTTTCTTCACAAGTGACCGTGATGATGTCGTAGTTCTCTCGCATCTTGAGGACATTGTAGCCGTGGTGTGTTGCCGCCATGAACTTGGTGAGATCTGGGTACTGTCGGGGAGGCTGATCCACCAACACCTATGGGGACAGGGCCCCTTTCGGTTCGGTGAGGGGCGGAGGCCACACAAAGAGCGGATCGAGGCAGAACACGCGAGCGGTTTTACCCAGCTTCGGGCCGCACAGATGCATAAAACCCTACTGCTGCTTGTTTGTGTGTATTGAATTCTTGCTCAGGAGCGATGGACGCTGCCAGACTGAGCGTGGGAGTGTTTCTGGTGTTTCAAATGAGCCGAACTGGCCGAACCCCCCACTACGTTGCGCCTGGGCCTCCTTTTATACTTTCAAGGGGTCACCGACAGGTGGCAACGTAGACTAGAAGGGTAAAAATGGAAAAGGATGCGGTAGGTGCAGCTACCGCTTCTGTGGACACAGTGCACCCTACCTAACTCTGACGGCGGGGGACAAGGGCATTAAATGCCTGTCTCAGTCTCCTAAACAGTGCAAAAAGTGACCGTTAGGAGCGCCACCGTTTGCCACGATGGCCTTCTCTTCATCTCCGCTTGCCACCGCGTACCCCTAGCTGCACGACCTCCTGCCACGTGTGCTTGGGAGAGTCCTAGAGCGACACGTTAGCAGGTGTGCTGGAGCACGGGCACGAAGTGGGGGTTTCCCGCGGCAAGCTCCTTGCCGCGACCGTCGTCTTGTCGTGTTTGGGAGCTTGTTGCTCACCGGGCCTTGCCGGGACGCAGGGCGCGTCGCGACAAGCTTTCTTGGTATGCCTTGAGTGTCCTTCCCGGCAAGCTCCTCTTGCCGGGGTCTTGTCTCTTCCCGGCAAGATCCTCTTGCCGGGGCCTGGGTTGGCCTTTCCGGCAAGCTCCTCTTGCCGGGGTCTTGTCTCTTCCCGGCAAGATCCTCTTGCTGGGGCCTGGGTTGGCCTTTCTGGCAAGCTCCTCTTGCCGGGGCCTTGGTTGGCCTTCCTGGCAAGCTCCTCTTGCCGGGGCCTTGATTTGAGTACTTTGTTCTTGAATGGTCTTCACGGGAACCACGGAGGGTCTTGGCAGTCGCTCGGCAAGCCTTTGTCACGGGGTGCTGCGACTGCCCGTGCACGAGTTCGGGATACTAGGGTACCCCTACTCTAGTACACCGACAGGAGCCCCCGGGCCTGGGCCATACACGGTGCCGAGCGCTGTTGGGCCAGGCCCAAAACAGTGCACGGGCACGCGCGGCCTAGGTCGCGCCGCATATCTCTCCGCTCCCACTGCGCACGTCCAGAACGGCACGCGTCGAACGCGGCGTCGTGGGTGACGCGGGCGGCGTGCGCGGGGCTAAGCCCCTCGAGCATGCGTCAGGCCACGATGATGGGGACGGTTCACGCCCTCCTCCTAAAACGGAGGTAGGTGTGGGGGCGTGGTGCATTTACTGGACGGGGCCGGTGCGTAGTTTTTGGGACGTCCACTCCCCGCGATCACGAGGCGGAGCGAGGCCGCCTCATCCGTCGTCTTGTTTCTCCATCCCCGCCACGCGGCTCCCATGCACTTGGGGTCGCGGACGGTGGAAGTGGGAAACTGGGCCGTCGCGAGCAGAGGCAGCGAGTTGGCCCCGACTCCCTGCTCTTCCCGTGCCTTGATTCACTGAGCGGGGCGGCCGAGCCCCCACCTCTCTCCTTTATAAAGAGTGGGAGGGGAGCACATAAACCCGCACTCTCTCATCTCCTCCTTTCTTCAGCTTCTGCTCCCCTTTCTCTCATTCGACATGGAGAAAGGGAACCCAGGCCCTTCATCGGTGGCGGCGAGGGTCGCCGCCAGACAGCGCATCTCTCCCTCTTCCGCGCCCGTGGTGGTAGAGCCAGCCATAAGGGGAAGAGGGAGGGGGCGAGGTCGCGGACAGGGTCGAGGACAAGGTCGAGGCGCTCGGGGAAGAGGCGGGCGAGGCGGCGCGCTAGCTTCGCCTCCGCCGGCGGCTCCTCCCCCCATGGCGGTCCATATAGGGGACGACCCTTGCGAGTTCTTCGTCAAGCTGCGCCGGGAGCCTTGTCGTCGCCTCCGGCTTCCAGCTCCGTTTGCGAGCGCGATGGAGTTGGACCCGCCAGAGACACTGAGACTGCACATGAGGGGCTGTGGGATCAGCGGCACTCGAGTCCGTGTTGTATTCCCAGCCCCTAATGTGATGTATCTTGATCAAGGGTGGAAGACGTTCGCCCGTATCCACAGCCTGATGGAGGGGTTTACCCTCCATTTTAAGTTGATGGAGGGCGATCTCCTCTCCGTCAAGGTCTTCGGGTGCTTCGGCACTCGGGCGAAGTGCTGCGTGGACAGCTCCTCCGATAGCGAAGACTCCTCCTCGAGCGATAGTGACGAGGAGGAGAGCGACAGCGACGACGAGGATAGCGGGCGGCGGGGTGGCGGGTCCGACTAGGCGTCGGGCGCCGCTTCGCGCGGCACCGGCGACCCCATCATCCGTGTCGCCGGCTCCTTGAACTCCCCGGGGTCGTCTCCTTGGGCGGCTGGCGTAGGGAGGCTGCGGAAGGGGAAGAGGGCTGGCGACAAGGCCGTCAGGTCGGAGTACGAGGGCGTGGTGCCCTCGACAGCGTGCTGACGTCCTGCCGCCCCGTCTTCGAGCCCCGCTTCCAGCGCCGCCGTCGCCGTCCAGCCTTCGGACGGCCCCCGGGATGTTCTCTTGGTGTCTTCTGGCACCCGTAGCTCGCCTAGGCGCTCCTTTTGCCCTTTTCGCCTCCTTGACCCGCCTCCTGAAGAGAGGGACAGGAAAGGGATTACGGGCATCTTATCTTTTTAATTTGTAAGCCTTCGGGCCTTAGCTGTATCTAAAACTTGTAATCCTCTCTTTCATGTTTTTCATCCTCTATGGACTGTACCTGAGTGGGATGTTTTTTTAATGAAAAGGGGATGCTTGCCGGGTTATTTGTCTCGCGGGTCGAACCCACGCCAAGGAGCAAATCCTTGGTATCCCTCGGACAGACATTTCGTCTCCCGGCAACAGGCCCTGCCGCCTTCCCAAGTCGCTCGACCTTTCTCACGCCTTTGACGGAGGCGGGAATGAGGTGGGTGCGGTCTCCTCGTTTCATCCCTTTGCTGCCGCGACTATGACCAAACTTGGCCCCAGGAACGAGCCCCAGAGCCTAGAGTTGAGGGAGCACGGCAGTTTTCAGGAAGAAACGCGGTTTCGCATTCCCCAGTCCATAAGAGGATGCATGATGAGGGATGAAAGACTTATCTAATATTGCAGCCCCCGGCAACTCTGGTTTGCCGTGGACGATTCTTGGCATGGGCCATGGTTGTTGTTGCACTCCAAGGAGCTACAAACCCCCGAGCCTACTTCCATGGAAATTTTCTGGTAGAGAACTCTATAGATCTCGATGCCAGAGTGTTGCTTTGTTTCCTTTCTTGCTCCCGGCAAGGCTGTTGCCGGGAGGTCTTATGTTTCTCGCGTAGACTTTTGACGTTCTCGACGCCGGCTTCCGGCAAGCTCGTTGCTAGGAAGGCTTTTATCTTCAGCAGAGAACTTTGACATTCTCGCCGGCTTCCGGCAAGCTTGTTGCCGAGAAGGCTTTTATCTTTAGCAGAGAACTTTGACGTTCTCGATGCCGGCTTCCGGCAAGCTTGTTGCCAGGAAGGCTTTTATCTTCGGCAGAGAACTTTGACGTTCTCGATGCCGGCTTCCGGCAAGCTTGTTGCCGAGAAGGCTTTTATCTTCGGCAAAGAACTTTGACGTTCTCGATGCCGGCTTCCGGCAAGCTTGTTGCCAGGAAGGCTTTTATCTTCAGTAGAGAACTTTGACGTTCTCGATGCTGGCTTCCGGCAAGCTTGTTGCCAGGAAGGCTTATGGCGAAGAACTTCGTTGTTCTTGACGCCGGCTCCCGGAAAGATCGTTGCCGGAAAGGCTTATGGCGAAGAACTTCGTTGTTCTTGACACCAGCTCCCAGCAAGATCGTTGCCGGAAAGGCTTACGGCGAAGAACTTCGTTGTTCTTGACACCAAAAAGATTGGTCCTAAGGGCGTTGCCAGCCCCCGGGCCATAACTGCGTTTAAACATGACAAGTGATTAGCATCTGAAGTGCACTTAACTCACTTCCAAATTTTGACTTCTGCTACATATTCCCTATGCCTGCTGGAATGCTTTCCGGTGCGTACGATCCAGCCAGCAGCGCTTGAGGGAACGGGCCCTTAGTGGCTATTTGGGAACATCGCCTCCCGGAAAGGTTTACCTTCTTGGTTCTAGCGCAACCGCACAAGTTGCCGAGCGGACTCGAGGCAACATGGAGCGCAACTAGCCCCGAGAAGGCTACTTGGCATACAGGTCTATGCAGAAATCTCAAATAAATAGTGCATGGTATCTTCCTGTTCAACCTCTCTTTGTACGTCCACCCTACACTTTTAGGGAACTTGTCGGCGCAGGCACCTTAGCCGCGAGCGCTGAGTGCGGGACGTCAGCAGCCTGCTGGCGGTGCCGCTACCGACAAGAAACCTTGTCGCAACTAGTCGCAGCTCACTTAAGTTGTTGAGCGGACTCGAAACAAAGTAAGGGCGCAACTAGCTACGAGTTGGTTCCTCCGCGCACAGGTTTTCCATACAAAGAACAAGATCTCGGAGGCGGATAACCTTATATAGAAAGGAAATATCTAAAGTTTCGCATGACTTAGCTTTTCTGTCGCCGCACTGGCGTCGTTATTTTGGTCCCCGGCTTCTTGGGAGCCATGACGATGAAGAACAGCTGAGCCTTGACGAGGACGGAATGGCAGCCGCCGAAGTCTTCTTCTTCGGTGGCATGTCGATGAAGAAGATGAAGATCTAGCTCGCGTGCACGCCAGATCGGGTTCGCACAATCTCGACGCCCCCCTACCTGGCGCGCCAGAGATGTCGGGAAGGCTGATCTGCCAACACCTATGGGGACAGGGCCCCTTTCGGTTCGGTGAGGGGCGGAGGCCGCACAAAGAGCGGATCGAGGCAGAACACGCGAGCGGTTTTACCCAGCTTCGGGCCGCATGGATGCGTAAAACCCTACTGCTGCTTGTTTGTGTGTATTGAATTCTTGCTCAGGAGCGATGGACGCTGCCAGACTGAGCGTGGGAGTGTTTCTGGTGTTTCGAATGAGCCGAACTGGCCGAACCCCCCACTACGTTGCGCCTGGGCCTCCTTTCATACTTTCAAGGGGTCACCGACAGGTGGCAACGTAGACTAGAAGGGTAAAAATGGAAAAGGATGCGGTAGGTGCAGCTACCGCTACTGTGGACACAGTGCACCCTACCTAACTCTGACGGCAGGGGACAAGGGCATTAAATGCCTGTCTGAGTCTCCTAAACAGTGCAAAAAGTGACCGTTAGGAGCGCCACCGTTTGCCACGATGGCCTTCTCTTCATCTCCGCTTGCCACCGCGTACCCCTAGCTGCACGGCCTCCTGCCACGTGTGCTTGGGAGAGTCCTAGAGCGACACGTTAGCAGGTGTGCTGGAGCGTGGGCACGAAGTGGGGGTTTCCCGCGGCAAGCTCCTTGCCGCGGCCGTCGTCTTGTCGTGTTTGGGAGCTTGTTGCTCACCGGGCCTTGCCGGGACGCAGGGAGCGTCGCGGCAAGCTTTCTTGGTATGCCTTGAGTGGCCTTCCCGGCAAGCTCCTCTTGCCGGGGTCTTGTCTCTTCCCGGCAAGATCCTCTTGCCGGGGCCTGGGTTGGCCTTTCCGGCAAGCTCCTCTTGCCGGGGTCTTGTCTCTTCCCGGCAAGATCCTCTTGCCGGGGCCTGGGTTGGCCTTTCCGGCATGCTCCTCTTGCCGGGGCCTTGGTTGGCCTTCCCGGCAAGCTCCTCTTGTCGGGGCCTTGATTTGAGTACTTTGTTCTTGAATGGTCTTCACGGGAACCACGGAGGGTCTTGGCGGTCGCTCGGCAAGCCTTTGCCGCGGGTTGCTGCGACTGCCCGTGCACGAGTTCGGGATACTAGGGTATCCCTACTCTAGTACACCGACAGGTACCCGAGGATTGCATTGTATGGAAGGAGAATGTCAACGATGTCGAAGTCGATGGGCTCGGTGCGGTAGTTGTCGCGCTTGCCAAAGGTGACGGGGAGGCGGACCTGCCCGATCGGATGCATGGAGCCGTCGGTTACTCCTGAGAAGGCTTGGTAGGCTGAAGTTGGTGATACGGCACTTGGAGCCTGTTGAACATCTGGACAGAGAGAACACTGAGCCCTGCGCCGCCATCGATGAGCATCATGGTGACAAGCACGTTGCTGATGATGGACGAGCAGATCATAGGGAGCGCGCCAGCCATGGTCACGCACTTGAGTTGGTCGGAGCAGTCAAAGGTGATGGCGTACTTGGACCACCTAAGCGGGTGCATCACCTCGAGCTTTGGAAGGGCTGCATGCACCTCTTGCGCGAACTGCTTGAAGATGCGATGAGAGGCTGGGGCCTGGGAGCCGGCCAAGATTCAGGCGATGGCACGAGGCTCTTGGAAGCCCCCAACCCCCTCGTCCTGATGGTGGTCTTCGTTCCTTCTTGGCGGCAGCAGCAATGGAGGAAGACTAGCGTTGCCCTGAGGCCGATCCTCGCGAGGCTGATCCCTCCAGGCGCCCTCGCGAGGTTGACCTTGCCAGCGGTCCTCCCCAGGCTGGTCGCGCCACTCCTGACGATGGTCGCGGCCATCCCATCGTCCTCCACCTCGGCCTCCTCCATGACCGTAGCCTCGATTGTTGCGCTCGGGGCGACGACCAAGGCACCCGTCGCAGATGGCCCTGAGCTCCTGGCAGTCGTTGGTGTTGTTGCTGTGCACGTTATGGAAGACGCAAAACGGGTGGCTGCCCTTGGATGATTCTGGGTGATCGCAACAGTGCTTCATCTCTGGCTCAGCTGCGAGTACGACCAGTCCCTTGTGCTTCACGTCCTTGTCCTTGGCCTTCTTGTCTTCTAGGTCTGCGTCCGGGAGCTCGAGGAGGGAGAGGCATCCCTCTTCAGCTCTCGCACACTTGGTTGCCATGTTGAACATCTCCAGGGCCGTGCATAGGTCTCCGTGTATGGCGAGCTCTTCTGTCATCTTGACATCGCGGACGCCGTTGGTGAATGCCAATGATGGCTTCGTCCGACACCTTGGGAATCTTGAGGCGAACGCCATTGAAGCACTGGATGTACTTCTGCAGGGTCTCTCCTGGTTGTTGCTTGACACGTCACAGGTCACCCGCGGCCGGCGGGCGGTCGCGAGTGCCCTGGAAGTTGGTGATGAAACATTCCCTTAGCTCATCCCAGGAGGAGATCGAGCCCACGGGCAGGTTCAGGAATCAGGAGCGTGCGCCGTCCTAGAGGGCCATGGGAAACCAGTTCGCCCTGACCTACTCGTTGCCACTGGCCGCCCCAATGCTCAGCTCGTAGAGCTGCAGGAACTTAGTGGGGTCAGTGGTGCCGTCGCAGCGTGGAGGCAGGTCGGCTTGAACTTCCCTGGCCAGACAATGCCGCGCAACTCTAGAGTGAATGCGCGGCACCTCGCTGTAGTCACGAGATCCCTCCGTGGAGGTGGAGCCTGGTCTTGGTGTTCACGCACTGCCACCACAGGCCGCGCGCGGTCTTGGCGTGGTGCCGGGAGTGCACACGCATCTTCTTGCGGCAGCTGGACCACCTGGCAGCTTGCTTCATCGCGCACAGGCGCCTGACGCTATGGATCACGTCGAGGTGCCACCCGCCTTGGCTCTACGATGGTGTCTTTCCTTGGAGGCAGAGGAGGAGCCCCGTGAGCTGCATCTTCTGCAGCAGGTGGCAGTTGAGGCAGCGAGCGAGCTGGTGCAACAGAGTCCCCAGTAGCGCTGACAAGCTCGGCAATGCAGTCGAGCCAGCCCTTGTAGAGGTCGTCGACCGGGCGGTAGCGTAGGAGCTCGAGTGGCGTGTGCGTTTGCCGGGCCACGACGAGCGTGAGAGGACGAAGCAGTTGGTGTTAGCAACGGAGTGGCGGTGCGCCCATTGCGGCCCACGGATGGATGCAGTGAAGAGGCCTGTTGCTCATTGCCCGCGGGGCCCGTGGCGGTGTTCTCCACAAGTGACGGGGGTAGGTGAGGGCAGCCGTCGCCCGCCGGTGCTGTCTGAGCGACACAGGCGGCAAGGGCGGCCCGACGTCCAGCACGAGCTCGGCGCGCATCAGCCATGGAAGCGGTGGAGCGGTGGCGAGTAGATCCACGGAAGAGAATCTCTGATGCACCCCTACTTGGCGCACCAAATGTGGGATTATGGGTTCCGCAAACCCTTGAGAGATTTGAACTCTTTGGTGCATGAGAAGATCTCACTCTCCCCAGTCTGTCGGCTCGCTAATCTACCAGCCTAACGCGTCGAGCTCGAAGGAAATTGGACACATCACGTCTCCAATGTATCTATAATTTATGAAGTATTCATGCCATGTTTACAATAGTTTTATACAATTTTGGTATGATTTTATTAGAACTAACCTGGACTGATGCTGTTTTCAGCAGAACTACCGTGGTGTTGTTTTTGTGCAGAAATAAAAGTTCTCAGAATGCGCTGAAAGTCAACGGAGATTTTTTTTGGAAAATATAAAAAATACTGGAATGAAAATCTACCGAAGGGGAGTCCTGTGGGCACCACGAGGGTGCAGGGCGCCCCCACCCCCTGGGGCGCCCCCTGCCTCGTGGACTCTCCGTGGGGTCCCCTGACTTGTTCTCGACGCCAACCTCTCCTATAAATGCCCTAACCTCCAGAAAATAACCTAGATCGGAAGTTCCGCCAGCGCAAGCCTCTGTAGCCACGAGAAATCAATCAAGGCCTTTTCTGGTACCCTGCCGGACAGGGCCATCATCACCGGAGGCCATGGCGAAGGATCTTGGAGGGGCCATCATCACCATGAAGGCCAAGGACCAAATGGGGAAACTCTCCTCATCCAGGGGGGAGTCCATGGAGGAGGAAGCACAAGGGGGAGAACCTCTCCTCCTCTCTCTCGGTGGCGCCGGAGTGCCATCGGGAGGGGAATCATCTCCGCGGTGATCGTCTTCATCAACTCACCATCATAATCACCATTGTCATCTCTTTTACACTGTCCACTATCCCGCACCCCGCTATAATCCCTACTTGAACATGGTGCTTTATGCCACATATTATGATCCAATGATGTGTTGCCATCCTATGATGTTTTGAGTAGATTTCCTTTGTCATTGGGTTGATTGATGATCTTGATTGGTATGAGTTGTATGTTTTATTTTGGTGTGGTCCTATTGTTCCCTCCGTGTCGTGCAAGCGTGAGGGATTTCCGCTGTAGGGTGTTGCAATACGTTCATGATTCACTTATAGTGGGTTGCTTCAGTGACAGAAGCATAAACCTGAGTAAGGGGGTTGTTGCATATGGGATAAAGGGGACTTGATATGTTAATGCTATGGTTGGCTTTTACCTTAGTGATCTTTAGTAGTTGCGGATGCTTTCTAGAGTTACAAGCATAAGTGCATATGATCCAAGAAGAGAAAGTATGTTAGCTTATGCCTCTCCCTCATATGAAATTGCAATAGTGATTACCGGTCTTGTTAACAATTGCCTAGGACAATTCTGCACACCGACCCATCACTATTCCACACTCGCTATTTATAATTGTTAAGTAATATATTCTAACTCTATGATAATAGCACGTACTTTTATATTTTACCTCTTCGATATCATGCAAAGTTATCCTCTTCATACCCACAACGTAGTTTTATTTCTCGTTTCTAGTTGGAAGCAAACGTTCGGTGTATGAAGAGTCGTATCAGTGGCAGATAGGACTTGAGAGAATATTGATCTTGCCTTTATCTCCTTGTCCGTTCGACACTCCATACTTATCACTTCCACCATAAGTAACTGCAATGATGATTCCTTGCACTTGGGGATTATCAAGCTCTTTTTTGGCGCCGTTGCCGGGGAGCAATATCATGGGGTTGATATTCTCGTGTGTGCTTGTTTGCTTTCTTCACTAAGTAGATTTTTGTTTTCCCTTTTTGTTTTTTTTCTTAGTTGTGTGTGAAACATAAAAAAAATACAAAAAGGTTCACTTGCCTCATATTCCTAGAAAGTTTTTCAAAAAGAGAAGTGATTGGAAAGTTATGCATTGGAGAAGTCAGGGTCGACTTTGAACACTTGTGTTCATGCTCATGGAAACAATGTAGAATTTTTCATGGAAGTTTCTTTGAAAATAATTATCCCCTTATATATATCCATTGTATTATAAAAATAATGTGCCAAGCTTTGGTTTTAGGATGATTAGATTGCTTGTTTACTTTGTGCAGTACAAAAACAGAAACTTTGGGTGTAGCGTGTGAATTTACATTTTTTACTGGAAAGTCAAATGGGTCTGGAACTTTTTGCACATTACCTCTATACAAAATTTTTTAATTATCATATTTTTTTTAGAATTTTTGTAGTTACAAAAGTATACTAATTTTCCATATTACTACAGACTGTCCTATTTTTGACAGATTTTGTTTTCTATGTGTTGTTCGCTTATTTTGATGAATCTATGGGTAGTATCAGGGGGTATGAACCATGGAGAAGTTGGAATGCAGTAGATAAAGTGCTAATATGAAATTGGAATGGGTTTGCAACAGTACCTAAAGGTAGTGATTTTCTTTATTATACTAACGGATCTCACGAAGTTTTTGTTAAGTTTTGTTTGGATGAAGTGTTCGAAGAACGAGGAGTTACCGATGTGAGAAGAATAAACAGAGGCAAGAGTTCAAGCTTGGGGATGCCCAAGGCACCTCAAGTAAATATTTCAAGGATACTCAAGCATCTAAGCTTGGGGATGCCCCGGTTGGCATCCCATCTTTCTTCTTCAACAATTATCGGTATACCTTGGTTTTTGTTTTGTTCACATGATTTGTGTCCTTTGTGTTTATTTTTCTTTAGGAACCATGCTAGTATGACATAGCCCTTCGTTGATTTATAGAATGCTTCATGTGTGTCACTTATATCTTTTGAGTATGATCTTATAGAATGCTTTTTGTGCTTCACTTAAACCTTTTGAGTATGGTTTTATAGAATGCTTCGTGTGCTTCACTTATATATTTTGAGCTTGGATATTGGTTAGTCTGTATTAATTGTAGAATGCTCCATGAACTTCACTTATATTTTTTGGAGTATGAATAATACTATCATCGAAAGTGGGTTTGGAAGAGTGTCAACTTTAGAAATTAGTGATCCCACTATTTTGGAGGGTGTTGAATCTTAGTATGTTATTTATGAGACTTGCCGTGGAATTGTCACGTTAGATGTCCTAGTGAAAGGACTTAGTCGTGGATCCATCGCAACTAGGAAGCTTAAAGGGGTTAATCGGGACAAAGGACACAAGGTTTATACTGGTTCGGCCCCTTACGGTGAAGATAAAAGCCTACGATCCAGTTTCGAGTGGGATTGCTTATGACTCGATAACTAGGAAGCAGAATCGCTTGACCTAGCTCTCAATCTGATGTTTCTTGCTTGTCCCTCTTGGGGTGCCCTGACCCTCCTTATATAAGTTGAAGGGGCGGGTTACATGTGGAGTCCTATTAGGATTAGGACTAGTCTATTACAAGTGGAGTCCTAGTATTGCTTCCTTTGTAAGGGAATATTCCTTACGCTTTCCTCTTAAACCGGCCCACCATAATAAGAGCCGGCCTTCTGGGCCTTGGGCCTAGTCCTTTAACTGACCCGCTGTTGGGGCCATTAGTGAGTTGCCAGGCTCGTGAGTCGTCAGACCAGTGAACCGCCAGACTCGTTAGTCGCCAATCCTCCGGTGGGTTACCGATGAAACGCCAAGTCCCAGCCGGGTCATAAATCCGGCCGGGTCATACCGCGGGGTATATCCCCGACATTAGCCCCTAGTTTCATTTGGATTTATCCATGTTAAACTGATCCTGTAAAATAAACACAAGAACAAACTTAACAGGTTATGCTCCGGGTTAAATATTCTTGTAAGACGGCACCTGAATATCCTTAAGTCCTTGTCATTTCCTTCTTAATACGTATCTATGATCTCATATCAAATCTCCTTTAGCGGATATGTTCAATCTTTGCCAATGCAAAAAATCCAGGCACTTCTTCTGAAAAATCCGGGTCAACAGACCAGCTTTATAATCAATTTGCTGACATTGTTTTCTTGTAGAAAAAATATTATAAAGAATAATCCATTTGACTTGGCTTCCAATGCTCTAGCTTGACAGAAATATTGGTCTTGAAATACTCCTCTGATTTTCAGCCGGCTTAAAGATGTAAAATTTGCCGGTTTATCATCGCCAAAACTGCCGGGTTATAAAACACATGATGCCGGGTCATAACTGTTGCAGACGCCGGGTCATGTAATTAATATTATTGAGTTATTCAGGCCAAGACTGATAATATGATCCTTGACTTACTCAAAACTGATAACTTTGGAGATATTCCTTCCTTATATGCATATTACCTGTAGCCCCCAAGTCTTAAGAGGAGAACACAGTGATAGCTTAAGACATGCTTCAATGTAAATGTTGCAACTTTGAAGAAATCCAGATTGTTCATCTCAATCATTAGTCAAAACCGAATATTCCACATATGTAGCCCCCCAAGTGCCGATTTGCAGCAACTTGGGACTTGTAATTGCCTTATACTCATAAAAACTTCACCCAGTGTAGCCCCCAAGGGCTGGGTCATTATGTAATAATGAGCAGGGACTTTATAAATATGATCATGTAGACTTGAACAACAACGTGCAGCCCCCAAGGGACGGTTCAGTAAGATAATATTGAGCTGGGACTTTATATATACTTTTTTGAAAAGAACATCATATGATGTAATCCCATCATGGGGCTTGAACCCACGTCCACAAGGTTAAGAGCTTTGTGCTTTACCAACTGAGCAGTGGACCCTTGAATATGGATTAAGACTTGTGTACCTTGAATTATTGATAGGAGCAATCAGTAACCCCCAAGGGCCGGATCATTACAATGTGATGAGCTGAGTCTTCAATAAGGTGATCAAAAAATGACTTTGCATTAGCCCCCAAGTGCCATGGTGCATGTTGGCAGTGACATGGGACTTGCATATTTGATGTAATCTCAATTTCAATAATGTACCCCCAAGTGCCGGGTCATAAGCCTGCAGCGACTCGGGACTATTCCTTCCATTGTAGAATAAATAATATCCATTAACAAGATAATATCCATTGCGCGAAAGCGACTTTGAAAAACCTCAATCAGAATATTGGTTATTGATAACCATGATAAAAATCCAGCCATGTCGGCTATTAAAGATTTGAATAATATAACCCGGTTTTGAAAATCGAATCCAGCACACAAACAACTCACAAGTGCCCTGGTGGTTTACCGCAGGGCGGGTCATGATGCCCAGTATAAATCCACTAGTAACCATAGAGGTCCATAACTAGGGCCGATTTAAACATAATCATGTATAAACAATATCATACCTGTGATATTGAATTGTACTGCCGGTTTATGTGACATGTGCAGTAAGGGTGATAACCCAAAACTTAAAAGCCAAACCTTCCAAGTATTTATGATTGTCATATGTTGGCGACTTATCATCGAAAGTCAAGTCGGGTTAATCGAAACCACATTTATACTGAGATCTGAACAAAAAAGTCTCAAGACAAAACCAAAGATTGTTTTTAAAAACTTAAACCAAATGAAAAAAAATCAAGGCTTATGATTCGAATATGATTAGTAAACCGTTCCAAAGGGGTTAAGCTAGGATTCGAGTACGATCATGTAGCCCCCAATGGTTTTGGCGTTGCGCCGATCAAGAGGGTACCGACAGCTATGTTCTCTTTGGTTCGAATACGACCTATGTTTGAACAGGAAGCCCCCAAATGACCTTGAGAGCTTTTTAACGACTCTGGTTTGAATACGATCAAAGTCAGACACAGAAGGGGTTAAGCTATGA
Organism: Triticum aestivum; assembly: GCF_018294505.1. Taxonomy (NCBI): domain Eukaryota; kingdom Viridiplantae; phylum Streptophyta; class Magnoliopsida; order Poales; family Poaceae; genus Triticum; species Triticum aestivum. The sequence goes on along the minus strand of NC_057813.1, from coordinate 320,792,589 downwards.
TTCGAATATGATCAAGAAGCCCCCTAGTGGGTTTGGTATTGCGCCGATTAAGAGGGTGCCGACAGCTATGTTCTCTTTGGTTCAAATACGACCTATGTTTGAATAGGAAGCCCCCAAGTGACCATATAAATTTTAGCATTGCGCCGATCAAGAGGGTACCGACAGCTATGCTCGATGAGCAGGAAGCCCCCAAGTGACCATAATAAGATAAGTTGTAAGGCAGGATACCCATGTTTGAACCACGCATCATGGCAGCAAGTTCTCTTTGGCAACCTTCAATTTTTCTGAGAACTCGAACTTGTGAGAGACTAATTCTTTTTGAATAGGAACTTTAAACCGGATTTGAAAGCTTCAAACTTTGTGGGAGACAGATTGTCCTTGAACCGGATTGTGAACCGGATATTGAGAATTTCAAAGCTTTGTGGTAAATAAGTTTCCCTTGAACTGGATTTTGAACCAGAATCCTCATTTTGAGCCGGAAATCTTCTGACGGCCTTTCAATTTTCACCAATATGGTGGTAGCCTCCGGGACCGGGTTATCTTCCCTCCAATGACCCGGAGTTCTTGAATTCATTAAAACTTGGCCAATTCCGCAGACTCATGTCATCGTAGCCCCCTAGTCTTAAGACGACTAGAGGAGTTGTCTTGAGATTCTCCATATTTGACCGTGATATAAACCGGCTTATAACTGAACAGCAGAACGTTGCAATATGTTGAAGTTGGGCGGGTTATAAATGACCCCATATGATTTGTATCAATAATCTGGCCAATGGTTCATCCCAGCTGGCTGTTGAAGTTAATCAAACTGTATTGACGTCAATTTGTACGCCTATCCAATGAGCCATCCGGTGGAGGCAGAGGCTGACACTATATCATGAATTTCTTTAGAGCTGTTGGAATAGACCGGGCAGCAGGACGAGCGACTTGCGCACACACGTTAAGCAACTTGCGTGCACAAGTGCGGGCCGGTGTGTTGATCTAGACAGGACCACGAGAGTCAGATGGTAAAGATGACCACAGTATCAGAGGCGACACAGACAGATGAGTCGGCCGCGGTGTTATAAGCCGGTGCGGACGGGCGAGCCAGCCGCGTCGTGCTGATGTAGACTAGGCCACAGAGGCTGCGGCTTGCACATATATTAATTGAGCATTATTGCATGGTCAGACGCTTGCGTCTAATAACGATGGCGCAAGCTATATATCCCTGACACGATCAGCTTTCTTGCTGTGAACAATTGTCCTGCATCAAAAATATTGCAAGCCAGAGTAATTGTTCTTTTATAAAAAAACAATACATGCTAAAACATAAATCTGGATGAACATCACCTGGTTTATCCAGACATAGGGATCGAAGCAAAATTCCTCATGCAGTTTTAACGGGCCTTGAAGGATATGCCTAAATAGTACTTTTTTGGACATCAAGATGTAATTGCTTTGGCCTTTTGCTAATCATATCAGCTTTGGCTGATTCCTTTATGCACCATCCGAGCCTTTGACCTCTCCTTCCATTTTTTAATCCAACTTCACATCCGACTCGCGAACAGCCGGCCTCCCGTCTCTTCCTCCTCCATTTGTCTGCTGGTCTCACGAACGCAGCAGTGGGCGCGGCGGGCGACCGGCGAAGCAGGAGTAGCAAACCAGCAAAAAATGGAGCAAGAGAAAAACACGGCAGCCTGCAGCACGCCAGGCCGGTATGGATAGAAGGCGCCGGCGGCTTGGAAGAGAGCACGAGGCAAGGGGTGGAGCCCGCGGGAGTGGCGGCTTAATGTGAGGCCGATGAAACCGGGGCGGGTTGAAACCAACGGCTGCTCACGGCAGCTCGTGCAGAAGCCGGGCGAGGACGAGGCCTCAAGGGCGGCTCAACGGCAACCGTGGTGTGGCAAAGCCAATAGGCGGTTTGGCCAAGTGCAAAGGTGATGGAGCTTGGAATGAGCCGGCTTAGCACGAGGTTGGTGAAGTGGTGCCGTGATCCCCGACGGGGGAGGTGGCGACGTAAGCCGGCAACGTGGTCGGCAAAGTAGGCCACGACAATGACGGCGATTGTTCTGGGCGGCTCTTGGCGGAGGCAGCACTCAAGCGGTGACTCAGAAACAACAAGCAACTTGGCGGCGGTGACTCATGGTAGCAGGGCAGGTTCAGAACCGATGATAGGGCCATGCTCAAGGTGGAGGTGAAGCCGAGGCCGGCTCGTGGCCGGACTAGCTGGGGCGACTCAGCGTGACCTTGGCGGCGACTCGGAACAGAGACAGGTGAGGCAGGCGGCAAAGTGCATCTGAGCCAGCGGCGGGTTGGAAAGCGTTGGCGCAGCAGGAGCCGCGGCCATGCAACCGTCGGAGGGACGCCCAGCCATGGTGGCTCAGGAATAAAAAATCAATGGGCGAATCAAGTCCGTGGCCTCATCCACTTCCATCGATGGTCGTTCAGAGATCAAAATTGAATCAGTATTCACCAAGGCCTGTAAAACATGCGGTGATAGCTTGCCCCTGATGGATCTTCCTTGTCCTCACCTGAGAGACTTGTGAACTTACATAGTAGCTTTTTCCTTCCATAATTCTTGAATTAACCTCCCCATAGCTTTCTTGTAGCAATTGGAGTTGGCCTCTAGTGATGTACTAGTACTTTGAAAACATCAGGGTTGATGCTTGATGCGATGGAAATAATGTGCTTGTCTGCACCTCTTTGATTGGATGCAAGGGTTCCATTGTTGCTTCGGTTGATGACCATGGGACTGTATGCAGAGGCAACAACTCGGCGATTCTAGTTTCAATGCATCACCAGGCCACACGTGATGGTGTACACGGTGCAACCCTAAATTTTCATGATCTTTAATCCTTGACTTAGCGCCGGCTCTTATTCATCCGGCAATCGCGAGCCTCTTGATCCCTAGAAGAGATCCCTCCAAGAACTCATCACCATCATGCGCAAGCCCCATGGTGGGCGCCAACTGTCGTGGAATTGTCACGTCAGATGTCTTAGTGAAAGGACTTAGTCGTGGAGCCATCGCAACTAGGAAGCTTAAAGGGGTTCATCGGGACAAAGGACACGAGGTTTATACTGGTTCTGCCCCTTACGGTGTAGGTAAAAGCCTACGATCCAGTTTTGAGTGGGATTGCTTATGACTCGATAACTAGGAAGCATAATCGCTTGACCTAGCTCTCAATCTGATGTTTCTTGCATGTCCCTCTTGGGGTGCCCTACCCCTCCTTATATAAGTTGAAGGGGCGGGTTACATGTGGAGTCCTATTAGGATTAGGACTAGTCTATTACAAGTGGAGTCCTAGTCTTGCTTCCTTTGTAAGGGAATATTCCTTACGCTTTCCTCTTAAACTGGCCCACCATAATAAGAGTCGGCCTTCTGGGCCTTGGGCCTAATCCTCTAACTGACCGGCTGTCGGGGCCATTAGTGAGTTGCCAGGCTCGTGAGTCGTGAGACTAGTGAATCGCCAGACTCGTGAGTCGCCAATCCTTCGGCGGGTTACCGATGAAACGCCAAGTCCCAGCCGGGTCATAACTCCGGTCGGGTCATATCGCGGGGTATATCCCCGACAAGAGTGGATTTGGAAGAGTGCCAACTTTTGTTAGTAATGATTCCACTATTTCAGAAGAGGTTCCAATTGATTATGAGAACAAATTTGCTATCTATGATAATTATTGTGATGATATGTATGCTATAAAGAAATATGTTAACCATGAAACTTGTCATCATGATTTCAAGTTTTAATTGGATTGTGCCTCACATGATAGTTATTTTGTTGAGTTTGCTCCCACTATTCCGAATGAGAAGAATTTTGCTTATGTGGAGAGTAGAAAAATTTGTATGCTTGTAGATCATGAAGAGAATGCTTTATGTGATGGTTATATTGTTGAACTCATTCATGATGCTACTGAATTTTTTATGCAGGAGGAATACATGCTTGTTAGAGTTGCAATAAATCAAGTTTCATCTCTATATGCCTAAAGTTTTGAAGTTATACTTGTTTTGCCTTCCTATGCTAGTTGATTCTTGTTCCTATATATTGTGTGCTCACAAAATCCCTAGGAAGAAGAAGTGGGTTAGATTTAAATGTTCTAGTCATATTCTTCATGATGCTCTCTTTATGTTTCAGTTCTTATCTTTTATGTGAGCATCACTGAAATCATCATGCCTAGCTAAAAGGCATTAAAGAAAAGCGCTTATTGGGAGGCAACCCAATTTTATTTTTGTTCTTTGATTTTTGCTCCTGTTTAGTAATAAATAATCTTCTAGCCTCTGGTTAGATATGGTTTTAAGTTTTAATTAGTGTTTGTTCCAAGTAGAACCTTTGGGAAGACTTGGGTGAAAGTTAATGCGATCTTGCTGTAAAAAACAGAAACTTTACACTCACGAGATTAGCTGTCATTTTTTACAGAAGAGTGCTTTTGAGTTGATTATTTTTGCATAGGATTAATAGACAAATTCCTCACGTCCACCTGTTTATCTCAGAATTTTTGGAGTAGCAGAAGTATGGTTGATGTTCAGATCATTACAGATTGTTCTGTTTCTGACAGATTCTGTTTTCATTGCATAATTTGCTTGTTTTCTAGTTTCTATGGCTTATATTTCTCAATATAAATTTTAGAAATGATATGGTACAGTAGGAATTGTGTGAGAAAAATTGTGAATCTTGTCTTTTATAGTACCAAAGCGAATGGTTTACTCTTTATCATACTAACCCATCTCACGAAGTTCCGTTAAGTTTTGTTTGATTGAAGTTTTCAAGTTTTGGGTGAGATATCGATATGAGGATAATAAGGAGTGGAAGGACCTAAGCTTGGGGATTCCCAAGGCACCCCAAGGTAACATTCAAGGAATACTCAAGCGCCTAAGCTTGGGGATTCCCCGGAAGGCATCCCCTCTTTTGTCTTCAAAACTATCGGTATACCTTACTCGTAGGTATATTTTTATTCATCACATGATATGTGTTTTGCTTGGAGCGTATTTTAAATTTTACTTGCAGTTTGAATAAAATCATTGGATCTGAAATCTTAAATGAAAAAGAATCCTCCCATGGTCAGTTAATTATTTGACTACTCAGTGTTCTTCACTTATATCTTTTTGGAGTAGTTTGTCATTTACTCACGTGCTTCTCGTATATCCAATTAGTAAATGATTGAATGAATTGAATATCATAAATCTGAATTTATATATGTTTCATATGCTTATACCATGGGGACTAATGACGTCACACATAATAAGTATAGGTGGTAAATTTATTGAAAGTTAGCAAACGCAGAATTGGTCACTTGAACAATTCATGAAAGAATATTAAAGGAAGAGAGACTTCACATATAAATATACTATCTTGGACATCTTTCGTAATTGTGAGCACTCATTAAAAGTTAATGGGTTATCTTCTCCTATATCCGAAACATTATATTGTCTTGGATCATCCAACATGTTGAGCTTGCCTTTCCCTCTCATGCCAGCCAAATTCTTTGCACTAAGTAGAAATACTACTTGTGCTTCCAAACATACCTTAAACCAGTTTTGCCATGAGAGTCCACCATACCTACCTATGGATTGAGTAAGATCCTTCAAATAAGTTGTCATCGGTGCATGCAACAAAAATTGCTCCTTAAATATGTATGATCTATATATTAGTGCGAAGAAAATAAGCTTTATACGAACTTGTGACGGGGAAGAAATAAAAGCGACAGACTGCATAATAGATGTCTTTATCACAAGCGGCAATATAAAGTGACATTCTTTTGCATTAAGATTTTGTGCATCCAACCATAAAAGCACACGACAACCTCTGCTTCCCTCAGCGAAGGGCCTATCTTTTACTTTTATCTTCTACCCTTATACAAGAGTCATGGTGATCATCACCTTTCCTTTTTACACTTTTTCCTTTGGCAAGAACTTTGTGTTGGAGCGATCCGGATATATATATATATATATATATGTATATATATATATATAGGACAAATGTTTATTACAAGTAGTGGTAGTTACCACCACTTGCGTTTTGTATGTTGTATGTAGTATCTGTCGAAATCGAGAGTATGTATGTGTAGTATGTAGTATATAACAATGATTAGGTAGTATATATACTAATTTTTAGGTAGTATGTATCATGTTTTGAGTATGCTATTTTTTACGTACAAATATGTACACATTTTATAAATATAACAAAAACTATGGGTTCATATGCAATTTTTTCATGTAATTTGCTTTGAAATATCTTAGATATAGTATATGAACATATTTAAAATAATAAAATAGTATATATAGTACCACATGGTAGTATATGAGACATATGGGGTAACTACCACTGGGTGGTAGGATGGATTTTCCCTATATATATATATATATATATATATATATATATATAGAGAGAGAGAGAGAGAGAGAGAGAGGCAATGAAGAACACCAGTCGAGAAGACTGAGGAGATTGCAAAGTTGAAGAATTGGAAAATTGAAGAATTTGCAAAAATGAAGAAAAACTCAAATTTGAAGATTTTCAACTTTGGTTGGTGGCGTAACCCACAGTATAAGAATGATGATTTCAGGCACTGTGTACAATTTTTGTAGGGTTTTGAGAATCAAATTCTCCATTAATTTATTCACAGTTAGAGGGTTAGTCTTTATTGATTGTAGAAAACGTTACTTCGTGTGTTGCACATCGAAGTCATCAATTTTGCATAAGTGTTAGGATGTGTGTCCTTTCAAAGGACATTCAAAGATCATAAGATATTGAGTTCACACTACAACTTGCTAAATCTCTTCTCATCCAAGGGCTCTATGAAGATATCTGCCAGCTGATCTTCAGTCTTCACGTGGTCCATGGAGATGTCGCCCTTCAACACAAGATCACGAAGGAAATGATGAAGAATCTGGATGTGCTTTGTCTTTGAGTGCTGAACTGGGTTGTGAGCAATCTTGATGGCACTCTCATTGTCGCAGTAGAGTGGCACATTCTTCACATTGATGCCATGGTCCTTCAGGGTTTGTTTCATCCATACCAATTGAGCGCAGCAAAAACCAACATCAATGTACTCAGCTTCAGCAGTATAGAGTGATACACAGTTCTGCTTCTTCGATGAGCAACATATCAATGATCGTTCGAGGAAATGACATGTGCCTGATGTTGACTTGTGATCCAAGTGTTGTTGGGATACCATAATCCGAGTGTTGTTGGAAATGACATGAGCAGCATAGTCAGAGTCAGAATATCTAATGAGATCAAAAGCCGAGCCCTTGGGATACCATAATCCAAGTGTTGGAGTGTGAGCTAGATATCGAAGAATATGTTTCACAGCCTTGTGGTGTGATTCCGTTGGTGTAGCTTGAAATCGGGCACACATGCAAACACTAAGCATAATATCTAGCCTAGATGCACATAGATACAATAAAGAGCCAATCATGGAGCGGTATACCTTTTGATCGAAGTGTTTACCATTTTCATTGGTGCATAGATGGCCATTTGTGGGAATAGGAGTTTTGACGCCTTTGCAATCTTGCATGTCGAATTTCCTCAACACATCCTTGAGGTATTTCTCTTGAGATATGAAGATGATGTTGCGTTGTTGATGAATTTGAAGACCTAGAAGAATTTCAATTCTCCCATCATAGACATTTGATATTCTTCACTCATCATATAGGCAAATTCGTCACTGTAATGTTGGTTAGTACAACCAAAGATAATATCATCAACATATATTTGGCACACGAATAATTCATCATCATATGTTTTGGTGAAAAGAGTTGGGTAAAGTGAACCGGGTTTGAAACCTTTCTTCATGAGGAATTCCGTCAAAGTATCATACCACACCCGAGGGGCTGCTTGAGGCCATAGAAGGCCTTATTGAGTCTGAAGACACGGTCAGGAAGATTTGGATCCTCAAACCTGGTGGTTGAGCAACATATCCTTCTTCCTCAAGCTTACCACTGAGGAATGCACTTTTCACATCCATTTGATATAAGATGATATTATGATGATTAGCATAAGCAAGCAATATGCGAATAGCCTCAAGTCTAGCAACAGGTGCAAAAGTTTCATCGAAATCAATTCCTTCAATCTGTGTGTAGCCTTGAGCTACAAGACGAGCATTATTCCTCACCACAAGGTCATTTACATCTTGCATGGTGTGGTAGATCCATTTTGTGCTGATGATATTGTGTTTGTGTGTGTCTGGTCGCTTGACAGGCTCCCACACGTTGTCGAGCTCGAATTGATGTAATTCCTCTTGCATAGCTTGAATCCACTTAGGCTCCAGAAATGCCTCATCAACTTTGGTGGGCTCTGTGATAGAGACAAAAGCACAATGCCCACAAAAGTTAGACAAATGTGAAGCTTTTGAGTGTGTGAGAGGACCCGGTGCATTGACGTCGTCAATGATTATCTCAATATGCACTTCACTTGCAACGCAAGGATAAATAGGTTGACGACTTTGATTTGGCTCAACATTTTCTTCAGAGCCATTTCCTTCAGGTGCACCAGCATGATTTTCTTCATGTTCTAGAATGACTTCTTCAGCAGATTCTTTAGTGGGCATGACATCCTTAGTAGCCTTGAAGTTGATGGATTCCTCAGGTGACATTTCATCTAGCATAGGAGGTAGGTGGTCTCTTTGCTATCTGTTAGTTTCATCGAACCACACATCTACAGTTTCAACAACCTTGTCGTGATAGGTGTTGAAGACTCTATAGGTGTGCGTGTCCTTTCCGTAACCAAGCATAAAACCTTCATGTGCTTTCGGTGCAAATATAGAATTGTGATGAGGATATCTAATCTAGCATTTAGCACTGAATACTTTGAAATAACTCACATTAGGATTCATGTCAGTGAGGAGTTCATATGAGGTCTTTTCGAAGAATTTGTGAAGATATACCCTATTGATGATGTGGCATGTAGTATCAATAGCGTCAAGCCAGAAACGAGGAGGTGTCTTGTATTCATCTAGCATAGTGCGAGCCATCTCAACAAGAGTCATGTTCTTGTGCTCCATGATGCCATTCTGCTGAGGAGTATAAGGGGCAGATAATTCGTGAGTAATACCAACTTCATCAAGATAGTCATCAAGACCAGTATTCTTGAACTCGGTCCGATTATCACTCCGGATATGCTTGATCTTCACACCGAAGTTCATGGATACTCTTGAGGAAAATCGTTTGAAGACTTCCTGCACTTCAGTTTTGTAAGTGATGATTTGCACCCATGTGTAACGAGAATAATCATCAACAATAACAAAGCCATATAGAGACGCTGCATTTGTGAATGTGGCATAATGAGTAGGGCCAAAGAGATCCATGTGAAGTAATTCAATGGGACGAGAGGTGGTCATGATAATCTTTGAGGGGTGCTTGGCTCTGGTCATCTTTCCAGCCTCACAAGCCCCACAAATATGATCTTTAAGGAATTTGACACCCTCGATGCCAATAACATGCTTCTTGTTCGCAAGTGCATGCAAGTTCCTCATGCCAGCATGACCAAGTTGTCGATGCCATAACCAGCCTTCTGAAGCTTTTGCAAGTAGACATGTGGTAGGCTGTGGTCCAGCAGAGAAAGCAACAATATACAAGTCTCCTCTCATAATGCCTACGAAGAGTTTGGAATTGTCAGATTCCATTAGCACAAGACAACAATTTTTGCCAAAGACGACAACCATATCAAGATCACAAAGCATTGAGATAGACATGAGATTGAATCCTAAGGACTCGACAAGCATGACTTTGTCCATGTGTCTATCCTTTGAGATTGCAACCCTATCTAGACCCAATACCTTGCTTTTGTCTTTGTCAGCGTAGGTGATATGCTTTAGATGAGATGGAGATAAAGCAGTGTCCATCAATAGATTACTGTCACCGGTCATGTGATTTGTACATCCACTGTCGAGGACCCACTTAGTAGCTTTGGGTTGTTCATCCTGTAGATGAATTAGTGCAACTTACAAACCCATATACTTCATTAGTGAAGAATATGACATCAATTTCATCATATTGAATTTCATCAAGCAGTACAATAGATATAGCAGTATGAGGACGTGAGAAATGAGTAATTCATTTCTTCATGATTAGCTTGCGTCCTTTCAAGCATATTCAGGTCTCTAGCAAATTCTTCAGACGATTAAGTTTGTCTAGAGATCTGACCCTGCACAAGAGATTAGTTCTTTTTCTTCACCCTCCCCCGTCTGGAGGGGTGTCAAAGAGTTCATCATTCTGCGAGCTCCATAAGATAAAGGTGGCATTGAATCCAATGCACTTTGTTTCACAGAAGAGGGGTTCGAGTAAGCATATGAATAAGCAAAAAAAATTTGAGGACTTATGAACGTAATGATTTGAAGAATAATGCACATATTCATAGCCTTTAGACTTTCCCTACGAAACAGAAGTGTTAGCACGATGATGTTCATATGAGGATTTGGATCTATATGAGGAATTTGATCTAAATGAAGAATTTGGTCGATATGAGGACTTGGATCCATATGAAGATTTTGATCCATATGAAGAATTTGATCTGGGATTCCTATTCTTCATAGGTGGTGTCATGAGGACATTCACCAAAAGACTTTCAAGGCACTTTGTGGGAACCCAGATTTTCTTCATAGGGGGACCATTCCTGCAGCTAGTTCCAACATATCGAGCAAATACTTCACCATTCTGATTTTTGAACAGTTTATTGTTGGAGTCAAATGACTCATCAGAGGAACATGAAGATTCACAAGTAAAGCTAGATAAAGTGGATGGATCTGCGGGAGGTCCTTTCACAACAACCCATGAAGTTTTGGGATACTACTCAGGTTTCCACTCGGTCCCATCAGCATTGAGTTTCCTCTCAAACGCAATACACTCTTTCCTAGGGTTCTTTTCAAGATCTACTTTTTGAGCACATCACAAAGAGTCTGATACCCTTTGAGGCTTTTGTGTATGCCTGTCACATACAATTCCTTCAACCCTGCATTATCGTCAGTGATGCTTGTGGTATCCTCAGATGATGAATTTGTGACCACAAAGACAATTGAACAATTTGCAGTAATAGAAGCATTTGAACACTCAGGTGAAGAATTAGTAGATTCTCTCTCAATGCATTTCAAACATGGTGGAATGAATTCTTCCTGAGCGGAACTGATCTATTGAGCTAGCAATGAATCATTTTCCTTCTGAAGATTTTCATAACTTACCCTGAACTTCTCAAGATCTTGCTTTCTTTGAAGAAAATTCATAAGAAAGCTTCTCATGATCGGCTAAGAGAGAGTTATGATGACTCTGAAGATTATCAAACTTAGACTGAAGTCGCTGAACATTATCAGTCAGAGTATGAGTTCGATCCAATTCCTCACCCAACAGGTCATCGCTTTTATCTAGCAGATTTTGAACCTTTTCCAAAGCCTTTTGTTGTTTCACAGCAATCTTAGCAAGTTTGGAATTGCTTGGTTTCAGATTATCATCGGATTTATCCTCACTAGATTCAGAGGGGGAATGTTTGAGTACCTTGGCTCCTTTTTCCATGAAGCAATAGGTGGGAGCGTAGTCATCGACGCTGTCATCAGCAGTGTTGGGGAGGTCATTTTATTCAGCATTGAAGATGGACTTGCTGACGTAAGTGGTAACAAGGGCTAGGCTCACCACACCAGAGTATGACTCCTCATATTCCTCCTCTTCCACATTTTCCTCAGATTCAGCTTTAGAGTCCATTTCCTTGCCAATAAATGCCCGAGCCTTTTTGGAACTGCTCTTCTTGTGAGATGAAGACTTTGAAGATTTCTTCTTCTTCTTTGAGCCATCAGAACTGTCATCCTTGTACTTCTTCTTCTTTGATTCCTTCTCCCACTAAGGAAAATTAGTAATGTCGTGACCAGGTTTCTTGCATTTGTGGCAAGTCCTCGTCTTGTAATCGCGGGATGAGGAATCCGAACTCATGTCATCACTTCTTGAAGATTTTTCAAAGTGACCACGCCTTGAGAACTTATGGAATTTCCTCGCGAGCATTGGTAGCTCCTGGCTTAGTTCTTCAGGATTACCAAGGCTGCTACCAGAATCCTGACCTTCAGATTCAGAGACTGCCTTGGCCTTCAGTGCGTGTGATCTTCCATAGCTTAGCCCATAGAGGTGTCTCTTCTCAGCAAGCTGGAACTCATGAGTATTTAGACTCTCGAGGATATCAACAGGATCAAGTGACTTGTAGTCTCCACGTTCTTGAATCATCAGTGCAAGAGTATCGAACGAGGAATCAAGTGATCTCAGCAATTTCACCACCTCATGGTCGGTGATGTAAGTGGCACGAAGTACTTGAAGAGAATTTGAGATGTCAGTGAGGCGATCAAAGGTTTGCTAAACATTTTCATTGTTGAGTCTTTTGAAGCGATTAAAGAGATTGCGAAGAATGTCAACTCGGGAGTCACATTGAGTAGAGAGTCCATCGTTGACTTTGGATAGCATGTCCTAGATAAGCTTTGCTATTTCCAAAGCACTCACTCTGCCATATTGTCCTTTACTCAGTTCGCCACATATGATATGCTTCGCTTGAGAGTCGAGTTGCTTGAATCTCTTCACATCAGCAGCATTCACCGACGGAGTGATAGAGGGAACACCATTTTCCACAACATACCAGAGATCATTGTCAATTGCCTCAAGATGCATGCGCATCTTATTCTTCCATTAGGGGTAGTTCGTCCCATCGAAGGTAGGACACCCAGCCGAGACCTTGATCATTCCAGTAGTCGACATAACTAAAACTCCAAGTGGTTAAACCAAAATCACATAGAACAAGGGAGTACCTTGCTCTGATACCAATTGAAAGTGCGTTATATCGACTAGAGGGGGGTGAATAGGCAATTTTTACAAATTTGTCACTGAGGAAATTCTAGGTGAGGAAATTCCTAAGCAACGACACACTAGCAGCAGAATAAGTACTCAGGTACAAGCATGATAGAGCAATAGCATAGTCATCATGATGAAATGAAAACAAGCACAGAGTATAGGTAGCGTGAAAACAGGATAAGCAGGCTGAAGACAAAGTGACTGAAGAAATAGGGTTGAGGAAATAGAGAAAGTCTTCAGTGAAAGTCTTCAAACATTAATGATCAGGTTCATCAACACATGAATGACGAAATGAAAGAGTTGAGGAAATAGAACCAGTAGCTTGGTGAAGACGATGCTTTGGTAGACTAGTTCTGCTGTGACAATTGTACGTCTGGTTGGAGCGGTTGGGTATTTAAACCTGAGGATACACAGTCCTCACCGTATTCTCCTTGATCTAAAGTCACACAGACCTCGCCCAATAACTCGTGGTAAGTCTTCAGGTGACTTCCAAACCTTCACAGACTTGGTCACTTGGCGATCCACAATTCCGCTTGGACGCTCTAGAGCATGACGCCTAACCGTCTGGAGGATGCACGATCCTCAAAGATAACAAGCATCGGTTCTACACAGGAACAATCTCTTCAGTGATGCTCAATCACTTTGGGTTGTAGGTGTTTGGGTTTTCCTCACTAGGTGATTTTCTATCGAAGTCCTCGGAGGATGGTATGCTCTCAATGACAAGTGTCAGTTTCTCTCGGAGCAACCAACCAACTAGTGGTTGTAGGGGGCGGCATTTTGGACAGCTGGCGCGTAGCACATCAACGGTCAGAAATTGGAGCTATCAAATTCCTCAGGGCTATCGTGTTCCTCACTTGTAGGCAATCTAAACTGGCGAATTCCTAACTCCTCAGTCAAAAAAATTCCTCAGAGAACAGAAGATCTTCGTCTCTGCCATTGAAGAAATTGACTGAACTATATGAGATTTCCAAAGGCTTCACTCGAAAGTATTGGGTAGGTGTGGGCTTTGAGATGAGCATCACTTGGAAAGTGTTTCCTTAGTATTACCTCAACCCCCTTTAATAGTATGGTGTTTCCTATGACTCAAGAAAGACAAAATGAAACTACAAAAACAAAAGTCTTCATGCTTCATAGTCCTCGCATGAATATCCAAGTCTTCAACGTCACACCAATTTCCTCACTTTCAAAGTATTCAAGAAAACCAAAGTCTTCAACTGAAGACATACATTTTTAGGGGTCGACTTTCATCGTAAATATCAAACTCCTCATAGACTTATAGAGCCTGTCTACACTCACAAACACATTAGTCCCTTAACCTATAAGTCTTCAATACACCAAAATCACTAAAGGGCACTAGATGCACTTACAAGATGACTGTTTCTCTACTACTCATTGTTGAGGAAATCGTTAACAGGTAGCTGCTCGGTTAGCTGGCGAGTAGGGGATTAATAGGCTAATCGGCAAGTTAATCGTCCATTTAATCAATTAATCAGACGATTTATCGGTTTATCGTCTACTCGGTGACCCTACGAGTAGGGATTAATCGGCAAGTCAACTGGTTAATCGGACAAATTCTTGAACAGGGCTACTACTAGTGTTCGAGCGGCCTAAACTACATGTGAAGTGCCTCCCTACTACCAGTGTGTTCTGTTTCGATAGTAACATTCAGATTCCACAGTAAATTTCTATTTTGACAGTTAAGTTCAGAGTCAACAGTTTTTAACTTATCTGTTGTAGTCGGGTGTTTTTTGGTGATGTAAATTTTACTTCTATCACTTTTTGGTAATGTATTTTACATCATCTATTGGAGATGCTATTAGAATCCCACTTGCCTCGACATCTTACGGCTTGCAGAGCTGCTCTGACGACGGAACCATCCATCACAATAGAACAGTACCCTGAACGCCGCCTACAGATGCCTCAGATCTTCCTCCACACCTCCGACAACCACCTCTGCCGCAACTTCTTCAGCGACCAACCCAATGACGCTGAGGTCGAAAAGGCTACGCCAAAGAGGTTGTACACTTGTCACATCACTTATTACTCTACATTCATGTCGATCCATTAGGGCTATTTTGGTTCAAAGGAAAAAGTGAAGGGAAAACATAGAAATCAAAAAGTTTCCTATGGCACTCTACGATTCAATTATTCATGCATTTTGTTGAAATGAATGGAGCAAAACATCCACCAGGACCTACTTTTCAAAATCCTATGCAGGAAAACAAGACTAAGTGCATTAGTGACAGAATAACATTCTAACTGTACACACTTTCATATGGATTCCCTTTAATTTGGCCATGTTTCTTTGCATTCCTCTGC
Source organism: Triticum aestivum (assembly GCF_018294505.1). NCBI lineage: Eukaryota > Viridiplantae > Streptophyta > Magnoliopsida > Poales > Poaceae > Triticum > Triticum aestivum. The sequence goes on along the minus strand of NC_057813.1, from coordinate 320,777,489 downwards.
TCTTCCAATTCCTGCGAACCAAACACCCAAGTTAACACAAAACCTGTGTTTACAGATGCTTTGTTTCCCACGTGCATTCCTATCCTATTCCAGTATTTTTCCTATCCCTGCGTTTTTACAATCCTGCAAGTCAAAGGAGCCCTTACAGAATTATTTCAATTACAGATAGGTGTCTAAGCAAACTTTGTGTGGTTTGTCCTGCTCCTGCCGCAACGTCGTCCACCTCACCTGAGCTGCTCATTCGATAGAAGCGTCCACCATACCAGACATCACCACTCCTGACCATCTTTCACCGCATTAGATCTCCTTCCCTACCACCGGCACCCACCGCAACTGCATCAGCATCATCGACTCCGAAGATGAACCTGAGGAGTACACGGGTCCACAAGAGAGGTCGCACTCTTTTTTTTTCTGCTTATGTTATGCATTTCTTAATATTACCTGCTACTTTACCATCCTGTTCACCTCTTAGACTCCAAGTCAGGTCCAACTTAATGTTCAAACTTGAGTTTTAAAATTACTTGTGGGGCACATATCGACACAGCAATGAATAGTACCTATGTCTATTATCTGGTTCACCAAGGGTATGACTATGTTGTTCACCTTGGGTAGGAAACAAACAGTAAAGCACTCATCATCTTTATTTTTATTAAATTAAAGCTGACATCAGCCTGGTATCATTATTTTTTGGATCCATCCACTAGTTGTTGCCATCACTCTAGATTTCTGCATGCTCTCTTACATAATCTCACTATATTGTTTTCATATGCATGTTAGTCATGCTGAACATGTAGAGAAAAAGAGAAGAGTTTTGTGCAGCAATAGAATGTCATGCAGACATCGCTCCATGGTGGGTTGAACGGCAACCCCCCCTCTAGATCGTAATACAGAGGAAGATATCTGTTCTGAGGAGGATTCAGACAGAGCTGACCACTCGTATTTATCCCCCATGGTGTTTGCTCTAACTTGGCATGATGATGTTGGTCATATCATGCATATGTTGCCTTGAAGTGCCTACTTTCGACATCATATATGTTATCTTCTTAGTTTAGACAAGTTCTGTAATGCCACCTATTTAGTTTCTATATCATATATGTGAATTATGAAATCTCATCTCTTTTAGCCAACCATAATATATGTGAAATATGCAATGCCATCCTGTTTAACCAGGCATCATATATTTGAATGATATCTTGCCAATCCTTTTCTTCATTACATTTCCATTTGTAGATAATGTTTGTACATTCAACTTCTTCCCGTGTATCAGCCATTTGAGTGGGTGATGGAAAAATCTGGAGTGAACACAAGGTCTTCAGAGAAGACAGTGCTACCTGTCGAAGCAGATCTCTTGCTGGGTCCCGATAGCTCCTTAGAGATGCATTCAGAGACAGATGACCGGTCCTATTCCCCCACCAAGGTGTATGCTCTTACTTGGCATGGTTATACTGCTCATATCATGCATATGGTGTCTTGCATTGCATAGTTTAGACATCATATACACAATATTCAACACCATGTTCTTAGTTCAGACATCATATATGTGAATGCCCTCTGCTTAGTATATAAATCACATATGTGAATTAAATCATGTGTTCCTGATTACTTCGAGAACATGTATGGGAATTATGTCATGTGAACATGTTTACTAAATACATCATATAATTATCTCATGCCATCCTGTTTAGTTAGTCATCATATCTTTGAATTATGTCATGCTATGCTATCCAGTTTAGATAGACATCATATATGTGCAATTATGTCATGCTATCCTTTTTAGTTAAACAATATACATGTGAACTATTGCATGCCCTCTTTTTTCCACACTATCTATTGCATCTGTCTCTCATACAAGGTCTGTACATTTAACTACGTTTCTTGATCAGCCATTTGAATTGGAGCGGGTGATGGCAGTATCTAGCGGAGTAAAAACACGGTCTTCAAATAAAAAATTGTGCTACCTCTTAGTGGAGATAAAACTCCGGTTGTACATGCACGAGAACCAGCCCTACCACACATAACCCAGAATCTCGCACATTGTACCCCTACTACAATGGATGGAGAACCAGCTTCACCCAATCTAACCGCAACCCCAGCAGATACTTAACCCAGTTCCAATTGACACAACGCTATCTCCACCACAGATCTCCCAAACAAGAGCAGTTAGTAAGGCAGCTCTAGTGCCCAAAGCACCAGTACTACCGCGGCGAACCCCAACTCACCTATTCCTCTAGACGAAGCACAACCAACCATTCGTTGTTAAGCATCTATCACATTTGATGTTGTTAAATCCTATGTGTGTATATTCCCATCATGGAAATATTATACTAAAGATGAAGGAAAATGCAAATTGCAGGTGTTTGTCCAGGATTTATATGTAAGTAATGTTATTCATGGAAATTACTTTGCTTTGTCCCATACATTCTACCTCCATGCTGGTTATAATACAGCAAATGTTCCCATTTTTATCTATAGAGAAGGACCCATTTGGAAACTCAGGATGAGGTAACCTGTGCTAATACCTCTTCTATCTTCGAGACTGCTTGGTGGCAGTATCGGAGTTACTTGAAGAAAATGTACTTCACTGGCAAAGAAACTCATCAAATTCCCTTACGTTCTCCTGAGACACATTTACGGGACGATGACTGGGAACACCTTGTTCAGTACTAGTCCCGAACCAATAATGTGGTAAGGTCTATCAGCTCATTTGTTATTTTAAGTACTATATTCTTGCATCTTACTATACTCTGTTCATGTAGAACAAGTGCTTAAACTTGAAGAACAACTATTCTCATTTAAGATTCCATTGCTATAGTGCATAATGCTTTCCTCTTGTATCACTTATTTACTCATACAAACTTATTTTTAAATTGAAGGATCCAATCGAAACTCCAATGGCACATCAGGTATGTTTAAGCATGTTTCTTTAACAGGTTTGCTCCTCTAAATAGATGTGTCGATTTCAATTTCAATTGTGTATACACTTGACATCTCATATCATGCACATTACTAGCATCACAAAAGAGCCAATAATGTTGTTGTACATGTATACTCGTGGTACCCCTCTGAAATCTTGTTGTGCTGTGTAGTTTCCCACACTTTGTATTCTTTCAATGCTGCTTTGTCTTGAACTAATATGATTTGAATCGTGTCTCTATTTTGATTTGGCAGAACAATGCAGTGACCATAGGACATAGATATATGTTTGTTTGATGCTTTTATTGTGTACTACTTGGCAAGAGAAGACTTGGTAGTTTAATATTGTCCACCTTACTACTGAACTGGTTCCCCGAAATGAGTATCATATACTACATGCTAAACCTGTTTTGTGTCTGCTTGTTTCTTCTTTTAGAATGCTGACAGAATATTGGGGAAGAGTACCTTATTAAGCAATGGTAAAGGAAGTAATGCAGATAAGGTTCAGGATAGTGAAGCATCCTTGTTGGTCTGCAACAAAGCTTATAAAATAGCTAAGGAAAACTATCTAAAAGACAGTGAGACAACCCCAAAGTCATGTCTTGGTGTAGTGTTTGAGTTACGGGCCACTACCGTTGGCACAATGTAGCGACCAGACCTCAAACGGTCAAGTCTCCATGCATCAGTGTCATCCCTGGATCGGTAATGCTGACACGCACAGTACTCGAGGAATTATAATAGAGTTTCAATCACACACTTATTACATCGAGTCCTCATAAAGAGTATGATTACAAAAATAAATCATGGCTGAAGGCCATCTAAACTAGATAACTACGGAAGCTTCGAAGGTAAATGAGTCCATCAACTCTAACGACATAGCTGAGTGCAAAACAACGACCTATCACACCTTTTTCATCGTCTGAGTAATGTGCAACATAAGACGTTGCAGCCCGAAACGGGTCAGCACATGGAATATGCTGGCATAGTTACACTGTAAAGCAATAGAATGCAAGTACTATATCTACATGCAATATTTGGCTGGTGGAGGCTGTAAGTTTATGATTTTGCATAAAGCTAGTTTTTCCCTACAACAAAGGAATAAATTTATTTAACTACTCCCATGTCGCCCATTATTTGAGAAGGTAACCCCAACTCAAATCCCAATTAAAAATATCATCATTAACCCAAAAGCAAATTAATTAAAGTAACATGATGAGATCACATGAATACGTTCAAGTACTAGATACTCAAGATGTCCATAATCGGGGACATGGCTAACCATGATTAGTTTATACACTCTGCAGAGGTTTGCGCACTTTTCCCCACAAGACTCGACCGCATCCATGATGGGATGATCGAGATATAGCCTTTCTGAAGCATTAACTCTCTACTCTAGGTAGACAGTACCACCTACAACCCTCTACATCTACTAGTCTACCTCTTCAAGAGCTCACACAACTTACTCAACTATGCCAGAGCCCATAATGGCTTGTGGCTACACACGGAAGTTTCTAGCATGAATAATCTTATGATCCCTTTGAGCCTGGGTGGCATTCCATAGGACAATCACACCGGTACTCCGGGATTTCCAAAAACAGACAACACTGGGTTCCCCAGGTGCCTCAACCAATTCACCCAGATGTATATTAAAGTTGCCACCTTAATGTTATCCATGATTAAATAACTCTCAAACTTCCATGTGTGAATCATGATCCAATCCCTGTCTACGAGCATGGCTAAGCAATAATAAGCATAACATATATTCCTGGGGTGATCAAAAGGTATTAGGTTCCTACCTCAAGCACTACAACCAAAACCACATGTTCCCAATCCTACTCATGCAAATATGTGAGGGGCAATACTAATGCATAGTAAAAACTAGGTATAAAAGAGTATGATCAAAGTGTAACTTGCCTTGCGAACGATCTGCAAACTCTAGAGATTCGTAGTAACAAGCTTCGCACTCCGGGTATTCTAGCGTAAACAAACAATAGTATACATAAGCAATCACTCAAACGAAACATGAGAAAATCCGAGAAAAGATCCCAATCGAACACGAAACAAGCTAACGACTTAAACTAACAAGCGTCAAAACCTAATAGCAATATTAACATGTGAATTATATTTTAACATCATGTACATGTGATTAGCTACGATACACAAAAAGATTCAACTCAAACAGAGCAACGAAACTCAAAATACGAACGAAACAAGATCATTTACTAATCTGCACTAAAGTCAAATTTTACAGTAGCAAAACCATGTTCAAGTTGATTAACTGGAAAGAACATAACGATATGAAGATTTTGGCGCTGGTTTCATCTAATTTGGAGAAACTAGTAAAAAGTTATGCTAGTTTAAAGATCAGGGTCTAAATCACGATAAAAATAATCGCGCGTAAGTCCCCGACCGAAAATAAACTAAAAAGAAAAAGACTAACGAATGAAGTTCACTATCTGAACTAATCCGACGAAGAACATTCATTAAAACTAACGAACCGACGAATGTCCGCTAAATAATAAAACCTAAAAAAACCGATCTGAAAATCCGAAACGAACCGGCGAATCGGGCGGTTTTATACCGGTCAACGGACGGGGTCAATGGCGGCGGGCGGTGGCGTCGTCGGCGGTGGCGTCTGGCGACGCGGGGTGGGGTGGCGACGGCGGTGGCGGCGGCGGCGGAGCAGCGGCAGGCGGCGGCGGCTGCGGCGGGAGGCGATGGCGGCAGCATGGGGTCCAGGGGGCGGCCAAGACCTCAGCTTTTAAAGGGGGAGGAGGGGCGGCGGTTTCCTTGGGCGAGGGGGTGGCCAAGAGCTTGGCTTTTAAAGGGGGAGGAGGGGCGGCGGCTTCCTTGGGCGAGGGGGCAGCCAAGAGGAGTCCGAGCCGGACTCATCGGCGTCCGTGCGGCGGCGCGGGAGGAAGGCGGCGGCGCTGGTGGGCTTCGGCCCGCTCGCCAGGGCCTTTGGCCCAGTCGTGCGAAGGATTTTTTTTTAAATAATTTCGCCCAAAGAAAATTCCTAATAAAATATGAAGAAAAATCTAAAAATGCCAAAAAATCACTGTCTAAATAAAATATTTAGAACAAAGTAAACATTTTCTGGCCTAAAAATGCAATTTTCAAAAACTCATATTTTTCTAATTGAAATAAAATAACAAATAAATACCAATAAAATCGTAATTTGATTTTAAAATTCTTTCTCCAGTATTTCTCTTAATTTTGAAGAAGTCATATTATCTTCTCTCATTTATTTTTAATATTGGAAATAATTGGAGAGAAAACTAATAAAATGAAATCGATCCTTTCTTCAAATTTGAAATAAATTCAAATATGATTTTTGTGAAACCTCCAACTCTCTCATTGGGTCCTTGAGTTGCTTAAGATTTCTAGGATCTCAACCAAATGCAGGAATAAACATGATATGCATATGATGATCTATGTATAACATCGAAATTGAAAATTGGGATGTTACACACAAGCTCTTCGAACTCACTGTCTGAATCAGTTCGGTTTCTTGAGTCTCAACTACAAGCTGAAAGACATCGATCAGATGTGCTACGGCAAGAACCAAAAGGACTGCGGAAGTCACTGGAGAATTCAGATGCATACTTTCTGGTGCAACAACAAGTATTTGAGGATTTTAGTGCCAAACACGAGAAAGCTAATAAGCTTCCTAAGCTTATTACCAGCTTGGTGGATACCCAGGATAACGTTTCTTGAGCTCTTCTGAAGTTGTTTCAGTTATGGACTTGTTTTGCTGCCACGTTTATTTGCACTAGTGGCCAATTTAAACGGCTAGTGTATGTAATATGCTGCTTTGTTCCCTATATTTGCACTGGTGGAGAACTTTGATGCCCAATGGATGTAATATGTGTAATAGCCGTAATAGCCTAGCGTTAGTTGCTTGTTTATTTATTTCCTTATTGTCTTCTTTAGTTGTTTGCTTGTAGTCACTGTAGTTTTTTTCCGCGTTTTTCTAGTGGCCACACTAACCTATTTTTTATAACTAGGCCACAATAAACATGGGCAACATACTGACTGTTGTAACCATGGTCCTACTACCTGTTGTAGTGACCAGGGGCCTCCTACTGGCCGTAGGATCCATGGGGCCTTCTACGGGCCGTATAATCAATTGGCCTTCTATGGGCTGTATAATCAATGTGCTTCTATGGGCTGTATGACCGATTGGCCAAACATGGGCCGTACTATTCTTGGACAAATAACGGTCCGTAAAATGGGCCGTAAATGGGCTAGAGTGGAAATTGTCTATTTATGGCCTGACCATAATGGGCCGTTAATAGGACAAAATGTATAACGAGCTTAATTCTATTGATAGACATCACAGGCGTTAATGGTCCGTATTTGATGATGCGATGAAAACAGCCCAACGGGTTAATGGGCCACAAACGGGCCGAATGTAACCACGGGCTGAATTTGCCCCACAAGCGGAACATGGCAGTAACGGACCGTAAGTAACCGAATGCTGGAAATGAGCCCAAGAATAAATGAGCACTTAGAAGGCCAAAAGTGAACATAGGCTGGAAACGAGCCAACAGAATAATGGGTCGTTAATGGCTATAAAGCGATACACTGTTCATTATGGCAAGTTTCACCACGGGCCTTTAATGGGCCCAAAGTTACAAAGGGCCTCATATGGGCCGAAAGACGTCTTGGGCCATACATGGGCCGGAAGTTACAACGGCCTGGAATCATATTGGATGGCCCAAATGACGCTACTGGGCCTAATTCGGATAGGCCATAACGGGTCGTGAGTTAGCTGGCTGTAAATGGGTTTTATGCGAACATGCCATTAACAGGCTTTCCGTGGACCGGCCTGCTACCTTTTGACCAAGTCAAATGGGCTGGCCTTTTCACCTGAATGGGCCTCTATTGGGCCATGCCACGTGTTGACGTATGATAGACGTCTCCCGTCTAATGAGTGGATGACATATGTCCCAACACTGAGCGGACATGTGGTTCCTTTGGCCATTGAGAATATTACACGTGGCACATGCTATTAATGGGTTATTGGATCCAGACTGGAACCCGGTAACTGTGACCCATTACGGTGGATGACACATGTTGGTTACCCTTGACGAAAGCAGTTCCTTGACGCGCCATTATCATCATGGAAGCGAACACTTCCGTGATGACAATTTTGGTATTGTCATATAACACTTCTACGACAGCACAGGCATGATTATCTTGATTCTGTAATAAAATTGTCATGGATGTACATGCATGAAAGAAAACGTGACCTACTATGGCAAACATGCATCATCATGGAAGTGATTTTTTTTAGTGCTACTATCCTGCCGGTGGCCTCGGGGTTCCTCAAGATACGCTGTAGCGGAAGGTGCATCACAACTGTGATTTCGTGAGCTTGAAAGTAATGGCGCAGCTTCCTAAGGTGCCATAAGAAGGCCGAAGATTAATTTTTGCACCCCAAAATACCTTGACCTAGCCTCCTGCAAGAGGGAGCCGACAATGTAAACTAGTCGCTACACCATCTTGTTTCTTGCTGACACTCTCTGATCATCGATATCTGCTTGTGGCCCCTCTTCGCCATCACCATCAGGCCTTGCCGGGATAGGGTTGGTTTATGTCGGGTTTCATGTTCCGCAAACCCTTGATAGGTTCGAACTCTAGGGTGCGTGCGGAGATCTCAACCTACCCAGCCTGCCTACTCGCGATCATCCTAAGCCTAGAGCGTTGAGCTCAAAGCAGCAAAGAGACACAACAGTTTATCCTGGTTCAGGCCACCTTGCGGTGTAATACCCTACTCCAAGATTTTGGTGGATTGCCTCGAAGGGCTGAGGATGAACTAGTACAGTGGATGAATTGGCCTCAGGAGGTGAGGTGTTCTTGAGCTCAAGAGAGCTGGTGACGTGGTTGGATGAGAAGGGATCTGATCTCTTCGTCCCCGTCCTTGGTGGTGGTTAAGTCCTATTTATAGTGGCCTTGGTCCTCTTCCCAAATGTTGGCGGGAAGGGATCCCACAATGGCCAGATTTGAAGGGGGACAAGTAGTACATCCTATCCTGACTAAAGTGGTCTTCTCCTGCGAAAAGCCTCTGGTTGTGACGCTGTTGTGGGCTTGGTAATGACCTCCGTCCTGCCGTCCTGGTGGTCTTGGTCTTGTTGCACCAGAATGGAAACCTTTGGCCGATTCCTTGGCACTCCACACCTGCCGCTTGCCTCCTTTGCACCAAAGGGGAATCTGGCGCCCGCCTGGCCTTGGTCGTCATGGCTCACGTCAGCTGAGCCTCCTGAGGTGCACCTTGGATAGAACTCTCCGCCCCTCAGGAGCCAGCCTGTGTAGGCCGTTTCCTCGGGGGTCTTGGCGTAGAACGCCTCGCGAGGCTTGGCCCCTCGCGAGGGTCTTGAGCTGTTGATGCTGAAGTCGAGCTGTACCAGGCCGCTCATGGAGCCGTGCAGTGGGCCGCAAACAGGCAAGTCTGGGTACTCTCATATCCAGAACGTCGATAGTAGCCCCCGGGCCCAAGGCCCGCTCGGACCTGGCTTCTAGGCGAAGCCAAAGGGCAAGTGCGGAATGCTGCGGGCCCTAACCACCTGCAGCTTTGAACGATGCGTGGGGATTGATGGGACGTGGGTGTCTCCACTTCCCCATGCTGCCTCGGCAACCGTTCGGCTTGAGGGGTCAATGCTGCATGTAGGAGATCATCATGGCGCGAGGTTGTGGAGGCCGGTAGTTGGCCTCCCTTTGGCTATAAATGAGGGGGAGGGGCAGAGCCCCCCTCGCTCATTTCTCCTCTATCTTCTCGCTGCCCATTTCTTCTCCCTCTCCATCTTGCTCCTGCTTCCATGGCACCGATCAGGAGGTTTTCTGCGGCTGAAAAGGGAAAGGCCCCTCATGAGGGGCCTGATCCTCTCCCGCCGAAGAAGCGGTTCCGCCTTCCCAACTACGCCGGCACGAGACAAGAGGTGACCAGGACTTGACAATCGAGGCCTCCACCCAGCTTCCGCCTTCCTATGTATGCCCGCGCCCGGGATGAGGATGTGCACCGTCGACCTATTCCAGCCGGCCCAGATCGATTCGTCGCTGTCCTACCTGCCGAGCCACGGACCCATGCGAAAAGTAGTTTGCGCGAGTTCGTGGTGTGGGCAGTGATGCCGCCCTACTCATGATCCGGCTCCTGAGGTTCTTCGCCGATGAGCTGCCCTAAAGGGGGCCGCTTGAGCTGGTGCTGCAGCATGCCCGGTGCTATAGCCTGGCCCCTGGGGCTGAGGTCGAGGTGGTGCCCCTTGGGAATGTCTTCATGACCCGTGGATGGGGCGAGGTCGCCCGGGCCTGTCGGGCAGTGGGGACCTTTGCGATCCACTTTCAATACGATGGCACCTCCACATTGTTCTTCAAAGTCTTCGACGAGGAGGGCCGGCGGCTGGAGTGCTGTCCCAAGGGAAACAGCCCGCGGAATGCGACCGAGGGTGTCCGACCTACTTCCGTCCCCGCCAGCACCTCCTCCGGCAGCAGCGGTGACCCTTGGGAATCCAGCAATTCTCATGAGCCAGCGAATCTTCGGAGTCCAGCAACAACAGCTACGTGCCGCCAAGCTCCCGCCATGCTCGGAGCGCGGTTGCGGCTGCCGCTCGGCGTCGTCGGTGATGCACGCTGGCCTAGCAGAAACCGTTCTCCTTTTGTTTCCCTGTGTGGAATTAGAATTAGCCCCGCGGGGTGTGTAAGGGTCGTCATGTTTTAATTCCTGCGTCGCTCTTTCGGTTTTATGATGAAATTGTGTCCTGATCTGGCATGGTTCCCCCCTTTCTTCCTCTTAGGTAGCATAGAGCTCTACACCGGTGGGACCCAGTCCCCAGGCAGGCTTCAACCGTCGCTAGAATGCCAGGTCACGATGCCGTGCTCAAGGCTAGGAGGTGAGCGCCCGAGGTCTAGTGAGAGCTCGAGAGGCACGATGCTCACGAGGTCCCCCTTGGCATGCAAGCAGCTGCCCAAGAAACGGAAAGAGGACTAAAACTGCCAGAGCGGGAGGTTGGGACTAGGGCAAGTGGGTTGCGAGTCTCATAACACGGCACGTATGACTTAACTTTTAGCAAACTCGCCGTGATTTCCCCGAGTGGTGCCCATTTATGCACCCGCGGTAGTGTCACCAGGCAGGGCCTACAATGATCGCCTTCTTCCATTGCTTGCCTAGATGCCCTACATCCTCGGGTCTCGGCCCTCGAGTAGGCTCAGCCGCCGCTGGTATGCCAGGTCGCGATGCCATGGTCAAGGCCAGGGGGTGAGAGCTGGAGAGCCAGTAGGAGGTCCTGAGGCGCGATGCTCAAGATCCCCCCTTTAATGTGCAAGCGACTCGTGAGGTAAGGTGGTGACCGTCGGGGCTGCCCGTGGATCGGCCTCGGGTGAACCTGCAAGTTAGCTGGCAGGAGGGATTGCAATTCCTCACGGGGCAGACTGCCCGCCCTTAGACCCTTCACATGGAGACGAAGGCACCGAGGAAGTGGTGAGGTGGCGTGCGCGAGGTGGGCCACAAGCCAGAGCTTGATCCTCGGGTTTGTCAGCGTTGCAGGGATGGACCCAAGCACAAGCGCCATGCCAGCTTGAGTAGCCCCTGCTGTGGGACGGGCAAAGGACAAGTCAACAAGCGTAAGGAGACCGCGAGGCGATTAAGATTTGAAGTGAGCAGGCAATGGTCATAGATAACTTCATGAGAGATAGTTTGGCAGCTCTGACAGATGCAAAAGGATACATGCCGCAGGGATGGAACCATGCGGCTTGGGGATAGTGCAGCCCGAGGGGCGCCCCCAAACTGATCGAACTAAAAAGATGTCACTTGGTACTATTGCTGAAGAGGTGTTGTTATAGCAGAAGGCGTGTGCCGCAGAGGTCGTCCTTCATGAGCCGCCTTGGCCCTGAGCCTTGGGAGGCTCCGGGGGCCTGGGAGGCTCCTGGAGGTGCAACTCCATCTCCGCCAGGATCGCCCGGTGCCTAGCCTCCCGAGCCTCCAGGACATCTCGCATGCGGTGCTGGAAGGCCACAGCCGCGCTCGCCAGGCCGAAGGGCATGCGCACATAGCTGTGAGGCAGACCCTCGCATCGGCCGACACGAGATGACCAGAAGAGCTACCGAGATGTGGCCCTGTTGATGCCTGGGATGTCGATGCGGACGTGGAACTCCTTAACCTCTTTAGGGCAATGAACTGCGCCCCGCGATGGACGGCGATCGCCCTACAGAGCCCTTGCTTCCTGAATCTCCTAGACTGCCTTGCTTATGAACTCCTGAGCGCCTATCGACTTACGCCCTGCACCTTCCCCTCGGAAGCGTGCACTGAAGCATGCCTCCCCGTGGTGCCCGAGCGCCTCCCTCGTGACGCTGGCTAGGTCTGAGGCCCTCCAGAGGAGAGCCCCCGAGCCTAGCCTGAGAGGGGTGCCGGGCGTGCTTTCCTATGCGATAGGTGAAGGCGCCCCATCCAGGGACGCAATGCTCAGCTCAGTGCTGTCGGGTGATGCTTTCTCATGAGATCCCTGGCCTAGTTGCAGCTTCTTTGTCTTGGGGGCGACCTCAGGTGGGAGGACCCCGCCCTCATCTTCAGGGTTCTCAACTACTGTGGCCTGGTAGGCGCGCTCGAGGGAGCACACTGCATCCTTCTCCTTGCAAGCGACCGGGATGATGCTGCTGCTTCCTGGCATCTGGAGGACATTGTAACCATTGTGCGTTGCTGCCATGAACTTGGCAGTGATGGGTACCCGAGGATGGCATTGTACAACAGATGAATGATGACGACGTCGAAGTCAATAAGCTCGGTGTGGTAGTTGTCGCGCTCGCCGGAGGTGACAGGGAGACGGATCTGCCCCATCGGATGTGTGGAACCGTCAGTCACTCCTGAGAACTGCTTGGTAGGCTGAAGCTTGTGATATGGCACTTGGAGTCTGTTGAACGTCTGAACGGAGAGAACGTTGAGCCCTGCTCCACAATTGATGAGAGTCTTGGTGACGACCATGTTGCTGATGATGGGAGAGTAGAGCATCAGGAGCGTGCGGCAGTTGCCACGCACTTGAGATGGTCGGAGGAGTTGAAGGTGATGGTGTATTTGGACCACCTGAGCGGGCGAGTTGCTTCGGGCTTGGGGAGCGTGGCATTCACCTCGCGCGTGTACTGCCTAAAGATGTGGTTAGACGCTGGGGCCTAAGAGCCGCCCAGGATGCAAGGGATGGCTCGAGGCTCCTGGAAACCCCCAGCCCCCTCGTCCTGGTGATGATCTTCGTTCCTTCTCGATGGCCGAGGCAGTGGAGGAAGAGCAGCATTACCCTGAGGCCGGTCCTCGCGAGGCTGGTCCCTCCAGGCGCCCTCACGAGGCTGGCCCTGCCAGCAATCCTCCTGAGGCTGGTCGCACCACTCCTGGCAATGGTTGCGGCTGTCCCAGCGTCCTCCACCTCGGCCACCTCCACGACCATAGCCCCGATGTTGCGCTTGGGGCATCAACCAAGGCACCCGACGTGGAGGGCCCTTAGCTCCTGGCAGCCGTTGGTGTTGTGGCCGTGAACGTTGTGGAAGACGCAGAACGGTTGGTTGCTCTTGGATGACTTGGGGTGGTCGCGACTACGCTTCATCTCTGGCTCGGCTGCAAGCAGACCTGGTCCCTTGTGCTTCACATCCTTGGCCTTGGCTTTCTTGTCTTCTGGGTCAGCATCATGGAGCTCGAGGAGGGAGAGGCACCCCTCCTCAGCCCTCACGCATTTGTTTGCCATGTTAAACATCTCCAAGGCTATGCAGAGGTCCTCATAAAAGGCGAGCTCCTCCTTCATCTTGATGTCGCGGACGCCATAAGTGAATTCCGAGATGATGGCCTCATCTGACACCTTGGGTATCTTGAGGCGGACATTGTTGAAGCGCTGGATGTACTTCTACAGGGTCTCTTCTGGCTGCTGCTTGATGCATCGCAGGTCACCCGCGGCCGGCAAGCGGTCGCCTGTGCCCTGGAAGTTGGCAATGAAGCGGTCGCGCATCTCATCCCAGGAGGAGACGGATCCCAGGGAGAGGTTCAGGAGCCAGGAGTGCTCGCCATCCTTGAGGGCCATGGGAAACCAATTCGCCATGATCTTCTCATTGCTGTTGGCCGCCTCGATGCTCAGCTCAGAGCTGCAGGAACTCGGTGGGGTCGGCGGTGCTATCGTAGCGTGGGGGCAGGTCAGGCTTGAACTTGCCCGGCCAGACGACGTTGCGAAGCTCTGGGGTGAACGCGCGGCACCCTGCGGTGGTCATGGGAGCCCGTCGAGGAGGTGGAGCCTGGTCTTGGTGTCCGTGTGCCAGCATCATCACAGGCGGCACACGGTCCTGGCATGGGGGTGCTAGAAGCACACATGCATCTTCTTGGGGCTGCTGCACCACTTGGCAGCCCGCCTCTTCGCGCACAGGCACCTGGCGTGGCGGGTTGCGTTGTGGTCCCACCCTCCTTGGCTCAACGATGGGACCCTGGGCGGGAGGTGGCGGAGGTGCCCCGTGAGCCACGTCTCCCGCGATAGGCGGTTGCTAGGGTAGTGAGTGGGCCTGTGCAATGGAGTCTACGGCGGTGCTGATGAGCTCGGCGATGCGCTCGAGCCACTCCTCGTAGAGGTCGTCGATTGGGCGGTAGCGGAGGAACTCCGATGCGATGAGCAAAGCAGCTTGCGTGTTCGCCGGGCCGCGACGTGCGTGGGAGGACAAAGTAGCCGGGGTTAGCAATGAAGCTTGTTGCTCGTGGCCAGCAGGGCCCGTGGCAGCGTTGGCTGCCGGTGAGGACGACAGGGACAGCCATTGCTCGCTGGAGCTGTCTGAGCGAGCGAGCGGCAAGCACGGCCTGACGCTCAGCGCATGCCGGACGTGCATCGGCCATGGAGGCGTCATAACATTGGTGGATCGATCGATGGAAGAGAGGATCTGACGCACCCCTACCTAGCGTGCCAAATGTCGGATTTCGGGTTCTGCAAACCTTTGATAGGTTCAAACTCAGGGTGCGTGTGGAGATCTCAACAGACCCAACCTGCCTACTCATGATCCTCCTAAGCTTAGTGCGTCGAGCACAAAGGGGCACATAGACGCAACAATTTATCATAGCTCGGTCCACCTTGCGATGTAATACCCTACTGCAATGTTTTGGTGGATTGCCTCGAAGGGCTGAGGATGAACTAGTACAGTGGATGAACTGGCATCAAGAGGTGAGGTGTTCTTGAGCTCAAGAGAGCTGGTGAGGTGGTTGGATGAGAAGGGATCTGATCTCTTCGTCCCCCTCCTTGGTGGTGGCTAAGTCCTATTTATAGTGGCCCTGGTCCTCTTCCCAAATGTTGGCGGGGAGGGATCCCACAATGGCCAGATTTGAAGGGGGACAAGTAGTACATCCTATCCTGACTAAAGTGGTTTTCGCCTGTGAAAAGTCTCTGGTCATGATGTTGCGGTGGGCTCGGTGATGACCTCCGTCCTGCCGTCCTGGCGGTCTTGGTCTTGTTGCGCCAGAATGGAAAACTTTGGTCGATTCCTCGGGACTCCACACCTGCCGCTTGCCTCCTTTGCACCAAAGGGGAAACGGGCGCTCTGCGCCCGCTGGAGCCCGGATGGCGCCCGCCTGGCCTTGGTCGTCATGGCTCACGTCAGCTGAGCCTCGTGAGGTGCACCTTGCATAGAACTCTCTGCCCCTCGGGAGCCAGCCTGTGGAGGCTGATCCCTCGGGGGTCTTGGTGTCGTCCGCCTCGTGAGGCTTGGCCCATCATGAGGGTCTTGAGCTGTTGATGCCGAAGCCGGGCCGTACCAGGCCGCTGATGGAGCCGTGCTGTGGGCCGCAGGCAGGCAAGTTTGGGTACCCCCGTATCCAGAACGCAAATAGTTTATTACTGGGTGATTCTGACGCAGTAGTTCCTTCACTATCCACTTCTCTCTGCTCCACCAATGCAGCACTAACCACTTGATTCGTTGTTTCCAGATACATCAGCTACTGTTCATATGGTTTAGGTGCGACCAAGGTTGGTGCGCAGGAAAGGTAGGTTTTCAAATCCTATAGTGCAGTCTCTACCTCTGGAGTCCATTTCATTGGACCAGCCTTCTTCAAGATTTTGAAGAACGACAGGGCATGCTCAGCAGATTTTGAAATGAACCTACTTAACGCGACAAAACAACCAGCCAGACGTCTCACATCTTTGACAGTCTTCGGTGCTTGGATCTGTTCTATTGCCTTGATCTTCTTGGTGTTAGCTTCTATCTCTCACCAAGACACAAAGAACCTGAGAAGCTTGCCAGATGGAACACCAAACACACATTTCTCTGGGTTGAGCTTCAATTGATCTTCCGTAGATTCACAAAGGTTTCTTGATGTAGAGCATCCTACGGACATCACCATGTCAAGAGTCCGTTTGGCAAGTGACATGTGCGACATCTAATTCGCATACACAATGGTGAATCATCTCCTTTACACGTGCTCAGTTGACCCCTTCGAGGATGGTGTACTACTTGACACTTCTCCCGTCTGCATGCACATGTATTGTCGTAGCTTCACGGATGTTAAGGAGGAGTGCAAGCGCCAAGGAACGACTACACCATCCGCGAGGGAAGCGTGGAAGAGAATACGGAAGAAAGAAGAGGATCATCCTTCTATGATGGTGAGCCTATGCCTTGGAAGATGGACAACAAGCCTACATCATCAACAACTCCATCATCACCACCCCTGAAAAAAGAGACATAAATACATGGGTATGGCCACTCCCCTTGGCAACTACCAAGCTTGGGGGAGGTGCCCCGGTATCGTATCACCATCACACTTCTATCTTTACCATTTTTCTTAGTTCAATCCTTTTGTTTATATCTTGATCTAGTAGAATAAAGTTTTAGTTTGATCTAGCTTTGAGTTTTGTGTTGATCCCTATCTCTGTAATCGAGTCCGTGAGCTATATATAATAAAGATTAGTTTTGAGTTGAGGGATTTGCTATCTTGCTATGATCTTGAGGGAATAAAAGAAAAATAAAGAATAAAAAGAAATAAAAATATCATATTCATCTTATGGAGAGTAATGACTTCACATATAAAGAGTATGATGAATAAAAGTTATTGAGAGTTGACAAACACAGTTTTGGTCATTGATACGTCTCCGTCGTATCTACTTTTCCAAACACTTTTGCCCTTGTTTTAGAATCTAACTTGTATGATTTGAATGGAACTAACCCGGACAGACGCTGTTTTCAGCAGAATTGCCATGGTTTTGTTTTATGTGTAGAAAATAAAAGTTCTCAGAACGACCTGAAACTCCATGGAATATCTTAGGATAATTAAGAAAAAATCCTCGCCAAAGATGAAGGCCAGGGGGCCCACACCCTATCCACGAGGGTGGGCGACGCCCCCCTGGGCGCGCCCCCCTACCTTGTGGGCCCCCTGGTGGCCCTCCGATGCCAACTCCAACTCCATATATTGGCTTTCAGGGAGAAAAAAATAAGAGAGAAGAAATCATCGTGTTTTACGATACGGAGCCGCCGCCAAGCCCCAATCTCTCTCAGGAGGGCTAGTCTGGAGTCTGTTCGGGGCTCCGGAGAGGGGGATTCGTCGTCGTCGTCATCATCAACCATCCTCCATCACGAATTTCATGATGCTCACCGTCGTGCGTGAGTAATTCCATCATAGGCTTGCTGGACGGTGATGGGTTGGATGAGATTTATCATGTAATCGAGTTAGTTTTGTTAGGGTTTGATCCCTAGTATCCACTATGTTCTGAGATTGATGTTGCAATGACTTTGCTATGCTTAATGCTTGTCACTAGGGCCCGAGTGCCATGATTTCAGATCTGAACCTATTATGTTTTCATGAATATATGTGAGTTCTTGATCCTATCTTGCAAGTCTATAGTCACCTACTATGTGTTATGATCTGGCAACCCTGAAGTGACAATAATCGGAACCACTCCCGGTGATGACCTTAGTTTGAGGAGTTCATGTATTCACTATGTGCTAATGCTTTGTTCTGGTTCTCTATTAAAAGGAGGCCTTAATATCCCTTAGTTTCCAATAGGACCCCGCTGCCACGGGAGGGTAGGACAAAAGATGTCATGCAAGTTCTTTTCCATAAGCACGTATGACTATATTCGGAATACATGCCTACATTACATTGATGAACTGGAGCTAGTTCTGTGTCACCCTATGTTATGACTGTTACATGATGAACCACATCCGGCATAATTATCCATCATTGATTCGGTGCCTACGAGTTTTCCATATACTGGTTCTGCTTATTTACTTTTCCGTTGCTATTGTTACAATTACTACAAAATACCAAAAACATTACTTTTGTTGTCTTTACTTTTCTTACCGTTGTCACCACTATCATATTACTTTGCTACTAAACACTTTGCTGCAGACATTAAGTTTCCAGGTGTGGTTGAATTGACAACTCAGCTGCTAATACTTGAGAATATTCTTTGGCTCCCCTTGTGTCGAATCAATAAATTTGGGTTGAATACTCTACCCTCGAAAACTGTTGCGATCCCCTATACTTGTGGGTTATCAAGAACTTTTTCTGGTGCCATTGCCGGGGAGCATAGCTCTATTCTTGAGTCACTTGGGATTTATATCTGCTGGATACTATGAAGAACTTGAAAAATGCTAAGACCAAGATTTTTCCCTCAACTACGAGGGGAGGTAAGGAACTGCCATCTAGCCTTGCACTAGATTCTCCTTCTGTTATAAGTAAGCTTGCGACACCTAAACCTGCTACTGCTATGAATTCTGATATGTCGCATGTTATTGATGATGCCACTTCTGCTATGCATGATACTTATGATGAAACCACTTCTATGCTTGATACTACTGTGCCCCTTGGTGAATTTCTTGATGAGCAAATTGCTAGGTCTAGAGAAAGAGAAATTATTACACCTGAATACAATGATGAGAGTGATGATGAAAATATGCCTCCTATTCCTGAAGGTTATCTTTTTGATGCAGAATCTTCTACAGCTATTTTTGCTTGCCATGATAGATATGAACTTAAGAGTTTGCTAGTTAAATGGAGTAAAGAATCTTTTAGAGATAGAATGAGACCCGACCCTGCTTTTGCTACTTCACCTATTTGTGTTCCCGATAAGGATTATTATGATTTTTCTGTTGATCCAGATATAATTACCTTGGTTGAATCTGATCCTTTCTATGGCTATGAATCTGAAACTGTTGTGGCACATCTTACTAAGTTAAATGATATAGCTGCCTTGAGAGAAATATATAACTTTGTGCAAATTGAAGAAGAGAGTCTCCCACAAGCTTGGGGGAGGCTTCTCAAGTTACTTAATGCTTTGCCTGATCATCCTCTAAAGAAACCTGAAATATTTGATATCTTTTATAATGGACTAACTGATGCTTCCAGAGATTACCTAGATAGTTGTGCTGGTTCTCTTTTCAGGGAAAGAACACCGGATGAAGCAGAAATTCTATTGAACAATATGTTGACAAATGAAAATAAATGGGCACCTCCCGAGCCAGCTCCTGAGCCAATTTCTGAGCCAATTATTGAGCCTATTCCTAAACCAACTCCAAAGAAGAGAGGTGTTCTATTTCTCAGTGCTGAAGATATGCAAGAGGCAAAGAAATCTATGAAAGAAAAAGGTATTAAAGCTTAAGATCTTAAGAATTTACCTCCTATTGAACAAATACACGGTCTTAATTTACCGCATGTTGAAGAAGTATATGATCTCAGTTACTTATTTACTGAAGAACCTCCCGATATCCCGACACAGGTAGTAAAGGTAAATTCTCTCTATAGATATGATAAAGCTGAAGTCCCTCCTACTAAAATTGCTAGTCAGTGCTTGGATGAGTTTGATAACTTTATGTTTAAGCAAGATGACGTTAATGCTTATTTTGGTAGACAATTAAAACAAGATGCTTATATGATTAAACGCTTGGGTGATTATATGGCTGATATTAGAGGTGAACTTAAACTTGTTAGCAAACATGCTTCTATGGTTACCACCCAAGTAGAACAAGTACTTAAAGCTCAAAAAGAAGCGCTTGATGAAATGAATAGTAAGAAAAATGATTATGCGGTTAGAGTGGCTACTAGAACTGGTAGAATGACTCAGGAACCTTTGTATCCCGAAGGCCACCCTAAGAGAATCGAGCAAGATTCTTAGAGAAATGATATTGATGTACCTAGTTCTTCTAAAAGGAAGAAAAAGAAAAATGATAGGACTTTGGAAACTTCTAGTGAACCTATTGCTAAGCCACCTGAGAATACAAATGATATTTCCATGTCTGATGCTAAAACACAATCTGGTAATGAACATGAACCTAGTGAAAATGCTAATGAGGATGTTCATGATAATGCTCAACCTAGTAATGATAATGATGTAGAAATTGAACCTGCTGTTGATCTTGATAACCCACAATCAAGGAATCAACGCTATGATAAAAAAGACTTCATTGCTAGGAAACATGGTAAAGAAAGGGAACCATGGGTTCAGAAACCCATGCCTTTTCCTCCGAAACCATCCAAGAAAAAGGATGATGAGGATTTTGAGCGCTTTGCTGAAATGATTAGACCCATCTTTTTGTGTATGCGATTAACTGATGTGCTCAAAACAAATCCTTATTCTAAGTATATGAAGGATATTATTACTAATAAAAGAAAGATACCTGAAGCTGAAATTTCCATGATGCTTGCTAATTATAATTTTAAGGGTGGAATACCAAAGAAACTTGGAGATCCTGGAGTACCTACTATACCATGCTCCATTAAGAGAAATTATGTTAAAACTGCTTTATGTGATCTTGGAGACGGTGTTAGTGTTATTCCTCTCTCTTTATATCGTAGACTTGACTTGAATAAGTTGACACCTACTGAAATATTTTGCAAATGGCTGATAAATCAACCGCTATACCTGTCGGTATTTGTGAGGATGTGCCTGTTGTGGTTGCAAACGTTACTATTTTAACAGACTTTGTTATCCTTGATATTCCTGAGGATGATAGTATGTCTATTATTCTTGGAAGACCTTTCCTTAATACTGCAGGGGCTGTTATTGAGTGCAACAAAGGCAATGTCACTTTTCATGTTAATGGCAATGAGCACACGGTACACTTTTCGAGGAAACAACCTCAAGTTTATAGTATCAACTCTATTGGAAAAATTCCATCGATTATATTTGGAGGTTTTGAATTTCCTCTCCCTACTGTCAAGAAAAAGTATGATATTCTTATTGTTGGGGATTTTCATATCCCCGTTGAGAAATAATGAAGAGACTTTTGAGGGGCTCGTCAAGCCGAAGCTCGAAGGAAAAACAGAAGGAAGAAGAGAAGAAGCCCAAATTTAATTTGCCTCGCACCGCGGAGGTCCGGCCATGTGAATGGCCTTCCGATGACTTCTTGAGGAGAGTCGGGATTTATGAAGATTTCTATTTATTAATTGAGAATGCTGGCCTCACCGACTTCCTCCGCGACCAACGTCATCAGTATCTCTTACTCACAAATAGTTTTGTGCAAAATTTCTACTTCTTCCCTAAGAATTCACCTCCATCGGTAGAATTTCATTTATATAACATTATTAAGAGGATGCCATTAGTTGAATTTTGCGAGTTTGCAAAATACCTTTTGAGGGAACTTTGGATGAACCACACTGTAACGAAGTAGAAGCTTTTATTAACACTATCACGGTGGGAGAAACCAGGAAGGTTTCTGTTGCAAGAATCACTAGCATACATTTTCCTGTTTTACGCTACTTCGCCTTATTTGCTAGTCGTTGCTTGATAGGGCGCGGAAACTATGGAAACCTTAGTATTCCAGATGTTATCATTTATTTCCATGGTTTATACCGAAATAACTCTGTTAGTATGGGTGCAACTGTTGCTAGACGGTTAAGTCTGAACCGTACTAAAGGCCCCACCTTTGGAGGCATTTATGCCTCACACCTAGCTGGACATTTTTAAATACCTATTAGGCATGAAGAGAAAGAGGAAACATCTCTGCCCCGTGCTTATTTAGATTATAGGAGTATGATAGCGCATGATTTTCTTGTTAAGAGTCGCGAAGGGGAGCTAAAATATAAATTGTACTTTGATAAACATCACCCTGAGACTATTACTTTGCCTGCTCCCTCTTTGTTTAACTTCTTTGCAGGTCCTCACATCGTTCCGTGGGTGGCCATTCAAGCCTATCGAAATCCTGCACCCGCCCCGGAACTGGAACCACAAGATGAGCCTCCACGACTATCTGTTTATTCTAGGGATCCAAAGGAGGCTGCCAGCCAGTGGCAGTCGGAGCCTTCTTCGTCACAGTATGACCCCAGCTTCACCTACGGGTATCCGCCAGGCCATCCCTGGCAATAGACCAACTTAGGAAAAATCCTAAGCTTGGGGGAGTACGTATTTCCCACCGACATTACATTTATGTTCACACACACTCATTGCGAGATGTCGGTGCTCATACTCTTTCACTGTAATATCCATGCTAGATTATTTTCTTTTTCCTGCTTTCTTCTTGTGTGTTTGATAAACTTTAGGAAAAAACCAAAAAATTAGTAGTAGTTTATTTCTTTGCTGTAGTAATTAAAAAGGAAAACCCAAAAATATTTCCCGTTCTTCTTTTCCTTGTTGGGAGCTTTCCCGTGTAAATAGCTTTTATTTTTTTTCCTTTCTTTGGGGGTCGAGAAGACCATATTGAAAATGCTTAGTGGCTCTTATATGCACGAATGATTATTTAACTTAGATCCCATATTACTTGTCTTCTCTCTTGAGTTGAATGCTTAGAGATTTCAGCTTAGTCCAATGCATGTGCACTCTTATTATTATACACTTCATTTGGTCGTGCAAGTGAAAGGCAATAATGATGATATATGATGGACTTATTGGGATGAGAAAAGCTGGTATGAACTCGACCTCTCTTGTTTTTGTAAATATGATGATTCATCGTTCCTGAGTTAGCTATTATGAAGTAAACATATTTGCAATGACATTTAGAGACTATAGTTGCTTGTGCCATGCTTGATTAGCTATGAGTTATAATGGTTTACCTTGCGTGCCAACATGCTATTAGAATGATTATGATGTGGTATGATAAGTTGGTATCCTCCTTTAAATGAATTGAGTGACTAGACTTGGCACATGTTCATGCATGTAGTTGAATCAAATAAACATAGCCTTCATGATATTTATGTTCATGGTGGATTATATCCTACTCATGCTTGTATTCGGTGTAAAATAACTTTAATGCATGTTTACGACTGTTGTCGCTCTCCCAGTTGGTCGCTTCCCAGTCTTTTGCTAGCCTTCACCTGTACTAAGCGGGAATACTGCTTGTGCATCCAAACTCCTTTAAACCCCATAGTTGTTCCATATGAGTCCACTATACCTTCCTATATGCTGTATTTACCTGCCGTTCCAAGTAAATTTGTATGTGCCAAACTCCAAACCTTCAAATGAAATTCTGTTTTGTATGCTCGAGCAGCTCATTTCTCAACTAGGGCTGCCCTTATCTTCCATGTTAGGCGGTTATTCCCAAGAGGAGTGGACTCCGCTCCTCATTCACGAGAAAATGGCTGGTCACCAGGATGCCCAGTCCCATGCTTTATGCAAATTAAATCAAAATAATTGCAAACAATACTCCCCCTAGGACCCATTGAATGTTGGAGGCACTCGTTGGATTGATGCTTGTGGAGGAGGGGGAGTATAAACTTTACCATTCTGTTTGGGAACCGCCTATAGTTTGTTTAGCATGGAAGATATCGTCATCTCATAGTTGTTGCATTGACATCAAAAGTATGCCGCTCAAAATGTTATTCAATCTCTATTTTAAAACCGAGCTCTGGCACCTCTACAAATCCCTGCTTCCCTCTGCGAAGGGCCTATCTATTTACTTTTATGTTGAGTCATCATCCTTCTTATTAAAAAGCACCCGCTGGAGAGCACACTGTCGTTTGCATTCATTATTATTGGTTTATATTGGGTATGACTTGACTGGATCTCTTTTACCATGAATTACAATGTTTAGTCAGTCCTTGATCTTTGAAGGTGCTCTGCATTTATGTTTTGCGGTCTCAGAAAGGGCTAGCGAGATAACATTTCGTTATATCATGTTATGATTATTTTGAGAAAGTGTTGTCATCCGAGTTTTGTTATTATAGCTCGCTAGCTGATTATGCTATTGATATGAGTAATTGTGAGACCTTTGTGTTATTGTTAGTATGGTTAGTTCATAATATTTGCTGAAACTTGAATGTTGGCTTTTCATGTTTACAACAACAAGAGCAAACAGAGTTTGTAAAAGTTTTTCTTTTTCTCTTTCAGTTTGTCAACTGAATTGCTTGAGGACAAGCAAGGGTTTAAGCTTGGGGGAGTTGATACATCTCCGTCGTATCTACTTTTCCAAACACTTTTGCCCTTGTTTTAGACTCTAACTTGTATGATTTGAATGGAACTGACGTTGTTTCCGGACTGACGTTGTTTTCAGCAGAATTGCCATGGTGTTGTTTTATGTGCAGAAAATAAAAGTTCTCGGAACGACCTGAAACTCCATGGAATATCTTAGGATAATTAATAAAAAATCCTCGCCAAAGATGAAGACCAGGGGGCCCACACCCTGTCCACAAGGGTGGGGGCGCGCCCCCCCTGGGCGCGCTCCCCTACCTCGTGGGCCCCTTGGTGGCCCTCCGACGCCAACTCCAACTCCATATATTGGCTTTCGGGGAGAAAAAAATAAGACAAAAGAAATCATCGCGTTTTATGATACGAAGCCACCGCCAAGCCCTAATCTCTCTCGGGAGGGCTGATCTGGAGTCTGTTCGGAGCTCCAGAGAGGGGGATTCGTCACCGTCGTCATCATCAACCATCCTCCAACACCAATTTCATGATGCTCACTGCCGTGCGTGAGTAATTCCATCGTATGCTTGCTGGACGGTGATGGGTTGGATGAGATTTATCATGTAATCGAGTTAGTTTTGTTAGGGTTTGATCCCTAGTATCCACTATGTTCTGAGATTGTTGTTGCTATGACTTTGCTATGCTTAATGCTTGTCACTAGGGCACGAGTGCCATGACTTTAGATCTGAACCTATTATGTTTTCATGAATATATGTGAGTTCTTGATCCTATCTTGCAAGGCTATAGTCACCTACTATGTGTTATGATCCGGCAACCCCGAAGTGACAATAATCGAAACCACTCCCTGTGATGACCTTAGTTTGAGGAGTTCATGTATTCACTATGTGCTAATGCTTTGTTCCGGTTCTCTATTAAAAGGAGGCCTTAATATCCCATAGTTTCCAATATAACCCCGCTGCCACGAGAGGGTAGGACAAAAGATGTCATGCAAGTTCTTTTCCATAACCACGTATGACTATATTCGAAATACATGCCTACATTACATTGATGAATTGGAGCTAGTTCTGTGTCACCCTATGTTATGACTGTTACATGATGAACCACATCCGGCATAATTATCCATCATTGATCCGGTGCCTACAAGTTTTCCATATACTGGTTCTCGCTTATTTACTTTTCCGTTGCTACTGTTACAATTACTACAAAATACCAAAAACATTACTTTTGCTGTCTTTACTTTTGTTACCGTTATCACCACTATCATATTACTTTGCTACTAAACACTTTGCTGCAGATATTAAGTTTCCAGGTGTGGTTGAATTGACAACTCAACTGCTAATACTTCAAAATATTCTTTGGCTCCCCTTGTGTCGAATCAATAAATTTGGGTTGAATACTCTACCCTCGAAAACTATTGCGATCCCCTATACTTGTGGGTTTTCAGTCATCGTTGCAATTAATAGGAAGTAATAAAGAAAGAGAGGTTTTCACATATAAATATACTATCTTGGACATCTTATATGATTGTGATCACTCATTAAAATATGACATGCTAAAAAGTTGATGTTGGACAAGGAAGACAACATAATGGGTTATGTTTTCTTATATCCGAAATAAATTATATTGTCCTGGATCATCCAACATGTTGAGCTTGCCTATCTCCCTCATGCTAGACAAATTCTTTGCACCAAGTAGAGATACTACTTGTGCTTCCAAACATCCCTAAAGATAGTTTTGCCATGAGAGTCCACCATACCTACCTATTGGTTGAGTAAGATCTGATGACCCACAAGTGTAAGAGATCTATCGCAGTCCTTTCGATAAGTAAGAGTGTCGAACCCAATGAGGAGCAGAAGGAAATGACAAGCGGTTTCAGTAAGGTATTCTCTGCAGGCACTGAAAGTATCGGTAACAATAGTTTTGTGATAAGGTAATTTGTAACGGGTAACAAGCAATGAAAGTAAATAAGGTTAAGCAAGGTGGCCCAATCCTTTTTGTAGCAAAGGAAAATCCTTGACAAGTTCTTATATAGAGAAAAGCGCTCCCGAGGACTCATGGGAATTATCGTCAAGCTAGTTTTCATCATGCTCATATGATTCACGTTCGTTACTTTGATAATTTGATATGTGGGTGGACCGGTGCTTGGGTACTGCCCTTCCTTGGACAAGCATCCCACTTATGATTAACCCCTATTGCAAGCATCCTCAACTACAAAAGAAGTATTAAGGTAAACCTAACCATAGCATGAAACATATGGATCCAATTCAGCCCCTTACGAAGCAACGCATAAACTAGGGTTTAAGCTTCTCTCACTCTAGCAACCCATCATCTACTTATTACTCCCCAATGCCTTCCACTAGGCCCAAATAATGGTGAAGTGTCATGTAGTCGACATTCACATAACACCACTAGAGGAGAGACAACATACATCTAATCAAAATATCAAACGAATACCAAATTCACATGACTACTAATAGGAAGACTTCTCCCATCTCCTCGGGAACAAACGTAACTACTCACAAAGCATATTCATGTTCATAATCAGAAGTATATGAATATGCATTAAGGATCTGAACATATGATCTTCCAACAAAAATAAACCAACTAGCATCAACTACAAGGAGTAATCAACACTACTACAAACCAACGGGTACCAATCTGAGGTTTTGGTACAAAGATTGGATACAAGAGATGAACTAGGGTTTGAGAGGAGATGGTGCTGGTGAAGATATTGATGGAGATTGACCCCCTCCCGATGAGAGGATCGATGGTGATGACGACGGTGATGATTTCCCCCTCCCGGAGGGAAGTTTCCCTAGCAGAACAACTCGCTGGAGCCCTAGATTGGTCCCGCCCCTCGTGGCGGCAGATATTCGTCACGAAAGCTTGCTTATGATTTTTCTCAGCACAACATACTTCAAATAGGAGAGGATGGGCACTGGAGGGCTGCCAGGGGGCCCACGGGGCAGGGGGCGCGCCCCCCCACCCTCGTGGCCAGGGTGTAGGCCCCCTCTGGTACTTCTTCCGCTCAATATTTATTATTAATTCCAAAAATGACTTTCGTTGAGTTTCAGGACTTTTGGTGTTGTGCAGAATAGGTCTCTAATATTTGCTCCTTTTCCTGCCCAGAATCCCAGTTGCCGGCATTCTCCCTCTTTATGTAATCCTTGTAAAATAAGAGAGAATAGGAATAAGTATTGTGACATAACGTGTAATAACATCCCATAATGCAATCAATAACAATATAAAGGCATGATGCAAAAATGGACGTATCAACTCCCCCAAGCTTAGACCTCGCTTGTCCTCAAGCGTAAGCCGATATCAAAAAATATGTCCACATGTTTAGAGATAGAGGTGTCGATAAAATAAAATACGGACATGAGGGCATCATGATCATTCTTATAACAGCAACATATATATATTTTGTCATATGATTTCTTATCCTCAAGTAACAATGTATTCACAATGTCAAGTATGAATCAGAAACTTCATTGAGAACCAACAAACTATGATCTCGGTCATTGAAGTAATTGCAATTTATCGTAACATCAGAAAGAGTCAATATAAGAGCTTTTCAGCAAGCCCACATACTCAACTATCATTTAGTCTTTCACGATTGCTAACACTCACGCAATACTTATCGTTATGGAGTTTTAATCGGACATAGAGAAAGATAGGGGCTTATTGTGTTGCCTCCGAACCTTTTACCTCAAGGGTAATGTTAACAATAATAGTTCATGCCAACTTACATCCAATTGGATATATATATTAGGATCTTTCCAACACGAGGTGCTTGCCAAAGGATAAAATATAAAAAGGAAAGGTTAAGATCACCATGACTCTTAATGTAAGACAAGAAGTAAAAGATAGGCCCTTCATAGAGGGAAGCAGAGGCCGTCATGTGCTTTTTTGTTGGATGCACGAAATCTTAATGCAAAAGAACGTCACTTAATATTGCCACTTGTGATACAGACCTTTATTATGCAGTTCGTCACTTTTATTGCTTCCATATCACAAGATCGTATAAAGCTTATTTTCTCCACACTAATAAGTCATACATATTTAGAGAGCAATTTTTATTGTATGCAATATGACAACTTACTTGAAGGATCTTACTTAATCCATAGGTAGATATGGTGGACTCTCATGGCAAAACTGGGTTTCAGGATGTTTGGAAGCACAAGTAGTATCACTACTTGGTGCAAGGAATTTGGCTAGCATGAGGGGGAAAGGCAAGATCAACATGTTGGATGATCCATGACAATATACTTTAATTCAGATATGAGAAAACATAACCCATTACGTTCTCTTCCTTGTCCAACATCAACTCTTTAGCATGTCATACTTTAATGAGTGCTCACAATCACAAAAGATGTCCAAGATAGTATATTGTATGTGAAAACCTCTCTTTCTTTATCACTTCCTATTAATTGCAATGATGACAAAAACTATGTTTGCCAACTCTCAACAACTTTTAATCATCATACTCTTTATATGTGAAGTCATTACTCTCCACAAGATCAATATGATCACTTTATTTCTTTTTACTCTTTTTATTCCCTTAAGATCATAGCAAGATAGCAAAGCCCTTGACTCAATAGTAATCTTTATTATATATAGCTCACGGACTCAATTACATAGAGGGATCATAAAGCAAAACTCAAAACTAGATCATACTAAAACTTTATTCTACTAGATCAAGATATTACCAAAAGGATCGAACTAAGTAAAGATGGTAAATATAGGAGTGTGATGGTGATACGATACCGGGGCAACTCCCCCAAGCTTGGCAGTTGCCAAGGGGAGTGCCCATACCCATGTGATTAGTTCCTCGGAGGTGATGAAGGTGGTGATAATGATGGTGGATAGTCGCACATCGAGCGTAGGAGCTCTTCCAATTTGCGGATAATGCCCTTAAGTGCAACGATATGATCCTTCAACAAAAAATTTTCACGTGTGAGATACTTGTTTTGTATGTGAGCTAACTCAATCATCTTGAAAGCTTCAATCTTAGTTGGAGTAAAGAGGTTGGGAAGAGGTTGGATGTTTTCTTCTTCTCCCGCCGGAGCTTGTTCCTCCATGGCTTCCTTCATCCTTTCATCCTTTTTGATCTCTCCGGGTTCTTCTCTCTTCAGCTCTGTCTTCAATAGCCAAGAATCCTTGTCTTCATTGTTGGAGGAGGGTGACGACATGATGCCTGGCCTTGACAATTCGGACAGAAAACATCTCGAAACAAAGACAGAAGATATTTGCATGATACGGTGGTCAAAACCTTCGGGAGATTATATAATGAATTTTTACCGACAAAAAGAAGTATCGTGCAAGAAAATGGAGTCCCGAGAGCACATGAAGTGCCCACGAGGCAGGGGGCGCGCCCAGGGGGGTAGGGCCCGCCCTCCACCCTCGTGGACGCCTCGTGTACTTCCCGGAGTACTTATTATTTTCCTATTTTCTTAAATATTCCAAAACGGAGAAAAATTGCTATTGGAACTATTTTGGAGTTGGTTTACTTACCGTACCACGTACCTATTCCTTTTGGAGTTTCAAACGTTCTGGAGAGTGTCCCTTATGTATTCCTCCGGGGTTACAGTATCAATAACATTAGTTTCAACATTTATGGGATTACCTGAGATATAATGTTTGATTCTTTGACCGTTCACCACCTTCGGATTTTTGCCTTCGAAGTTGTTGAATTTTATGGCACCGGATGATAGACCTCCTCGATAATGTAAGGCCCTTCCCATTTAGAGAAAAGCAACACATAATCACCTACGTTAAGCTCACACTTTTGTATCCTTTTGTCTTGCCATCTTTTAACTTTTTCTTTAAATAGTTTGGCATTCTCATAGGCTTGGGTTCTCCATTCATCAAGTGAGCTAATGTCAAATAGCCTCTTCTCACCGGCAAGTTTGAAATCATAACTGAGCTCTTTAATGGAGCAATATGCCTTATGTTCTAGTTCGAGAGGTAAGTGACATGCTTTTCCATAAACCATTTTATACGGAGACATACCCATAGGATTCTTATATGCAGTTCTATAAGCCCACAATGCATCAAGTTTATTGGACCAATTCTTTCTAGATCTATTGACATTCTTTTGCAAAATTAATTTAAGCTCTCTGTTGCTAAGTTCTACTTGGCCACTAGACTGTGGGTGATATGGAGATGAAATTCTATGATTAACATCATACTTAGCAAGCATTTTATGAAAAGCACCATGAATAAAATGTGAACCACCATCAGTCATTAAGTATATAGGGACTCCAAACCTCGGAAAAATAACTTCTTTAAGCATCTTAATAGAGGTGTTATGATCAGCACTACTATTTAGAATAGCTTCTACCCACTTAGTAACGTAATCAACGGCAACTAAAATATGTGTATACCCATTAGAGGAAGGAAACGGTCCCATATAATCAAAGCCCCAAACATCAAATGGTTCAATAACAAGAGAATAATTCAAAGGCATATCTTGACGTCTACTAATATTACCAATTCTTTGACATTCATCACAAGACAAAACAAACTTACATGCATCTTTGAAGAGAGTAGGCCAATAAAAACCGGATTGCAATACCTTATGTGTAGTTCTATCTCCAGCGTGGTGTCCTCCATATGCCTCAGAGTGACACTTGCATAGGATATGTTCCTGTTCATGCTCAGGTACACAACGTCTAATAATACCATCTACTCCTTATTTATAAAGGTGTGGGTCATCCCAGAAGTAATGTATTAAATCATAGAAGAACCTTTTCTTTTGTTGGTATGTGAAACTAGGTGGTATGAATTTAGCAACAATGTAATTAGCATAATCAGCATACCATGGAGCAGTACGAGAAGCATTTATGACAGCTAAATGTTCATCAGGGAAGCTATAATCAATAGGTAGTGGGTCATCAAGAACATTCTCTAACCTAAACAAGTTGTCTGCAACGGGGTTCTCAGCTCCCTTTCTATCAATAATATGCAAATCAATTTCTTTTAGCAAGAGAACCCATCTATTAAGTCTAGGTTTAGCATCTTTCTTTTCCATAAGATATTTAATAGCAGCATGATCAGTGTGAATAGTTACTTTAGAATCAACAATATGAGGTCTGAACTTATCACAAGCAAATACAACTGCTAAGAATTCTTTTTCAGTAGTAGCATAATTTCTCTAGGCACTGTCTAGAGTTTTACTAGCATATTGAATAATATTTAGTTTCTTATCAACTCTTTGTCCTAGAACAGCACCTACAACATAATCACTAGCATCACACATAATTTCAAAGGGTAAATTCCAATCAGGTGGCTGGACAATAGGTGCAGAAATCAAAGCTTTCTTAAGTATTTCAAGTGCTTCTACACAATCATCATCGAAGACAAAATGAATATCTTTTTGTAAGAGATTAGTCAGAGGCCTAGAAATTTTAGTGAAGTCCTTAATGAACCTCCTATAAAAACCAGCATGACCAAGGAAACTTCTTATAACTTTAATGTCCTTGGGACACGACATCTTTTCAATAGCATCAACTTTAGCTTTATCAACTTCAATACCTCTTTTAGAAAGTTTATGCCCCAAGACAATGCCTTCATTAACCATAAAGTGGCACTTCTCCCAATTCAGGACAAGACTAGTATCTTTCCAGCTTTGCAAAACTCTATCAAGGTTTCTCAAGCAATCATCAAAAGAAGACCCATAAACAGAGAAATTATCCATGAAAACCTCACAAATATTTTCACAAAACTCAGAGAATATAGCCATCATGCATCTTTGAAAGGTAGCAGGTGCATTACATAAACCAAAAGGCATACTTCTATAAGAAAAAGTACCAAAAAGGCAAGTAAAAGTGGTCTTTTCTTGATCCTCTGCTGACACAGATATTTGAGAGAAACCAGAGTAACCATCTAGAAAGCAAAAAAATGTGTATGTTTAGATATTCTTTCTAGCATTTGATGAATAAAAGGTAGAGGGTAATGATTCTTTTTAGTAGCTTTATTTAACTTATGGAAATCAATTACCATCCTATAACATGTGATAATTCTTTGCGGGATCAATTCATCTTTATCATTAGGAACAATAGTAATACCTCCCTTCTTAGGGACACAATGGACATGACTTACCCACTGACTATCAGCAACGGGATAAATTATACCTGCCTCCAGGAGCTTTAGTATTTCCTTTCTTACCACTTCTTTCATCTTAGGTTTTAACCGTCATTGGTGTAACTGGTTTGGCGTCTTTCTCCAAATTTATCTTGTGTTGACATAAAGTGGGACTAATGCCCTTAAGATCATCAAGAGTATATCCAATAGCAGCACGGTGCTTCTTCAGATTTTTCAATAATCTCTCCTCTTCCTACTCTGAAAGGTTAGCACTAATAATAACAGGATATATCTTCTTTTCATCAAGATAAGCATATTTAAGAGTATCAGGTAATGGTTTAAGCTCAAACACGGGATCACCCTTGGGTGGTGGAGGATCCCCTAAGATTTCAACAGGCAAGTTGTGTTTCAAAATAGGTCCCTGTTTAAGGAATACTTCATCTATCTCCCTTCTTTCACTCATAAACATATCATTTTCATGGTCTAGCAAATATTGTTCTAAAGGATCATTAGGAGGCACAGCAATAGAAGCAAGACCAATAATTTCATCCTTACTAGGCAATTCTTTATCATGAGGTTGTCTACGAAATTTAGAAAAATTAAACTCATGAGACATATCCCCTAAGCCAATCATAACAACATCCTTTTCGCAATCTACCTTAGCATTAACAGTGTTCATTAAGGGTCTACCAAATATAATGGAACAAATGTCATCGTGTGGGGAACCAAGAACAAGAAAATCAGCAGGATATTTAACTTTCCCACACAAGACTTGAACATCTCTAACAATCCCAATTGGTGAAATAGTATCTCTATTGGCAAGCTTAATTGTAACATCTATTTCTTCTATCTCAGCAGGTGCAATATCATGCATAATTTATTTGTATAAGGAATGATGTATTGCACTAGCACTAGCACCCGCACCCATATCACATAAGCCATGATAACAATGATCTCCTATTTTAACAGAAATAACAGGCATGCCTACAACAGGTCTATGTTTCTTAGCATCGGGTCTAGCAATTCTAGCAGCTTCATCACAGAAGTAAATAACATGCCCATCAGTATTATCAGCCAAGAGATCTTTAACCATAGCAATACTAGGTTCAACTTTAATTTGTTCAGGTGGTGTATATGTTATGGCATTACTCTTACGAACCACAGTGAAGCTTTAGCATGATCCTTTATCCTAACAGGGAAAGGTGGTTTCTCAACATAAGTAGTAGGAACAATAGGATCATTATAAGTGATAGTCTTTCCTTCAACTTTAATAGGTGCTACTACTTTTACTTCAGTGGGAGGATTATATTTAAACCACTTCTCCTTACGGAGGTCAACATGAGTAGCAAATGATTCACAGAAGGAAGCTACTATCTCATAGTCAAGTCCATAGTGCTAAATCCACAAAAAGCATCGGTATCCATAAAAGATTTAACACAATCAAACTTAGGTGTTATATCTAACTCCTTACCTTGTCGAGATCCCAATCTTCAAAGTTGCGTTTAATTCTTTCCAATAAATCCCATTTGAATTCAATAGTCTTCATCATAAATGAACCAACACAAGAAGTATCGAGCATGGAGCGATTCTTGAGAGAAAGTCGAGCATAATTTTTTTGAATAATTATTTCTCTTGAGAACTCATGATTGGGGCATGAATATAACATTGACTTAAGACTCCCCCAAGCTTGAGCGATACTTTCTACTTCGCGAGGCCAAAAATTATATATATAATTACGATCACGATGAACAATACGCATCGGATAAAACTTCTGATGAAATTCCAATTTCAATCATTTGTAGTCCCATGATCCCATATCATGACATAGCCTATATACCATGTCAATGCATATCCCTTCAAAGATAAAGGGAAGACCTTCTTCTTGATAACATCATTGGGCATACATGCAAGCTTAAATAATCCACAAACTTCATCCACATAGATTAGGTCTAAATCGGGGTGCAATGTTCCATCTCCTGTAAAGGGATCAGCTAGCAGTTTCTCTACCATACCCAAAGGAATTTCAAAGTAACCTTTTTCAGTAGGTTCGGTAGGTTGAGGAGAAACTCTTTGCTCTACTGGTCGGGGTGAAGATACCCCGAACAAGCCCCTTGAAGGATTATGTTCCATAGTAACAAGTGATAGTAAATTTCAGCACACTATATAAAATTTTCCTTACCAAGTTCCACTTACCAAAGGCGCTTCACTCCCCGGCAACGGCGCCAGAAAAGAGTCTTGATGACCCACAAGTGTAGGAGATCTATCATAGTCATTTCGATAAGTAAGAGTGTCGAACCCAACGAGGAGCAGAAGGAAATAACAAGCGGTTTTCAGTAAGGTATTCTCTGCAAGCACTGAAATTATCGGTAACAATAGTTTTGTGATAAGGTAATTTGTAACGGGTAACAAGCAATGAAAGTAAATAAGGTGCAGCAAGGTGGCCCAATCCTTTTTGTAGCAAAGGACAATCCTGGACAAGTTCTTATATAGAGAAAAGCGCTCCTGAGGACTCATGGGAATTATCGTCAAGCTAGTTTTCATCACGCTCATATGATTCGCGTTCGTTACTTTGATAATTTTTATATGTGGGTGGACCAGTTCTTGGGTACTGCCCTTCCTTGGAAAAGCATCCCACTTATGATTAACCCTTATTGCAAGCATCCGCAACTATAAAAGAAGTATTAAGGTAAACCTAACCATAGCATGAAACATATGGATCCAAATCAGCCCCTTACGAAGCAACGCATAAACTAGGGTTTAAGCTTCTGTTACTCTAGCAACCCATAATCTACTTATTACTCCCCAATGCATTCCTCTATGCCCAAATAATGGTAAAGTGTCATGTAGTCGACGTTCACATAACACCACTAGAGGAGAGACAACATACATCTCATCAAAATATCGAACGAACACCAAATTCACATGACTACTAATAGCAAGACTTCTCCCATGTCCTCAGGAACAAACGTAACTACTCACAAAGCATATTCATGTTCATAATCAGAGGTGTATTAATATGCACTAAGGATCTGAACATCTGATCTTCCACCAAATAAACCAACTAGCATCAACTACAAGGAGTAATCAACACTACTAGCAACCCACATGTACCAATCTGAGGTTTTGGTACAAAGATTGGATACAAGAAATGAACTAGGGTTTGAGAGGAGATGGTGCTGGTGAATATGTTGATGTAGATTAACCCCCTCCCGATGAGAGGATCGATGGTGATGTCGATGGTGATGATTTCCCCCTCCCGAAGGGAAGTTTCCCCGGCAGAACAGCTCCACCTGAGCCCTAGATTGGTTCCGCCAAGGTTCCGCCTCGTGGCGGCGGAGTTTCGTCCCGAAAGCTTGCTTATGATTTTTTTCAGGGTAACGTACTTCATATAGCAGAAGATGGGCACCGGAGGGCTGCCAGGGGGCCCACTAGGCAGGGGGCGCGCCCAGGGGGTAGGGCGCGCCCCCACCCTCGTGGCCAGGGTGTGGGCCCCCTCTGGTACTTCTTCTGCTCAATATTTATTATTAATTCCAAAAATGACTTTCATGGAGTTTCAGGACTTTTGGAGTTGTGCAGAATAGGTCTCTAACATTTTCTCATTTTCCAACCCAGAATCCTAGCTGTCGGCATTCTCCCTCTTTATGTAAACCTTGTAAAATAAGAGAGAATAGCCATAAGTATTGTGACATAACATGTAATAACAGCCCATAATGCAATAAATAACAATATAAAAGCATGATGCAAAATGGACGTATCAAGATCCTTCAAGTAAGTTGTTATTCTTTCAATTAATAAAAATTGCTCTCTAAATATGTATGATTTATTAGTGTGGAGAAAATAAGCTTTATACAAGCTTGGGATATGGAAGAAATAAAAGCGTGGGACTTCATAATAAAGGGCCTTATCGCAAGTGGCAATATAAAGTGATGTTCTTTTGTATTAAGATTTTGTACATCCAACCATAAAAGCACATGGCAACCTCTGCTTCCCTCTGCGAAGGGCCTATATTTTATTTTTTGTCTTCTACCCTATACAAGAGTCATGGTGATCTTCAGATTTCCTTTTTACACTTTATCCTTTGGCAAGCTGTCGGTGTACTAGAGTAGGGGTACCCTAGTATCCTGAACTTGTGCACGGGCAGTTGCAGCACCCCGCGGCAAGGCTTGCCGGGTGACCGCCAAGGTCCTCCGTGGTTCCTTTGGAACCATTCAAGAACAAAGTATTTAAGCCAAGGAGACAAGGCCCCGGCAAGAGGAGCTTGCCGGGAAGGCCAACCAAGGCATCGCAAGGAACTTGCCGCGACGCGCCACGCATCCCGGCAAGGCCCGGTGAGCGACAAGCTTCCGGGCGCGACAAGACAATATCCGCGGCAAGGCGCTTGCCGCGACAAGCTACCACTCAGTACCCGCGCTCCAGCACATCCACCAACGTGTCGCCCTAAGGCCTTTCCAGACGCGCGTGGCAAGAGGCTGTGCAGCCAGCGGTGTGCGGTGGCAAGCGACGCTGACAAGACTACCATCGTGGCGAACGGTGGCGTCCCTGATGGTCCTTTTTGCACTATTTGGGCGACGCAGACGGGTATTTAATGCCTTTGTCCCCTGCCGTCAGGGTTAGGTAGGATACACTGTACAAGTAGTTGTACCAACCGCAATTCCTTTTCCATTTTTCCCTTGTCTACGTTGCCACCTGTCGGAGACCCCTTGAGCATATAAAAGGAGGCCCATGCGCAACATAGAGGGGGGTTCGGAGGCCAGAAAAACACTCACGCTCGGTCTCGTTAGCAGCTGGTGCGTACTGTAGCACTCAGCGCTCCTGATCAAGAACTCAATACAATAAGACAAGCAGCAGTAGGAGTATTATCTCTCCGAAGAGCTCCGAAGCTGGGTAAAACTGCTCGTGTGCTTCGCCTCGATCCGCTCTTCGTGCGACCTCCGCCCCCCCGCCGAACCGAAAGGGGCTCGGTCCGCCGGTCCCCATAGGTGTTCGTGGATCAGCTTCCCCGACATCTTTGGCGCGCCAGGTAGGGGGCGTCGAGGTTGTGTGAACCTGGTTAGGCGTTCACACGAGCTAGATCTTCATCTTCTTCATCGACATGCCACCGAAGAAGAAGACTTCGGTGACAGCTGTTCCGTCCACGTCGATCCCACCACCACCGGAGCAAGCGAGTGGTGGGGTAGACGCTGGCGGAAGAACGGGCGTCGACGAGGGAGCTCACGGTGCTGCCAGGTCCAAGGACAAGGCCGCGCAGACCTCGGCGTCCGTTCAAGTACCGCGCCCATCTCAGGAGGCGCAGGACCGACAGCGTCATGGTACTCGCAGTGCCATACATTTGTTAGGCCAAGATCGAGCTGGTGAATCTCGGGGTGCTCAGGACCAGCATGCACGCCTGCGTGCTGGCACGAGCGAGACACGGTCGCCTGGACGGGATACTGCTCCTTCTAACATAGTTAGAAGTCCGAGCATATCCCGCTCCTCGCACCGTTCGCCACTGCCGCCCACCACTCCAGCAGAAGCTTTAGCGCGAGCTCAACTGCTCCTGGATTACCCTCCAACGGAAGACAAGATCGGTCAATGGAGGGCCACCATTCAGAGTCTCATCGGCTTCGCCAACGGCGACACTCCGCGGCAGCCGAGTGCGTTGTTGTCGCGGCAGGACTGCTAGGCATGAGCCGGTGGCGACGAAACCGGTGGGGGTGCAACCACCATGCACTCTCCACCCCAAAGGCCAAGATCGCCGACTCGCCGGATCCACCTCGATAGCGACTCCACTGCATCATCAGATCCACGAGCTCATCGCGATCAGCGCCAAGTTCTTCATGAACGACAGCAAGAAGACGCTCGTACTCGCATCGAGCGCCAAAGAGAAGCGCGGCGTCAATCGGACCAGCGCGCTGGGCCCTCTGTCGACATGCATGCACCAGGGGAACCAGGCGACTTGCCGTATGCGGTAGGTTGCCCTGCGTTCACTCGTGAGCTGCGGCAAGTCCAGTGGCCCAGCACGAAGAATTTCAAGCCAGATGTACCAGAGAAGTACGACGGCAAGTCGCATCCGTCGGAGTTCCTCAGCATCTACACCATCGCGGTGCAAGCTGCCGGGGGGCGGGACGACAAGATCCTGGCCAACTACTTCCCGCTGGTGCTCAAGCCCAATGTCAGATCCTGGCTCATGCACTTGCCGGACAACTCCATATCCTCCTGGGCAGACCTATGCCATCAGTTTGTCGGCGCCTTTACAGGCGGCCACAAGCCTCATGGCCAAGAGAGCGACCTTCATCTGCTCGCCCAGAAGGAAGGAGAGCCCCTGCGCAAGTATATTCAGAGATTCAGCCGTGTACAGCACAACATCCCAGATGTCCACCCAGCCGCGGTAATCAGCGCGTTCCATCAGAATGTGCGAAACCGCAGGATGCGGGAGGAGATGGCGATGTGCAAGATCAGAGACGTCAGTGAGCTATATGCCTTGGCCGACAAGTGTGCACGTGCTGAGGAAGGGAGGAAACTCCTCGGAGAGAATATAGGAGCAGGAGGATCTGATAGTGAGGAGACTGCCCCGGCAAAGAAAAACCGGTGGCGGAACAACAGGAAGAAGAAAGGCAAAGATGTGCTAGTCGTTGAGCAGTCCGGCAACGGAGGTGGCGCCAAGAAAGCCAAAGTTGGTAGCCTCGGCGAGGAGGGTGTGGCGGTCGCCGATAAGCAGGACGGCACCAACAAGCAGTACTGCAAGATCCACCGCACCAAGGGCCATGACCTCCAGAGCTACAAGAAGGTCGAGCAGCTTGTCGAGCAGCAAAAGGCTGAATACGAGTGACGCGACAAGGAGAAAGCCCAGGAAGGTGCTGGAGGAGCCGGCAAGAAACGTCGCGGCCGAGGAGGACTCCGCGGCAAGGCCAAGTAGAGGCAAGGAGACAGACCTCCCCGCGGCCGCGACAAGGATGAAGATGATGACGACGATGAAGATATGGATGATGATGAGACCGATGAGCAGGAGTTCCAGAAAGCCACAGAGGTCCTATGCGTTGACGGAGGTGCTTCTCTGCATACTTCACACCGCCAGCTCAAGCAGTGGGTGCGGGAAGTTAATGCGGCAGAACCACCCGTCGAGTCACGCAGGCCTCTGAAATGGTCCAGCACGCCTATCATCTTTGATATTGAGGACCACCCTGATCGCATAACTGCGGTCGGGTGCTTGCCGATGTTGGTTTCACCAACTATCCGCAACCTCAAGGTCACTAAGATGCTAGTTGACGGCGGGGCCGGCTTGAACCTGATCTCCTCCGCGGTACTCCAGAAACTCCAGATCCCTGATGGCGAGCTCGAAGAGACCGGCACGTTCCAAGGAATCAATCCGGGAAGGAGCAAGCCGAAGGGAAAGATCACGTTGCCGGTGACATTTGGCAGCGAGTTGAACTTCAGGACTGAGAGGGTCACTTTTGACGTTGCTGACTTTCCATTGCCTTACAATGGGATACTCGGCCGTCCAGCACTCGCCAAATTCATGGCAGCCTCTCACTATGCATACAACATACTGAAGATGCCAGGCCCGATAAGTGTCATCTCTGTCCCTGGCGACAAGAAGGATGCTCTTATCTGCGCCGACAAGATCTACCGGGAAGCAGCAGCCGCAACAGATCGCGATTCACTTGCCGTTGAAGCTCCCGGGGCGAAGAAGAAAACCAAGTCCGGCAAGAGTTCTGATGCCCACTCCGGCAAGCGCACCTCTTCGGAGTGCTGCGCTACCGTCGAGGACGCACCATCGAGCTCCACCGGCAAGTGTAAGAAAACAATGGTAGCTCCACCTGAGACCAAGAAGGTGTCCGCCAAGGAGGATGGCACTGGTGGTACCTTCACCATCAGTGCCACTCTCGACCCTAAATAGGAAAGCGCGCTCGTTGCTTTCCTGCGGGCGAACGTCGACGTATTTGCGTGGCAACCGTCTGACATCCCCGGTGTTCCCAGGAAAGTAATCGAGCACCATCTTGCCGTCTGTCCTCATGCGCGGCCCGTCAAGCAGAAAGTCAGGAAACAGGCAGTGGAGCGCCAAGAATTCATCGCAGAAGAAATCAAGAAATTGGAAGCAGCAGGCCTCGTCAGAGGAGTGCTCCATCCTACGTGGTTGGCCAACCCTGTAGTCGTGCGCAAGGCAAACGGGAAATGGAGGCTTTGTATCGACTTTACCGATGTCAATAAAGCTTGTCCCAAAGACCCATTTCCCTTGCCGCGCATCGACCAGATTGTTGACTCCACGGCCGGATGTGACTTGCTTTCATTTCTTGATGCATACTCAGGATACCATCAGATCTTCATGGCAGAAGAGGATGAGGAGAAGACCGCATTCATCACCCCATGTGGCACATACTGTTTCGTACGGATGCCTTTCGGTTTAAAGAATGCTGGTTCAACATTTGCAAGGGTAGTCCATGACGCTTTTGAGCCGCAAATACACAGAAATGTGGAAGCCTACATGGATGACATAGTGGTCAAGAGCAAGGACAAGGCGACTCTGATTCAAGATTTAGACGAAACCTTTGCAAATCTGCGCAAGATCAACCTCAAGCTTAACCCCGAGAAGTGCGTGTTTGGAGTCCCCTCCGGCAAGCTTCTCGGGTTCTTCGTGTCTCAGCGGGGAATTGAAGCCAATCCCGACAAGATCAAGGCCATTGAGCAGATTGAAGCACCAAAGCGCGTCAAGGATGTACGAAGACTTGCCGGTTGCGTAGCTGCTCTCAGCAGGTTTATCTCTAGGTCTGCTGAGCGCGCCCTGCCATTTTTCAAAATATTGAAAAAGGCAGGTCCAATGAAATGGACTCCGGAAGCGGAGGCTGCGCTGCAGGACTTAAAGAGATACCTGTCCTCCACTCCAACACTTGTCGCACCTAAGCCACAAGAGAAGTTGCTGCTATATATAGCGGCAACCAATCAAGTGGTTAGTGCTGCGTTAGTAGCGGAGAGGGAGGCGGATGATGAGCCAGCAACCACGGCAGATGCATCCAGCGACAAGCAGGAGACTTCACCGGCAAGCTCTGGTCCCGACAAAGATGGATCTGCGCAGGCGCATGAGAAGATGCAGAAAAGAATGGTGCAGCGCCCAGTTTACTTTGTCAGTTCCCTTCTGCAGGGGGCTAGGTCAAGGTATTCTGGTGTGCAGAAATTGCTTTTCGGCCTTCTCATGGCCTCGAGAAAGCTGCGCCATTACTTCCAAGCACATGAGATCACAGTCGTCACTCGTTTTCCGCTGAAGAGGATACTGCAAAATCCAGAAGCAACAGGCAGGATTGTCGAGTGGGCACTGGAACTGTCAAGCTTTGGCCTCAAGTTTGAGAGCACTTCAACTATCCAAAGCAGAGCATTGGCAGAGTTCATAGCAGAGTGGACGCCAACACAAGATGAAGAAGTTCCAGAAACGAGCATCCCCGTCAAGGAAGCAAGCAAAGAGTGGCTGATGTACTTTGATGGTGCTTTCTCGCTGCAAGGCGCCGGTGCGGGCGTGCTACTTGTTGCACCCACCGGAGAGCACCTCAAGTACGTAGTCCAGATGCACTTTCCCAAGGAGCAAGCAACGAACAATACTGCAGAGTATGAAGGTTTGCTTGCCGGTCTCAGGATCGCAGCAGACCTTGGAATCAAGAAGCTCATTGTCAGGGGTGACTCACAGCTTGTCGTCCGCCAAGTGAACAAGAATTATCAGAGTCCGTTGATGGAAGCCTACGTTGATGAAGTGAGAAAGCTAGAAGAGCACTTTGACGGCCTACAGATGGAACATGTTCCAAGAGCTCAGAACGACATTGCCGATGGCCTGTCAAAGTGCGCCGCACTTAAGTTACCTGTGGAACCAGGGATCTTTGTGCTCAAGCTGACTCAACCGTCTGTAACGCCATCAACTGGACAGAGCAAGAAGAGGAAGTTGATTTCTGGTGACTATTTTCCGGCGGAGCTCCCCGAAGCCGCCGCCAAGAAGGTCCTCAAGATCAACACCAAAGGTGCTGAGGAGCAGTCTGCTCCGGCAAGCCTTAGGGTTTGTTCCGTTGAAGCAGACGCTCCCGACAAGTTTTGCTCCGGCAAGCTTGCCGGGGAACGCCAAGCTCCGGCTGAGCCGCAGGTTCTCGCCGTAGAAGCGGATGTTCCCGCAGCAGCAGATGTGCCTTTAGTCTTTGTTGTCGAGCCGCAAGCTCCAGCATGGGCACAGCAGATTGTCCGTTTCCTTCAGACAGGAGAACTTCCCGAAGAGCAAGAAGAAGCGGAAAGAGTAGCCCGGCAGTCAAGTATGTACCAGTTTGTCGACGACACACTGTACAGAAGAAGACTCAACGGCGTGAAATTGAAGTGTATTCACCGG
This sequence comes from Triticum aestivum, assembly GCF_018294505.1. Lineage (NCBI taxonomy): Eukaryota > Viridiplantae > Streptophyta > Magnoliopsida > Poales > Poaceae > Triticum > Triticum aestivum. The sequence continues at coordinate 320,734,874 of NC_057813.1, read as the reverse complement.
GAGGACGGACAAAAGCTGTTGGCAGAGATACATGGAGGCATATGTGGTCACCACATTGGCGCAAGAGCACTTGCCGGCAAAGCGTTCCGGCAAGGTTTCTTTTGGCCGACAGCCCTCCAGGATGCAACTGCACAAGTAACCAAGTGTGAAGCGTGCCAGTTCCATTCCAAGCAGATACACCAGCCAGCTCAAGCTCTCCAGACGATCCCTTTATCCTGGCCATTTTCGGTCTGGGGGCTCGATATCCTCGGCCCTTTTCCCCGAGCTGTCGGGGGCTTTGAGTACTTGTACGTTGCAATCGACAAGTTCACAAAGTGGCCGGAAGTGGAACCAGTGAGGAAGGTGACAGCACAGTCAGCAGTCAAGTTCTTCAGGTCGATTGTTTGCCGTTTCGGGATCCCTAACAGGATCATCACCGACAACGGCACACAATTCACGAGCCGCACCTTCATGCAGTACGTCCAAGATCTTGGCGCCAAGGTCTGCTTCGCTTCTGTTGCTCATCCGAGAAGCAACGGTCAAGCGGAGAGGGCAAATGCTGAAGTGCTGCGCGGGCTCAAGACCAGGACTTTCGACAGGCTGCGCAAGTGCGGAAGGAACTGGATTGAGGAGCTGCCGGTGGTTCTTTGGTCGATCAGGACGACGCCAAATCGAGCCACTGGCCAGACACCTTTCGCTCTAGTCTATGGAGCAGAGGCAGTTCTCCCCACGGAACTCGTATACGGATCACCTCGAGTGCTCGCTTATGATGAGCTTGAGCAAGAGCAGCTGCGACAAGATGACGCGCTGCTCCTTGAGGAGGACCGTCTTCAGGCTGCTGTACGAGCTGCTCGATACCAGCAAGCTTTGCGCCGCTACCATAGCCGCAAAGTTAATGCCAGAAGTTTCGAGGAAGGCGACCTTGTTCTTCGGCGCGTTCAGTCCGCCAAGAATTCCAACAAGTTGACGCCGAAGTGGGAAGGCCCTTACCGGGTGAAACGAGTCACTAGGCCTGGCGCTGTCCGCCTTGAGACCGAAGATGGCATTCCGGTGAGCAACTCCTGGAACATTGAGCATCTTCGTAAGTTTTACCCGTAGGGCGCGGTTGCCGGAATCTTTTCCGGCAACCACCTTTTGTACAAGTCTTGCCGATGTTGCATGTAATCCTTTGTACAAAGCCGGGCGCAGACCCCGTGCATAAGTAAAGCTCATGTGCTCCGCACATCTTGTCAATATCATGCTGTCTACTTTATTTTTGCATGCGTTATCTGACACTTTGTGCAGCACCTACCCCCGGTAAGCAATAACGAGCCGTAAGGCTCCATATCTTTATTTTCTCTTCTTTCTTTTTCTCAAAAAGGAAAGGAAGGTTCCCTCGCACACAAGTTTGCCGGGGGGAAAGGAGAAGATAATGGTGTGGACTAGGCATCGTTCAAGGAAGTTTCGCCTTACCGGAAAGCAAACGACAAAAAAGCTAAGTTGCCAAAGTTTGAGCAATCAGTTTTAAATTTTAAGTTATCTTCCTCGAACGACCGTACTTTGTATGGAAAACCTGTGCGCGGAGGAACCAACTCGTAGCTAGTTGCGCCCTTACTTTGTTTCGAGTCCGCTCAACAACTTAAGTGAGCTGCGACTAGTTGCGACAAGGTTTCTTGTCGGTAGCGGCACCGCCAGCAGGCTGCTGATGTCCCGCACTCAGCGCTCGCGGCTAAGGTGCCTGCGCCGACAAGTTCCCTAAAAGCGTAGGGCAAAAACATACAAAGGAAGGAATCAAGTAAAGGAAATAACACAGCAATCTCTACCCAAAATAGAGTTATATTACAAGATAGCTTGTCGCAGCTCTAACAGATTGTTCTCATGACATGACCGACAGCGACAAAGAAAAAGAGAAAACGGGCGGCCTAATCTACGCGATCGCCCTCAACCCTCTTGATCTCGCTCACCTTGTCCACAATGGGTGCGACAAGGGCCTTGAGCGCTTCCAGATCAGCATCCGGCGGCAGGGACCTGAGGACGTTGGTGAGGTTGAGGCCTGGGTTGCGGAAGGCCACCTTCACCAGCACCTTTTGAAGAGCTCCCGCGCAGATCTTGCGCGACTCGTCGGCCAGCTGCTTTGGGATCTTCTCCCGGAGTCGCTGGAGGGCCGTCGCCACGCCTTTGAAGAACAAGCTGAGCTTGGCGCTGGGTTGGAGGTGCTCATCGGAACAATACCCGAGGTCCTCCATCCCCAGCTGCGCTAGCTCCCCGTCGATGGCGGCGGCAACATTCACGAGACCCTCGGTCCAGTGCTCCACAGTCTCCCTAAAAGCATTCTGGGCGGCAGCAGCACTCGCCAGCAGCGCCTCGTCGGCCTTGATCTTCTCCTTCAAGGCCACCTCCTTGCTCCCTGGCGCCGTCCAGCGTCTTGGTCAAAGTAGCCAGCTTCAACTCAAGATCGCGTTGGAGTCCTTGGCGGCGCTAAGATCTTTGCTCCTCTCAGCGAGACGACCCTGCAGCTCGCCATGAGCGGCGGCGTCCTTCTCGTGCTCACGCTTGAGCGCAGCAAGCTCCTCGCCGCTCGCCTTGAGATTGGCCTCCAGCTGCGCCATCTTCGTCTCCAGTTCCTTCTTGGCGGCCTCGGCAGCTGCGGTAGCATCCTTTGCTTCCTTAAGAGCCCCCCCAATTGCTTGCTCGCACGCGGAAAGCTCCTCCTCGTGGCTATCAAGGTTGACCTTGCGCTGCGCCAACTCACCTTCCTGCACAGACAGCTTCTCGGCAGTGAGCCGCTGTTGCTCTTCAACTTCAGCCTTCGCGAGGAGGAAAGCTTTTCGCTCCTCAGCAACCTGCTCCCGCTCCTCTGCCAGGGATCGGAGAGTTTCCTGCCTGAGACCCCGGAGCTCCTTAGCGCTCTTCTCAATGTCCACTCCCGCCCTCGCAACAAGCGCTTCTCGGGATTCCAGCTTGGCTTGTCGGGCGCGGTACAGTGACAACAGCTTCCGAAGCAGCCGCTCCTCCTCAGGCTCATCGCTGCTGCTGCTTGGCACATTGACCAGCGTCAGCCCAGTGGAGGCGAGCACCTCTCCATCCAAAATCTCTCCTTCGACCGGCGCCCTAGAGCTTGACGCCCAGGGGAGCTTGATGAAGATGTCGTCGCCGGCCTTCAAATAGGTGCCGGGCTGGGGCTCTTCGGAGCCTGGCGCTGCAGCAGCGGCGGAGGGATCGGCGGTCGGTGCAGCGCCTGGCGCTCCTGCGGCCTCGGGGCCGTCAGTGCGATCGCCGGATCCCTCGCCAGCTTCTACGGCGGCAGCTTTGGCGGCCTCTTCGCCGGCGGGATCATCAGCGCCAGCTTCTCCTTCGATGGCAACGGCGTCATCGGTATTGCTGTGCGCGCCATCCTCGTCGGCGGCCTCGGTTTCCATCGGCTCCGTGGCAGATGGATCTGACGAACGGAAAAAAGAGAAAAGTCAAGCAAATATCCAAAAAGAAAATCAGAAGAAGAAGAACCCAAGGGAAGTTTTCAAGCAAGAGGATTACCTGTACTAGGATCTGCAGTCGTGGTCTCAACCACCGAAGGATCACTGGTGCTGTCCCTTGCCGGAGAATTGTCCCTTGCCGGAGAGTTCTCCCTTGCCGGAGAACGCTCCCTTGCCGGGGAATTCTCCCTTGGCGGTGTAGTCGAAGCAGATGGCACTTCAGGAACGGCTTCCGGGCTCTCCTGGTGAGGCTGCTCTGCTCCTGCACAAACCAACAGTCAGATATCAGCAAAGAAAGATCACCCATGCGCGCCTGACAGCAGGAAGTAAACTATATAATTACGCTGGGGGCTGCGATGGGGGCTGCTTTGGGGAAAAGTTGCCGGTTCCGGCAAGGTGGTCTCGGGCACGCCCCCTGCTGTCGCGGTGGGTTCATCCTCGATGACAATCACCGGGACCTTGGCTCTCTTTGCCGCTCTCTGGGCCAGAGTCCTGAAAAGGGATGGGTTCGGAGTAAAGCAAATCAGATACAAGGCAAAACAGCAAGAATTGAAGAACTACAAGTACAGCAAAGAATCTTACTCTTCTTCTTCCTCGTCGGAGTTGAGCGCGGAGAGATCGAAGTCCGGCTCGCCTCCGGTGCGACGAGGCGGAGGAGTAGGCTCCCTTGTCCGCTTGGCAGGGGCAGTAGCGGTGGACCGGGAAGACCACGCTCCAGTTGCCGCAGCGGCGTGAGGCGCTCCCGCGGCAATAGTGCTTGCCGCGGTAGAGCGTGTCGCGTGGCACGGCGGCTATTGATTCGCCTGCCGCCCCGCTATGTCCCCGGCCTTGCGGAGATGCCTTCTTGGTGGAGCTGGGGGCTCCGCTTGCGGCGAGCTGGCTGAAGGTGGGGAGGAGGAGGGGCCGATCTTCAACGAGTCGCTCACGCCCTCGGCGGGCTCGCTCAACTCAGCTTCAGGCCCGACAAGCTCTTCCTCACCGGCAAACTCCTCTTGCTCGGCAAGGCTTGCCACCTCTGCTGCCTCTGCCTCCTCCACGGTGAATCCAAACTCACCCGCGACAGTGGCTGCTGCCGCCTCTTCCAGCCTAGTGGCGATGCGCTGCATCTCCGCATCGATGGTGTCGCGGGTGAGGCTCTTCTGTTCGTCGGAGTGGACCGGCACTTCTACCAAGCCGTCAAAGAAATCCCGCATGACGTCATCCGCAGGCTCTTGCGAGGTTGGGACGATTCCATGCGAATCGCACAACGACATCATTGCGCGGATGCGGTCGAGCGAGGAGTTGTTGCACAACGGAACGACACCCCTCGGCAACATGAATGGATGTTGAGGATCGCGCTTGAACAGTTCCAGGAGCATCGCGTCCAGCTCCAGGACAGTGAAGTTGAAGTTGAGGCCCTGGCGCAGCCTCATGATATCCGCCGAGTTCTGGAACTCCCAGGCGGGTCTCCTCTCCTGCAGGGGGGCGATGCGGCGGCGAAGAAAATCTGCGCCAACGGCGCCTTCGGTGAGCCCGGCAAGCCTGAGGCAAAGGATCCGGGTGACAGCAATCTTCAGCCTCGTCTTCCGGGGCCACGTTGCTCCAATCGTTGCCGCTCGCTATTGGGGCTTGTCGCAGGGCGGTAAATGGCTGCGGGTTCTCCTCAGCAATCCAGCACCACTCTGCTCTCCATTCCTCCCACTTGCTGCGGAGCTCTCCCTCCAGATAAGCTTCCTTCTTGCCGACTCTCGAGATCCAGGCGATTCCGCCGGATAAAGGTTCTCCTCTCTCGACTCGGGGCATAAAGAAGTGGCGAAAAAGAGCTACGTTTGGATGGACTCCGACAAATTTTTCACAGAGATGTGCAAAAACTGCCATGGTCAGAATGTCGTTGGGGGTGAAGTCAAGGAGGCGGAACCCGTAGGTGTTCATGATGTCACAGAAAAATTCAGAGAAGGGCGGGCAGAGCCCGCAGTAGAAGAACAGCGCAAAGAAGGGGTATCCGTTCGGAGCCAGTTCCGAAGCGGCAGCCGGGAGTACCTTTGTGCGCGGATGCGCTCGCGTCTCCGTCGACCAGAAGAGGTAGTAGTACTCCCTCAGCTCCTTCGCGGCAAGCTGAGGGGGAAGATGGCCCACTCCTTTCGCAGCACCGCGAGCCGCTGCGCCTCGACCGATTTCACGCCCTTCCCCTTGTCGGCTTTCGGAGCCATGGCGGAGGTGGTGGGGGAGATCGACGGCGTTGGTGGTGCTGGTGGCAATGGGGGGCGCCGCGCTGCTCTCTTTCAGCTTTGAGAAGAAGGGGGGAGCGGCGGAGATTTCCGAGATTGGAGTAGCAACCAGCGAGATGGGCGAACTGCCCCTGTTTCCCCTGCTTATAAAGAGGGGGGGGGGGGCGTTCCGTTATTCCGAATAAAGAAACCACCCACGATCTCTCCCACGATGCCGCATTCAATGCGTGCCGTTCGGGGAGGGTGCGATGGATACGAAGTAATATACGGCGTAACCCAGGCCGCGCGTGCCCGTGCCCTGTTTTGGGCCTGGCCCAACAGCGCTCGGCGCCATGTGTGGCCCAGGCCCGGGGGCTCCTGTCGGTGTACTAGAGTAGGGGTACCCTAGTATCCCGAACTTGTGCACGGGCAGTTGCAGCACCCCGCGGCAAGGCTTGCCGGGTGACCGCCAAGGTCCTCCGTGGTTCCTTTGGAACCATTCAAGAACAAAGTATTCAAGCCAAGGAGACAAGGCCCCGGCAAGAGGAGCTTGCCGGGAAGGCCAACCAAGGCATCGCAAGGAACTTGCCGCGACGCGCCACGCGTCCCGGCAAGGCCCGGTGAGCGACAAGCTTCCGGGCGCGACAAGACAATATCCGCGGCAAGGCGCTTGCCGCGACAAGCTACCACTCAGTACCCGCGCTCCAGCACATCCACCAACGTGTCGCCCTGAGGCCTTTCCAGACGCGCGTGGCAAGAGGCTGTGCAGCCAGCGGTGGCGGTGGCAAGCGACGCTGACAAGACTGCCATCATGGCGAACGGTGGTGTCCCTGACGGTCCTTTTTGCACTATTTGGGCGACGCAGACGGGCATTTAATGCCTTTGTCCCCTTCCGTCAGGGTTAGGTAGGATACACTGTACAAGTAGTTGTACCAACCGCAATTCCTTTTCCATTTTTGCCCTTGTCTATGTTGCCACCTGTCGGAGACCCCTTGAGCATATAAAAGGAGGCCCATGCGCAATGTAGAGGGGGGTTCGGAGGCCAGAAAAACACTCACGCTCGGTCTCGTTAGCAGCTGGAGCGTACTGTAGCACTCAGCGCTCCTGAGCAAGAACACAATACAATCAGACAAGCAGCAGTAGGAGTATTATCTCTCCGGAGAGCTCCGAAGCTGGGTAAAACTGCTCGTGTGCTTCGCCTCGATCCGCTCTTCGTGCGATCTCCGCCCCCCGCCGAACCGAAAGGGGCTCGGTCCACCGGTCCCCATAGGTGTTCGTGGATCAGCTTCCCCGACACAAGCAATATGTGTTGGAAAGATCCTGATATATATACCCAATTGGATATATGTTTTCATAAAGTATTATTGTTGACATTACCCTTGAGGTAAAAGGTTGGGAGGCGAAACAATAAGCCCTTATCTTTCTCCGTGTCCGATTAATGCTTCATACCCATAAGTATTGCATGAGTGTTAGCAATTGTGAAAGACTAAATGATAGTTGAGTATGTGGACTTGCTGAAAAGCTCTCATATTGACTCTTTCCGATGTTATGATAAATTGCAATTGCTTCAATGACTGAGATTATAGTTTTCCAGTTTTCAATGAAGTTTCTGATTCAAGCTTTACCTTGTGAATAAATTGTTACTTCAACATAAGAAATTATATGACAATATATATGTTGTTCTTCTAAGAATGATCATGAAGCCCTCATGTCCGTATTTTATTTTATGGATACCTCTATCTCTAAACATGTGGACATATTTTTCGATATCGGCTTCCGCTTGAGGACAAGCAAGGTCTAAGCTTGGGGAGTTGATACGTCCATTTTGCATCATGCTTTTATATCAATATTTATTGCATTATGGGATGTTCTTACACATTATATCACAATACTTATGCCCTTTCTCTCTTATTTGACAAGGTTTACGTGAAGAGGGAGAATGCCGGCAGCTGGAATTCTGGGCTAGAAAGGAAGCAAATATTAGAGACCTATTCTTCACAACTCGAAAAGTCCTGAAACTCCACGAAAGTCAGTTTTGGAATATATTAAAAATATTTTGCGAAGAAAGCACCAGAGGGGGCCACCCACTGTCCACGAGGGTGTAGGGTGTGCCCTACCCCCTGGGCGCGCCCCCTGCCTCGTGGGCCACCTAGCAGCCCCCCATGCCCATCTTCTGGTATATGGTGTCTTTTGTCCTGAAAAAACATAAGGAAGCTTTCGGGACAAAGCACCGCCATCTCGAGACGGAACCTTGGCGGAACCAATATAGGGCTTCGGCTGAGCTGTTCGGCCAGGGAAATATCCCTTTGAGAGGGGGAAATCGCCGCCATCATCATCACCATCGATCCTCTCATCCAGAGCGGGTCCATATCCATCAACATCTTCACCAGCACCATCTCCTCTCAAACCCAAGTTCATCTCTTGTATCTGATCTTTGTCTCAAAACCTTAGATTGGTACCTGTGGGTTGCTAGTAGTGTTGATTACTCCTTGTAGTCGATGCTAGTTGGTTTATTCGGTGGAAGATCATATGTTTAGATCCTTTATGCATATAATACCCCTCTGATTATGAACATGAGTATGATTTCTGAGTAGTTATGTTTGTTCCTGAGGACATGGGAGAAGTCTTGTTATAAGTAGTCATTTGAATTTGTTATTCGTTCGATATTTTGATGAGATGTATGTTGTCTTTCCTCTAGTGGTGTTATGTGAACGTCGACTACATGACACTTCACCATTGTTTGGGCCTAGGGGAAGGCATTGGGAAGTAATAAGTAGATGATGGGTTGCTAGAGTGACAGAAGCTTAAACCCTAGTTTATGTGTTGCTTTGTAACGGGCTGATTTGGATCCATATATTTCATGCTATGGATAGGTTTACCTTAATTCTTCTTTCGTAGTTGCGGATGCTTGCGGGAGGGGTTAATCATAAGTGGGATGCTTGTCCAAGGAAGGGAAGTACCCCAAGCACCGGTCCACCCACATATCAAATTATCAAAGTAACGAACGCGAATCATATGAGCATGATGAAAACTAGCTTGACGATAATTCCCATGTGTCTTCGAGAGCGCTTTTCTTTATATAAGAGTTTCTCCAGGCTTGTCCTTTGCTACAAAAAGGATTAGGCCTCCTTGCTGCGCCTTGTTTACTTTTGTTACTTGTTGCCCGTTACGAATTACCTTATCATGAAATTATTTGTTACCGATAATTTCAGTGCTTGCAGAGAATACCTTATTGAAAACCGCTTGTCATTTCCTTCTGCTCCTCGTTGGGTTCGACACTCTTACTTATCGAAAGAACTACTATAGATCCCCTATACTTGTGGGTCATCATGGTTTCGGCCTGGTTCAGCTGCGATTCATGGTTAGTGCAAGCTTGCTCCTCAGGTGTTAGCTATACGTGATGGCTTTTGCTGTCGAAGGCGTTGGTGGAGCCCTGCAGTGGCTCGCAAAGAGCCTCGGCTTCGTGTACCTCCGGCGCCTAGCCTGGCTTGGGGGTCGCCTGGGGCTGATGAGCCACAAGTGTAGGGGAACTATCATAGTCCTTTCGATAAGTAAGAGTGTCGAACCCAACGAGGATCAGAAGGAAATGATAAGCGGTTTTCAGTAAGGTATTCTCTGCAAGCACTGAAATTGTAGGTAACAGATAGTTTTGTGATAAGATAAATTGTAATGAGTAACAAGTAAATAAAGTAAACAAAGTGCAGCAAGGTGGCCCAATCCTTTTTGTAGCAAAGGACAAGCCTGTACAATTTCTTATAATGAGAAAAGAGCTCCCGAGGACACATGGGACTTATCGTCAAGCTAGTTTTCATCACGCTCATATGATTCGCGTTCGGTACTTTGATAAATTGATATGTGGGTGGACCGGTGCTTGGGTACTGCCATTACTTGGACAAGCATCTCACTTATGATTAACCCCTATTGCAAGCATCTGCAACTACAAAATAAGTATTTAGGTAAACCTAACCACAACATTAAACATATGGATCCAAATCAGCCCCTTACGAAGCAACGCATAAACTAGGGTTTAAGCTTCTGTCACTCTAGCAACCCATCATCTACTTATTACTTCTCAATGCCTTCCTCTAGGCCCAAATAATGGTGAAGTGTCATGTAGTCGATGTTCACATAACAACACTAGAGGAAACACAACATACATCTCATCAAAATATCGAACGAATACCAAATTCACATGACTACTAATAGCAAGACTTCACCCATGTCCTCAGGAACAAATATAACTACTCACAAAGCATATTCATGTTCATAAACAGAGGAGTAATAATATGCATTAAGGATCTGAACATATGATCTTCCACCAAGTAAACCAATTAGCATCAACTACAAGGAGTTATCAACACTACTAGCAACCCACATGTACCAATTTGTGGTTTTGATACAAGATTGGATACAAGAGATGAACTAGGGTTTTGAGAGGAGATGGTGCTGGTGAAGATGTTGATGGAGATTGACCCCCTCCCGATGAGAGGATCATTGGTGATGACGATGGTGACAATTTCCCCCTCCCAGAGGGAAGTGTCCCCGGCAGAACAGCTCTGCCGGAGCTCTAGATTGGTTCCGCCAAGGTTCCGCCTCGTGGCGGCGGAGTTTCGTCCGTAAGCTTGTCCATGATTTTTTTCCAGGGTAAAAGCCTTCATATAGCAGAAGATGGATACCGGAGGGCCACCAGGGGGCCCAGGAGACAAGGGGCGTGCCGAGTAGGGGTAGGCGCGCCCCCACCCTCCTGGCCAGGGTGTGGGCCCCCTCTGGTGTTTCTTCCGCTCAATAATTCTTATTAATTCCAAAAATAAGTTTCGTGGAGTTTCAGGATTTTGGAGCAGTGCAGAATAGGTTTCCAATATTTGCTCCTTTTCCAGCCAGAATTCCAGCTGCCGGCATTCCCCCTCTTCATGGTAATCCTTGTAAAATAAGAGAGAATAGCCATAAGTATTGAGATATAATGTGTAATAACAGCCCATAATGCAGTAAATATTGATATAAAAGCATGATGCAAAATGGACGTATCAACTCCCCCAAGCTTAGACCTCGCTTGTCCTCAAGCGGAAACCGAATTCGAAAAATATATCCACATGTTTAGAGATAGAGGTGTCGAGAAAAATAGAATACGGACATGAGGGCATCATGATCATTCTTATACCAGCAACATATATAGATTTTTTCATATGATTTCTTATGCTCAAGTAACAATCAATTCACAATGTCAAGTATGGTTCAGAAACTTGATTGGGAACTAACAAACTATAATCTCATTCATTGAAGCAATTGCAATTTATCATAACATTAGAAAGAGTCAAGAATAGAGCTTTTCAGCAAGTCCACATACTCAACTACCATGTAGTCTTCTACAATTGCTAACACTCACGCGGTACTTGTGGTTATAGAGTTTCAACTGGACACTGAGAAAGATAGGGGCTTATTCTGTTGCCTCCCAACGGATTCATCTTTAAGTGATGTCAACAATAATACTCCACGCTGACTTACATCCAATTGGATACATATATATATATCATGATCTTTCAAACACGAGGAGCTTACCAAAGGATAAAATGAAAAAGGGAAATGTGAGGATCACCTTGACTCAAGCATAAAGTAAAAAACATAAAGTAAAAGATAGGCCCTTCACAGAGGGAAGCAGAGGTTGTCATGTGCGTTTAGGGTTGGATGCATGAAATCTTAATGCAAAAGAAAGTCACTTTATATTGCCACTTGTATGTGGACCTTTATTTTCAGTCCGTCGCCTTTATTGCTTCCACAACAAGATCGTATAAAAATTATTTTCTCTGCACTAATAAGTCGTACATATTTAGAGGGAAATTTTTAGTGCCTGCAACATGACAACTTGAAGGATCTTACTCAATCCATAGGTAGGTAAGGTGGACTCTCAAGGCGAAACTGGGTTTAAGGATATTTGGAAGCATAAGTAGTATCTCTACTTGGTGCAAGGAATTTGGCTAGCATGAGGGGGAAAGGCAACATGTTTGGAAGGTCTATGACAATATACTTTAACTGAGATGTGAGAAAACATAAACCATTATGTTGTCTTCCTTGTCCAACGTCAACTCTTTTAGCATGTCATACTTAATGAGTGCTTCACAATCATAAAAGATGTCCAAGATAATATATTTGTATGTGAAACCTCTCTTTCCTTATTACTTCCTATTAATTGCTACGACGACCAACACTACGTTTATCAACTCTCAACAACTTTTATGCCTCATACTTTCTATGTGTGAAGTCATCACTAACCATAAGATCAATGTGAACTCTTTTATTCTCTACTTTCTCAAGATCATAGCAAGATAGCAAAGCCCTTGACTCAACACTAATCTTTATTATAGATAGCTCACGGACTCGATTACATAAAGAGATCACAAATGAAAACTCAAAACCACTTGATACTAAAACTTCAAGCTACTAGATCAAGATTCTACTAAAAGGATCGAACTAAATAAAACAGTAAAGATAGGAGTGTGATGGTGATACGATACTGGGGCACCTCCCCCAAGCTTGGCAGGGTCTAAGGGGAGTGCCCATACCCATGTAATTATGTCCTCGGGGTGGTGAAGTAGGAGTTGTTGATGATGTAGGATTCTTCCTCAATTTACGCTTGAGTATAGTATTTTGCTCCTTTAGGTCCTCGATCTCTTGCTCAAGGCTTAATACTCTTTTGCGCAATTCCCGTTTATTTTCCTGCAAGAGACGAAAAGGGATAAACTCGATCTTTGGCTTATTTTCTCTATCGAGGAGGCTTGACTTCTTAAACTCCAGATGCATGTCCCCAGGCTGAGGTAATGGGGCTTCGTCTTCGTTTGAACTCGTCTCCTCCTTCCCCTTAGGCTCATAGTCTTCCTCTTCTTCAGTGGTCCAGTCATTATGCTCCAAGTCCCCGTAGACCTTGGGGTCTACAAGCTAATCAGCCACATAGCTCTCCCCTTCCAAATCCTGAGGCGACATATTGCTCTAAATCTGTAACAGAAACAGCTCGAAACGAAAACAGAGGATATTTGCATAATACGGTGATCATAACCTCCAGGAAGCTATATAATGAATTTTTACCGACCAAAATACGTAACATGCAAGAAAACAGAGTCCAGGAGGCACACGAGGTAGACACGAGACAGGGGGCGCGCCCAGGAAGGGTGCGCGTGCACTCCACCCTCGTGGGGGCCTCGTGTCCTTCCCCGATTACTTATTTCTTCCTAAAATTCTTAAATATTCCAAAACTGATAAAAGTTGCCATTAGAATTGTTTTGGAGTCAATTTACTTACCGTACCACATACCTATTCCATTTCGGAGTCTGGAACGTTCTGGAAAGTGTCCCTTATGTATTCTTCCGGGGTTACGGTTTCAATAATATTAGTTTCAACATTGATAGGATTACCTGAGATGTAATGTTTAATTCTTTGACCGTTCACCACCCTCAGACTTCTGCCTTCAAAGTTGTTGATTTTTATGGCACCAGAACGATAGACCTCCTCGATAATGTAAGGACCTTCCCATTTAGAAAGAAGTTTTCCTGCAAAAAATCTTAAACAAGAGTTGAATAATAACACATAATCACCTACGTTAAACTCACGCTTCTGTATCCTTTTGTCATGCCAGCGTTTGACATTTTCTTTGAATAGCTTGGCATTCTCATAAGCTTGGGTTCTCCATTCATCAAGTGAGCTATTATCAAATAACCTCTTCTCACCGGCAAGTTTGAAGTCATAGTTGAGCTCTTTAATAGCCCAATACGCTTTATGTTCAAGTTCTAGAGGTAAATGACAAGCTTTTCCATAAACCATCTTATATGGTGACATACCCATAGGATTTTTGTATGCAGTTCTATAGGCCCATAATGCATCATGAAGTTTTTTGGACCAATTCTTTCTAGATCTATTGACAGTCTTTTGCAAAATTAATTTGAGTTGTCTGTTGCTCAACTCTACATGACCACTAGACTGTGGGTGATAAGGAGATGCTATTCTATGATTAACATCATACTTAGCAATTATCTTACGGAAAGCACCTTGAATAAAATGTGAACCACCATTAGTCATAAGATATCTAGGGACTCCAAACCTCGGAAAAATAACTTCTTTAAGCATTTTAATAGAAGTGTTATGATCAGCACTACTAGTTGGAATAGCTTCTACGCACTTAGTAACGTAATCAACAGCAACTAAAATATGTGTATAACCATTAGAGGCAGGAAAGGGTCCCATATAATCAAAGCCCCAAACATCAAACAGTGCAATAACAAAAGAATAATTCATAGGCATTTCTTGACGTCTCCTAATATTACCAATACTTTGACATTCATCACAAGATAAGGCAAACTTACGAGCATCTTTGAAGAGAGTAGGCCAATAAAAACCAGATTGCAATACCTTTTGTGCAATTCTATCTCCAACATGGTGTCCTCCATATGATTCAGAGTGACACTTGCGTAGGATCTACTCCTGTTCATGCTCAGGTACACAACGTCTAATAACACCATCTACTTCTTTATAAAGGTGTGGGTCATCCCAGAAGTAATGTCTTAAATCATAAAAGAACTTTTTCTTTTGCTGGTATGTGAAACTAGGAGGTATAAATTTAGCAACAATGTAATTAGCATAATCAACATACCAAGGAGCAGTACGAGAAGCATTAACGACCGCTAATTGTTCATTAGGAAAGCTATCATCAATAGGCAGCGGGTCATCAAGAACATTCTCTAACCTAGACAAGTTATCTGCAACGGGGTTCTCAGATCCCTTTCTATCAATAATATGCAAATCAAATTCTTGGAGCAAAAGAACCCATCTAATGAGTCTAGGCTTAGCATCTTTCTTTTCCATAAGATATTTAATAGCAGCATGATCAGTGTGAATAGTAACTTTGGAATCAACTATATAAGGTCTAAACTTATCACATGCAAACACAACTACTAAGAACTCTTTTTCAGTAGTAGCATAATTTCTCTGGGCAGTATCAAGAGTCTTACTAGCATACTGGATAACATTCAATTTCTTATCAACTCTTTGCCCCAGAACAACACCTACAACATAATCCCTAGCATCACACATAATTTCAAAGGGTAAATTCCAATCAGGTGGCTGAACTATAGGTGCAGTGATCAAAGCTTTCTTAAGTATTTAAAATGCTTCTACACAATCATCATCAAAGACAAAAGGAATATCTTTTTGCAATAAACTAGTTAGAGGCCCAGAGATTTTAGAAAAGTCCTCAATGAACCTCCTATAAAAACCGGCATGACCAAGGAAACTTCTTATACCTTTATGTCCTTGGGACATGGCATCTTTTCAATAGCATCAACTTTGGCTTTATCAACTTCAATACCTCTCTCGGAGATCTTGTGCCCCAAGACAATGCCTTCATTAACCATAAAGTGACACTTTTCCCAATTCAGACGAGACTAGTGTCTTCGCATCTCTGCAAAACTCGATCAAGGTTGCTCAAAGCAATCATCAAAAGAGGATCCATAACGGAGAAGTCATCCATGAATACCTCACAAATCTTTTCACAAAAGTCAGAGAATATAGCCATCATGCATCTTTGAAAGGTAGCAGGTGCATTACATAAACCAAAAGGCATACGTCTATAAGCAAAAGTACCAAAAGGGCAAGTAAAGTAGTTTTCGATTGATCCTCCGCTGACACAGGTATTTGAGAGAAACCAGAATAACCATCTAGAAAGCAGAAATGTGTGTGTTTGGATAGTCTTTCTAGCATTTGATCAATAAAAGGTAAAGGGTAATGATCTTTCTTAGTAGCTTTATTTAATTTACGGAAATCAATTACCATCATATAACCAGTAATAATTCTTTGCGGGATCAATTCATCTTTATCATTAAGAACAATGGTAATACCTCCCTTTTTAGGAACACACTGGACAGGGCTTACCCAATCACTATCAGCAACGGGATAAATTATACCTGCCTGAAGGAGCTTTAGTATCTCCTTTCTTACCACTTCTTTCATCTTAGGATTCAATCGTCATTGAGGATCTCTAACTGGTTTGGCATCATCCTCCAAATCAATTTTGTGTTGACATAACGTGGGACTAATGCCCTTGAGATCATCCAGAGTATATCCAATGGCAGCACAGTGCTTCTTCCGAGTTTTCAATAATCTTTCTTCTTCTTGCTCTAAAAGGTTAGCACTAATAATAACAGGATATATTTTCTTTTCATCAAGATAAGCATACTTAAGATTATCTGGTAATGGTTTGAGCTCAAACACGGGATCACCCTTGGGTGGAGGGGATCCCCTAGAATTTCAACGGGAAGGTTATGTTTCAGACTAGGTTCCTGTTGAAGGAACACTTTATCTATTTCCCTTCTTTCCTTCATATACATATCATTTTCATGGTCTAGCAAATATTTTTCTAACGGATCAGTAGGTGGCACGACAATAGAAGCAAGATCAATAATCTCATCCTTACTAGGTGATTCTCTATCACGAGGTTGTCTACGAAACTTAGCAAAATTAAACTCATCAGACATACCCTCTAAGCCAATTGTGACAGTATCGTTTTCACAATCAATCCTAGCATTAACTGTATTCAAGAAGGGTCTACCAAAAATAATGGGACAAAAATCATCTTGTGGGGAACTAAGAACAAGAAAATCAGCAGGATATTTAACCTTCCCACACAAGACTTCAACATCTCTAACAATCCCAATTGGTGAAATAGTATCTCTGTTGGCAAGCTTGATAGTAACATCAATACCTTCCAATTCAACGGGTGCAATATCATGCATAATTTCTTTATATAAGTCATAGGGTATTGCACTAGTACTAGCACTCATATCACATAAACCATAATAACAATGATCTCCTATTCTAACAGAAATAACAGGCATGCCTACGATAGGTCTATGAATCTTAGCATCTGGTTTAACAATATTAGCAGTCTCACCATAGAAATAAATAACATGCCCATTTAAATCATCATCCAAGAGATCTTTAACCGTAGCAATACTAGGTTCAGCTTTGATTTTCTCAGGAGGTGTATAAGTCCTAGTATTACTCTTACGAAAAACAGCCGAAGTTTTAGCATGATCCTTTATCCTAACAGGAAAAGGAGGTTTCTCAACATAAGTAGTAGGAACAATAGAATCACTATAAGTGATAGTCTTTTCTTCAACTGTAATAGGTGCAACTACTTTTACTTCAATGGGAGGATTATATTTAAACCACTTCTCCTTAGGGAGATCAACGTGAGTAGCAAAAGATTCACAGAAAGAAGCTACTATCTTAGAGTGAAGTCTATATTTAGCGCTAAATCCACGAAAAGCATCGGTATCCATAAAAGATTTAACACAATCAAACTTAGGTGTCATACATAACTCCTTACCATCATTGGAACCCCAATCTTCAGAGTTGCGTTTAATTCTTTCCAATAAGTCCCATTTGAATTCAATAGTCTTCAACATATAAGATCCAACACACGAAGTATCGACCATGTTGCGATCATTGAGAGAAAGCCAAGCATAAATTTTTTGAATAATCATTTCTCTAGAGAGCTCATGATTGGGGCATGAATATAACATTGACTTAAGCCTCCCTCAAGCTTAAGCGATGCTTTCTCCTTCGCGAGGCCAGAAATTATATATGTAATTACGATCACGATGAACAAGATGCATAGGATAGAACTTTTGGTGAAATTGCAACTTCAATCGTTTATAATTCCAAGATCCCGTATCATCACATAGCCTATACCATGTCAATGCATCTCCCTTAAAAGATAAAGGGAATACCTTCCTTTTGACAACATCATCAGGAATACCTGCAAGCTTAAATAATCCACAAACTTCATCCACAAAGATAAGGTGTAAATCGGGATGCAATGTTCCATCTCCTGCAAATGGATTAGCTAGCAGTTTCTCTATCATACCCGAAGGAATCTCAAAGTAAATATTTTCAGTAGGTTCAGTAAGTTGAGGAGCAACTCTTTGTTCTTCTGGTTGGGCTGAAGACACCTCGAAGAAGCCCCTCAAAGGATTAGTTTCCATAGTAACAAGTGACAGAAAATTTCAGCACACTATATGAATGTTCCCTTACCAAGTTCCACTCACCAAAAGTGCTACACTCCCCGGCAATAGTGCCAGAAAAGAGTCTTGATGACCCACAAGTGTAGGGGATCTATCGTAGTCCTTTCGATAAGTAAGAGTGTTGAACCCAACGAGGTGCAGAAGGAAATTGTAAGGAGTATCAAGTAAATAAAGTAAAATAAGTGCAGCAAGGTGGCCCAATCCTTTTTGTAGCAAAGGACAAGCCTGGACAATTTCTTATAATGAGAAAAGAGCTCCCGAGGACACATGGGACTTATCGTCAAGCTAGTTTTCATCACGCTCATATAATTCGCGTTCTGTACTTTGATAATTTCATATGTGGGTGGACCGGTGCTTGGGTACTGACCTTACTTGGACAAGCATCCCACTTATGACTAACCCCTATTGCAAGCATCCGTAACTACAAAAGAAGTATTAAGGTAAACCTAACCACAACATTAAACATATGGATCCAAATCAGCCCCTTACGAAGCAACGCATAAACTAGGGTTTAAGCTTCTGTCACTCTAGCAACCCATCATCTACTTATTACTTCCCAATGCCTTCCTCTATGCCCAAATAGAGGTGAAGTGTCATGTAGTAGACGTTCACATAACACCACTAGAGGGAAGACAACATACATCTCATCAAAATATCGAACGAATACCAAATTCACATGACTACTAATAGCAAGACTTCACCCATGTCCTCAGGAACAAACGTAACTACTCACAAAGAATTTTCATGTTCAAAATCAGAGGTGTAATAATATGCATTAAGGATCTGAACATATGATCTTCCACCAAGTAAACCAATTAGCATCAACTACAAGGAGTAATCAACACTACTAGCAACCCACAGGTACCAATTTGTGGTTTTGCTACAAGATTGGATACAAGAGATGAACTAGGGTTTTGAGAGGAGATGGTGCTAGTGAAGATGTTGATGGAGATTGACCCCCTCCCGATGAGAGGATCGTTGGTGATGACGATGGTGATGATTACCTCCTCCCGGAGGGAAGTGTCCCCGGCAAAACAGCTCTGCCGGAGCCCTAGATTGGTTCCGCCAAGGTTCCGCCTCGTGGCGGAGGAGTTTCGTCCCGTAAGCTTGCCCACGATTTTTTCCACGGTAAAAGCCTTCATATAGTAGAAGATGGACACCGGAGGGCCACCAGGGGGCCCAGGAGACAGGGGGCGCTCCCAGTAGGGGTGGGCGCGCCCCCACCCTCCTGGCCAGGGTGTGGGCCCTCTCTGGTGTTTCTTGCGCTCAACAATTCTTATTAATTCCAAAAATAAGTTTGGCGGAGTTTCAGGATTTTTGGAGTAGTGCAGAATAGGTTTCTAATGTTTGCTCCTTTTCCCCCCAGAATTCCAGTTGTCGGCATTCCCCCTCTTCATGGTAAACCTCGTAAAATAAGAGAGAATAGCCATAAGTATTGAGATATAATGTGTAATAACAGCCCATAATGCAATAAATATTGATATAAAAGCATGATGCAAAATGGACGTATTAGGGCCTTCTCCCGACGCGTACCTCAGGTCCATTGCGACGGGCATGTAGGCTTCCGGGATGGCCGCGCCTGAGTCGCTGCTCGGTTGCCTCGCGCTTCCGCCTCCCGCGGCCGACACCAGGTCCTGATGGGCGGGGCCGGTGCCCCGGGCGGCCCAGGGAAGGTCGCTCAGTGTCGCCCCACCCCGGGGTGGCATGGTCGAAGTAGTGCATACTGCGCCATGAGGTATGCTGGCATCGAGAGGCTCTTCAGGGCCCTGGGAGGGGGCGCGCGGGTGTGGTGATGGTGAGCGCGCGCCCCCACCACGGCTTGCGACATGGGCAGGGTGCAGAATGGTGTCGCGCCCCTGCATGCAGCTTCCAGCAACTCGGTGACTCGTTCCAATAGGGCGTCGCGGCTGCTTTTCGCGAGCCTGCACCTCAGCAGCTCTCGAGCCACGATGACCGTGGCTCGCATGTTCGCCTGCTCCCAGCGAGTGTGCGACGCTGTCGCTGTGGCGTAGCTTGAAGACTGCACGACGGCGTGGTATAAGAGATATAGGCAATGCACATGACATATCGCGAGCACGAACACAAAGCAAGATCATAGTATCATTGTAGGCATGGGGCACATAGCAAACATGGCAATAACAAGCAATATCTCCACCAAGCTTGCAAATACACATACAAGTAGTAGAATCAATCATCATATGTAATGCAAAGCATGGGTCACAAATGCATGGCAAAGGCATAGGAATGAGTATATCATGCAAAGTGAACATGGCAAGATGGGCATATAAGATGTAATGGACGATAACCCATAACCATGTGAGAGCCATGTAGAAGAAGTGTGCGAAGTCTTTGCGTGAAGAGAGCGGTGGGAAAGGCAATCCATGTGATCCCAATTCATCGTTGGTCTCTAGAGCTTGTTTTGTCAACTCATGGGATTGTGAGGTTGACAAGTATTAATGTGTACCTACACAAAAGAAACACAAACCAAAGAAATTGTGCGCGTTGTAAATGTACACATCATCCATCATGATGTGTATGTGCACATGTGAGATAGCACAAGATAAGCATCGCTCAAAGAAATTTGATGCATGGTATTAGAACATGTCATCCATCGTGAAAGAATAGTTATTGTGTATGACACGATGGGGATGCAAATTTAGCATAGAAGTATATGGCACATCAATTGTTTATTCATGGGAAGCATATTGTGCACACAAGTATTGGGATCGTGCAATAGATAGGATGAATCAAAATCTCCTAAAATATATGAGGAAACTATGGGGGTCTCCTCATGAGCAATATTGGAAACATCACATGGAGAATATTGACAACACCCAAAACAAATCATATTTGGTTCTATGTGGTCACGGCATGGTATAGTACATGAATTGCGCAAATCATGTAAAGGAAGCATGGCAATATCATCGCATGAAAAACAAAAGCCAATGACCATGGGCTTGTCATCTATGCCATATGTGAAAATTATATTAATTTTAATGGCATATGCATAGTCAATGATGAGATTGCAAATAATACATATGATTGATCTCATCCACGACAAGTCAAGCGGATTATCAAACATGATGTGACCAATAGAATTATCACAAGAAATCCTGTGTAACATGGCATCACAACTACTAGACTCCGCATGGCAATCATCAAACTCCTCATAAATGGGTAAATCATTGCATGGGGAAATCATACTAGCATGAAGCATGGTAATAGGTGGGTCAACATCATGCAAGCAATCAATGTCTAGAATGTTCACTAGTAGGACAAGAGCATCACCATCACATATGTTACCGATGTCATTCCACTCATGTGGTGCAGGTGAGGTGGCAAAGACCAAAAGGTGGTCCTCATCTTCATCTTGATGGAACCATGTGGGTGGTGCATCATATTCCACCATGGCCATCGTCTTCTCCATAGGAAGGACGAAGTCATCGCGGATCGGCGCATCATCATATATGGGACCTAGGACCAAATGAGAAGACACAATAGAGGTAGAGGTCAAGTTGTTAGCAATGCAAATGGCCTCACGTGCCCTATCAACTTCCTCACTCTCTCTATGTGGTGGTGGCTCACTCACGCCCTCAAGGTAGGTACACGCAATGTCACATATGGTGGAGTCACTCATCTCACTCAAGTGGTGGTGGTTGTGGCTCTCCTCACATGGGAATTGTGGCAACTCATCATATATGGGGCTAGTGGTGAAGTCACTCTCACTCTATGGTGGCAAAAGTCACTCAAGTCATCATATGTCGCCGTGGTCGAAGGGAAAATCCCATGCTCAACCATCTCATCATCGTTTCCGTGGATGAAGGCCGAAGATGGCACATCATCGCTCTCCTCCATGACCGAAGGGAAAATCCCATGCTCGATCATCTCGTCACCGTCGCCGTGGAGGAAGGCCGATGTAGGCGTACTCGTTGGAGGTAGGCGAAGATGCCATACGTCCAAAGGCGAAGATGCCTTGATAACACTTGGCGAAGATGCTGAAGTGGTCTTAGTAGTCGTAGCTCCGTCTTGGTGGTGCTTGTCTCGCGGTCTTATCTTGTGCTCATGATGTCTGGCCGTAGCTTGATGTAGAGCTTGTTGGGAGTTGTAGGTGTACGCATCGTGAGCAGCTTCATCTCGATGGTGTTGTAGTGCTTGAGCTCGATGACGTTCCGAAGATTGGCCACTTGAGCATCGCCGCCTTTAAGATGACGAAGGGGAAGAAGACTTGTAGTTGGCCACCATGTCTCATACTTGATCCCTTTGTTCGTCCAACTTGGTGTCGAGGTAGTCCCTTATCCTTGCTTCGTTTTGGCGAAGGTCGATGGCGAGTCGCTCAATGCCTTGCATTGCTCGTTGTAGTCCAAAGATGGATGTTTTGGTGATGTAGTTGTTCGTGTTGGCGTTGTCGTGGAAGACCGGAGATGAAATACCTTGCCTATCCATCACAAGACTCGAGTAGAGGTGAGTAGGAAATGAGATAAACAATACCAAGTTACCTTTTCCCAAAGTTGAGGACGTATCCCATTTCACTCAATGTGAGATGAAAGAATAGTGGAATTGGTACCGGACTTGTTCACTCACACCTATCAAGTAAAGCTTATGGTGGAGCTTGGTGAGGATAGTGGCACAAAAATTTGATGCAAAATGTTAGCAAGAGTCAATAATGTTGGAAAAGATTCACAAATTCACAAGTGAAACAAGTAGACCAATAGCAATATGTGGCACACGGAAACACACACATGGATAGATGAAATGGGGTCGTGCAACCAAGGAATGAGCACAAAATGTGGAATCCACAGAAAACGCTTGTGTTGCACAACTCAAGAGAGAATCTAGCACGATTGTTCAATAGGCAGATACGACACTTGTGCACAATCTATAAGATACGAAATGTATGAGCCTTCGATCCCAAGAATGCTATGTGTAGGATGTTCCCGATGTTTCTCTCAATATGATCCAAGATGATGACAATCTTATGTGCAATGTGGTATGATGCTATGGCTTTTGCTCATGAGCTCTTTGCTCTCTTTTCCTATTTGCTTAAAAGCTTATTCTTTTTTTTGATATGGACACTTATGCGAAATGCACAAACCAACATAGCAATTGTGTCTATGCGG
The DNA here is from genome assembly GCF_018294505.1 of Triticum aestivum. Taxonomy (NCBI): domain Eukaryota; kingdom Viridiplantae; phylum Streptophyta; class Magnoliopsida; order Poales; family Poaceae; genus Triticum; species Triticum aestivum. Next base: position 320,712,075 of record NC_057813.1, on the reverse strand, counting down.
GAATGATCTTGTGACACAAGGGATGATTTGATGATACCAAGATGATACCAATATGATATGGTATGTATGCAATGGAAGGTATGGATCACTAATGTGCACAAGTAACGTTGCCAGCAATACTCACTGGCTAGTCTCAATAGTCAAGTGACGCAAAATGGGCTAAGAGGTTAACCATGTAATGGCAAGAATGTACAATGAAGGGATACCATGATACCAAGTTGATACGGAGGTTACCGATCTTGCTTACGGTTAGGTTGTCAAAATGGTGAAGTGGTTGATGTCGATGACGACCTCGTGGCGATGATGAGTGGCGGTGTTCTTGATGTAGATACCAAGATGATGTAGACCTGTCCCTAAGTAGCCGAAACACCTTAGGAAACGGTAAAAATCGCGAACTCAAAATCTCAAGGAAAATGTCAAATGGTGGTAGCGGAATGCGTTGGTGGTTCCGGAGTTAGCAATGCAGAAGTGGTGGTGGTGGTTGATGACGAAGCAACTGTCCCTAAGTAGCCGAAGCACCTTAGGAGACTCAAGTCACCACTTGTCACACCCAATATGCGATACTATCCTAAAGAGACTCGAAGGTCCCACCAAGGATAGAACCGCATATTGAAACGCTTTTGCAAGGTGGATATCATTACATCAACATTACATAATAGATGGGGATACATACAAAAGGCATACAATGCCACACGAATACAACTTCATCTTACATAAGAGCAACATCCGACTATGGATGAAACACAAACAGAAACACAAACGACATCCACCCTGCTAGCCCAGGCTGCCGACATGGAACCTATCCCCTGATAGAAGAAGAAGCAGAAGAAGAACTTGAAAACAAGCAAACACCGCTCTCGCGTCAAGATCATCGCATAACCTGTACCTGCAACTGTTGTTGTAGTAATTTGTGAGCCACGAGGACTCAGCAATCCCATTACCATGGGTATCAAGACTAGCAAAGCTTAATGGGAAAGGAAGGGGTAAAGTGGTGAGGTTGCAGCAGCGACTAAGCATGATGTGGTGGCTAACATACGCAAATAAGAGCGAGAAGAGAGCAAACGGAACGGCCGTGAAGCTAGCAATGATCAAGAAGTGATCCTGAACTCCTACTTACGTCAAACATAACCCAAAACCGTGTTCACTTCCCGGACTCCGCCGAAAAGAGACCATCACGGCTACACATGCGGTTGATGCATTTTAATTCGGATCTGGTGTCAAGTTATCTACAACCGGACATTAACAAATTCCCATGTGCCACAGAACCACGGGCACGGCCCTTGAAAGTTTATACCCTGCAGGGGTGTCCCAACTTAGCCCACGATAAGCTCTCACGGTCAACGAAGGATGTTCCTTCTCCCAGGAAGACCCGATCAGTCTCAGAATCCCGGTTTACAAGAAATTTCGACAATGGTAAAACAAGTCCAGCAAAGCCGCCCGATGTGCTGACAATCCCGATAGGAGTTGCATATATCTCGTTCTCAGGGCAACACCGGATGAGACTAGCTACAAGTAAAACTAGACCTCAAGTTTCCCCGAGGTGTCCCCGCAAGCAGCTCGGTTCAGACCAGCACTTAGAGAAGCACTGGCCCGGGGGGGCTAAAATAAAGATGACCCTCGAGAGAGCGACTCCCAAGGGAAAAGTAGGTGGTGGTGAGGCAAATGGTAAAACTAAGGTTGGGCCTTGCTGGAGAGGAGTTTTATTCAAAGCGAACTATCAAGGGGGTCCCATAAATCACCCAACCGCATAAGGAACACAAAATCCGGGTACATAATACCGACATGACGGAAACTAGGGCGGCAAGAGTGGAAAAAACACCAGGCATATGGCCGAGTCTTCCACCCTTTACCAAGTATATAGATGCATTAATTAAGTAAGAGATATTGTGATATCCCAACATAATCCTGTCCACCGTGGAGCAATCTTCAACTTCACCTGCAACTAACAACGCTATAAGAGGGGCTGAGCAAAAGAGGTAACATAGCCAAGCAACGGTTTGCTAGGAGGGGTGAAAAAGGTTAGAGGCTGACATGGCAATTTGGGAGACTTGAAGAGCAAAAGATAGGTAGCGCAGCATAGCGATAGGACGAAGTAACTAGCATAACAATGATAATAATGATATCCAAGGTGACGGTCATCTTGCCTGAAATCCCGCAAGGAAGAAGAACGAGTCCATGAAGAAGATGAAGCCACAAAGACGAATCAAGCGTAGACGAACGAATCCTCACGATCGCAACAAAACGAGAACTATCGAGAAGAAGCACACAACATGGTAAACACACCACACATATACATGACATGATGCTCAACCAAGTATTATTCAAGACAACACTACATGAAGCTACTCATGGCAAGAGATGATGCAAACAAGAGCAACACATCAAGGCAGGAAACAACATATAACAATTCCGATAAGTCCCCATATGCAAATTTCTAAATTGGTCCAGATCTGAATAAACCTTATGTTCAAGTTGTTAAACAGCAAGTTAAAGAGAACCAAGAGGATCTACACGAAATTCTAGTCAAGTTACATATAAAGTTCATTTGGTTCGGAGCTACGTCCTAGAAGATATGAGCAAAACAACTTAAACATGGCATTGATGCTAAATGCATCTAAACATCAACCAAACACCTCAAAACAAGGATGCAACATGATAATATGAAACTTCATTCAAAATCAAGCAAGTTTCATATAGAGCACACTCAAAACGGAGCAACGGTTCAACACATACACTCTATACAAGTTTAAAGGACAAGCTGTCCAAAACAGCAACTAGGCATCTAGCAAGCATCAAAACAATATGCTACAACATCCCAACGTGAAAACAAAAGGCGTGGGCATGAAGTACAGGTAAAGCATGACAAAACATGAACACTGAGCTATCTCCAGAAAACACTAGAACATGCTCAAAAGGTCATGGCAAGATTGCAAATAATAACAGTTTCAGAAACATGATACAGGAACATATCATTGAAACTTAAGGAATGGCATGATACTACTAAATTCATAGAACAAAAGACCTTTATTGACCATGAGCCAAAAAGAATCAGAAGATATGATGACACCCATGTAAACATGGCATATGATATGACAGATCCAAACATGGCAGGAACAACGATAAGTAGGCATGTTGGTGAGCTTGTACCACTCACCACAGAGAAATAAATGGCATGACAAGGTGACTAACAGTACAAAGACATGGTTGTGAAGCTAAGAATGGCAAGATCAAGTTCATAGGGTGCATGGATCACTAGAAAAACACATGACAAAACTGAACTTAATGTTAACAGGCTGACAACAACATTATTTAGCAATTTGAGAGAAAGATTACAACAAGATACATCCGGCTATAAATGAAACCAGGGTATGGATGGATAGAGCATGACATTTGTAACAAAACATCCTTAGTGAACATCTCCAGATTATGCATGGAATGACTTGTAGCAGCAGATTTACATAGCATCATGATATCGCAGATTCAGCCTAGCAAAACAGAAACTGCAAGTACCCTACTTCACGAACTCGATGCACTCACCACAAGGTACACAAAAATAGATGGATTGCACCACTGTAAAGATGACATGATGTAGCTCAAAACTCATGTAGACATCGAACTCATAGGATGCACACACAAAATGCAATGAAAAAGACAAATCACCAAGTTCTGATAACAGACAGCAGTTAACATCATATAGTCGTCTTGCAACGATGATTCGGACATCAAGATGGACTCAAACAAACATGGCACAATGGAATGAAATTAAGAGCACCTCATGATGAACATTTTTATATATTACACGCACGAAAGAGCAGTATGCATGGAGTTATGATGCAATGAACAGGGCATACAAATAACAGCAGATCCGGGGACTTAGTCGAAAACTACCTCGAGGGAAAAGTCAACGCGGGCGAGGTGGCGGCGGATCTCGCCGGAGATGAAGGGGACGGCGGGCGGAGTCGAGGGAGAGGTCGGGGAGGTCCGGGGTGGACGGATCCGGGCCGGATCTCGCCGGATCCGGCCGGATCCCGGCGAGGGAGGCAGCTAGGCGACGGGGAGGCGCGCGGCCGGAGCAGCGGCGGCGGCGGGCGAGGTCGCCGGCGCGGGGCGGCACGCGAGGTCGCCGGCGACGGGCCACTGCGGGGCGGGACAGCGTCGACAAGGAGGAACGCAGGCGGGGCGTGGGGCGCGGATGGAGCTCCGAGGCGGCGGGGTCGGGCCGACTCACGATGGCGGGGAGGCGCGGCGGCCGGCGGCAATGGACGGCGGAGGGCGCGGGCGGCACGGCGGCGGGGCCACGCCGGCGGCAGGTGGACGGGCGAGGCGCCTGGGGCGCGCGGGCGGCGGACTGGCCCCGCGGGCCCGAATCGGGTCCGGCGGGCCGCGGCGGCGGGGACGGAGAGGAGGCCACATGGCGCGATGCCAGTGGCTGCGGGGCGGCGGCGATTTCGTCTGGTCCGGGACGGCCATGTCCGGTGGGCGAGAGGGGAATTTCTAGGGTTTGGACCCGGATTTGGATGGGGGAAGGCATATTTATAGGTAGGAGGAGGTAGGAGTGTCCAAATGAGGTGCGGTTTTCGCCCACACGACCGTGATCGAACGACCGAGAGCATGGAGTGGGTTTGGATGGGCTCATGGGCTGTGGTGAAGAGGGGCTGGGCTGCAAAGAGAGAGGGGTTTCGGGCTACGTGGTTAACCGTTGGAGTATCAAACAGACTCCAAATGGCACGCAACTTGACATGCGGTCTACCGGTGGTATACCAAGGCCACTTTGCAAACCTTGGTACATTCCGAGAACGTTTAACACCCGCACACGAAAAGAGGCAAAAGGGGCGTCGGGGAACATAGGAGTGCCGGATTGCAAAACGGACAACGGGGAAAATGCTCGGATGTAAGAAACGAACACGTATGCAAAATGAAATGCACATGATGACATGGAAATATGCAACACACAAGCAAATGACATGGCAACGACGGCAAATAACTGGCGGACACCTGGCGCATCAAATCCGGGCCGTTACAACACTCCTCCACTAATAAGAGATCTCGTCCCGAGATCTAAGGAACTAGACGGAAGGGAAAATGGATGAGGTGAAACAAGAACTCAAGAAAAGAAGCAAAGAATCAAGAGCACTCGAGAAGAAGAGAGGAATGACGAGAATGACGAGAATCGGAAGCTCACGGAATCAGATAGACTCTGAAACCAGTCCGGTTAGAACGAGATAAGAAACAAATAAGACTAAAAAGGATTTAGGCAGAACCCTGACTGAACATGGAAAGAATAGAACACGAGCTTGAGAGGATGGAATGATACTTGATGACGACATGACACAAAACCTCCAGAAAGAATTGAAAGAGTTGAATGAAAAGAATGGAGAAGAAAATGACAACTTGTGCCACGAATGAAATAGAAAGCATCTTTAGAAGGAAGGTTTAAATGGAGTTGTTGAGAAAAATCAACAACGAAAAGAATAAGCTTGTTGTGGTCTTATAGGTAACATCTCAAGATCATAAGGTGATAACCGGCCACAAACGGAAATGATTGGATAGCTGAGAAGAACGAAGAAATGCAAAACTCCACTTCAAAAGAATATAGAGAATTAATTACACTTCGAGACGCGAGAAGAAAAGATACTTGAATTTCTCCAACAAAGTCTTGATGAACTCTTGAAGAATGAATTAAATCATGAAGAACCACCGTGAAGATCTCCGGTGACAAAAGGATGATGAGATAGAAATGAAGGATGAAAGAATAAGATGAGCCTTGCGATGATTTAGATGGGGTTTCCGATGAGATGGCCGAGGAAATTTGAACTTCGGAAAAGAAAAGATGAAAACACTTGGAAATAGAATTTATTCATCAAGAACAAATTCTGAAGGAAGGGATTACTCACTTTGAGGAAATAAGAATAAGAATTACGTTATGCTATCCTCACCAAATTAAATTGATGACAAGCAATGGATTTTGCATGCTACTTATTCATGTTTGAAAAGGATTGAGGGGAATATGGCGCAACCTTGAGGAAGGTCTTCATGAACCACCGGTAGGATTTGGAAAGAACGAATGAACTAATATGATAATCAAAGAAAAAGAATCTTGAACGAACCACCATAAGAATTCGAAAATGACTGATGAAAGAGAATGCATCACCGGGAAGAATTGGAAGAACAAATATGCTTGAGGGGATTTAGATGCAAAATAACGAAGAGATAATGAGCTGATTAAAGAACATTTGAATGAAGCTGGATAACGGTAGCTGAAATGTGAGGACGAAGAATTCTTCTGGAACGATGGCCTCTGGTGAAAAGAAACAAAAATCAACTCCTGAAATACTCCGGATGTTTAAGAAAATGAATATCTAACAAATGGAATAATTCGATAGGATAACAAGAAGCTGGAACCCCGAATCTTCGAGAGAACGAGCAAGATTTAAAGGAAAAAACTCTTCTTCGGTCTTTAAATGACGACGAGAAACACCACCAAAATTACTGAGGTACTCCGGTAGAATGAAAAAGAGAAAGGGTTGAACCAAAGATGAAAAGAATTTGAAAGCGATCTTGGAGATGGCATCTGACTGATGAATCCCTTCTTACGTCACACTTAATAGGAATTTGAGAATAACTCCGGGAGAATTAGAAGAGTCTGGTAAGATCCTGGGAAAAAACCTGTGGGTTAGGGCCCACTAAAGAGAAAAACACCGTTGAAAAGGATTGTTGAACAGATAGATGATGCACCGGAACAATTGAAATATTTGAATGAGGTGACACTTGATCCAAGGAAAAGAATATGATCAAACCGAAAAACTTGAATTGTGTCCACCAGAAAAGAAAAAGAGATGAAGAATGTCGAACAAAATGAGAATTCACCGGTTGAAACAATTGAGGGAAGACTGAAGAGACTCCACACAAATGAAACTGACGCTCGAAAGAGACTAACGCTCTGGGAAGAAGAGGGTGGGAGGCGGGAAAACTTAGGCAACTCGGGAGGGGGAACCGACGAATATCTTGAAGAGAAAACACCAGTTGAAATCATTGAGTAAAGAAAGCAAAGACTTCGCACGGGTAGGATGGATACTCTATTACGGACTCCGACTCCGAGATGAAAAGGGGTGGGCTGGTTGGGAAAAGAAAGCAACTGAGGATTGAACTCAAAGATGAAGAAGCTTGAGTCAACTTGACGAGAAATGCACCGGATGAAAAGAGCTGAGGAACGACAATCAGAAAACTAACCGCGTGATCCTAAAGAAAATTTGAAGGGGAAGAGTAGTAATTCCAAACACCTATGTCAAGATTCCTCACCAGAGCGACGAAGGGGTAGAGGAGTAAAAAGAATTCCTACTCTCCGATATAACTAGACTCAGAAAACAGTTTTCTTCTAGACTCAACAACGGCCAAACTACACGATCAATCAAGGGGGCTCCTAAGGTCGGTCGAGGCTCTGATACCAACTTGTCACGCCCAATATGTGATACTATCCTAAAGAGACTCGAAGGTCCCACCAAGGATAGAACCGCATATTGAAATGCTTTTGCAAGGTGGATATCATTACATCAACATTACATAATAGATGGGGATACATACAAAAGGCATACAATGCCACACGAATACAACTTCATCTTACATAAGAGCAACATCCGACTACGGATGAAACACAAACAGAAACTCAAACGACATCCACCCTACTAGGCCAGGCTGCCGACCTGGAACCTATCCCCTGATCGAAGAAGAAGCAGAAGAAGAACTCCAAAACAAGCAAACACCACTCTCACGTCAAGATCATCGCATAACCTGTACCTGCAACTCTTGTTGTAGTAATCTGTGAGCCACGAGGACTCAGCAATCCCGTTACCATGGGTATCAAGACTAGCAAAGCTTAATGGGAAAGGAAGGGGTAAAGTGGTGAGGTTGCAGCAGCGACTAAGCATGATGTGGTGGCTCACATATGCAAATAAGAGCGAGAAGAGAGCAAACGGAACGGTCGTGAAGCTAGCAATGATCAAGAAGTGATCATGAACTCCTACTTACGTTAAACATAACCCAAAACCGTGTTCACTTCCCGGACTACGCCGAAAAGAGACCATCACGTCAACACACGCGGTTGATGCGTTTTAATTCAAATCTGGTGTCAAGTTATCTACAACCGGACATTAACAAATTCCCATCTGCCACATAACCGCGGGCGCGGCTCTTGAAAGTTTATACCCTGCAGGGGTGTCCCAACTTAGCCCATGATAAGATCTCATGGTCAACGAAGGATATTCCTTCTCCCAGGAAGACCCAATCATTCTCGGAATCCCGGCTTACAAGACATTTCGACAATGGTAAAACAAGTCCAGCAAAGCCGCCCGATGTGCCGACAATCCCGATAGGAGCTGCACATATCTCGTTCTCAGGGCAACACCGGATGAGACTAGCTACGAGTAAAACCAGACCTCAAGTTTCCCCGAGGTGGCCCCGCAAGCAGCTCGGTTGAGACCAGCACTTAGAGAAGCACTGGCCCGGGGGGGGGGGGCTAAAATAAAGATGACCCTCGAGAGAGCGACTCCCAAGGGAAAAGTAGGTGGTGGTGAGGCAAATGGTAAAACCAAGGTTGGGCCTTGCTGGAGGAGTTTTATTCAAAGCGAACTGTCAAGGGGGTCCCACAAATCACCCAAACGCATAAGGAACGCAAAATCCGGGATCATAATACCGATATGACGGAAACTTGGGCGGCAAGAGTGGAACAAAACACCAGGCATAAGGTCGAAACTTCCACCCTTTACCAAGTATATAGATGCATTAATTAAATAAGAGATATTGTGATATCCCAACATAATCCTATCCACCATGGAGCAATCTTCAACTTCACCTGCAACTAACAACGCTATAAGAGGGGCTGACGTAAAGCGGTAACATAACCAAGCAACGTTTTGCTAGGAAGGGTGAAAAAGGTTAGAGGCTGACATGGCAATTTGGGAGGCTTGAAGAGCAAAAGATAGGTAGCGCAGCATAGAGATAGAACGAAGCAACTAGCATAGCAATGATAGTAATGAGATCCAAGGTGACGGTCATCTTGCCTGAAATCCCGCAAGGAAGAAGAACGAGTCCATGAAGAAGATGAAGCCACGAAGACAAACCAAACATAGACGAACGAATCCTCACGATCGCAACGAAACGGGAACTATCGAGAAGAAGCACACAACATGGTAAACACACCACACATATACATGACATGATGCTCAACCAAGTATGATGAAAGACAAGACTACATGAATCTACTCATGGCAAGAGATGATGTAAACAAGAGCAACACATCAAGGCAAGTTTAAATGAGGCCGGAAACAACATACAACAACTCTGGTAAGTCCCCATATGCAAATTTCGAAATTGGTGCAGATCTGAATAAACTTTATGTTCAAATTGTTAAACAGCAAGTTAAAGAGCACCAAGAGTATCTACACGAAATTCTAGTCAAGTTACATATAAAGTTCAATTGGTTCGGAGCTACGGCCTAAAAGATATGAGCAAAACAAGTTAAACATGGCATTGATGCTAAATGCATCTAAACATCAAGCAAACACCTCAAAACAAGGATGCAACAAGATAATATGAAACTTAATGCAAAATCAAGCAAGTTCCATATAGAGCACACTCAAAACGGAGCAACGGTTCAACACATACACTCTATACAAGTTTAAAGGACAAGCTGTCCAAAACAGCAACTAGGCATCTAGCAAGTATCAAAACAATATGCTACAACATCCCAAGGTGAAACAAAAGACATGGGCATGAAGTATAGATAAAGCATGAAAAAACATGAACACTGAGCTATGTCCAGAAAACACTAGAACATGCTCAAAAGGTCATGTCAAGATTCCAAATAATAAGAGTTCCAGACTTAGCAGAAATAACATCAGGTTGCAATGTTTAGAGCTATAAAACAACATGCTACAGGGACATATCATAGACACTTAAGGCATGGTATGATACTACTAAATTCATAGAACAAAAGTCCTTTACTGACCATGAGCCAAAAAGGATCAGAAGATATAATGGCACCAATGTAAACATGGCAAATGATATGACAGATCCAAACATGGCAGGAACAACGATAAGTAGGCATGTTGGTGAGCTTGTACCACTCACCACAGAGCAATAAATGGCATGACCAGGTGACTAACAGTACAAAGACATGTTTTGGAAGGTAAGCATGGCAAGATCAAGTTCATAGGGTGCATGGATCACTAGAAAAACACATGGCAAAATTGAACTTAATGTTAACGGGCTTACAAAAACATCATTTAGCAATTTGAGAGCACGATTACAACACGCTGCAGCCGGCTATAAATGCAACCATGGGCATGGATGGATATATCCTAAGATGTATAACTAAACATTCTTAGTGAACATCTCCAGATTATGCATGGAATGACTTGTAGCAGCAGGTTTACATAGCATCATGATATAGCAGATTCAGCCTAGCAAAACAGCAACTGCAAGTACCCTACTTCACGAGCTCAATGCACTCACCAAAAGGCACACAAAAATACATGGATTGCACCACTATAAATATGACATGATGTAGCTCAAAACTCATGTAGACATCAAGCTCATAGGATGCACACACAAAATGCAATGAAAAAGAATAATCACCAAGTACTGATAACAGACAGCAGTTAACATCATATAGTACTCTTGCAACAATGATTAGAACATCACGATGGACTCAAACAAACATGGCACAATGGAATGAAATGAAGAGCACCTCATGATGAACATTTTGATATATTACACGAACGAAACTGAGCAGTATGCATGGAGTTATGGTGCGATGAACAGGGCATAAAAATAACAGCAGATCCGGGGACTTAGTCGAAAACTACCTCGACGAAAAAGTCAGCGCGGACGAGGTGGCGGCGGATCTCGCCGGAGATGAAGGGGACGGCGGCCGGAGTCGAGGGAGAGGTGGGGGGAGGTCCAGGGTGCACGGATCCGGGGCGGATCTCGCCGGATCCGGCCGGATCCAGGCGAGGGAGGCGGCTAGGCGACGGGAGGGCGCGCGGCCGGAGCTGCGGCGGAGGCGGGCGAGGTCGCCGGCGCATGGTGGCGCGCGAGGTCACCGGCGACGGCCCACTGCCGACAAGGAGGAAAGCGGACGGGGCGCGGGGCGCGGACGGAGCTCTGAGGCGGCGTGGTCGGGCGGACTCACGGCGGTGGGGAGGCGCGGCGGCCGGCGGTGATGGACGGCGGAGGGCGCGGACGACGCGGCGGCGGGGCCACACCGGCGGTAGGCGGACGGGCGAGGCGCCCGGGGCGCGCGGGCGGCGGATGGGCCCCGCTAGCCCGGATTGGGTCCGTCGGGCCGCGGCGGCGGGGACGGAGAGGAGGCCACGTGGCGCGATGCCAATGGCTGCGGGGCGGCGGCGATTTCGTCCGGTCTGGGACGGACATGTCCGGCGGGCGAGAGGGGAATTTCTAGGGTTTGGACCCGGATTTGGACGGGGGAAGACATATTTATAGGTAGGAGGAGGTAGGAGTGTCCAAATGAGGTGCGGTTTTCGCCCACACGATCGTGATCGAATGACCGAGAGCATGGAAGGGGTTTGGATGGGCTCATGGGCTGTGGTGAAGAGGGGCTGGGCTGCAAAGAGAGAGGGGTTTCGGGCTACGCGGTTAACCGTTGGAGTATCAAACGGACTCCAAATTACACGAAACTTGACAGGCGGTCTACCGGTGGTATACCAAGGCCACTTGGCAAACCTCGGTCCATTTCGAGAACGTTTAACACCCGCACACGAAAAGAGGCAAAAGGGGCGTTGGGGAACATAGGAGTGCCGGATGGCAAAACGGACAATGGGGAAAATGCTCGGATGCAAGAAACGAACACGTATGCAAAATGAAATGCACATGATGACAAGGCAATATGCAACATGCAAGCAAATGACATGGCAACAATGGCAAATAACTGGCGGACACCTGTCGCATCGAATCCGGGGCGTTACACCACTCAAGCAACCACAAATGCTATATGGATCGAAAATGGGTTAGGTTGCGGAAAGTTATGGTGGTTTTGCGGATGATATGGTGGATGGCCGAGGCAAAGATGCCAAAATGCCAAATTTTTGATGGAGTCAAATGGTGGTAAAACCAAGATGAGCAGCTCGGGCACGTCGCTAGCTTTTCAACGAGCCAAAGAACACCCAAATGGGCCTTCGGGAGTGAAAGTTATGAGTGAAAACGTAAAGTGCACGCGACTGATTCTAGGGGGCGCGGGTGCCCGGGGGTGGAAGGTGCGGGCACCCGGGGTGGTCCGAGGCAAACAGCCCGGGGGTGCGGGTGCCCAGGGTTTGGGGTGCGGGTGCCCGGGGTGGTCAGCGGGGGTGGGCGGGGGGGGGGGGGGTCCGGGTGCCCGCGGATGTCGGATTTGGGCGGAAATTCGTGGGAAAATTGGAGAAATTGGTGGATTTCATGGAGGGAAAGGTGGGGATGGATGGGGGGATGCTAGATCCACTTGAAACCAAGCAAATCCATGGATCAAATCCAACAAAATATCATCAAATGAACAAATCACAAAAAAATTGGGGCTATTTTTGGTGGGGAATTTTTTAAATTGGGGAAGAACACACAAAATTAGGCTAGAAAACAAAGAGGGGAGGCTCCAATTTCGTGATCAACGTGGCTCATGATACCAAGATGTTGTAGGGTGGAACCCTAAGTGAATATCTTCCACGAATTGGACGGGGAATCCCCAAGAACAATATGAACACAAGAGGAACACTCAAGAACAAGTCCAATCACACATCCACTAGACCAACAAACACACAAGATAAACACGGTACATGAACAATCAAAGGGAAAAAAGATACATGGTAGAGTTCATCCCAAATCCTATGAAGGAGATGAGGGCTCGATGATCTAGGTAGATCCTTCCCTCAAGGGGGGCTTGAATCCCTAGGGATCTTCTCCAATGGAGGTCTTGTACTCTAATGGAGTCTTCTCTCTCAAGAGGAATCCCACAAGGGGAGGTACATGGGCTAAGCTCTATGACTTGTTTCTAATCTTAGCTATCCTCTAAATGAGCTAGGGGAGGTGCTTATATAGTCTAGGGACGAAATGACAGGAAGAGGGGAATACAAGGGACCAAATCCCAAAAGTGCATGCAGGCACACGGAGGGGTCCGGGCACCCGGAGGTGGTGCGGTGGTAGGTGGTCGGGCACCCGGAGCCGAAGGGACGGGCACCCGGGCTAGTCAGGGAGCCTTGGCCGGGGCGTTGTAGAGGGCCGGACACCCGGGGGTTGAGAGCCCGGGCACCCATTGGAGGGGGCTGGGCCGCGCCCAAGAGGAGGCCGGGCACCCGTGGGTGATGGCCCGGGCACCCGGAGTGGGGCTGGCAGGGGGCGGGCACCCGGGGGTGGCGACCCGGGCACCCGGGGTGGGCAGCTCCAGCGCCCAGGCGGGCAGGGCCGGACACCCGGGGCCTCTTGGCCGGGCACCCGGGGTGGGCAGCTCCAGCGCCCAAGCGGACAGGGCCGGGCACCCGGGGCCTCCTGGCCGGGCACCTGGGGTGGCCAGGGCCTTGGCCAGCCGGCGGCTGGTGGCCGGGCACCCAGGGGTGTTGGTGACCGGGCACCCGGGGTCGTCTGCGACCACTCTTGCTTCACGCCTTGCGCGTCCCTCTTCCTTCTCCTTCACCATAGGTGCATGTGTCTCCGTCCTCGCCTCTTCACGGTTCTCTTCTTGGTACCTACAAGTGCATAGAGTTTCCATTTGAGGTAGAATCCGACTCTTGATTGAATCGGAATGAAACTCGAAGATGAAAGAGTTAACCTCGGGTTTGACGGTGCGTGCATGTGCTCTTGTCATTGGTCCACGATGTGCTTGCGGTGGTGGTGTGACGTCCATGGTGATGGTCGAGGGATGCTCCGCATCACCAACTCTGCTGACAAAAGCTTCAATGACTATGCTCCCACCTACTGCTTCATGGCAAAAGGCGCCGAAGTACTCAAATATTCCCCGTCTGACTCTAGTGAGGATGAATCTAATGACAATCTCAAGCCTAGTTACTCGAAACTTGCTAAAATTGTTGTTAAACAACAGAAGGCTTTAGAAAAGATTCAAAATCAACTAGACAGAAGCGATGACCTATTGGGTGAGGAATTGAATCGAACCAAGACTCGGACAGATAATCTTCACAGACTTCAAACAAAGTTTGACATCCTTCAAAATCATCATAACACTCTCTTAACTGATTATGAGAAGCTTTCCTATGAATTTCTTCAGAGAAAGCAAGATCTTGAGAAGTTAAAAGTGAGTTATGTAGATCTTCAAAAGGAAAACGATTCATTGCTTGCTCAACAGATCAGTTCCGCTCAGGAAGAAATTATTCCACCATGTCCGAAACGCATTAAGCGTGAATCTGCTAATTAATCACCCGAATGTTCAAATGCTTCTATTGCTGCAAATTCTTCAACTGTCTCTGTGGTCACAAATTCCTCATCTGAGGATACCACATGTGTCACTGACGATAATGCAGGGCTGAAGGAATTGTATGTGACAAGCATTTACAAAAGCCTCAAAGGGCATCAGACTCTATGTGATGTGCTCAAAAAGCAGATCTTGAACAGGAACCCTAGGAAATAGGGTATTGCCTTTGAGAGGAAACTCAATGCAGATGGGACCTAGTGGATACCTGAGCAGTATTCCAAAACGTCATGGGTTCTTACAAAAGGACCTCCTGTAGATCCATGCACTTTACCTGGATTTACTTGTGGTTCTTCATATTCCTCTGATGAGTCATTTGACTCCAACGATAAACTGTTTAAGAATCAGAATGGTGAAGTATTTGCTCGATATGTTGGAACTAACTGTAGGAACGGTCCCCCTATGAAAAAAATATGGGTTCCTAAACGATGCCTTGAAAATCTTCAGGTGAATGTCATCATGACACCACCCATGAAGAATACGAACCCCAGATCAAATTCTTCATATGTATCAAAATCTTCATATGGATCCTAGTCCTCATATGCACCAAATTCTTCATATGGATCAAATTCCTCACATGGATCAAAATCCTCAGATGAACATCATCATGCTAACACTTCTGTTTCGCAGGGAAAGTCTAAAGGCTATGAATATGTGCATTATTCTTCAAACCATTATGTTCATAAGTTCTCGAAGAATTTCTCTGCTTATTCATATGCTTATCCTAACCACTCTTCTGTGAAACGAAGTGTACTGGCTTCTATGCCATCTTTTTCTTATGGAGCTCGCAGAATGATGAACTCTTTGCCACCCCTCCAGATGTTGGTGGTGAAGAAAAAGATCTAATCTCTTATGCAGGTTCAGGTCTCCAAACGAACTTGATCGTCTGAAGAAATTGTTGGAGACCTGAATGTGCTTGAAAGGATGCAATCTAATCATGAAGAAATGAATCATTCATTTCTCACGTCCTCATACTAATATATCTGTTACTGTTGATGAAATTGATAACATATTCTTCACTGATGAAGTATATGAGTTCGTAAGTTGCACCAATTCATCTACAGGATGAACAACCCAAAGCTACTGAGTGGGTCCTCGACAGTGGATGTACAAATCACATGATTGGTGACAGGAACTTGTTGATGGACATTGATTTTTCACCATCTCATCTGAAGCATATCACCTAGGCTGACAAAGGCAAAAGCAAGGTATCGGGTCTAGGTAAGGTTGCAATCTGAAAGGATAGACAGATGGACAAAGTCATGCTTGTCGAGTCCTTAGGATTCAACCTCATGTCTGTCTCAATGCTTTGTGATCTTCATATGGTTGTGGTCTTTGGCAAATATCGTTGCATTGTGCTCATGGAATTTGAAAATTCCAAAGTCTTCGAAGGCTTTAGGAAAGGAGACTTGTATATTGTTGATTTCTCTGTAGGACCACAGCCTACCACATGTCTACTTGCAAAAGCTTCAGAATGCTGGCTATGGCATCGACGACTTGGTCATGTTGGGATGAGGAACTTGCATACACTCGCGAATAAGAAGCATGTCATTGGCATCGAGGGTGTCAAATTCCTCAAAGATCATCTTTGTGGGGCTTGTGAGGCTGGGAAGATCACCCGAGCCAAGCATCCATCGAAGACTATCATGACCACTTCTCGTCCCTTTGAATTACTTCATATGGATCTCTTTGCCCCTACTCATTATACTACGTTCTCTAGTTCTGCATCACTATATGGCTTTGTCATAGTTGATGACTATTATCGTTACACATGGTGCATATCATCACTTACAAAAATGAAGTGAAGGAAGTCTTCAGACGATTTTCTTCAAGAGCAGCTACTAACTTCGGTGTGAAGATCAAGCCTATGAGGAGTGATAATGGAACCGAGTTCAAAAACACTGGCCTCGATGAATATCTTGATATCCTTGGTATTACTCACGAGTTATCTGCTCCCTACACTCCTAAACAGAATGGTGTCGTGGAGCACAAGAACATAACTCTTGTTGAGATGGCTCGCACTATGCTTGATGAATACAAGACATCTCAGTGTTTTTGGCCTGAAGCAATTCATACTGCATGCTACATCATCAACAGGGTATATCTTCACAAATTCTTCAAAAAGACCTCATATGAACTCCTCACTTACAAGAAACCCAATGTAAGTTATTTCAAAGTCTTCGGTGCTAAATGCTGGATTAGAGATCCTCACCATCACTCTAAATTTGCACCGAAAGCACATGAGGGTTTTATGCTTGGTTACGGAATGGACTCGCACACCTACAGAGTCTTCAACATCAGTCATCACAAGATTGTTGAAACTGTAGGTGTGCGGTTCGATGAAACTAATGGCTCGCAAAGAGAGCACCTACCACCTGTGCTAGATGAAATGTCACCTGAGGAATACATCAAGTTCAAAGCTACTAAGGATATCATCCCTACCAAAGAATCTGCTGAAGAAATCATTACGGATCGTGAAGAAAATCATGCTGGTGCTGCTGAAGAAACTGGTCCTTAAGAAGTTGCTGGGCCTAAGCAAAGTCGTCAACCTGCACATCCTTGCGTTGTAAATGAAGTGCAGATCAAGAAGATCATCAATGACATCAATGCACCAGGTCCTCTCACGCGCTCAAAAGCTTCACATTTATCTAACTTTCATGGACATTTTCCTTTTGTCTCTATCATAGAGCCCACTAAAGTTGATGAAGCATTCATGGAATCTGAGTGGATTCAAGCAATGTAAGATGAATTGCATCAATTTGAGATCAACAATGTGTGGGAGCTTGTCAAGCGAGCAGACCCACGCAAGCACAACATCATAGGTACCAAATGGATCTACCACAACAAGCAAGATGAAAATGGCCTCGTGGTGAGGAATAAGGCTCGTCTTGTAGCTCAAGGCTTCACACAGGTTGAAGGAATTGATTTCGATGAAACTTTTGGGCCTGTTGCTAGACTTGAGGCTATTCACATATAGCTTGCTTATGCTAACCATCATAATATCATCTTACATCAAATGGATGTGAAAAGTGCATTCCTCAATGGTAAGCTTGAGGAAGAAGTATATGTTGCTCAACCACTAGGTTTTGAGGATCCAAAATTTCCAGATCACGTCTGCAGAGTCAACAAGGCCCTCTATGGCCTCAAGCAAGCACATTGGGCGTGGTATGACACACTGAAGGAATTCCTCATGAAGAAAGGCTTCAAACTCGGTTCACTTGACCCAACTCTTTTCACCAAAGCATATGATGATGAATTATTTGTGTGCCAAATATATGTTGATGATATTATCTTTGGCTATACTAACCAACGTTACATTGATGGATTTTCCTATATGATGAGTGAAGAATATCAAATGTCTATGATGGGAGAATTGAAATTCTTCTTAGGCCTACAAATTTGTCAACAATACAATGGCATATTCATATCTCAGGAGAAATACCTCAAGGATGTGTTGAGGAAATTCGGCATGCAAGATTGCAAAGGCATCAAAATATCTATGCCCAGTAATGGCCATCTCTGCACTGATGAAAATGGTAAAGACATCGATCAAAAGGTATACCACTCCATGATTGGATCTTTATTGTACCTATGTGCATCTAGGACGGATATTATGCTTAGTGTTTGCATGTGTGCCTGATTTCAAGCTACACTGAAGGAATCACACCATAAGGCTCTGAAGCATATTCTTCAATATCTAGATCACACACCAACACTTGGATTATGGTATCGCAAGGGCTCTTCCTTTGATCTCATTGGATATTCAGACTCTGACTATGCTGGTGATCGGGTGGACTGCAAGTCAATGTCAGGCATATGTCATTTCCTCAGACGATCCTTGTTATGTTGGTCCTCCAAGAAGCAGAACTGCGTATCACTCTCCACTGCTGAAGCTGAGTACATTGCTGTTGGATCTTGCTGTGCTCAATTGCTATGGATGTAGCAAACCCTCAAGGACTATGGCATAAATGTGAAGAGTGTGCTACTCTACTGCGACAATGAGAGTGCCATCAAGATTGCTCACAACCAAGTTCAGCACTCGAAGACAAAGCACATCCAGATTCGTCATCATTTTCTTCGTGACCATGTGTTGAAGGGCGACATCTCCATCGACCACGCAAATACTGAAGACCAGCTGGCCGATACCTTCAGAAATCCCTTGGATGAGAAGAGATTTAGCAAGTTGCGGTGTGAGCTAAATATCCTAGAATCTTTGAATGTTCTCTGAAAAGGACGCACATCCTAACCCTTATGCTGATCTGATGACTTAGATGTGCAACACTCGGAGTAACATTTCTCTTCAATCAATGAAGACTAACCCTCTAAGTATGAATAAATTAATGAAGAAATTGATTCTCAGAACCCTATGACAATTGTACGCGGTGTCTTAAATCATCATTCTTATACGGTGGGATACGCCACCGACCATAGTTGAAAATCTTCAGTTTGAGTTTTTCTTCGTTTTTGAAATTCCTCAAATTTTCAAATTCCTCAACTTTGCATTGTCTTCACTCTTTCCGTCATTGTTCTGCATTGACTATATATATATATATATATATTTGAGTTTTCTATGTCCTCTACAACATTCACTTATTGCTAATTCTTCAAGTTGACTTTTCTGCTAAGTGAATGTGATCGGACCCTTTCCCCCTCTATGCTAAACTCAACCCAGTCTATTCACAAATTCTTCATGTGCGTTCTATTTGAAACTCTTTCAGAATCTTCACTGTGTCCTTGTCAGCTGAACAAATTGTGAACGAAAACTTTAAAATATTCTTATCCGAATTTTCAGCTTCTGCCGCTCAAACCGTTACACATCCCATGATAAAACTTATCTTTTCACTGCGGCTATAAATACCCCTCACCCTCCTGAGACTGCATTTACCCCGCTCGATCTCACTCCCCTCGCTCGAGCTCTCAAGCACTAGCGCTGCCGCTACCGTCATCGTCGCTGGCGAGGAAGAGCTTCACTGCCTCGACCTCGTCGCCGTCGTACTCGCGCCGGCCGCGGACATCTTCTCTCCGCTGCCGTAGCCGTCTTCGTCCGCCAAGTTAGGGCGTGGTAGATCTGAACTGACGAACTCCTCAATATACACTTCCTGTTCGTCGTGTTCTTCATCAAGGGTAATTAAAAGTTACTTTTATTGCCTTTGTTACTACTGATGATTTTCATCAAATCTGCAAAAGGTGTTTATTCTTCAACTTCCACACTCTAAACACCTAGCATAATTTTCTGCTCTTGATCTGTTTCTCTAAGTGACGTTTTTCTTCATGATTCCTCAATTGTGTGAATCCCACAATCCACACAACTCTAGAACCTAAGTCAAAGAACGCTTAGTGAAATTCTTCAAGACACATCTGGTCAATTTCCTCAAACTTCTTCAGTTTTGCAAAAACTTTTGAGAACTCATATCACCTCTCCAAATTCTTCGCACCTATACTCTGTTCACAGGTACACCTGTATGTTGCTGAATCACTAGGTTCTCATCAACTTAACTCATTTGCAGCATTCCTCGAAGAAAAGCTGCATACTTCCTCAGAGAACTCTATTGTTCAAATTCCTCAGCTGAAGAAAATGGGAGATGGTAAAAGACCTTAGAAAGGAGGAAAGAAACTGGAAGTCAACACAACGTTTGAGATCCCTGATGACATTTACGCAGGGTACTGCACGCCTGATGAGGCAACTCACGGGAAATAAACCAAGAATGAGCAAAAAGTGCACATACAGAGGATTGAACAAAGATGGGCACGAGAATGGAGAGAGTACATATATGTTACTCCTAAATATATGAAGAAATTCGCTCTTCACCCTCCATGCTCAAGACCTCGGTTGGCACCTGGCCAAAGAGGTGATCCAACAATCCTTCAACGTGGTGAGGATTATGCTGATAAATGGGCGAGGCGACAAGCTAAGTTGGCCAAGCAGGCCAAAGAAGAAGTGAAGAAATTCAACGAAGATTCTACTGCTGCCGCTGCTGAGGCCATAATGAGCAAGAAGGATATGCCCAAGAAGCTTGCACAAAAACCAACTTCCTCAGCAATGCCCTCACGACCAAGTTCCTCAGCAATGCCCTCTCGGCCAAGCTCCTCTGTGCCATCAAGGCAAATTCCTCAAACTGCCCCAATTCCTCAAGCTGCACAAGTTCCTCGGGCTTCAAAACCCTCAGCTCCTCCGGTAAAGACCTCAGCACCTGTGCATCTTGCCACTTGCCAAAGGACCACATGCATCTCAAATGCCTCAGGAGCTTCTGCAAGTTCTTCAGTTCCTCATCTGTCTTTAAAAGAGCCCAACTTTGCTGAAGACCAAGGCCACTATAGGACGAGGCACTAGACCAAGTCCTCACAAGAAACAAGTTGCCTTTCAAGTACCATCTGATGATGAGGCTGATGATGATGAATTAGCTGATATCATCAAAGATAGACAACAAAGGGCCGCTAGAGACAAGGGAAGTGTTGTGCCTCTTCTATTGGATCTGAAGAAGATCCTAAATTTCATTGACCTCTGGTACAAAGACCTTAACACTCCCTTGCCTGAGATGAATCTCACTCTTGGACAAAGTCACATGTTGTCAGTGTTCATAACTAAATAAAAATGGAAGTATGATCAAGCAAGAGCTGCTAAGAAAGCTCAGTACAAGAAGCAGCGCTATCTGAAGGATAACGTTCTGAGGTTATCACCTGAGCAACTTATTACTATGCGAACTGAGATCAAGAAGCTCAGTGATGAACTTGATGCCTATAAGGCTGAATGGCTGGGAGCCAAGGTCGGATTCAGCAAAATGGCAAAAAAATTCACTTCCAATATTGATGCTCAATCGCACATTGAGATTCCCTCGGCTAAAGCATCTGCTCACCCGACTGAAGAACATGCCAGCACCGCTGATAAAAATAAGGCTGCTGATGAAACTGCTAGCACCAGGGCTGAAGAAATACCAGTCGCTGAAGAAACTGCCAGGGCAACCACTAGTGTTGCGCCTGAAGAACAAGCCAGGCTAGCTGAAGCATCTGAAGCTGTGCCTGAAGAAATTGCACAAGATAGGCCAACTGCATCAGTTGTGCCTGAAGAAATTGATCAAATTTCCTCTGGTCCGCCTGCACCAACACCAACTCCAGTTCTTCCTTCTTCTCTGGAAGTGAAGAAAACAAAAGTTGCGGAGCGAGCCGCTCTGAAGAAAAGGAAAGCATCTATTTCCTCAGAATGTTCTACACCCAAGAAGGCAAAGATCTTGACAAGCTCAATTGAGAATCCTATCAATGTCGTACCTCTCTCAAGCATGCCATCAAAGGAACTCGTTCCTTTTGGTGAAGATTATGAGATTTCTGATGAATCTGCTAATGAAAATCCCTCTGCTGCTTCCACAGAGCACATGTATGAAGAAATTGAAGTGGATGCTATCAATTCAACTCCTCAGGTATCATCGCCAACGCCTCAGTTCACAGCTGAAGAGGCCGGCAATGAAGAAATGCAAGAGGATGATTATGTGGACATTGAGAGCACCACACCTGTGATGAACGATGACTTTTGGGATAGTCAGCACCCCAACTCTCCTCTGTTCACACCGCTTCAACAAATTCCTCAGTCCCCAGTCTCTACATAAGTTCAGATGGGTTCTGATGAAATTCATACTGCCTCTTTGTAGCGCCCATGATGCAGCTATATCTCCCACGTGTCGAAGCACGACTTAGAGGCATAACCGCATGGTGGTTTTGTCGCAAGAAGGGTCGGCTTCACACAATCCCATGTAATGAACAAGAATGGGATAAAGAGAGTTGGCTTACAATCGCCACTTCACACAATACATAAATAAGATTCATACATCATCCAAAATACACTCATAGACTGACTACGGTTAAATCCAAATGAAAAGAAGATAACCCCAAATTCTAGATCCTCGATCGTCCCAACTGGGCTCCACTACTGATCATTTGGAAATGAAACATAGTAACGACCAAGGTCCTCATCAAACTCCCACTTGAGTTTGGTTGCGCCACTTGCGCTGGTATCCTCGGCACCTGCATCTGTTTTGGTAGAATCTGTGAGTCACGAGGACTCAGCAATCTCACACCCGCGAGATCAAGACTATTTAAGATCATGGGTAGGAAAAGGGGTAATATGGTGGAACTGCAGCAAGCACTAAGCATATATGGTGACTAACATACGCAATTAAGAGCGAGAAGAGAAGCAACGCATCAGTCGAGAAGCTAGAAGTGATCAAGAAGTGATCCTGGAACTACTTACGTTCATACATAACCCAAACCGGGTTCACTTCCTAGACTCCGCCGAGAAGAGACCATCACGGCTACACACGCGGTTGATTCATTTTAATGAAGTCAAGTGTCAAGTTTTCTACAACCGAACATTAACAACTTCCCATCTGCCTCATAACCGCGGGCACGGATTTCGAAAGATAATACCCTGTAGGGGTGTCCCAACTTAGCCCATCAGAAGCTCTCACGGTCAACGAAGGATATACCTTCTCCCGGGCAGACCCGATCAGCCCCGGAATCCTGGTTTACAAGACATTTCGATAATGGTAAAACAAAACCAGCAAGACCACCCAACTGTGCCGACGAATCCGGATAGGAGCTGCACATATCTCGTTCTCAGGGCACAACGGATGAGCAGTCCATACAACTAAAACTAGACTTCGAGTTTCCCTGAGGTGGCGCTGCAAAGGGCTCTAGTTTGGACCAGCACTTTGAGGAGCACAGGCCCGGGGGGGTAAATAAAGATGACCCTCGGGCTCGCGAAAACCCAAGGGAAAAAGGCTTAGGTGGCAAATGGTAAAACCAAGTTTGGGCCTTGCTGGAGGAGTTTTATTCAAAGCGAACTGTCAAGGGGGTCCCATAAATCACCCAACC
Organism: Triticum aestivum; assembly: GCF_018294505.1. NCBI lineage: Eukaryota > Viridiplantae > Streptophyta > Magnoliopsida > Poales > Poaceae > Triticum > Triticum aestivum. Next base: position 320,688,752 of record NC_057813.1, on the reverse strand, counting down.
GCGTGAGGAACACAAAATCAAGGAACGTAACACCGGTATGATGGAAACTAGGGCGGCAAGAGTGGAACAAGACACTAGGCATAAGGCCGAGCCTTCCACCCTTTACCAAGTATATAGGTGCATTAATTAAACAGGAGATATTGTGATATCCCAAAATATCCATGTTCCAACAAGGAACAAACTTCATCTTCACCTGCAACTAGCAACACTATAAGAGGGGCTGAGCAAAAGCGGTGACATAGCCAACCAACGGTTTGCTAGGACAGGATGGTTAGAGGCTTGACATGGCAATATGGGAGGCATGGTAAACAAGTCATAGGTAGAGCTAACATAGCGATAGAGCGAGCAACTAGCAAAGCAAAGATAGAAGTGATATCGAAGGTCTGGTCATCTTGCCTGCAAAGTTCTCAGAGTTGTCGAAGGCTTGATCCTCGTTAGCGTACTCAACAGGTTCCTCGTGCACGTACTCGTCTCCCGGCTCTACCCAAAGCAAGAACACAAGCAATGGAACCACGGTAAATCACAGTGCAATGCACAAGCAACATGATGCAATACATGTCATGATATGCGAGATGTGAAATGCAATGCGTATGCGTGCTCCGGAAGGAAAAAGGATGAACAAGGCATCAACTTGTAAAACCAAGTATGCCACTAGAAAGATGATATGATTTCGGTTGAAATCGATATAAAGATCACCGGAAACGGATGCACGGTTTGCAAATGGCAAGCAAAACAAGAATGACACAAATCTGCGATTAACAGCACGATGCTACTTAGCATGCAACAAGAAACTATGCTACAGCACCCCAACATAACAACAAAGCATATGGCAGTGATCTACAGGCGATTCTTGACAAAAGAGGAACACTGAGCTACGGCTAAATCACAAAATAGCAGGTTCGAACAAGCATGGCAAAAGTGCAAAAGATATCAGCTTGGACATGGCATAAACAGCATCAGATAGCAATGTTCAGAGCAAGTAATCAACATGCTACAGGAACTTATAATAGCAAAACAGGACATGACATGTTTCTACTCAAAGCATAGAACAAAAGTCCCTTACTGACCATGAGCCAAAAAGGATAATAAGATATGATGGCACCCATGTAAACATAGCATGTTTTGTTAACAGTTTCAGCAAACAGAGCATGGCATTGACAGAATTATGAAGGCGTCTTTGCGAGCTCGATTCATTCACCACAAGTCATTGCATGACAAGATAATCATAGCCTCAGCAGTAAGACATGTTTATGAAACTAACCAAGGCAATAACAAGTTCATAGCATGCATGGATCAACTACAACAACCTTGGCAAAATTGAATAACATGTAAACAATCTGGCAGGAAACATTTTATAGCACAAGTAGAGCACGAAAATGACATGCTAGACTACTCCATAATTGCAAACAGAGGCATGAATGGATAGAGCCTAACCATATGTTCAAAACATCCTTACTGAAGTATCTCATAATATGCATGGATCTATCTGTAGTATCATGTTTACATGGCATCAAAATAACAGCAGAACAGGGACTGAAAACAGCAACATCATGAAGCCTAGTTTGCATGCTTGTGCTAGTCACCACATTGATCACAAAAATACATGGCAAGCACCTCTGTAAATATGGCATGGCATAGTACAAAACACATGTAGAGCTCATGCCCATAAGATGCACACAATAGATGTAGCAAAAATGACAAATGCCCACAATCTGTTAAGAATCAGAAACTAACAATATATAGCACTCTTGCATCAGAGATTTGGGCATCGAGATGACCTCGAATGAACATGGCCCGGTGTAACAAAATGAATAGCACAACCTGATGAACATTTTGATATATCATGCGCATGAAACGGAGCTACGATGACGGAGTTATGATGCGATGAACATGGCTATATAATATGACAGAAAAACATGACTTACAGGATTTCGGGGTCAACCCTAAAAACTGGATCTGGATCTGGATCTGGCGCGTGGATCGAGGCAGGCCAGAGCAACCGCCGGAGTTGGAGAGGAGGAGGACGGGGACGGCCGGATCTGGGCGCTCCTCGCCGGATCCGGTGCCCCTGGTGGCGGAGGCAGGGCCGGCTAGCGCGGACGGGCGGCGGCGGCGGCCGGATGGCGGGGCAGCGGCCGGGCGGCCGGGCGGCGCGACGCCGAGGCAGGGCGGCGGTGCACGCACGGGACCGGGCGGGTGGCGGCGCGGAGGCGGAGGACGGGCGCGGGGCGGCGCGCCGCGGATGGGCCGCGGGGGCCGGCGACGGGCCAGGCGGGCCGGCGGCGCGGGGGCGCCGGACGCGCCATGTGTCGCGCTGTGGTTGGACGCGGGCGGCGGCATGATTCGTCCGGCGGCGGCCGAACGTGTCCGGTGGCGACGGGGATGATTTCGTCTAGGGTTTTGCCCAAAAATTTCGGGGAGGGGCACATATTTAAAGGTAGAGGGAGCTAGGAGGCTCCAAATGGAGTGTAGTTTTCGCCCACACGATCCTGATCCGATGACGGAGAGCATGGAAGTGACTTAGATGGGTTATTGGGCTGTTTTAGAGGGGTGTTGGGCTGCAACCCAAAAGAGGCATTTGCGGTTACCCGGTTAATCGTTGGAGTATGAAACGAGCTCCAAATGGAATGAAACTTGACAGGTGGTCTACCGGTGGTGTACCAAGGCCACTTGGCAAGCCTCGGTCCATTCCGAGAACGCTTAATACCCGCACATGAAAAGAGATAAGAGGGTTGCGCCGGTGCATGTGGGAGTGTCGGATTGCAAAATGGACAACGGGGAAAACGCTCGGATGCATGAGACGAACACGTATGCAAATCAGATGCACATGATGACATGATATGAGATGCATGACATGAATAAATGCAAAACAAAAGACAAAAACCCATCCACGGAAGGAATATCATAACACATGGCCGAAAATGGCAAGAGTTGGAGTTACAAATATGGAAAGATACATCCGGGGTGTTACACTCTTACATTCATGAAGAGATTCCAGCCACTAGTGCTGATGACAAAGTTGATGAAGAAATGGAGGCCCAGGCTACTATAGAAGCAGAAGCTGAAATTCCTCAGCCTGCAGCTCCAGAGATTGAGATTCCCGAGGTTGTGCTGCAACTAACTGATACTCCTTAGCCAAAGCCGAAGAACCCCTTCTCCAAGACTCCAAAATTCAAGGTTGATGCCTTCTTCAATGAGCATGTGTCCTTCACTGACTACAATCCTTATGACTTTGCTCGTCTGGGAAGGAAGCATTTCTGGACTGCCAGCCAAGCAAACTTTTATTCTTTAGTGCTTTTCAACAAAGACAAAGTCTTCGACCATGAGCACATTCCTCATGTTGATATGGAATCACTGTCGTGCTTCACACCAGTCCTCAGTGCTATTCATGATACTGGATTGCTAAACTTCTGCACTGACATTTGTGATTGGAATGAAGAACTCACTCTTATGTTCTATGCGACGCTGCACATCACTGGAAATGATGAAGATGTGAACTCTTGGGTGTTGGACTGGATGACAGAAAATACTCACTTTAAAGCACCCGCCACTGAATTGCTTCATGCCATGCGTGTCAGTCCTTCCTCAGAAGGTGCGCGTCCTATCTACAATGAAACTGAACTGTCTGACCACTTCATGCAAGTCCTAATGAAGCCATTGAAGCCTAGTCAAGCCTCAATGACAAAGTTCCTTGTGAAGGAATTGCAATGTGTGCCTAGGACTGCATACCACATTCTGACCAAGACATTGAGTCCAATCAAAGGCCACGACTCGAATGATGAAGAATTTCTGGCATCATGAAGAATCTGCTATTCAATATCATGCATGGTATTCCAGTGAACTACCATGACTTCTTCATGAGGACTTTTGCAAACGCTGCAATGTCTCCTTTTGAGTTGAAGCCTGATGCTCCCTGGATTATGAGATTCCTCAGATCATGGTCTTCACTCAACTACAAAGCTGATACACTCAACCATGGCAGTTACTTGCCCCTTACTGAAGTCCTCAAGCGGACATTTTCTTCAGCTGATGAAAAGGGAAAGGCCACTGCAATTATTGATGAAGGCATTCGTCCATTGGATGGACACCTCTGCAAAGCTGCCTCATATTCCACCAATGATGACTCAGCTAATCATGACTCTTCCACCAATGCCACAAAGCAAAGTCCTCAAGCCATAGCTCCAAGGGTGATGACTGATCGTGAGCTTCTCCTTACTCTTCATCAAAAGGTGTATCACAATCATAAATGAGTCAAGCGTCAGTTTGGTGCTATTCTTCACAACATGACTGCCACATACAATTCAGTGAAGAAGAACTACTACTACCTCAATGAAGTTTTTGATCGCACCTGGGCTGTTCTGACTCATCTCTACGGTGATGAAGATCTCAAGCAGATGGGCTTCAAGTAGGACTTCAGCTGGTCTAAGTCTCCGGTGAATAAATTCAAGAAGGTTGAAGTTCCTCCTTTGGTACCCAGCTCATATTCCTCATCCCGCGAGACTGATGAAAATGAAGACTTGGACGACACTGCGGCAGGCCCTACTCCAACAACCGACCCCAAAAACGTTGGCGCTCCTCCATCGACTTCGTGATGAAATTCTTCAGGGGTGTTAGTCCTCACTTTTTGTCCCGTTTCGTCATTTGATGACAAAGGGGGAGAAATTTGAGTTAGTCTTCAAGCGGGTCTATCTATATGGGCGTTTTTTTGTTAAGTTGCAACTCTCGCTCTTCTGAAGTGTTTGTTGATTGAGTTGTAAACTTATGCCTGGTGGTGACCTGATACTTTTGTCTTGTTTTCTACATGCTAATTCCTCATATATGCTATGCACGCATGCTGAATTACATCAGTCACCACATTTCATCATGCATTTCAAATTCTTCATTCGATATGTTAAATGCGTGTATGAATTACAAGATATAGTGGGAGATCTCCATGATTCTACTATTCAAATGTGCATTGCTTCAAAAGCAAATTCCTCACTATGCACATCTTCAGGGGGAGTTCTTCTATATCTTGCAATCAGATTCCTCAATATTGAGCACTTTCAATTCATATGTTTATCCCCGTTGAAAACTTAACCTATATTGTCATCAATCACCAAAAAGGGGGAGATTGTAAGTGCATCCAGTGCCCCTTAGTGATTTTTGGTGTATTAAAGACTTATAGGTTAAGGGACTAATATGTTTGTTAGTGTACACAGGTTGTATAAGTCGATGAGGAGTTTGATATTTACAGTGAAAGTCGATCCCTAAAAATGAATGTCTTCGGCTGAAGACTTTGGTTCTCCTAAAGACTTTGAAAGTGAAGAAGTTGGTGTGACCGTGAAGACTTGGATATTCATGCGAGGACTATGAAGCGTGAAGACTTTTATTTCGTAGTTTCATTTCTTCTTCTTGAGTCATAGGAAACACCGTACTGTTAAAGGGGGTCGAGGTAATACTAAGGAAACTGATTTCCATGTGGTGCTCATCTCAAAATCCGACACCTACCCATTCCTTCGCGTGAAGCCTTTGGAAATCTCATATCAGTTCAGTCAATTTCTTCAGTGACGGAGACAAAGATCTTCTGGTCTCTGAGGAATTTGTTCTGACTGAGGAGTTAGGAATTCGCCAGTGCGGACTGCCTACATAGTGAGGAACATGATAGCCCTGAGGAATTCGAACATCAAATCCAACCGTTGTCGTGCCACGCACCAGCTGTCCAAAATATCCTACCATCTAACAGTCATATCATTGAAGGGCATTTATGTCTTATCATGTCGGGCTGCTCCCTAGGCTATAAATAGCCACCCCCTACAACCACCAGCTGGTTGGCTGCTCCGAGAGAAACTGACACATGTAATTTGAGAGCATCCCATCCTCCGAGGACTTTGAGTGAAAAATCATGAAGTGAGGAAAACCCAAATCCCAAACCCAAACCTACAAACCCAAAAGTGATTGAGCATCACTGAAGAGATTGTTCCTGTGTGGAATCGATGCTTGTTACCTTTAAGGACTGTGTATCCTCCAGACGGTTAGGCGTCATGGTCCGAGTATCCAAGAGGAATTGTGGATCACCGAGTGACCTAGTCTGTGAAGGTTTGGAAGTCACCTGTGAAGACTTACCACTAATGTTGGGCGAGGTCTGTGTGATCTTAGCTCAAGAAGAATACGGTGAGGACTGTGTGTCCGGGACTGTTTGTCTTTGAGTTTAAATACTCAGCTGCTCCAACCAGACATACAACTGTCACAACAGTTGGAACTGGTCTACCAAATCATTATCTTCACCAAGCCTACTGGTTCTATTTCCTCAGCTGTTTCATTTCCTCAGTTATGTGTTGATGAACCTGATCATTACTGTTTGAAGATATTGACTAAAGACCTTCTCTAATTCCTCAATCCTATTTCTTCAGTCAGTTTGTCTTCGTCCTGCTTATCTTGTGTTTACACTTTCTGTACTCTGTGTTTTGTCTTTCACTTCATCATGATGACTATGCTGTTGCTCTATTATGCTTATACCAGCGTACTTATTCCGTTGCAAGTAGTTCTTCGCTTAGGAATTTCCTCACCTTGAAATTCCTCAGTGAAGAATTCATAAAAATCACCTATTTAGCCCCCTCTAGTCGACGTAACGCACTTTCACCTGGTATGGAGGGTGCGTGTATGATGTGGCACACCAAAACATCATCTTCGAGGCAGAGCTGAAGGATGGCGGCAGGTTGGCTCTTCCCAATGGGACACTTCATATACTCTGCATCGAGACCGATGACCTTCATCTCTACATTTTGGAGGGAGTTGGATACATTGTTGATCCACTTCCGAACAACCCTTGGGTGTTCGGTGACAGTGGCAAATATGCTCAACGAGCCTTTGATGAGGACATGTTGGTCGCTAAAAAACTGCATCTCTATCTCTTTCGCCATTTGGAACCACTGGACCGGAGGGCTATGGTTTGGAGAATTAGGATTAGATGGCTAGTCTAACTGAAGAAGATGATTATTTAAATGGGCTTCAGAATTACTCTAGGAGTATGTGAAAAGGTTAAAACAATGTGAATGTAGTGGGGTTTGGATGCAAATGAAGATGAAGGAGAGGTGAAGAAGCCGAGGAAAATCGGTTCCCAATGGAGAAGTAAATGGGAGAAGTGGCCTGCAGGCAGTTAATTGGACGGCTAGGTAGACTAAACAAAAAGGCTATGCGGGTAGACTAAGGAGTGGTACCTATCCGTGTACGTGCACATCCTTCTAGCGCTACATGTGCCACTGGCTAGTTGAGGTCACTCTTTCGAATCACCATGGCGAGGCATTTTATGGTTCCTTTTTATTTCTGCACCCCTCCTGACAGGTGGGACCTATGCAAACAGATATAAAAAATGTGTCGTAGCTGGTTCGGATGGGTATTGGTGCGTGCATGGGAGACACAACATTATCTGGTTAAGGAATGCGCAGTTATCCTCAAAAATGAACAAGCCCTTCTTCGTGCTTCCGCATGCATGACAATTTGGTTCTACTCTTAATATGGATGATACCTGGAGGATGAAGTGAACCCAAAGGCATGCTAGCATGGGAGACCTATTTCCGCTATACAGTGTTGGAGTACTCATGTTCCTACTACTACTAGTAGTAGTACAACTGTGGTACACATGATGGTCAAAATATTATACATTCGGTCCTCACAGTGAAGTGACAACACCCTGCGCCTGACACTAGTCCAGGCGGCGTGTTTGAGTTACCAGAGTACGCCTCACCTTGTGCATTGTGCAGTCTGTCATCGCCACTGTATAGCACATTAGCATGCCTCCCATCATCTCCCTCTCCCCTAGCACCACTCCATCTCCATCTCACGGTGCCCCCGCGTACCCTCGCCTCGCTCGCCCCCCCAGTACCACTATTCCCTCGCTAGTCGCTCCACCACCGATAGCCTTCTCCCCCGTAAATCAAGCCTCCCAAAACCCCACCTTCCAGACTCCACCATGGCCGAACGTGAACCGCGCAACATCCATATGATCCGCGATTGGAGCAATCTCGAGAGTGACATCCTCAACCTTTGTTGTTCGTGTATGGATATGTTGAGCGTCGTGCGGCTGGCTACATGATCGAGGGACATGCACATAGCCATCATCGAAGTGAGGCCTAAGCTTTTCAAGACACCCTGCTTGCTGCTATCTGGTCTTGTGATATTTTCTTACCATGATACAGAGGCATACATGATGCCCCTCGACTTCAATCCGACCTCCATTAGCCGAAACTTCTTTGGAGGTATGTCGTGGGTACATCATTTCCCTTGACTTTGATTCGATCACCATCGCCCGAAACTTCTTGGCAGGTATGTACTCGGTCGGCATGAACTCCCACTTGATGGCTGCCGTCAGAGAAGACGGGAGAAAGTTGGTGCTCGTGAACTTGTAGACCTCCCATGAGATTATCCTTCCTCCATTGGATTATATATGGTTTTACCGACGCGGTCCAAGTCATCTAGATTACCACATCAGTTGGACTGACCTTGTTTTGCAGAAGATTGTAATCTTCCAAGTGCCCACACGACATGCGGATCATGCAGACTTCAAGCTAATTGCCTTGTTCGACCATAGACTCGCATATCTTTGTGTTGGTACCTTCTTTAGCAGGAGACAACTCAGCTCGTAGTGGATCGTCAAAGCTAATACACACTTCTGTGATGCTATTGAACACAATGGCATCATCTACGCGATCGACAAAGCAGATGGCACCAGGTATTGCTGGGACGGCGCGTGTAAGTTATTTTCGCTTGATGCTAATGATAACGCCATGACACTGTTTGAACTTTTTGTGATGATTGACATATCCTTGTTTGAGCAGAATTTGTGTAGAACTATGGCAATTTATTAGAGATGTCGTAAATCAGCTATATTTGGAATGAGTTAATTCATGCGATTGTGACCATGTCATTACAACCAATTTGTACCCTTGAATAATCAAACGGTTATGAAGATATGGATATTATCCTTATTTTATAGTAATCTATATACTATTAAATATGAGTGTGTATCAATATCCATGTTAGTTTCCTCATTTTCGTGATGTATACACATGCATCACACTGTTGGTTTCATCTAACCATACATTAGGGAAGTAAATGTGCATATGGAGAACTCTACATTTGGAAGTAGTGAAATCATGTAATGCTTACCATGTGTACATACCTATATTCGCCCTTCAGCAATCGATGGCTAGAATAATATCCTCACAATATTTTTGCCCAAAAAACATGAGTATATAACAATGTGGTCTGTTAGTTTCCTTGAAGAATTTGTTTGTAAGGATGGAACATGATTACATAACATGCATGACATGGTAGTTTCCTGTGAAGAATCGATTGCGAGATAACATGAGTATAACCATGCATGGGACTTCTATATTTTCGAACCCAATATACATTTCCTTGTATTTTCCTCTCTGTTCCAACAGGGACATATCAATATTGTTTCTTGCTTTACCCTACTCATACTCTGGACAATGCTGATCTTACATTAACAATGCATGTCCTTTTTGATATGATGTAGTGTCCCTATAGTTACTACACTTTGTAATCACACCACCTCTGCCAAAAATAGTGAAGCACAACTGGTTTCTTGCTCAATCAGACAATGGCAAAAGACTGATGAACATTCGCACACATGAGCTAGGAAAGTTATATTGCAAAAACCCCACTGTGTACAAGCACCGTGAAATACATGAGTATCCGGACAATGGCTGTTACGTCTATGAGCAGGATACCAGCTTGTTGGGGCCTTCATGATTTTTGAGTTGGAGGCGGTAAACAGCCTTGGTTCAGACTCTCTGTTTCTTGGACTCAATTATTCGATTAACCAGGAGTATCGTTGGCAAGGACCTTGATGGCAGAGAGGCTTTGTTTACTATGGAAAATTGTGTCTACACGGCGAGCCCCAGGACTTCGGGAGCAAACTCCCCTGATTGTCAACAATACAGCCTGCAGCCAAAAGAAGGTGAGAACAACATAGGCATCTGAATTAACTTTGATCCTTGGATGTCTCAAGTGCGACAGGCAGTGATGTGGCTCATGCCTCCATGTTGATAGGTAATTGGGCTGTTGCATCGAAAGGGTGGAGTACTGGTGTCTCCGGATCACTGGTGGCTGAAGCGGGGCTGCAAATTATGATGGTGTTGGATCATACCTCTTTGAATGACTTGTTGTCTTTGCTGCTTGTTCTGGATGGGTAGTTCTCTCTTTTGTTATGCATATTCCTTGTCATTTGGTCATCCTTGTCTATGTCACTCTTAATATGTAATAGTTATCTCTATTTAGAATGTCATTCTCATCTGGATCACGAGAGTCTGAGCGTTGTAGATGGGTGAACTGTCATGTCTTGCTATTTATGTCAGTAGTAGTCAGTAGTCAGTGTTTGAATGTTGTATATATCGTTGTTTCAAACTGTTTATTGTCTTGAACTGCTGGTGGGCTAAATGAGGGCATCACCATTCTCTAGTATTCAGAGTATATCTCCTTTTTCAAGTTATAATTTGAGCTTAGTGTCTTTTCGATGATATACACTTGTTTGGCCAGTGAGGTGGTATTGAATATGGGCCGAGTAGTAACGCAATGCCAAACAGGTCAATTATACCTCTCAGGCCAGGCTCTCAAAAGATCCTAAAAAAAGGCCGTGCTCACAAAAAAAGAAAAAATAAGGACTCTTAGGCCGACATGTGGGCACCACCGGAGTTTTCGTGCGCTTGCACGCCGAGAGCATATTGGCGCATGTTCGAAATTCATGCTACCTTTTCATCCCTAATCTCCCGCCCCTCCCCTACCTTTGGAATCTCGATTCCTACTCAAGTTCCCCCAAATCCCCCTCATGTACACCCTGTACTCAAGCGCACTATCATGTCACCGGTCAACACGGATCTCCGAGCTAGAGATCCTGAGGTCCCTCCTGCCTTCGGGCGCTGCGTGTTGTCACTCAACAGTGGCATGGCGGTGCTTGGCGACTAGTTTGTCGGCAAAGTGCGGATGGTAACCATCAATGGCGACCGACCTCCTGTCTTGCCGGACGACCTTGTCAAAGTTCTTGACATTGCGCAAGACATCCAAATAAGTGACTTGCTCGTCAAAGTCTGTCCGCCACCGGATGATTTCTTCATCAGGTTCCGAACAACTTTCGACTGCAGTCATGTGTTTGAATCTTCCCGGTGTTTGTTCTATGATGGCGCGCTGGTGAGCTTTGATTAGTGGCACCCAAGATGGGGCTCGATGCCCTCTTAGCTTGAGTTTTTAACAAAGCTTACCTTCCACGGTATGCCTCGACCTGCTTGAAACAACAAGTCCATGAATGAGCTTATCAATGACCTTGGAGGTGAGCTCGTAAGTATGTTTGTTCCTCCAAACAGTCAGGCTCTGACAGTTATGGCATGGATGAAGAAGCCATCCACCATACCGAAGGTGATTGGTGTTGAGATACTGGTGCAGGAACCAGGGTTGTACTATTCATCACCACCAAGGCCACCGTGGACCACGTTAGGGATGTACCTATATCGAGTGTTCATGCGTGTCGAAGAAGTGGTCAATCCATCAATTGAAGTCCTGCCACCGCTGCTGGTGCCTGGGTACGTCGACGATGTCCATTATAGGAGAAAATGTCAGACTTTCCCCGTGTTGCCCGAAAAGATGGATGGCACAGGGCTTACTCCATCACGCGGCGGAGGCCACTACTTCTTCGGGAGAAGAGGCAGGGTTGGCTACTAGGATGTGCTCTAATTTGAGGTAACAACTGAATCTTGTCAGATACTAGTTAAATCCGAGCTATCGATTTGAAGCACTGATGTGCCAGTACATTTGATTGTGACCTATTCTATTTTTGTACCTGAACTTTTTTAGAAAGGGTTGTATGTCAACTTAATGTGCTAGCAGAACTTATTGTGTTGTCTGTCTGTTTTCGTTGCACAACATTCAAGATATTTCCCCGTCATTAATAATGATGATGAACCGTTATGTACGAGTTCGTTGGTTTCAACATAGCCCTACTCATAGCGATCCACTTCTTCCACCCTGATTGTGCCACCTGCGTGAAATTTTTGTATGTAAGTTCAGTGGGTTATGATGTCCTATATGATTGTGTCACCTATATAAGTTTTTACTGAGCATCAGCAATGCATATGGCTGAAAGATGTATTTACGAGCATCGACTGATGGGTCTCTCTCTCTCTCCTCCCTCTCTCTCTCTCTCTCTCTCTCGCGCACACACACACACACAAGTGGGACCCGTTGAATTATTTCTTCGCTCATGACAACTTTTAATTAGGTTCCACTGTACTCTAACTTTTTCTAAGTTATTCATTGAGCTCATTGACTTCAAAAAGTTGTACAGAAGCCTTGTTTGAGCCTTTCCGGCGTTGTTGAATGTGGGTTGAGTAGCCATGTAAAATTGTACTATACTACACATGCCTTTTGTTTGAATACCATCAATGCAACTGGGCCAATAGTTGTACACAATATCCTAAAATAAGTGCAGCCTAGCCTATCTTTCTTTTAATAAAATGCACAACCCAGTTCATTTTTTATATAATAAGATTACCTAGCCCAACTTAATTTTTTAATAATATTCGTATCTCAATACTATTTTTATACGAAATGCTCAGTCCAAACCATCATTGTTTTTTCACCCATCCGAGAAATGGGCCCATTTATACTAAAATCAAATGGCTTGTAAATTATCAGAAATGATAAATGTGATGCATGTATACAATATTGTTTTTGACCCAGCTCAGTAAATAGGTGTATTCGAATAAAAAATCAAATGCATTGTAAATTATCATAAATAGTATTTTTTGAGAAAAAATTATCATAAATAGTAAATTGGCTATTATTATTATTATTTTTATCCAGCCCAAGAAATAGATTATTTTTTGAGTCAAAGCCCAGGAAATAGATGTATTGGCAAACAAAATGAAATGGGATGTAAAACTTAAATTAATGGTCTGCATTCCGCCACAACTTTTGAAGCTGACTTTGGTCGCCCACTAGACGAATCCTGCGCAAGGTGTTGTCCATTTAGTGAACAAAACAATTTAATGATCTAAAAGAAGTGTCAACAAATTATTCTAACATCTATAGTCGTTGGATTGACATCCAACGGCGATCCTGCTTCTTCAATCTCTGATCTAGTTGCTCTTGCTCCAGTCGCCAAAACCATCGCCGGCTGGAGCGCCTGCATCTGCCTCCCGTGGCTGGCTGTGCTGCCGCGCAAGCCTTTCCATCCCACTCTACTCCCAATGGTGTCCAGGTCATACCTGTACTCACACACAGCTTTTGTTATTCTCTGGCAAAGGCAGCCTCACCCGGCAACGGAACTAGTCCCTCGTACTCCCCTCGGCCAGGGACTCCAGTGCCCCTTGTTCCATAACTCCAGATCGTTCCCATATTAGGCTGCACCGTCGTCCACTGCCTTGGTGCTCTCGGTGTGGTGTGGTCAACGTGGTCAAGGAACGCCTTCCATCGGAAGAGGACTGTACGTGAAGAGGCTAACAGCTGTGTCCACGGCCGCAGTAAGGAAGTGCCGCCTTATTATGTGCAAAATAATGCTTCGTCCACCTGACAGCGGGACCTAACGGAAGGGCCACGAAAAAACTATTTCCCATGACAGCTGGGACCCACCAGCTACATTTTCGTACACGAGGAAGTGCGTCCGTATTACGGGCAAAAAAATGATTCTTCCCCCTGACAGTTGGGACCCACCAACTATACCTTCGCACGAAAGGAAGTGCCTCGTTATCCTCCCTGACAGCTGGGACCCACCAACTATATCTTCGCATGGAAGGAAGTGCCTCCTTACCCTCCCTGACAGCTGGGACCCATCAGGTCGAACCGTACGTCAGGTTGTCTGCCTGGTCGCGATCGTGTACGTACATACGGGTCGATCGGTCTCTCTGCAGTGACGAACCATGCCCGGGTAAGGAGATGCATGTGTCGTAGTAGAGGCACAGACGTAGGATGTCACGCAGTCCCGTCTTTATATATCGTGTACACGTACGCACAACCATGCTCCAAGAAATTAAATACGACCATGTACATACATACAGGCGGGGTCTCGAATGCATACTCATGCATACGTACGGACAAAGCTCGTGTACATGGAGAGGCAACGAATGGTAGCGACGTCGTCCTGTTCATCGGCAACTAACCGGCTGGGTCCGAATGGAGAAAACATCATTGTCTTCACCGAGAGCCAAGTGGCTGGTTCAGAATGCATCCGGTTCATCGGGAGCGAAGCCACTGGGTCGGAACGCGTCCTGTTCATCGGGATCCAACCGGCTTGGACAGAACAGCCAAAATAAGGCTTGGTGTACCGCAGGACGGAGGAAATGACCCTTTTGCTCGACCACATACGGTCGAAACGGGGTCCTGTTCATCGGGAAGTGTCTACTGCAAAATGGTGGAAACGGAGTTCTGTTCTAGTTCCTACGGTCGAAATGGGGTCCTGTTGACTAGACGGGTGTGGCGTACCGCAAAATAGAGGAAACAGACTTCTCTTTGACCTTATACGGTGGAAACGGGGGTCCTGTTCATCGGGAGGAGTGCGGCGTACCGCAAAACAAGACTCCACGGGCTACTATTCATCCACCATCGACTTCTCCAGCCTCCATCTGCTACTATTCATCCACCGTTGACTTCCTCCAGCCTCCACAAGCTACTTTTCATCCACGGGGTCCTGTTCATCCAGCCCCCACTAGCTACTATTCATCTAGCCCTCCACGGGGTCCTGTTCATCCAGCCTCCACCGGCTATTGTTCAACCAGCCCAACATGGGGTCCTGTTCAACAATCCCTCCATGTACGGGGTCCCTCCACCGGCTACTGTTCATCCACCCCCACCTCCTTGATCGGATCCTGTTCATCCAGTGGAAACGACCTCTACTACCGTGGGATCCTGTTCATCCAACCCCACCGAGAACTGTTCATCAAGAGGCAGCTTCGATCGGCTTCGTTTAGCAACAGTAGCGAAGGAATCACTCGGATTGAGTTAACAACAAGGGATCGATCGGGGTTCAGTAACATAGCTAGTGCAATAGTTCAGGTTTAGTTCGAGCCCAACGCCTCGCTCAGGTTCAGTTAGAGCGCAATGCCTTGCACACACGCGTGTACGCGTATGAGAGAAACATGTAAACCTTCGTGCATTGCTTGGCCCCGACCACCCACCGTAACCGGGAACTCCCCAAAATTTTCCGCGCCCTCGCTTCTCCCATGATTTTTTCCATCATGGACGACCCAAAGAATGTGATGCAAGTGCATCACCGGCCCACCGAGGACGAAAAGCCCTTCTTCTATCTTGATTTTTTTTCATAGAAGTAGGATTCCACCACATCTATGATGATACCGGGTTTTGTCAATTATCGTCATAGAAGTGTCATAAGCATCACAGGAAAAAAATTAGTTCAACCCAAAATGTCACGGATGTGTCTTTTTTTGTAGTGAACCATCCCGGGCACTGTCAGTAGATGACTCGAATGGAGGACCCCCATTCACAGCAGATGGCTCGCCCCGAACAACAGAACACAATCAAGGCCACATGTAGCACCCTCGCGTCTGAAAGTGCAATTCTATCCCAAGTAGGTTTTGTTGTATATGTCAATACAAGTTTTTATATTGTTGACTAAACTTGTCTGTTGTATATAAGATGGGCTAGTCCAATGGTTTGTAGCAACCATGGATATCTTGCTTCCACTTGTCATTTTCACCTTTCCATTCCTCATGACATATATGCCTTGTGTGTTGCATCCAATTCTTGGATTACTTGCTCCTATCACATGTTTGGTTGCAACAATGTCATGTCTTCACATATGCCATGTCCCATTGCTTGTCACATGATTGGCTTGATTGCCTCACACATGTTGAACAATTGCTCTTTCTATTGTGGTGAGTGCCAATCGATTTTCACTACACCCTATATATGCACACTATACTTGGATTGTCTTGCACATGTGTTTACACACTTCATTTTATTTGGTGTTGTGAATGGTCCATATGCATACCATAGACCATTTGTTGAGAGCTTTATGCATCCTTGCTATGAACTTGAGGTAGATGCTTATTCTCTTGTCACACATATTTGCATCACTACCTCACATTTACATGCTTGTTTCCATGATGACCTTGATTGTGCTCAATTCATATGCTTACATGCCATATCACAATCCTTTGTCACACCATATTCTATGCTTGATGACGACACTTGTTGGGTGAATCACCGCTTGAATGCTTGGTTTTGCACTATCGCTAACCACATTAGTTTTTCCAAGTGTTTGTTATCTTTGCTCCTTTTGAAGGAATCACGCGACTGTTCGACATTGGAAAGTGCCCATTTCAAGCTTCAAGATGATGAGTACTTGGTGATTGTCTACTTATACATGGCGTCGCCATCTCTTCCCCATGGTGATTTGGTTTTCGATCCGAGGTCAGATCTTTCCCAAGGGGGAGGGGATGATGCGGATCATCCTACGAACATCACCACGTCAAGAGTCCGTTTGCGAAGTGACACATGCGACATCTACTTCACATACAGAAAGGCGAATCATCTCCTTTACACGTGCTCACTTGACCCCTTCGAGGATGGCATAATACTTGACCCTCCATCGTGCCTGCATAGGTATTATCGGAGCTTCATGAATGTCGAGGAGGAGTGCAAGCTCCAAGGAACGACTACATCGTCCGCGAGGGAAGCATGGAAGAGAAGATGAAAGAATGGAGAAGAAGGCATCGCCGCTGCTGAGCTGGAGCCGGACATCCGGACACAGAGCCGGATCATCCCGACGCCCCCCCTGATCATCCGCGTAATTCCCCATCCTCGATAAACAAAGCCTGTAGAAGCCCCTCGACAGAGCCGGATCATCCGCAAGATGTGCGGATCATCCGGACCCCTGTATGAATCATCCGGTCTTGCCTATGTGCATGTCTTTGGGCCGAGGCCCATGTACCCACTCCCCCTCACTTACCCCTTCGTGGCTTAGACTGTAAATAGACCTCCCACTCCTCATTTCTAGGGTTAGCAAAGGATTAGTGTTGGGGATATAACTCCCAGGCATGACCCCCCCAGGAGGGGCCGGGTCATACCGTTGATGACTTAAGATGATAAATCCTGATGAGGTCCAAGAATCCAGATGGCGGTTCATAGGCGCAAGCTTATCAGAGGCCCAAGACTCGGAGAAGGCTCGAGGCCCAAGGGCGTGAGCCGTCATGTGCTAAACTTGTTTTGTAAGGTAGGTTTAGTTAGAAACTGAGCCGGTCACGTTTGTGTGAGCCGGCTGGGACTCTGTATGTCACCGAGGACATCAACCTGTATATAAAGGGGTGACCCGGTGGCGGGTTATGGTCAAGAAACAAGCAATCGAAATCTAGGTCAAGCATATTTCCACCCCGGTAATCGAAACTCAAGTAATACAACCTAAAGTAGGAGTAGGCTTTTACCTCCACTGTGAGGGCCAAACCTGGGTAAATCTTTGTGTCCTTTGTCCTGTTCAACCCCTTCAAGCAAACCTAGTCGCGATTGCTTCACACCTAAGTCCTTTCACTAGGACATCTGCCGTGAGCCCATGACACAACCATGACAATTGGCGCCCATCGTGGGGCCAGCGCATGGTGGTTTTGAGTTCTTGAAGGGCAGCTTCGCAGGGATCAAGGGATACGCCATGGGCCGGATGAACCAGAGCCGCTGCGAAAGATCTACATCGAGGACTCTGGCTGGGGTCCCGAGGCTGACTCAATCGAGTATGGATATCGGGCCCCCTTCGGCGGAATTCAAGTCTTCATTGGCAAGATTGGCGAATTAGAGCCGGAGTCGGTCGCCTACGCCGATGATGTTGAGACGCCGTTCTTTGCAGGAGGCACCAGAGTCAAATGTCGTTCTTCGCAGGAGGCACCAGAGTCGTCTGCCTCTGGAGTTTGATGCAAGGGTTCTTTTGAATGCGCCTGGGGAAGGACCAAGTAACCCGCCCAGCATGACCCGGGCCCCTGATGTGCCTAGGACCGGAGCAGCGGCTCAGCCCTGCGCAGCAGACCCGCCCCGTGATTTAAACCCACCTCAGCAAGTCTCAGCACCTTCGTGTCACTTCTCTAACCCGTTGGAGAACATGATTGCTGCAACCTCACGGCTGGCGGCTCTCCTGGTGGAAGGTGAGTCTCCTGTGGCATGTCGAGGCTCGGAAAGTGGTGGAGCTTCTTCAGACGGCGGTAGCCCAGCATGCGGCTTACTCCTACAGCCGCGATCGAATCCACTCAACTTTGCGTCAGACTCGAAGTTACAGCTGGCGCATTGAATTGCCGACAGTTTCCAGCAGTGAATGGCACCGAGCCTCGCGTTGTGGTAATCAAGATGCTGAGAACCAGGCAGACCAGGCCCGCGCACGCCAAGAGGTGAAGCTCATGGCTCAGCTGGTGGGTCTTCGACAACCTCAGATAAACCCTTCAGCATCTATAGAAGCCGGGATGACTTCTAGGATAGTCGGTGTGCCGTGCTTAGTGTCGGCTCTATGCAATGAGTGCTTGCCCAAGGATATCAAGGGCCCTCAAAAAGTACCCAATTACACTGCGGATCAACCTCCGGATGCTTGGATCAAGAGTTACGAACTGGCCATGGAGATGTTGGATGTTAACGATGCTTTGTGCGCCAAATATTTCACCATGATGTTAGATGGGCCGGCTCACACTTGGCTAAAAGGATTGTCTCCTAATTTCATCAACTCATGGACTGCATTGAAGACGTGGTTTATTAGAATTTCAAGGATACATGCAAGCAGCCTATGTCGATCATCGACCTAGATACTTGCAACCAGCATGAGGATAAGTCCACCTCCCATTGGGTTCGCCGAGTCTCGGCTATTATCCATTCATCAGATAGCATCAATGTTGGTTCTGCTGTTTTAATTTTGGAGAAGAATTGTTGGTTTATTCCTGTAGCGACCACGATCCCAATGGACAAAAGTCTTTGTGCTTAAGTGTCATCCCTGGATCGGTAACGCTGACACACGCAGTACTCAGGAAATTATAACGGAGTTCAATCATACAATTATTACATTGAGTCCTCATAAAGAGTATGATACACAAAAATAATATGGCTGAAGGCCATCTAAACTAAAGAACCGAGGAAGCTTCGAAGGTAAATGAGTCCATCAACTCCAATGGTGTAGCTGAGTGCAAGACAATGACCTATCGCACCTTATTCGTCGTCGGAAAAGTCCGCAACATGAGACGTTGCAACCGTGTAGGTCAGCACATTGAATGTGCTGGCAGAGTTACACTATAAAGAAAATGAATGCAAGAACTATATCTACATGCAATATTTGGCTGGTGGAGGCTGTAAGTTTAAGATTTTGCATAAACCTAGTTTTCCCCTACAACAAAGGAATACATTTTATTTACTACTCCCAAGTTGTACCAATATTTGAGAAGGTTCCTCCAACTCAAATCCCAATTAAAGAAGTATCATCATTAAACCCAATTCAATTAATTTAAGAGTGATCATATCAACAATAATATCCAATTCCAGATACTCAAGATGTCCATAACTGGGGACATGGCTAACCTTGATTAGTTTGTACACTCTACAGAGGTTGCACACTTTTCCCCACAGGACTCGACTGCAACCATGATCGAAAAATCAAGACATGGCCTTCCTGAAGCATTAACTCTCTACTCCGGGCAGACCGGTACACCTACTTTCCCCTACATCTGCTATTCCACCTCTTCGAGAGCTCATACAACTTAGTCAACTATGCCAGAGCACACAATGGCTTGTGGCTGCACATGAAAGTTTCTAGTCATGAAATATCATATGATCCCTTTGAGCCTGGGTGGCATTCCGAGGAAAAATCACACGGGTACTCTGGGATTTCCCAAACGGACAAACACTAGATTCTCCAGGTGCCCCATCCAATCCACCCAGATGTGTATTAAAGTTGCCACCTTACTGTTATCGAAGATTAAAAACTCTCATAACTTCCATGTGTATCTCGATCCAATCCCCACCTACTAGCATGGCTAAGCAATAACTGAGCATAACATATATTCTCGGGGTGATCAAAAGGTATTAGATTCCTACCTCAAGTACTACAACCAAAGCGCATGTTCCCAATCCTACTCATGCAAATATTTGAGGGGCAATACTAATGCATAGTAAAAACTGGGTA
This sequence comes from Triticum aestivum, assembly GCF_018294505.1. NCBI lineage: Eukaryota > Viridiplantae > Streptophyta > Magnoliopsida > Poales > Poaceae > Triticum > Triticum aestivum. Next base: position 320,668,603 of record NC_057813.1, on the reverse strand, counting down.
TAGAAGAGTATGATCAAAGTGTAACTTGCCTTGCTGACAATCTGAAAACTCTAGAGATTCGTAGTAACAAGCTTCGCACTCCGGATAATCTAGCGTAGACAAACAGTAGCATACATAAGCAATCACTCGAACGCAAAAAGAGAAAATGAGAAAAGATCCAAATCAAGCTCGAAACAAGCAAATGTATAAAATAAACAGAAAACCAAACCTAATGTCATTATTTTTATGTGGATTATACCTTAACAGTAGGTACATGTGATTAGCTACGATTTGCAAAAAGAAACAACTCAAACGAAGTTACGAAACTCAAGATACAAACGAAACAAGATCAAATACTAATCTGAACTAAAATCAATTTTTTATTTGCCAAAATGATGTTCAAGTTGGTTTACTAGAAAGAGGGGATCGTTACGAAGATTTAGGCGTTGGTTTCATTTAATTTGGATAAACGAGCAAAAAGTTATGCTAGTTTTAAGATCAGGGGCTAAATCATGATAAAACTTATTCGCGGATAAGTGCTTGGCAGAAAATAAAACTAAAAAGAAAAATCTACAGAACTAACATTCGCTAACAGAACCTAACGAACAAATTCGTTCGTCAAAATAAACTACCGGGTGAACGTTCTTCAAATAACGAACAAAAAAACCCGATCTAAACCTAATAAACCGAAACTAAAAAAACAATAACTAAACCGAGGAAAAGACTTGCGGTTATACCGGTCAACCAAGCGACGAGGTTAATAGCGGGGTTCGGCATCGGCGGCGGCGGGATCCGGCGGGGCAGAACTCGGCTCCGGCAGGCGAGGCGAGACGGCGGCGGCGCGGCGTGCAGTAGCAGCAGCAGCTAGCGGTGCGGCGGCAGCAACTAGCAGTGGCGGTGGCGAGCAAAAGCGGCGTCGGCGCGGCTTGGTGGAGGCGGCGGTGCGGATGCGGAATGGCGGTGGCGATGTGGTGGAGGGCCGGGGTCGGTCTGCTTATAAAAGGGGGGGTGGCTTCTTGGGGGAGGGGCGGCGTCGGGCAGAGGTGGAGTCCGAGCAGGACTTTGCCGGCGGCTCGGGGCGGGACACCTCCCGAGCGGAGGAAGGCGGCGGCGGCGCTGGGCCGTGGCCCGGCTCGGCTGGGCCGGCGCAGGAAGATTTTTCAAAACAATTTCCGCGAAGAAAATCCTAATAAATAAAAATAAAAATCTAAAAACTCCCGAAAAAAATTTCATTGTCCCTACCTAATATTTGGGACAATATGAACATTTTTCTGACTAAATGCAATTTTAAAAAATGCATGTTTTTTCTCTAATTCAAATAAAGTAGAAAATAAAATTCAAATAAATTAATAATTTGATTTCAAAATTTCTTTTCCAATATTTCCCCTCTATTTTGAAGAAGTCATAATATTATCTTTAATCATTTATTTTTATTGTTGGAAATAATTGGAAAGAAATTATCGAAAATCTCACTACTAGAAAAACGGTTATAACTAATATGGACATTAATGGCGCACTATACATGTGGTGCACCACTGCTATATAGCAGTGGCGCACCATGTGTAGGTGCACCATTAGTAACCAAAACAGTAATGGCGCACCAGGTGAAAAGTGCGCCATTACTAAGTTTCATCAAGGTTTGACCCAGTCATATACATAGTAATGGCGCACTTTGTATAGGTGTGCCATTACTAAGTTGACATAGTAATGGCGCACCTTCACAAAGTGCACCATTGCTATGTCTATGACTTGGTCAGACCTTGGTCAAACTTAGTAATGGCGCTTTCTGCATATGTGCGCCATTACTATGTCAAACTTAGTAATGGCGCACCTATACAAAGTGCTCCATTACTAACTTTGACCAAGGTTTGACCAAGTCATACACATAGTAATGGCGCACTTTGTGAAAGTTTGATACGTATGCAAAAATGTTCAAAATATGATACGTAATATGACCGGAAAGTTTGAAAATTTTCACCAAATGCACCCCCCTGTGGATCGCCTTTTCAGTTTTAAAACAAATAAAAGAAAAATGATGGAATTGTTAAAAAAATAAAAGAAAATAAGTTTCCCATGTGATATGTGGTATATTTGTTGGGAAAATTTACAAATATGAATTTCGACTTTATTTGCAAAATCTCTGTGGAATTTAGTAAAATGGGCTTAACTTTTGCATACGAACTCGGATTAAAAAGTTTTTTATATGAAAAATCATCTACTCGAAAAGTTCCATTCGAATTCAACCAGGGGAAGCCCGTTAAATATTTTTAGAATCCCCAAAAACCTAACAGAATAAAAGATACGGGGCTTTTAAGATCTAGATGGGGCAAAAATGGAAAAAAATTCAAACTGAGTAATGGCGCACCATTTGCTAGGTGCGGCACTAGTAACAGAAAAAAAATTGGTTTCAAAATTTTTTGTGGAAAAAATGTTCAAAATATGATACGTAATATGAGCAGGAAGTTTGAAATATTTTTCCAAAATTTCATCACACTCATGAACATGAACAAAGTCCTAGACATCAATAAGGTTTAATAGGATTGATATGATAGATATATCAATAAGTGCCTGTTAAGTGAGCTGGTGCTGGGGTTGGATAGAACTGAGAAGTTAAGAATGCTAGGGCTGGAGTAGTGTGAGGATGGGTGACCTTCTGGGAAGTTTGGCCACGCAGTGCGATTTGACTTGAGATTAAGTATATTGACCCGAGATTAACCCATAGTGACCCGAGATTAAGAAAAAACCGAAAAAAATACTGAAAAAATTTGAAAAAAAAATTCTACAATGCGCACTTCTATGTGGTGCGCTATTACTAAGTTAGATAGTAATGGGCACTTCTAGGCATAGTAATGGCGCACTATGTGGTGCGCCACTATTATCTGGGATACTAATGGTGCACTAGAGGTGCGCCATTACTATTTGTTACTAATGGCATGTTAATAGTGGTGGACCTATAGTTCGCCATTAATAGCAAAAAGTGGTGCGCCACAAACATCCTTTTTTCTAGTAGTGTCTAATTGACCCTCTTTTCAAATTTGAAGTAAATTCAAATATGAATTTTTTTTGAAACCTCCAACTCTCTCCTTGGGACCTTGAGTTGCTTAGGATTTCGAGGATCTCAACCAAATGCAAAATAAAATATGATATGCATATGATGATCTATGTAATATCCCCAAATTTTCAATTTGGAATGTTATACACGAGATCATCCTTGCATATCATATTTTATTGCTTTTGGCCTGATCCTAGAAATTCTACGCAACTCAAGGACCCTCGGAGAGAGTTAGGGATTTCATTATTTTCATATTTGAGTTTTCTCAAATTTTGGAAATAGGATCATTTGATTTTATTTATTTTATCTTCAAATTATTTCTATTAAAAAATATGAGAGAGGGAATAAAATGACTTTCCCAAAATAAAGAAATATTGAGGATCTAATAAAAAATCAAATAAGTTTTATTTTGGAGTTTTTCGCTATCTTATTTGAATTTAGGAAAATTGCACATTTTTCAAAACTGTATTTTAGGGACAAGAAAATGTTCATCTCGTTCTAAATTTTTTATTTGGACGGTGAAAAATTTGTTTTGGCATTTTTACATTTTTATTTATTTTTCTAGGATTTTTCTTAGTTTTGGCGGAATTGTTTTAAAAAAAAATCCGCGCGCACACCTGGGCCGAAGGCCCAGCCGAGCCGGCCCGCGCCGCCGCCGTCTCCCACTGCGGATCGGGACCGGAGTCCCAATCGCCATTGCCGCCCGAGTCCGGGAGGGCCACACCGCCACCACCCCCTCCCGCAAGCAACCGCCGCCCCTCCCCCTTTATAAACCGACCTGGGGCCCCTCTTGGAGCCCCAAAGCCGCGCCACCGCCGCCAAAGCCGCCCATCCCGCCGCCTTGCACCGCCGCCACCGCCGCAGCCCCGCCACCCCACGCCACCCACCCCACCGGACCCTGCCGGACCTCGCCGGAGACCGAGCCGAGGTAGCTGCCCGCCGCCCCGGTTTTCTAAAGAAAACCGATCCGGTTTTTTTAGAAACCCTAGTTTTCGTTTTTTAGAACGGTTTATTTTATTTTATTCCGGTTAATTTATTTAGTGAGCGTCGCTCGTTCGTTCATTTTAACGGACGAGTTCATCGTTTAGATTCTGTTAATGAACGTCTGTTCGTTAATCCGTTCGTCAGTTTTTCTTTTTCTTGGATTTTCCGCGATTATTTCTGATCACGATTTCTGATCCGATTTTCGTTCTAGTTTAACTTTTCGCTCGTTTATCGGAATCAGGCGATTCAAGCGCCTAGAGTTTCGTCTCAAAACCCTCTTTCCGTTTAACCTACTCAAACAAGTTTTTGCTTCTGTAAAATTTGACCTAGGTCTAGATTAGTAAACGAAGCTTGTTTTTTTTCGCCATTTGTGTTTCGTTGCTTCGTTCGATTTGATTCTTTTTGCAAACCGGAGTTCTTAAGTTGAACTTTCTGGTTACTTCTCTTATTTGAGTTTTACTTGTGCATTAGATGAGTACTTATTATATGCTTGTTGGCTTGTTTGTTTGCGATAGAGTATCCGGAGTGTGCCGCTTGCTACTTCGAATCTCTAGGTTTCACGGATCATCAGCAAGGCAAGTAACACTTTGGCCATACCTCTTTACTACCCAGTTTTATTGCATTAGATCAATCCTCAAACAATTGCATGGTTAGGATCTGATTAATATGTGGATTTTGGGAAGTAGATGAGGTAGTGCCTATTACCTGTTTTATTATCAAACCCTTGGGAGTCACTTCTACGTTTGCTTATATTGCCATGCTATGCTAGTAGACGTGGACTGGGTGAGTGTATCCATGACAGATGTGAGATTGTTATTTTAATGGTTTATTTAAGGTGGTAACTTTAATACACATCTGGGTGGATTAAGGCACCTGGGTATTCCAGCGATTGCCTGTTTTTTTTATGGACCGCCACCCAGGCTCAAAGGGATCATGAGATTATTCAAGCTAGAAACTTCCGTGTTCATACACAAGCTACTATGGGCTCTAGCATAGTTGATTAAGTTGTGCGAACTCTTATAGTTGTAGACTAGCAGATGTAGGGGAAAGTAGGTGTAACTGTCTACCCGATCGTAAGGTGCTAGCGCTTCTGAAAGGCCATGTCTCGGTCATCCGTTTCTCAACACCATGTAGTGCGAGAAATCTAACGGAGGAGATCGAGTCTTGTGGGTAAAAGTGCGCTAACCTATACAGAGTGTATAAACTAATCATGGTTAGCCGTGTCCCCGGTTATGGACATCTTGAGTATCTAGTACTTGGATTATCATGTGAATCTTGTCATGTTACTTTTAATTAATTATGTTGGGTTTAATGAAGATGCTTAATTGGGATTGAGAGGATGTCTATCTTCTCAATGTTTAACAACCACCATGATAGTTAAATAAAATTTATTCCTTTGCAGTAGGGAATAATTGGCTTTATGCAAAACTGAACCATAGAGCTTTCCACCAGCCATATATGCATGTAGTATAGCATATTTCTGTTCATTACTCTCTATGTGTTACCTTGCCAGCATATTCCATGTGCTGACCCGTTTTTGGGCTTCAACGTTCATGTTGCAGACTTTTCAGACGATGAGTTAGGTGCCTTACGTCGTGGTTCTATACTCGGTGATGCCGTTGGCGTTGATGGACTCACTTATCTTCCAAGCCTTCCGCTGTTATCGTTTATTAGATGGCCTTAGGCCATACTTATTGTAATAAGTTCTCTCTTGAGACACTCGATGTAATAAGTGTGTGATTGCTACTCTGTTATAAATCCTTCGAGTACTGTGCGTGTCAGCATTACTGATCCAGGGATGACACTGAAGCACAGAGATCAGACTGTTTGAGGTCTGGTTGCTACAAGATGGTATCAGAGCACACGCTGACTATAGGACACGCCCACTTAGGTAAAACCCTAGATCACTACCCACTCTTCTCATTTCTGACTCCTCCTCTTCTCTACTCTTTTAGGATGGCGGATGCAAGGATCAAGTTTACGCAACCGGATGAAGATACACCCTTTGGACACCACTTGAAGGAAGTCACTAAGTATCTGAACATCAGAGTACCAAGCTTCACCGGGACATACAACGCCACTTTACCTGAAGAGGAGCGTTGGATGATTCAAGGTCAAGTTCCAGGAAGGACGTTCATGCCCGTCACTGAGCCCATAGAGTTTTCCTTCGATGCACCAACTTGGAGTCTAGGAAAGAGCATGGCAGCCCACATCGCCATGGGACACATTGGGGAAGTTTACCACAAGGATATCAAGGATACTATCTACCAGATTTGTGGGTGCCGAGATGAACAATGGGAGATGATCAGCACCAGGAAGGATAGATCAATTGCAGCTTTCATCCGGGAGTTAAACAAGCACATTCGACGCCAGGAGAACCAGATGTGCGCAGGCATGATAGATCTGAAGAAGGCCATGACCAATATCACGGAACTGGAGGAAGAACTCAAGTCTACCCACGATGGATATGAGGAGGAAAAAGCAACACTCGTGGAGAAGAATGATGATCTGAATAAGAAGCTAAAAGTATTCATGGGATTTCCCACAATTGGAGGAGAATACGATGAGTGCACTTGTCCGGAGCACTACATCATCATCGACGACACCGACTCAGACCTAGACGATAGCGATGATGACTATGTTGATGAAGCTGGAGCAGATATCATGGAGTCTTCATCAGAGCAGTTTTTCTAGTCGACCACCATAACCGTAGTAGTATTCCCCCATGTATCTAGTTTAGTCCAAGCTCTTTTATAACGATAGTTGGACCATTGTATGCCCTTGTTTGATTGAATGAAGTGATTTTATTTGCATTTATCTCATGTGCATATGGGTAGTCTCTCTAGACCTCATTCTATTCTATATCCTCATCTATTCTAAACCCTTAGATGCCTCCGAGACGTGACAATGAATTTGCATTCCCACCGAAGCTCACTCAGTTGATCTAGCAGTAGAATGCATTGATGCAGTTGCTAGTCCAGTGCCAGAATCAGGGGAACAACAACAACAACAACCCACCACCACCACCACCTGTTGATCACTTAACCCATTTCCTTAGACTGAATCGGCTGGTGTTTTCCAGTAGCACCGAGCCGATAGTTGCAAATGATTGGCTCCACCAGACAGGAAGGGAGTTAACCACTATAGGATGCAAAGATGCGGAAAGGTGTGTTTTGCCGCACATCAGCTTGAAGGACCCGCAACATCATGGTGGGAGAATTTCACAGCCACTTATCCTATTCACACTGTCACATGGGATCAGTTTCAGCAGGCTTTCTGTACTGCCCATGTTTCAGCAGGAGGTATGGCCATGAAGAAACATGAGTTTCGCAACTTGCGCCAAGGAGGACAAACAGTTGGCCAGTATGTGGATGACTTTAGTAAGTTAGCTCGTTATGCCCCAAATGACGTGGCTACAGATGCAACCAATCAGGAGAAGTTTCTAGAAGGACTGAATGATGAATTGAGCATGCAGTTGATGGTAGCAAGTTTCAACAATTACCAGGAGTTGGTAGATCGTGCTCTTATGATTGAAGGGAAGCAGCAGCAAATTGAGAACCGCAAGAGGAAGTATGGACAAGGGAAGTACAATTCAGGAGTTTAGCAGAAGCCACGTTTTACCCTGAAATCGGGAGGACATTTTCAGCATATCCATGGAGGAGGTAGCTCGCATAATCATAATGGGGAATGGGAATGGGAATGGGAATGGAGGAAGCAACGGTCAGAACTGTAGCAACCCATCAACCCTAGCCACGAGAGACCTGAGCCAAGTCACTTGCTTTAAGTGGCAGAAGACTGCACATTATGCCAATGATTGTCCTGAAGCCAAGAATTGAAATGGCAATGGAAGCTCTGGGAAGAAGCCGAACCCTTTCAACAGGGGACAGGTGAACCACATTAACGTGGAGGAGGTTGAAGCCCAGCCAGATGCAGTGATAGGTAAGTTTTTGGTTAATTCATTTATTGCAATCGTTCTTTTTGATACTGGTGCATCGCATTCATACATATCAAGGGGATTTGTGGATAAGTATAAACTGCACACCAAGGTTCTTAGAAGACCTATGTTAGTAAGCTCACCAGGATCAGAGTATCTAGCCAGTCGAGGATGTTTTCAAGTGCCATTGAGTATAGGTTGGCATGTTTTCCCCTTAGATTTCATCATTTTGGAATCGCAAGGTTTGGATATAATTCTGGGTATGGATTGGCTATCGATGCGTGGAGGAAACATCGATTGCGCCAGTAAGTCGATTTTGCTGACCACCCCGAAGGGAGAAGGATCAAGTATGTATCAAGGCATGAGCCGAAGAGGACCCAAGTGAATTCCTTATTAGGGGTTGTGCAGGAGGAAGTACCAGTGGTGAAGGATTTCCCTGATGTATTTCTGTCGATGTCAAAACCGGCGGATCTCGGGTAGGGGGTCCCGATCTGTGCGTCTCAGGTTGATGGTAGCAGGAAGCAAGGGACACAATGTTTACCCAAGTTCGGGCCCTCTCGACGGAGGTAAAACCCTACTTCCTATTTGATTAATATTGAAGATATGAGTAGTACAAGAGTAGATCTACCACAAGATCATAGAGGCCAAACCCTAAGAGCTAGCCTATGATGGTATGATTGTAATTGTGATCGGCCTTCTAAGGACCAGCCTCTCCAGTTTATATAGACACCAGAGAGCTAGGGTTTACATGGAGTCGGTTACAAGGAAGGAAATATAATATCTGGATCGCCAAGCTTGCCTTCCATGCAAAGGAGAGTCCCATCTGGACACGGGCCAGAGTATTGAGTCTTGTATCTTGACGCTTCTATAGTCCAGACGATGAATATAGTCCGGCTGTCCGGATACCCCCTTATCCAGGACTCCCTCAGTAGCCCCTGAACCAGGCTTCAATGACGATGAGTCCGGCGCGCATTCTTGTCTTCGGCATTGCAAGGCGGGTTCCTCCTCCGAATACTCCAAGGTTATTATTGAACACGTAGGTCATGTCCGGATCTGCAAAATGATCTTCACATACCACCGTAGAGAGAATGATACTTCAGCTGACAACTTTTAGACGACGTGACATGCCATTAGAGCTAGGTCATTATTCGAACCGTTTTTTCACAACCAGCCACAGCGCGCATTGCGAAGCGGTTTCCTTGACACGTCTTGTCAAAGCAGAGATCATGTCCCCTTATCACGAGATTCTCATCAATACGAGTATGGGTAATCCCCTCGTGCCATCAATCGTGGCGCTTGGGAAGTAAGCGATTCTCAACAGGCTAGTGGGGAGGTGCACCGCTTTCGTCGCCTCTATAAAGGGATAAGAGTTCCCCATTCTTACCCACGCCTTCTTCCTCCTCTACCCACTCTTGCCTCCCCGAGCTCCAACGCCCTAGTCCAAGTCTTCTCCGCACAGCTAAACATGTCCGGAGCAGGAGGCAAATGGGTGGCTTCCACCGTGAAGGAGAAGAACATCGCAAGTCTTCGGGCAGCCGGATACTTGGCCGCGGACATAGCGCACCGGCTACCAGACGGCGGGCAGGTTATTCCAACTCCAGGACCCCACGAGAGGGTCGTGTTCCTTGCCCACTTCGTCTGTGGACTGGGGTTTCCACTCCAACCTTTCGTCCGCAGGCTCGTGTTCTACTACGGACTAGATTTCCATGATCTAACCTCGAACTTTGTCCTCAACATCTCGGTGTTCATCGTCGTGTGCGAGGCTTTCCTCCGCATCAAGCCCATTTTGGCTTGTGGCTCCAAACCTTCTGCGTGAAGCCGAAGATCGTGAGCAGCCACCAAGCGGAGTGAGGAGGAGCCATGGTGGAAAAAATGCCTAACGTCACCTAGCCTGACGGCTCCTTTGCGGAAGCCGTGAAGGGGTGGCAATCGGGGTGGTTCTATATCACCGAGCCAGGAGACGCCAACTGGGCGGCAGCCCCCGAGTTCTGATTTGGAACCCCTACGCGGCTCACCTCCTGGGAACAGAAGGGCCTGTTATGGGGCGAATCTACGGAGCTGGCCGGACTCATCAACTGCATCAAGGGCATGAAGGACAAGAACATCAAGCTTGTCAACATGATCCAGGTCATGCTCGTTCGCCGGATTCTGCCGTGCCAAAAGAGGGCATTCAATCTGTGGGAGTTCGTCCCAGCCGAACACCAGACGCTCCAGAGGCTCTATGGCATGAAGCACAAGAACGCGTGGAAGGCGTTGTTCAAGGCCACCAAAGTACCTCCTGTCATAACCGAGGATCGTGGGCTCCATGCCGCACGGCACCCTACCCAGGTGAGTTCTCAGGATGCCACCGGGTTCGCTTCTTCCCAATGTATTCATGGAGAATTCCTAAGTGATTGTGTATATTTGTTTAGGAGTATGTGGAGACAGCGGAGCGGATTGACAGTCCGGCTCCGTTGCCAGAAATCCCAGCCAATGATCTTTTGACGAAGATGCTGGTCCTGCTGCCCCATAAGGGGCCGGAGAAGAAGGCCGATAAGAAGGCCCCGGGGACCCGAAAGGGTCTCCGGAGATAGGTTGCGCAAGCCTCGTCCGAAGACGACGAGGCGCACTCCTCCCCCGAAGGGGAAGAAGAAGGAGAAGAAGAGGCCGCCCCGTCCGAAAAGGATGGGGGGCCTGAGATGGCGGACCAGGGGGTGAGGAGAGGCCACCGGCGTAAGGCCATCATACCCTTGTCGTCCGATGACGACGAGGTAGATTCCTCCCGCGGAGGCGGGGAAGAACAGGGAGAAACTCCACCTCCCCGTACTGGGGGGAAAAGAGGAAGGCCGCCCCGGTGGGGGAGACTGGGACGTCCAAGAAGGGAAAGGCGTCCCTTCCGGACTACTCCTCCACCGCCACCAATAGCGAGGAAGGGTGGCTGCCCAGGAAGAAGCCCCTAGTGCGATCGGAAGTACCCGCACTCCATCATAATTTCGCTTCATAGTTTTGTTTATAATGCCGAACTTGTATTCAGTCCGGCGAGGGCCCATCCCGAAGTGTCGTCTTCGGACGGGTCCTTGAGTGAGTCAGCAATGAACTCACTCCCGACGGCCACGTCTCCTCGGCCTGCGGACGACATGGAGGTGTTGTCCCGAAGGCTCCCGACGATGGTCGAGGTGGCCCTGGAGGCGCCTCAAGGCGGCATCCCAGACGTCGGACTCGCGGGGTTCAAGGTCTCCGCTGATCATGTTGATGAGAGCCACGGTAAGCCTGGCTCTCAGCCGAACACTATTCCAGAGCCTTCAGTAGTTCTGGACTTAGGCGGGCAGCCCCTCGTTATGGAGGGAGGGCCGTATGTATCAAGGACTTCCATTGAGTCTGAGGTGCCGAATTGTCTGCTGGAAGCGCTTCGCGGTGCTTCCCTAGATGAAGAGCACCGTACTCTTATGAGTGCGGTGATTCAGAAAGTTTCGTCTACCAAGAGCGGACTAACCGAAGCCTGCACCAGCCTCCTGACAGGCTTTGAGGTAAGTAAAAATGTGTGAAATTACCACCCGATAGGTGGTAGCCCCTGATACTCTGTTTTGTGTTCGGAAAGAAAAACCAAACGGAGGGTCAATTATAATCCGCAGGAGTCTAACAATAAGTTTGAATGTAAATAAATAGGCTGTGCTGCTGGCCGCTGCTGCTCGCACGGCCGAAATCGCCGGCCTAACGCAGGGCTTAGAGTGGCACAGGGAGAGCTCGACCTCACGAGGAGGCAGCTCGAAGAGAGCAAAGGTGAATGATTCCCCTCTCTCATATAATGAATAGTAAATAAAATTTGATTATGCTAACGACGGAACGTCGTGATATGGTAACAGAGGCCACCATCGAAGTGGCGTCTCTCAAGAAGGCGCTGTCCGAGGCCAAACACAAAGCGGCCTTGGAACTCAAGGAGCGCAAAAAGGAAGAGGCCCGAGTGGGCGAGGTACAAGAAGATCTCCAGGAGCTCGGCAAGAAGCTCGAGTCTGCGGAGCATGAGCTTGAAGCAAAAGAGGCCGAGCTTGCGAAGGCCCTAACAACTATAAAAGACGCCAAGGCCGAAGCCGAGAGGGCACAACAGGAGATCCAGGAGGCCAAAAAGATAGCGGCGGGTAAGAAATTTTTTATGCAAAGCAAACATGTGGAGGAGGCGTTTCTTTTACTTACCCGAGTTCGGAGCTCTCCAAGGGCATTCGTAGATCTGCCATGCAGCGTATCAGATGCCGCGCAGTTCTACCGTGCCTAGGAGGGGAGCTCAACGGAGAAGCTGTTCTGGTCCCAGTATGCTAGGGCCGAACATTCAACGCCTCTGAGTGACCAACTGAAGCACTTGTCCAAACTCCACAAGGCGGCCGAAGTGGCTATGAAGGATCTCATAGTCCGGATATGGCCTGGTGAGCTTCTGCCCACCAGCCACTTCGGCCTGATCAAGCGGATGGTGGATGCCTATCCGCGACTGGAAGTCATCAAGCGATCCGTTTGCATTGAGGGTGCCCGCCGGGCCCTTGCCCGCACGAAGGTGCATTGGGTCAAGCTGGATGCGGAGAAGCTGGTGAAGGACGGGCCGCCAGAGGGCAAGCCGCATCACATCCCCGAGAAGTATTATGATGACGTTATGAAGGGTGCTTGCCTCGTGGCCGATGAATGTACCAAAGACATAATTTTTGAATGAATTCACCTTTGTCATGTTTGTAATTTAAAGACGAAGTTACTTGCCCTATGTAGCGCTTCTGTTATTTAAAATATTACCTTCTGTGCGGCTGTTTATCAAATTCTGAAAGTAGGCCAGTCGTCGGCTTCCGCCCCCATGTAACTAGTACTGGGGTGTTCGTGGAAAACCCGGACACTCTTTATCCAAATGTTTGGTCCCTTAAGGAGGTATCCAGTGCAGCGAACATGGCAATCAGACTATGCGGCTTTATAACCTTCACTTAGCCATATAAGTCTACAATTTTAAATTTTGGCGAAGCCCCTAGAATCCAGAAGGCCGAATTAGGGCGCTATACACGCCTGTATCAGACAAAGCCGAATTATCTCCTAAAGCGGAAAAATCTTTAAGGATTTTAAGACCTCTCGAACAGCGACCAGCTCTTGCCACATCATTCCGGTCAGTTTTGTGCTTTCTCTACTGAGGTGCTCGTCTGGCAGAACCAGGGCATAATCGCAGTAGTTCTCCCTGCGCTACCTTAGCTGAATCAATGGAATGTAAGGCACCAAAACAAGGTAGCCGGGCTATCCCAACTGTAGACCCAAGAATTGATTCGGAGCTGATGCATATAATGCTATAAGTTCAGGGTGCCACACTGTTGAAAGTGTTCGGACTTGTCTTGCCGTATTATGGGGCGCCATAAGAAGCCCCTAGCAAACTAAGCGTACCAAAGTGTACGGATGCAAAATCAAATAGACATTTGTAAAAAATGCTCAATAAAATAATAAGCTAACACTATATATTGTCTCCCATTGATAAATAATACGTTTAAGCGTATGTTTACAATGAATGCATTAAGCGGAGATAAATAGGATTATTTGACATATCCTATCGAGGGGCAGGCTACGTAAAGATAGATAAAGCACGAACAACGATCGTAAATAGATTCCACCTGGTTGTTTCCTGCTGTGCCCAAAGCCTGTTGCCTCCTGGGTTTCCTCTCCTATGCAAGTCCGACAATCCGGTTCTTCAGGATAAGCTACACTAAAGCAATGTCCTTAAAGGTAAAAGAAAGGGTTACAAAGTGATACCGTACTATTGACTGAGCCACTGCTATGCCTCCGCCTGTGGCCATGGTATTTTGAGTGCGTAATTGTGTACGCGTGACACGGATGCAGCTTTGATGGGATTCAAGTGGAGGCCCATCTGCTAGTCATGCTCTTGGCGTGCCTGCTGATCCTGTCATGGGGTGTTTCGCCCTCGCTTGACAGAGCTTGAGATCGTTGTCGCCGGACTGGTGGTTTGCTGGAGGAGGCAGCATTGTACTTCCGCCGCAAGGGCGGCAGTGTGCTCTTCTGTACATAGAGAGCGGTCCATATTTCCGTTGATTGTTATGACCCCGCGTGGGCCTGGCATATTGAGCTTGAGGTATGCATAGTGTGGCACCACATTGAATCTAGCGAATGCAGTTCGTCCGAGCAGTGCGTGGTAACCACTGCGGAAAGGGACGATATCAAAGATTAGCTCTTCGCTTCGGAAGTTATCCGGAGATCCGAAGACCACTTCCAGTGTTATAGAGCCCGTACAACGGGCCTCTACTCCAGGAATTACACCTTTAAAGGTGGTTTTGGTGGGTTTAATCCTTGAAGGATTGATGCCCATTTTGCACACTGTGTCCTGGTAGAGCAGGTTCAGGCTGCTGCCTCCGTCCATAAGGAATCTTGTGAGGTGGAATCCGTCTATGATTGGGTCTAGAACCAATGCGTCTGTGCCGCCATGACGGATGCTAGTAGGATGATCCCTACGATCAAAGGTGATCGGACAAGCTGACCATGGGTTAAATTTTGGGACGACTGGCTCCATCGCGTAGACGTCCCATAGTGCTCGCTTCCAGTCCCGCTTGGGGATGTGGGTGGCATAGATCACGTTGACCGTTTTCACTTGGGGGGTAAATTTCTTCTATCCCCCCATGTTCGGACGTCGGGGCTCATCATCATTGTCGTTGTGCAGCCCCTTGTCCTTGTATTCGGCGTTTACTTTGCCGGCCTGTTTAAATACCCAGCAGTCTCTATTGGTGTGGTTGGCTGGATTGTCCGGGGTGCCATGAATTTGGCACGAGCACTCCAGTATGCGGTCTAGACTGGACGGTCCCTGATTGTTTCTCTTGAATGGCTTCTTCCGCTGAACGGAATTTGATCCGCTGAATCCGGCATTGACCGCCGTGTCTTCGGTGTTGTCGCCATTGTTCCGTCGCTTGTGTCTGTTGTGCCGTAGCTTGCTATTATTGTCACGGACATCTAACGTGCCAGAATGTAGTGTAGTGCTGCTGCGAGCCAACCAATTGTCCTCGCTCGCGCAAAAGCGGGTTATTAGTGTCGTGAGAGCTGCCATAGACTTGGGTTTCTCCTGGCCAAGGTGTCGGGCGAGCCACTCGTCACGGATATTATGCTTGAAGGCCGCCAGGGCTTCGGCATCCGGACAGTCGACTATTTGGTTCTTTTTAGTTAGGAACCGAGTCCAGAACTTCCTGGCTGATTCTCCGGGCTGTTGAGTAATGTGGCTCAAGTCATCGGCATTCGGAGGTCGCACATATGTGCCTTGGAAGTTGTCAAGAAATGTGTCTTCCAAGTTTTCCCAACTACCAATGGAATTTGCGGGCAGGCTGTGTAGCCAATGCCGGGCGGGTCCTTTGAGCTTAAGGGGAAGATACTTGATGGTGTGTAGATCATCCCGTGGGCCATGTGAATGTGAAGAAGGAAATCTTTGATCCATACCGCGGGGTCTGTTGTGCCATCGTATGATTCAATGTTTACGGGTTTGAACCCTTCTGGGAATTCATGGTCCATTACGTCATCGATGAAGCAGAGGGGGTGTGTGGCGCCTTTGTGCCAAGCTATGTCACGACGCAGTCCGGCTGCGTCTGACTGGTTATATTCGTCTCGGCCGGATTTGCTGTTAGTGTATCCGGTGTGACGGTCGTCGTCATGTGCTGCGGGGCGCCCCCATGATTCGTAGATCAATCTTGGCTGTCCTGCAGCGGTATCCAGTTTATCGCGCAGGTCCTGGGTATTGCCCCGGGCCGTGGTAAACCGGCGCGGGGGTGGGGGATGGTATTCGGGTTGATATGCCGATTTATCCCAACCTCGTGGCGGCCGGTTAGCCGTGTGGCGCTCGAGTCCATATTCCTCGGCTGCCAGGACTTCTGTCCATCTATCTGTGAGCAGATCTTGATCAGCTTGAAGCTGCTGCTGCTTCTTCTTCAGGCTTCTCGCAGTGGCAATAAGACGGCTCTTGAAGCACTCCTGCTCTGTGGGGTCTTCGGGTACGCCGAACTCGTCGTCGCCGAGGCTAATCTCGTCTTCGGAGAGGGATATGTAGTTGTCCTCCTCCGGATACCCGTCCGTCACCTGTTCATCTGGGCTGTCATGCCCATCTTCCTATTCGGCCTGCTCGAAGGCGGGCTGTTCGGGGTTGTACTCATCGTCGGCACCGTCCGGATTATCTTCGTCTTCGGTGCCGGTATTGCCTTGGTGGGGCTTGGAGTGGCGCGGGCGACGCCCATGCTTTGTCTTCTTCTTGGAGGGGTTATCCTCTGTTGCCTCATCGCCATCAGTTTCTTTCAGAGTGTCCACCACATATATATATATATATATATATATATATATATATATCGTATGAAGAGGTGGCTGTCCACTGTCCTGTGAGCGGTGGCTCCTGTACGTCTCCTGCATTGTCGTCCATACCGTCGATGTCTTTGAAGTCGAAGTCGAGCACGTCGGTTAAATCATCGATCGTGGCGACAAAGTGGGTGGTGGGTGGGCAGCGAATTCCTTCATTGCTTGCTTCCCACTTGAGCTGGACATAGTTCGGCTCAGAGCCTCCTGACAAAGAGAGAGAGACTTTAATGAGCTCAGCATGTCGCCAAAAGGCATGTGCTGAAAGATGTCCGCAGCAGTAAACTCCATTACCGGAGCCCAACCTGGCTCAGCTGGCTCGAGAGTGTGCGGACGGGAGCCAACAACCGGATACGAGTCCGGGGGCCCAGGGTTACAGGCCTCCACAGAGATGTGACCTATGTTCGGCTCCACCACCGATTAGCGTGTGGCCTGCGGGGCGGGGTCCATCCCTCCGTCCTCGGGCAATGCAGCCTGTTCCGGATTTAGATCCGGGGCTATTGCAGGGATGATGTTCCGAGCATTGTTTGACAGCAGGTCTAGGCCGTGCTCATCGTGACTGTCCGGCGCTCCTGGCACGAGGACGAATCCGTCGAAGATCAAGTATCCGCGAATATCCGCCGTGTAGTTCAAGTTTCCGAACCTGATCTGGTGGCTAGGGGCGTAGCTGTCAATCTTCTCCAGATGACCAAGCGAATTGGCCCGCAGTGCGAAGCCGCCGAACACAATGATCTGTCCGGGGAGAAAAGTCTCCCCCTGGACTGTGTTGTTGACGATTGAAGACACCATCAAGCCTTGAAGCAATGACACAGAGGAACTCTCAATGAAAGCACCAATGTCGGTGTCAAAACGGGCGGATCTCGGGTAGGGGGTCTCGATCTGTGCGTCTTAGGCTGGTGGTAACAGGAAGGAAGGGACACAATGTTTACCCAGGTTCGGGCCCTCTCGATGGAGCTAAAACCCTACTTCCTGCTTGATTAATATTGAAGATATGAGTGGTACAAGAGTAGATCTACCACGAGATCGTAGAGGCTAAACCCTAAGAGCTAGCCTACGATGGTATGCTTGTAATTGTTATCGGCCTTCTAAGGACCATCCTCTCCGGTTTATATAGACACCGGAGAGCTAGGGTTTACACGGAGTCGGTTACAAGGAAGGAAATATAATATCCAGGTCCCCAAGCTTGACTTCCACGCAAAGGAGAGTCCCATCCGGACACGGGCCGGAGTCTTGAGTCTTGTATCTTGACGCTTCTATAGTCCGGACGATGAATATAGTCCAGCTGTCCGGATACCTCCTTATCCAGGACTCCTTCAATTTCCAGAAGAGTTGCCAGGCATGCTGCCGGATAGATACATTGAGTTTTTGATTGAGCTTTTGCCAGGCACAGGGCCGATATCTAAGAGACCGTACAGGATGCCCACACAACATTTGGAGGAAATTAAGAAGCAAATTAAGGAGTTACTGGATAAAGGTTATATTCGCCCAAGTTCTTCACCTTGGGGATCACCAGTGCTTCTAGTGGAGAAGAAGGATGGATCATTGAGAATGGTTGTTGATTATCAAGGACTGAATGAAGTGACCATCAAGAACAAGTACCCGTTGCTGATGGTCAACGATTTGTTTTTCTCGTTGCAAGGAGCTAACGTATTTTCCAAGATCGATTTGCGATTGGGATACCATTAGTTGAAGATTAGAGAGTAGGATATACCTAAGACGGCTTTTACCACCAGGTATGGGTTGTACGAGTATACCGTTATGTCATTTGGTCTGACTAACGCACCTGCCTATTTCATGAACATGATGAACAAGGTGTTTATGGAGTTTCTGGATAAGTTCGTCGTGGTGTTCATTGATGACATTTTGGTCTAATCAAAGAATGAAGAAGAGCATAAGGAACATTTGCGTTTGGTATTAGAGAAGCTCAGAGAACATCAGTTATACGCCAAGTTCAGCAAATGTGAGTTTTGGTTGAAGGAAGTTGAATTCCTCAGACACGTTATATCCGGAGAAGGAATAGCAGTAGATCCCACCAAGGTTGTCACTGTGACAAATTGGGTAGCACCAACGACAGTTGGGGAGATCCGGAGTTTTCTTGGACTGGCAGGATACTACCGGAGATTCATTGAGAATTTCTCGAAGATTGCAAAACCAATGGCGGAGTTGTTCAATAAGGATACCAAGTTCAAATGGACCGAGGAATGTGAGGCCAGTTTCCAGAAGTTGAAGAAACGTTTGGTTACATCACCAGTGTTGATTCTGCCAGATCAGCGCAAGGATTATGAGGTGTATTGCGACGCTTCACGTTGAGGACTTGGAGCAATGCTTATGCAGGAGGGAAGAGTTGTTTCGTATGCTTCACGACAGCTTAAACCTCATGAGTTGAATTATGCTACACATGATTTGGAGTTAGCAGCCGTAGTGCATGCATTGAAGACTTGGAGACATTTTCTCATTGGAAACCATTGTGAGGTGTACACGGATCACAAGAGCTTGAAGTACATTTTCACACAGAAGGAGTTGAATCTTAGGCAAAGGAGATGGTTGGATCTCATAAAGGATTATGATATGAGATTGCATTATCACCCCGGAAAGGCAAACGTAGTAGCCGATGTGTTGAGCCGCAAGAGCCATGTCAACACACTCTTGACCGGACAGTTACCGAAGGAGTTAGCCGAGGACCTTCGCGAGCTATGTTTGGAGATAGTCCGAGAGGCTATGTAGCAGCATTGGAGATTCAGTCTACTTTGATGGATAAGATCAGAAAAGCTCAGAAGACTGACAAGGAGATTTCCTCCATAAAGGAGAAGATGAGCAAAGGAAAAGCTAAAGGATTTCGTGAGGATGAGCACGATGCCTTATGGTTTGAGGACCGCGTTTATGTGCCTAATAACCCGGAGATCAGGAAGTTGATTTTGCAAGAGGCCCATGATTCGCCATACTCAATACCAAGATGTATTTGGATTTGAAGGACACTTTCTGGTGGACCGGAATGAAGAAGGATATTGCGGAATATGCATGTAGCAGTATGTGATGTGTGTCAGAGAGTGAAGGCAGAGCATCAGAAGCCAGCAGGATTGCTACAGCCATTGCCGATACGCAAATGGAAGTGGGTAAGCTAGGCAGGGATTTTATCATGGGATTGCCCAAGACTCGTTCAGGCTATGACTCGATTTGGGTTGTAGTCGATCGATTAACGAAGGTAGCTCATTTCATCCCAGTGAAGACCACTTACACCAGTGCTAAGTTGGCAAAGATATACATGACCAGGATCGTATGTCTGCATGGAGTTCCGAGGGGCATTTTATCATATAGAGGAACCCGGTTTACCTCAAAGTTCTGGAATCAGTTGCATGAAACTTTGAGTACCAGGCTAGAGTACAGCCTTTCATCCGCAGACAGATGGAAAGACCGAGAGAGTTAATCAGATTTTGGAGGATATGCTGAGAGCTTGTGCGCTAGATTATGGATCTAGTTGGGACGACAATTTACCATATGCGGAGTTCTCTTACAACAACAGTTATCAATCCAGTTTGAAGATGGCCCCTTTCGAAGCCTTGTACAGAAGGAGGTGCAGAACACCATTGTTGTGGGATGAAGTTGGAGATCGCCAGTTGTTTGGACCAGATTTGATTAAGGAGTCTGAACAGAAGGTGAAGTTGATTCGCGATAGGCTCAAGGTAGCTCAGTCCAGGCAGAAGAGCTATGCTGATTCAAAATGCAAGGAGACAGCTTACGAAGTCGGAGATCGAGTTTATCTTCGAGTATCGCCACTTTTTCGAGGAGTTAAGCACTTTGTAGTTAAGGGGAAATTAGCGCCACGTTTTGTGGGACCATACAAAGTTTTAGAGCGCATGGGAGAAGTTGCTTACAAGTTGGAATTTCCCAAAGGACTGCCAGGAGTTCATGACGTATTCCATGTTTCCCAGTTGAAGAAGTGCTACGCAGAGATGGATGATATACCGCTGAGAGATATAGTGCCGCTAGAAGCAATTCAGGTGGATAGTGATTTAACCTATGAGGAGAAACCAGTCAAAATTCTCGAGTATGCCAGCCGAGTCACTCGCAGCAAGGTTATCAAGTTTTGCAAAGTTCAATGGAGCCACCATACCGAGGATGAAGCCACCTGGGAGTGAGAGGAAGATCTGCTGAAGGACCACCCTCACCTATTTTCTAGCCAACCCGAATCTCGAGGGCGAGATTCATCTTAAGGGGGGTAGGTTTGTAACATCCCCAAATTTTCAATTTGGAATGTTATACACTAGATCATCCTTGCATCTCATATTTTATTGCTTTTGGCCTGATCCAAGAAATTCTACGCAACTCAAGGACCCTCGGAGAGAGTTGGGGATTTCATTATTTTCATATTTGAGTTTTCTCAAATTTTGAAAATGGGATCATTTGATTTTATTTATTTTATCTTCAAATTATTTCTATTAAAAAAATATGAGAGAGGGAATAAAATGACTTTCCCAAAATAAAGAAATATTGAGGATTTATAAAAAAATCAAATAATTTTTATTGTGGAGTTTTTCGCTATTTTATTTGAATTTAGGAAAATTGCACGTTTTTCAAACCTGCATTTTAGGGGCAAGAAAATGTTCATCTCGTTCTAAATATTTTATTTAGACGGTGAAAAAATTGTTTTGGCATTTTTAGATTTTTATTTATTTTTCTAGGATTTTTCCTAGTTTCGGCAGAATTGTTTTTAAAAAAGTGTGTGCGCCCGACTGGGCCGAAAGCCCAGCCGAGCCGGCCCGCGCCGCCGCCATCTCCCACTCCGGATCAGGACCGGAGTCCCAATCGCCGCCGCCACCTGAGTCCGGGAGGGCCATGCCGCCACCACTCCCTCCCGCAAGCCACCGCCTCCCCCCCTTTATAAACCGACCCGGGGCCGCTCTTGGAGCCCCAAAGCCGCCGCCGCCAAAACCGCCCGCCCCGCCGCCTTGCACCGCCATAGCCAGGAGTCGCCACCGCCGTAGCCCCGCCACCCCACACCACCCCACCTCCGCCGGACCCCGCCGGACCTCGCCGGAGCCCGAGCCGAGGTAGCCGCCCACCGCCCCGGTTTTCTAAAGAAAACCGATCTGGTTTTTTTAGAAACCCTAGTTTTTGTTTTTTTAGAGAGATTAATTTTATTTTATTCCGGTTTATTTATTTAGCGAGCGTTCACTCGTTCTTTCGTTTTAACGGACGAGTTCACCGTTTAGATTCTGTCAATGAACGTTCATTCGTTAATTCATTCGTCAGTTTTTCTTTTTCTTGGATTTTCCGCGATTATTTCTGATCGTGATTTCTGATCAGATTTTCGTTCTAGTTTAACTTTTCGCTCGTTTATCGGTATCACGCGATTCAAGCGCCTAGAGTTTCATATCGAAACCCTCTTTCCGTTTAACCTACTCAAACATTTTTTTGCTTCTGTAAAATTTGACCTAGGTCCAGATTAGTAAATGAAGCTTATTTTTTTGCCGTTTGTGTTTCGTTGCTTCATTCGATTTGATTATTTTTGCAAACCGGAGTTCTTAAGTTGAACTTTCTGGTTACTTCTATTATTTGAGTTTTACCTGTGCATTAGATGAGTACTTATTATATGCTTGTTTTCTTGTTTGTTTGCGATAGAGTATCCGGAGTGCGCCGCTTGCTACTTCAAATCTCTTGGTTTCATGGTTAATCAGCAAGGCAAGTAACACTTTGATCATACCTCTTTACTACCCAGTTTTATTGCATTAGATCAATCCTCAAACAATTGCATGGTTAGGATCTGATTAATATGTGGGTTTTGGGAAGTAGATGAGGTAGTGCCTATTACCTGTTTTATTATCAAACCCTTAGGAGTTACTTCTACGTTTGCTTATATTGCCATGCTATGCTAGTAGACATGGAGTTGGGTGAGTGTATGCATGACAGATGTGAGATTGTTATTTTAATGGTTTATTTAAGGTGGCAACTTTAATACACATCTGGGTGGGCTGAGGCACCTGGGTATTCCAGCGATTGCCTTTTTTTTGGACCGCCACCTAGGCTCAAAGGGATCATGAGATTATTCATGCTAGAAACTTCCGTGTGCAGCCACAAGATACTATGGGCTCTAGCATAGTTGATTAAGTCGTGCGAACTCTTACAGTGGTAGACTAGCAGATGTAAGGGAAAGTAGGTGTAACTATCTACCCGATCGTAAGGTGCTAGCATTTCTGAAAGGCTATGTCTCGGTCATCCGTTTCTCAAACACCATGTAGTGCGAGAAATCTAACGGAGGATATCGAGTCTTGTGGGGAAAAGTGCACAAACCTCTGCAGAGTGTATAAACTAATCATGGTTAGCCGTGTCCCCGGTAATGGGCATCTTGAGTATCTAGTACTTGGATTATCATGTGAATCTCATCATGTTACTTTTAATTAATTATGTTGGGTTTAATGAAGATGCTTAATTGGGATTGAGAGGATGTCTATCTTCTCATTGTTTAACAACCACCATGACAGTTAAATAAAATTTATTCCTTTGCAGTAGGGAAAAATTGGCTTTATGCAAAACTGTAACCATAGAGCTTTCCACCAGCCATATATGCATGTAGTATAGCATATTTTTGTTCATTACTCTCTATGTGTTACCTTGCCAGCATATTCCATGTGCTGACCCATTTTCGGGCTGCAACATTCATGTTGCAGACTTTTCTGACGACGAGTTAGGTGCCTTAGGTCGTGGTTCTATACTCAGTGATGTCGTTGGAGTTGATGGACTCACTTATCTTCCAAGCCTTCTGTTGTTATCGTTTATTAGATGGCCTTAAGCCATACTTATTGTAATAAGTTCTCTCTTGAGACACTCGACGTAATAAGTGTGTGATTGCTACTCTGTTATAAATCCTTCGAGTAATGTGCGTGTCAGCATTACTGATCTAGGGATGACACTGAAGCATAGAGATCAGACTGTTTGAGGTCTGGTCGCTATAATCTATGTATAACATCCAAATTGAAAATGGGGATGTTACAAACCTACCCCCCTTAAGATGAATCTCGTCCCCGAGATTCGAGTTGGTCAGCAAAAAGGTTTGGATGGTCCTTGCGGAGGTCTTATTCTCGCTCCCAGGTGGCTTCCTCCTCGGTATGATGGCTCCACTAAACTTTGCAAAAATTGATAACCTTGCTGCGACTAACTCGACCGGAAAACTCGAGAATCTTGACTGGCTTCTCTTCGTAGGTCAGATCACTATCCAACTGAATTGCTTCCAGTGGCACTGTATCTCTCAGAGGAATGTCGGCCATCTCTGCGTGGCACTTCTTCAACTGGGAAACGTGAAACACATTATGAACTCCTGACAATCCTTTAGTCAATTCCTACTTGTACACAACTTCTCCCATATGTTCCAAAATTCTGTATGGTCCCACAAAATGTGGTGCTAGATTTCCCTTGACTCCAAAACACTTAACTCCTCGAAGTGGGGACACCCGAAGATATGCTCTCTCTCCGACTTCATAGGCTACCTCCTTGTGTCTAGTATCTGCATAACTCTTCTACCTGGATTTGGCTACCTTGAGTGTGTCTCGAATCAACTTAACCTTGTCCTCAGAATCTCTGATTAAATCTTGTCCGAACAACTGTCGATATCCAACTTCATCCCACGATAACGGTGTCCTACACCTCCTTCCGTACAAAGCTTCGAAAGGGGCCATCTTCAAACTGCCTTGATAACTATTGTTGTAGGAGAACTCTACATAGGGCAAATTGTCATCCCAACTAGATCCATAATCTAGCGCTCAAGCTCTCAACATGTCCTCCAGAATCTGGTTGACTCTCTCGATCTGTCCATCTGTATGTGGATCAAAGGCTGTACTGAACTCTAGTCTGGTACCCAAAGTTTCGTGCAACTGATTCCAAAACTTTGAAGTAAATTGTGTTCCTCTATCTGATACAATGGTCCTCAGAACTCCATGCAGAAATACGATCTTGTTCATGTATATCTTCGCCAACTTAGCACTCGTATAAGTTGTCTTCACAGGGATGAAATGGGCTACCTTCATCAAGCGATCAACTACAACCCAGATAGAGTCATTGCCTGAATGAGTCCTGGATAATCCAGTGATAAAATCCATGCCAAGTTTATCCCACTTCCATTCGGGTACCGGTAACGGCTATAGCAACCCTGCCGGTTTCTGATGCTCTACCTTAACTCTCTGGCATACATCACATACTGCTATACATACTCGGTAATATCCTTCTTCATTCCTATCCACCAAAAACTTTCCTTCAAATCTAGATACATCTTGGTGTTTCCTGGGTGA
This sequence comes from Triticum aestivum, assembly GCF_018294505.1. NCBI lineage: Eukaryota > Viridiplantae > Streptophyta > Magnoliopsida > Poales > Poaceae > Triticum > Triticum aestivum. Next base: position 320,644,050 of record NC_057813.1, on the reverse strand, counting down.
ATCAAGTAAGGCGAATCATGAGTCTCCTGAAGAATCAACTTCCTGAGCGTATAGATACGATCCTCAAACCATAATGTGTCGTCTTCATCCTCATGAAATCCTTTAGCCTTTCCTTTACTCATCCTTTCCTTTATTTCAGCAACTCATTGTCCGTCTTCTGGGCTTCTCTGATCTTACCCAACAAAGTGGACTGAATTTCCAATGCTGCAACATAACCTCTCGGAACTATTTCCAAGTGTAGCTCTCAAAGATCGTCTGCAATCTCCTTAGGTAATCCTCCGGTATGAGCGTGTTAACATAACTCTTGCGGCTCAACGCGTCTGCTGCGACATAATGTAATCTCATGTCATAATCCTTTATGAGCTCCAACCATATCCTTTCCCTGAAGTTCAACTCCTTCTGCATGAAAATGTACTTCAAACTCTTATGATCTGTATATACATCACAACGGTTACCGATGAGAAAATGTCTCCATGTCTTGAGCGCATGCACTACGACTACTAACTCCAAATCATGCATAGCATAATTCAACTCATGAGGTAGAAGCTGTCATGAGGCATATGAAACAACTCTTCCGTCCTGCATAAGCACATCTCCAAGTCCTCAACGTGAAGCGTCGTAATACACTTGGAAATCCTTGCATATGTCTGGGAGAATCAGCACTGGGGCTTTAACCAAACTTTTCTCGAACTCCTGAAAACTGGCCTCACAATCCTCAATCCATTTCAATCTGGTGTCCTTCTTCAATAACTCCTTCATGGGCTTCACAATCTTGGAAAAATTCTCAATAAATCTTCGATAATAACCTGCGAGTCAAAGAAAACTTGTGATCTCTCCAACTGAGGTGGGTGCCAACCATTTAGTGATAGAAGCAACCTTGGTAGGGTCTACTTCTATTCCTTCTCCGGATATAACATGTCCGAGAAATCCAACTCCCTCAACCAAAACTCACATTTGATGACCTTGGCATACAACTGATGTTCCCTGAGCTTCTCAAGAACCAAACGCAAATGTTCCTTATGATCTTCTTCATTCTTCGAGTAGACCAATATGTCATCAATGAACACCACGACAAACTTATCCAAAAACTCCATGAACACCTTGTTCATCATACTCATGAAATTGGCAGGGGCGTTAGTCAAACCTAACGACATAACTGTATACTCATATAGCCCATACCTTGTGGTAAAAGTTGTCTTAGGTATATCCTGCTCTCGGAACTTCAACTGGTGATAACCTAATCGAAGATAGATCTTGGAGACAACCTTAGCTCCCTGTAGCTGGTCAAACAAATCATTGATCATCGGCAGTGGGTATTTGTTCTTGATCATCACCTCATTCAGTGCACGATAATCAACAACCATCATCAAGGATCCATCCTTCTTCTCAACTAGAAGCACTGGGGCACTCCAAGGTGATGAACTTGGTCGAATATAACCTTTCTCTAATACCATCTTGTAGCGACCACGATCCCAATGGACCTTAGTCTCTGTGCTTAAGTGTCATCCCTGGATCGGTAATGCTGACAAGCACAGTACTCGAGGAATTATAACAGAGTTCAATCACACAGTTATTACAATGAGTCCTCATAAAGAGTATGATTACACAAAAATAATATGGCCGAATGCCATCTAAACTAAATAATTGCGGAAGCTTCGAAGGTACATGAGTCCGTCAACTCCAACGGCATAGCTGAGTGCAAGAAAACGACCTATCGCACCATATTCATCGTCGGAAAAGTCTGCAACATGAGACGTTGCAGCCGTGTAGGTCAGCACATTGAATATACTGGCAGAGTTACACTGTAAAGAAAATGAATGCAAGAACTATATCTACATGCAATATTTGGCTGGTGGAGGCTCTAAGTTTAAGATTTTGCATAAAGCTAGTTTTTCCCTACAACAAAGGAATAAATTTTATTTACTACTCCCAAGTTATACCAATATTTGAGAAGGTTCCTCCAGCTCAAATCCCAATTAAACAAGTATCATCATTAAACCCAATTCAATTAATTTAAGAGTGATGAGACAATAATATCCAATTCCAGATACTCAAGATGTCCATAACCGGGGACACGGCTAACCATGATTAGTTTGTACACTCCGAAGTGGTTGCGCACTTTTCCCCACAATACTCGTCCGCATGCATTATTGGAAGATCAAGACATAGCCTTTCTAGAGCATTAACTCTCTACTCTGGGCAGACCGGTACACCTACTTTCCCCTACATCTGCTAGTCCACCTCTTCGAGAGCTCGTACAACTTACTCAACTATGCTAGAGCCCATAATGGCTTGTGGCTGCACACACTACAAGAAATATGTCAACTTGTGACCCTGGAAGAATTGGTCATAAATCTATGACCATTTGAGACCAATTGGTCAAAAGCTGTTCGGGGGGATCCAAACCCTGAAATATAACAACCATTTTGGTTAGAAAGGTCGTAATTTCCTTACATGAAATGGTCATAAAGCAGATAGCACTGGTCCGCTGCCTTATTTCTAGCTGATCACGAGCAATATAGATGGTCATAACCTTGTAAATTGGGGTGGGTTGCTATGACTAGGTGCCACCTCATCAGTTTTGCCTATATGTCATGTCCATGTGTGAATTTTTGCCCTAGGTTGTGAAGCAACCTATATTTCTGTCATTCCCAAAATTCCCCAAAAAATCTCATAAGTTCTTTGAGTCATATCTTCCTCAAATATGTAAAAAAACCTTCCTTGCCTAGTTCAAAAATAATTCCACAACATTCATTTCCTATTCTGTTCAGAACAAGACTTTGTGAAGGAAGTGTTATTTATATATTCTTGATTGCGCTCAAAATTTTTGGGCACTATTTCCCATCCAAATCATTGCCTCATGACAAAATTCAGCTCCATTTGCCCAGTAAATCTACCTCGGCAAACTACCAAGTTTTTGTCCACCTAGAACCTTTGTGAAAGAAGTACTAGCTATGCATATCCTAACGAGTTGAATTTTTTCCACATATTCTATATGCCTATGTAACTTACCTACACCAAATTTGATCTCAGTTCATTTAGGCAATTTTTCTCAATAATTTTCCGAAGTTTCTGTCCAGAGAAGAGCACTGTGAAGGAAGTGCTATTTATATATTCTTGATTGCCCTCAAAATTTTTGGGCACTCTTTCCTATACAAATCATTGCCTCATGACAAAATTCATCTCCATTTTCCTAGTAAATCTTCCTCGGCAAATTTCCAAAGTTTTTGTCCACCTACAACCTTTGTGAAAGAAGTACTAGCTATGCATATCCTAATGAGTTGAATTTTTGCCACATATTCTATATGCCTATGTAACTTACCTACACCAAATTTGAGCTCATTTCATTTATCCAATTTCTCTCACTAATTTTCTGGAGTTTCTTTCCAGAGAAGAGCATTGTGAAGGAAGTACCACTTTGGCATGTCCAAATGGTATCCATTTTCGACAGTGCTTTCCTATGCCCAAATGACCATCCTCCACCAAATTTCAGCTCTATCCATTCATTATTTTGAGCCCAGCTTTAACATTCGTATTTATGTCCAGTGTGGTACTTTTCAAAGCAAGTACCACCTAGGCTCCTCCTTTTGAGCTGAAACTTTGTGAACACAGTCTTCTTAGTAACTAATCAACCTCATCCAAAACTCATCCCCATTAGCCATGTGCATTTCCCGTACCGCTAATCAAACAGCTGGCTGCTAATTCTTGTTTGAGCATAGTTCGGTCTCCTCATGAGAATCTTCTATTCTCATTTTCTTCCTAGCACCTACCTGGGGAGTGCCCAACCTACTAGACATGCCTTGGCCGCCCAGAACGCATGGAAAGGCCACGATCATGCGGTGACCATGCGGCGGGCATGCGAGTTTACGCGCTCTGGAGTTGGGGCCCTCGGCCACTATCCAAACCTTGATGTATCGCCACCACACCATGTATTTATGATCAAATAGATACTTATGTACCTATAAATGATTTTTGTAAAAAATAAAGAGCAAACTATGAGGCGGCTACAGTTCAAATTTGACCCGCTTCCTACTGAATCGACGGAAATTTGTCTTTTTCAGAGAGGTGGATCAAAGATCTTCAGACCCAACCATTTGGTCAATTGTGCATTAAATATGTCCTAGTATTTTAGAAAATTGATTTGGTACATTTTTGCAACAAATATTTGGTAGGTCCTTCACAAAAAAGCTCATTTTGGGAACTCAGAAAATGGAAAATGATTTTTTCATGGAAATAAAATGATAACTTCCTTAGGCCACATTGTTTGTCATTCCAAGATGCACCCTTGTGCACAATATGAGATCATTTGAACAAACTATGCCATGAATGTGGCCGTAAGATTGATCATTTGGCTTGAAAGCCATGAATCTTCATAGATGATAGCTCATTTCTGAGAACATGTTTTTAAAAGAATTGTCGTATTACAATTTTATTATTTTTCCTGGTAACTTGGTCACATATAATGACACTATGTGAAGGTTCTGCAATTTTTTGATTTTTTTGAAATTTTTATGCCCGTTTCAAAATGCGGTCAAAACGACGGGCATGACCATTCCTAGCTAGTGGTTGAATCTTGGATTATTTTTGGTGTTTCTGTGATTAAATAGATACTTAAGTACCTACAAATTTTTTTTGTAAAAAATGAAGACAAAACTATGAGGCAGCTGCAGTTCAAATTTGACCCGCTTCCAACTGAATCGGCGGAAATTTGTCTTTTCACGAGAGGTGGATCAAAGCTTTTGACACCCAACCATTTGGTCAATTGTGCATTAAGTATGTCCTAGTATTTCAGAAAATTGATTTGGTACAATTTTGCAACAGTTATTTGGTAGGTCCTTCACAAAAAAACTCATTTGGGGCACTCAGAAAATGGAAAATGAAATTTCCGTCCAAAGAAAATGATAACTTCCTTAGGCAACATTGTTTATCATTCCAAGATGCACCCTTGTGCACAATATGAGATCATTTGAACAAACTATGCCATGAGTGCGGCCATAAGATTGATCATTTGGCTTGAAACTAACGAATCTTCATAGACGATGGCTAATTTCTGAGAACACTTTTTTAAAAGAATTGTTGTAGTACAAGTTTATTATTTTTCCTGGTAACTTGGTCACATATAATAACAATATGCGAAGGTTTTCCAACTTTTTGTTTTTTGTTTTGAATTTTTTATGCCCATTTCAAAATGCGGTCAAAATGGCGGGCATGACCGTTACTAGCTAGTGGTTGAATCTTGGATTATTTTTTGTGTTTCTATGATTAAATAGATACTTAAGTACCTAGAAATGATATTTGGAAAAAATTAAGAGGAAACTATGAGGCAGCTGCAGTTCAAATTTGACCCGCTTCCTACTGAATCGGCGGAAATTTGTCTTTTTCATGCGAGGTGGATCAAAGATTTTTACACCCAACCATTTGGTCAATTATGCATTAAATATGTCCTAGTTATTTAGAAAATTGATTTGGTACAATTTTGCAACATTTATTTGGTAGGTCCTTCACAAAAAAAGCTCATTTGGGGCACTCAAAAAATGGAATATGAAATTTCCGTCCAAAGAAAATGATAACTTCCTTAGGCAACATTGTTTGTCATTCCAATATGCACCCTTGTGCACAATATAAGATCATTTGAACAAACTATGCCATGAATGTGGCCATAAGATTGAGCATTTGGGTTGAAAGCCATGAATCTTCACATATGACAGCTCATTCATGAGAACACTTTTTTTAAAAATTATCATATTACAAGTTTATTATTTTTCCTGGTAACTTAGTCACTATAATGGGAGAATGCAAAGGTTTTCCTGTTTTTTGATTTCTTTTGAATTTTTTTATGCCCGTTTCAAAATGCGGTCAGAACGGCGGGAATGACTTTTCCTAGATAGTGGTTGAATCTTGGAATTTTTTTGGTGTTTCTATGATTAAATAGATATTGATGTACCTAGAAATGATTTTTGGAAAAAATAAAGAGCAAGCTATGAGTCAGCTGCAGTTCAAATTTGACCCACTTTCAACCGAATTGGCGGAAACTTGTCTTTTTCACGAGAGGTGGATCAAAAGTTTTGACACTCAACCATTTGGTTATTTGTACACTAAATATGGTCTAGTATTTTAGGAAAATGATTTGACACAAATTGGCAACAAATATTTGGTAGGTCCTTCACAGAAAAAACTCATTTTGGGCACTCGAAAAATGGAAAATGAAATTTTCGTGCAAAGAAAATGAACAGTTCCTTATTACTAGTTTGTTATTTTTTTCTTCTAAAAACTAGGTCACATTTGATGACATGATGAGAAGGTTTTTCATTTGTTTCATTTTTTTCCAATTTCTCAGGTCAAGTAAATTGCTGAGATGATCTAACATCTTATTTTAAAATTTATCACGACCAATTTAATTGGTCACAATGTTGTGTTGCGTTCTGATTTGTTCGTGGACAAGACACACGGATCATGCATGGAATACCATTGGATCCTCCCAGATCCAATGGCAACCCTCACCTCTCGCCTCCCCCACCAACCCCACCTGAGGCGAAACCCTAGCTATGGCATCTTCCATCCACCCCCGCCTCCTTTCTTTCTTTTTCGCCTCTCCTCTTCCTCTCCCGACGCGGCCACTCGGCTCTCCCTCCCCTTCCCAAACCCAAACCAACTCAACGCACACCAGATCACGACCATACATAGCTCGAGCCCGACCGACGCGGCTTGGCTTAGCAGTCACCATCGTCTCGTCTCCCCCTTCAACGCCTAGATCCCACACTAATGATAGATTTAGGTCATGTTCACCGAGGCGGCGGGGAGGGGCCGACAAGGGCTCGAATCCGTCGAAGATGAAGTCTTCGTGGATATTGGCAATGTAATTCAGGCGTCCAAACCTGACCTGATGGCTAGGGGCATAGCTGTCAATCTGCTCTAGATGGCCAAGCAAGTTGGCCCGTAGTTCGAAGCCGCCGAATACTAAGATCTACACGGGGAGAAAAACATCCCCCTGGACCACATTGTTGCAAATGATTGAAGGATCCATCAAACCTTTTGATGACGACGCAGCGGACCTCTCAATGAAAGCACCAATGTCAATGTCAAAACCGGCGGATCTCGGGTAGGGGGTCCCGAACAGTGTGTCTAAGGTTGATCGTAACAGGAGATGGGGGACACGATGTTTACCCAGGTTCGGGCCCTCTCTATGGAGGTAATACCCTACTTCCTGCTTGATTGATCTTGATGAATATGGGTAGTACAAGAGTTGATCTACCACAAGATCATAATGGCTAAACCCTAGAAGTCTAGACTGTATGATTATGATTGTGTCCTGTGGACTAAACCCTCCGGTTTATATAGACACCGGAGGGGGCTAGGGTTATACAAAGTCGGTTATAGAGAAAGGAATCTTCATATCTGAATCGCCAAGCTTGCCTTCCATGCCACGGAGAGTCCCACCTGGACATGGGAAGAAGTCTTCTATCTTGTACCTTCATAGCCCAACAGTCCGGCCCATGTATATAGTCCGGCTGTCCGAGGACCCCTTAATCCAGGACTCCCTCAGTAGCCCCTGAACCAGGCTTGAATGACGAGGTGTGCGACGTGCAGATTGTCTTCAGCATTGCTAGGCGGGTTCCCTCTCCAGATACTCCAACATAGTCTCCGAACATAGAAAAATTGTCTGGATCTGCAAAACAAGTACCACACACAACCGTAGAGAGTATAATATTTCACGAGTCCAATCCGCTCACAACTTTTTGTAGCGTGACATCATGTCACTGCCCGGCCATTATTTGAACCGTTTTTAGCCTGCGGCTCCATATTTCGAGGTGCAGTTTCATTGGCACGTCTTGTCAAAGCAGAGATCGTGTCTCCTTATTGTGGGATTCTCATTAATACGGGCATGGGTAACTTAACCGTGCCATCTGCACGGCCCTTGGGGAATGGGCGAGTTTTAAGACGAGTGGGGAGGTGCTTGATATTCACCGCCTTTATAAAGAGATAAGGATTCACCCATGCCTTCTCCTTCCTCTGCCCATCCATTCTCGAGCTCCAGCGCCCAAGCCCCAAAAAGCACTCCAACTATGTCCGGATCCATAGCTGGAGGCAAGTGGATGGCCTCATCCGTCAAGGAGAAGGATATCACGAAGCTCCGGGAGGCCGGGTACTTGGCCAAGGAGATCGCCCATCGGCACCAACTGGACCACGGCTCCCGCATTCCGGTCCGGAGTCCCGATGTGTCTTACATCCTGGCAAGAGAAAGGCCTAACCTGGTCTTCTCCGGACGAGCTGACGGCGCTCCAAACGCGTGTTCAGAACATGATAACCAAGAAAATGAAGCTTGTCAATGTGATCCAGGTAATGCTGGTTCGCCGGATCCTTCCATGCCAACGACGGACTTGAGATCTGTGGGAGTTCGAACCGGCCAAGTACCAGACCCTACTAGAGCTCTTCGGCACCATGCACAAAGACATCTGGAAGGTGCTCTTCAAGGCCAGCGAGGTGCCGCTGCTCACAACCGAGGATCACAGGCACGACCTGACCCTCCCTGCTAATCCGGTAAGTTCTTTCATGTTTTCAAGGTGTACCCTTTACTTGCATACTCGAGGAAGGCATCTAACTCTCCTTATTAATTTTTCCAGGCCTGGACAGAGATAGCGGAGGGGATTAACTGTCCGGCTCCGCTGGCTGAAGACCCAGAAATCCCACTTCTAATGAAGATGCTGGTTCCGTCGCCTTATGAGGTGCCGGAGAAGAAGGCCAAGGGGACCAGAGGTGGTCTCCGTCGCAAAGGCAATTCAGACGTCACGTCCGAAGAAGCCAAGGCTCACTCCTCCGCCGCCGAGGATGATGAGGAAGAGGAGGAGGAAGAAGAAAGTCACTCCCCCCTATAGGGGGGAGAGAGAAGAGGATGGCCTCCACGCGTCTGGAGGCCGAGATGTCCAAGAAGGGGAAAACCTCCCTTCCAGACAACTCCGCAGCGGCCACCGACAGCAGCTGTGAGTGGGAGCCCAGGGACAAGCCCCTGGCCAAGTCGTGAGCATCCGAACACATCCACATATTCGGCCTCTCTATTTAATTGTTTTAACGTGTTTAACCATGTATTTGTAGTCCGGCTTGGTCCAACCTCGAGCAATCCTTATCTTTAGAGGATTCGTTGGACCCAGACGCGATGGACCACAGAACTCTTCCCGCGACCTCCTCTCCCAAGGACAGGGATGGCACCGAGGCGTCGTCCCGAAGTATCCCAGGCCCGGGAGAGACTCAGGAGGCCATGAGGGACGTGCTAGAGGGCGAAGCCTCGGTTGCCGGACACATGGGGGAGCAAACCCCCATGGATACTGATGATGGGGGCTGTATCCAGTTCAGCCCCGAGCCAAATACAGTTCCGGACCCATGCATCTCCGAAATCCGGCAGGCCACCCCTTTTGAAAGAGGGAGGTGCGCCTACTCCAGCGGTGACCTCTATCCATCCAGAGGCACCAGATAGTTTGCTGGAAGCGCTATGAGGCGCTTCCATTGTTGAAGAACACCGTACCCTTATGGGTACGGTGATTGAGAGGATCCAGTCCGCGAAGAGCAGACTGACCGAAGCGTGCACAAGCCTTCTACCAAGCTTTGAGGTAAGCAACACAACTATAAAAAGAATGTCACAGTATAGATAGTAGCCCCTGATACTCTGTTCGGTGTTCAGAAAGAAAAGCCGAACGGAGGATCAAATAATTTTCGCAAGAGTCTAACTTAATATGTCTATGTGAATAAGCAGGCATCTCTGCTGACTGCGACCTCGCATACTGCGGAAGTCTCCCGACTGAAACAAAGTCTGGGGCGGACCGAGGAGGAGCTCGGCCGCGTGAAGAAGCAGCTGGAGGATAGCCGAGGTATGCAATAAGCTTGTACACAGTCAGGAAGGATGACTAAATTGTAGTGGCTGAACTGCCATTTTATTTGTTAGGAGCGGCGACCGAGGTGGAAACCCTTAAGAAGGTGATGGCCGAGGCCGAGGAGAAAGCCTCCAAGGAGAAGGCCGCCTGTGAGAAGCACGAGGCTAGGGTCAGTGAGGTCCAGCAGGAGCTCCAGGACACCGTCAAGAAGTGCGAGTCCTTGGAGCGCGACCTTGCGGATCAAAAGTCCGAACTGGACAAGGCCCTCCAGAATGCGCACGATGCCAGGGTTGAAGCCCAAGGTGCCCTCCAAGAAATCCAGGAGGCCAAGAAAATTGCGGCGGGTAAGGCCATTATTATGTAGAGCAAATATTTGAAGAAAAGGTTCCTACTACTAACCCGGATTGGGAGTTCTCCATGGGCATTTGCGGATCTGCCGCGCAGCGTTTCAGATGCTGCGGAGTTCTTCCAAGCCGAAGATGGGAGCTCTACGGAGAAGCTATTTTGGTTGCAATACCTTCCGCCAGAATATCCGGTGCCATTGAGCGATCAGCTAAAACAGCTGGTCGAACTGCACAAGGTGGCTGAACTAGCCATGAAGGATTTAATAATCCGGCTATGGCCTGCCGAAGCCATCCCCAGCAGCTTCTTCGGTATCGTGAAGTGGCTGGTTAATGCCTGCCCTCTGCTGGATGCCATCAAGCGGTCAGTCTGCATCGAAGGCGCGTGAATGGCCTTCGCCCGAGTCAAGATGCATTGGGCGAAGATGGACGACGCGAAGCTTATGTCCGAGGGACCGCCTGCGGGCAAAGAGCACCGCACCCCTGAGCTGTATTTTGACAATGTCATGGAGGGGTCCTGTATTATTGCGGAGCGATGTGCGAAGGATGTTATATTTCCCTGAATACATTCATGTTATCCTATCCTGTATTGTGAAACAAGATCGTTATGTAATATAATGCTTGTTATTTAAAAAAGTTACCTCCTGTGCGGTCGTTATTGTTAAATCTGAGAGTTGGCTAGTCGTCGGCTTCTACCAGCACGTAGGTAGTACGGGGGTGTTCGGGATAAATCTAAACACTCTTTACTCCAAAGTTTGGTCCTTAAAGGAGGTGTTTAGCGCCACGAACAAGGCAATCGGACTATACGGCTTTATCACCCTCACTTATCCATAGGAGTTTGACAACAAAAATTTAGGCGCATCCCTAAGTGTTCAGAATTCCGAACTTGGGATGCTGTCCACACCTGATCGGCAAAACTGATTCATCGCATAATGCGGAAAAAATTGCTAACGATTTGTAACCCCTCGAACAGCTGACCGGCTCTCGCCTCATCATGACAGTCAGTTTTCGGCTTTCTCTACTAAGGTGCTCATCCGAACGAACCAGGACACAATCGTAGTAGTTTTGCCTTTACTACCCTAGCTGATATAGTGGAACGTAAGGTAGTAAGCACAGGAGCCGGGCAACCCAACTTTGACCAAAGACATGATTCAGAGCCGATGCATATAATGCTATAAGTTCGGGGTGCCGAACAGTACTTGTGAAAAAAGTGTTCGGAATTTGTCGCCGTATTATGGAGCATAATGGAGCCCCTGGCAATATTAAGATGTACCATAGTGTACGGGTGCAATTTATGAAAATGACAAGAAAGAAGGAAAATAAAGTAATAGGCTAATGCCATTGAAATTGGGCCGCAAACCATTTTCCATTGTTGTTTGATTAATACGTCAAAGCATATTTTGTACAAATAGTGCGATAAGCAAAATGGCTATTTAACATGCCGTGACCAAGGGAGAGCTGCGTGTGGGTCCTTAAGGCCAGCATAACAATTACTAAAGAAACCACCTGGAATTTCCCCCATACGCCCATGCTTCTTCCGTCTTGGTGTATCCGTCCCTCTATAGGTCCGTCGACCAGGTCACCAGGAACTACCTGGGAAAGAAAAGAGACCTGAAAAGAAAAAGGAAAAGTAAAGGTATGCGGATCCAGGGGCGGTTGAGCGGCACTGTCGACCACGATCTAGTTGTGCCTCCATCCTTGTCCATGGTATTTTAAGTGCGTAGTTATGTACGCGCGGTACAAATGTCACCGCTTGGTCAGGACTGGGACGGAGGCTAACTTGCTAGTCAAGCTCTTGACAAGCTGGGCTGTCCTGCTGTAGGGTAGTTCGGACTCGCTTGACAGTGTCAGGGAGCTTGGCCACCGAACTAAGGTTCTGCCTGAAAAGGCCGCTCTGAAGTTCTGCTGTGAGGGTAGCGGTGTGCTCCTCGGTACGGAGGGAGCGTTCCGTGTTTCCATTGACTGTTATGACAATGCGTGGTCCGGGCATCTTGAGCTTGAGATAAGCATAGTGTGGCACCGCTTTGAATCGAGCGAATGCGGTTCGTCCGAGCAGTGCATGGTAGCTGCTGCGGAAGGGGACTACATCGAAGATCAACTCTTCGCTTTGGAAATTGTTCGGGGATCCGAACACCAATTCCAGTGTGATTGAGCCCGTACAGCAGGCCTCTGCACCCGGTATGACACCTTTAGAGGTGGTTTTGGTGGGCTTGATTCTTGCGGGGTCGATACCCATTTTGTGCACACTATCATGATAAAGCAGGTTTAGGCTACTGCCGCCGTCCATGAGGGCTCATGTCAGATCGAACCCATCAATAATTGGGTCAAGGACCAGTGTGGCTGAGCCGCCGTGACGGATACTGGTCGGATGATCCCTGCAATCCAAAGTGATCGGGCAAGATGACCATAGGTTGAACTTTGGGGCGACTGGCTCTATCACGTAGATGTCCCTGAGCGCACGCTTGTGCTCCCTCTTGGGGATATGGGTAGCGTATATCATGTTCACCGTTTTAACTTGGGGGGGGGTACTTCTTCTACCCCCCTGTGTTCGGTGGCCGGGGCTCCTCGTCGTCGTCCTCACTTTGGGACCCCTTCTGCTTGTTCTCGGTGTTTAATTTGCCGGCCTGTTTCAAGACCCAACACTCTCTATTGGTATGGTTGGCTGGTTTATTAGGGGTGACATGGATTTGACATGGACGATTGAGTATGCTGTCCAAACTTGACAGGCCCGGATTGTTTCTTTTGTATGCCTTTTTCCGTTGACCGGACTTAGAGCCGCGGAATCTAGCGTTGACCGCTGTGTCTTCGGTGTTGTCACCGTTGTTTCGACGCTTGTGTCTGTTGCCTCGGGGCTTGCCGTTGCTGTTTTTGGCTTCGAAAGTGCCAGGTTCACTTGTGTTGTTATTGCTATGGGCTAGCCAGCTATCTTCGCCCGCACAGAAGCGGGCCATGAGTGCCGTGAGGGCTGCCATGGACTTCAGCTTTTCCTGGCCGAGGTGTCGGGCGAGCCATTCATTGCGGATGCTATGCTTAAAGGCCACTAAGGCTTTAGCATCTAGACAGTCAACAATCTGGTTCTTTTTAGTTAAGAACCTAGTCTAGAATTTCCAAGCTGATTCTCCGGGCTGTTGAACTATGTGACTTAAGTCATCAGCATCCGGAGGTCGGACGTATGTACCTTGGAAGTTGTCGAGCAAGGCGTCCTCCAAGTGCTCCCAGCTGCCGATGGAGTTTTTGGGCAGACTGTTCAACCAGTACCTAGCTGGTCCTTTGAGTTTTAGCGGGAGGTATTTGATGGCGTGAAGATCATCACCGTAGGCCATATGGATATGGAGAAGAAAATCCTCAATCCATACCGCGGGGTCTGTTGTCCCATCATATGATTCGATGTTCACGGGTTTAAACCCTTCTGGGAAATCGTGTGCCATTACTTCACCAGTGAAGCAGAGGGGGTGTGCGGCGCCTCTCTATCGGGCCAGGTCATGACGTAGCTCGGATGGAGTTCGTCTACAGTCATCGGCTCAGTCATGATTATGCTTGTCACGTCCGGACTGGTGGCCATCATAGCGCGTACGGGCACGCCCCCGAGATCCATAGATCGATCTTGTCTGACTTGCTCTGTTTTCCAAGTCATGCTGCATGCTGTGTGTGTATCCCCGAGTTGTTGTGTCTCTATTCTTATGATGAGGTAATGCTGGCTGGTGTTCGGCTCGAGTTGCAGCTTTGTCCCAGCCACGTGGTGGTCGGTCAGCCGCACTATGCGTTGGTAGGACGGGCTCCAGCGTCTCATCCTCGAATAGGGGTAACAACTTGTGCTTTGGGTAACTTTTGTTGGGCACTTGAGGCCGTATTCTTCGGCTGCTAAGACGTCAGTCCATCTATCATTGAGTAGATCTTGGTCAGCTTGAAGCTACTATTGCTTCTTTTTTAGGCTCCTCGCAGTGGCAATTAGCCGGCGCTTAAAGCGCTCCTGTTCGACGGGCTCCTCAGGCATGATAAATTCTTCGTTGCCGATGCTCTCTTCGTCCTTGGAGAGCGGAAGATAGTTATTGTCCTCTGAGTCTTCATTCATGGCCTGTTCATCAGGGCTCGCTTGCCCATCTTCCCGTTCGTCCTGTTCGGAGGTTGGCTCGATGGCGTCTTCATTGTCTTCGGCATTGTCTAGAGTATTGTTTTCTCCTGTGACTATATTGCTATTTTTACCACGGCGTGGCTTAGAGCGGCGCCACTAACATTGGCGCTTTGGTTCTATCTTAGGAGGCTTATCCTCGACAAGATTTTCATTGTCGCCGTTGTTCTCTTTGGGTGTATCCACCATGTATACATCATACGAGGAGGTGGCTGTCCAGTGCCCTGTAGGCGGTGGTTTTTGTGCCTGCTCCTCTCCGGCATCGTGCCATACTGTCGATGTCTTCAGATTCGTAGTCGAGCATGTCAGTTAAGTCCTCGGCAGTGTCTATGTAGTGGGTGGTGGGTGGGGAGCGAAGTTCTTCGTCATCAGCTTCCAGCTCAAGCTGGATATAATTCGGCTGAGAGCCCCCGGATAAAGAGAGGGCTTTTAACGAGTGGAGCACATCGCTAAAAGGTGAGTTTCGGAAGATGTTCGCAGAGCTGAACTCAAAGATCGGCGCCCGATCAGATTCGGTGGGCGCGGATGCATGCGGTTCAGAACCCATGGCCGGAGACATATCCTAGGTTCCGACGACATAGGGCACACTTGAGGTTGGATCTGTGTGCGGCTCTATCGCCGCTGAGTCTACAACTTCCGCGACGTGGTTAAGCTTCTCGTCTTCGGACGGTGCGATCTACTCTGGATCTAGGGCCAGAGTAGGTACGGGCGTTATCCCCTGAGTGCAGCCTGATGATAGATTTAGGTCATGTTCATCGAGGCGGCGGGGAGCGGCCGGCAAGGGCTCGAATCCGTCAAAGATCAATTCTCCACGGATATCGGCAATGTAATTCAAGCTTCCAAACCTGACTTAATGGCCAGGGGCATAGCTGTCGATCTGCTCTAGATGGCCAAGCGAGTTGGCCCGCAGTACGAAGCCTCCGAATATGAAGATCTGTCCGGGGAGAAAAACATCACCTTGGACCGCATTGTTGCAGATGATTGAAGGAGCCATCAAACCTTTTGATGACGACGCAGCAGACCTCTCAAGGAAAGAACCAATGTCGGTGTCAAAACCGGCGGATCTCGGGTAAGGGGTCCCGAACTGTGCGTCTAAGGTTGATGGTAACAGGAGATGGGGGACATGATGTTTACCCAGGTTCAGGCCCTCTCTATGGAGGTAATACCCTACTTCCTGCTTGATTGATCTTGATGAATATGAGTATTACAAGAGTTGATCTACCACGAGATTGTAATGGCTAAACCATAGAAGTCCAGCATGTATGATTATGATTGTGTCGTATGGACTAAACCCTCTGGTTTATATAGACACCGGAGGGGGCTAGGGTTATACAAAGTTGGTTACAGAGAAAGGAATTTTCATATTCGCATCGCCAAGCTTGCCTTCCACGCCAAGGAGAGTCCCATCTAGGCACGGGAAGAAGTCTTCTATCTTGTACCTTCATAACCCAACAGTCCGGCCCATGTATATAGTTCGGCTGTCCGAGGACCCCTTAATCCAGGACTCCATCACCCGCCTGATCTAATCGGGCTAGATCCCGCGCCGGCGGCCATGGAGAACCTGATCTCGCTCGTCAACAATCTGCAGCGCGCCAGCACGACGCTCTGTGACCACGGCTAGGATAGCGCCCTCCCCAGCAGCAGCAGCAGCAGCACATGATGAGAGGCGCGAGGTGGGTGGCGAGGTCGGTGACCTTCACGGTGGCGCAGTACATGGAGCTGCAGCAGTAGGCGCTCATCTATAAGTACCTCGTCGCAGGCGTCCCCGTCCCGCCGGATCTCCGCCTCCCCATCCGCCGCGGCTTCGACTCCCTCACCTCACGCTTCTTCCACCACCACGCCAGTATGTTCTCCTACCTCGTTAGAGTATTTCTTCTATAATCGACACGCACGCTTTTTGCATTTGCCCGTGCGATTTGCTCGGCTTGATTACTGGGATCGAGAGATTCAGGTGTAGTCGACCCCCCTAGGTCGTCTCTTTGTTAATTGCTCGCAGTCATTTGTTAATCCTCCCCCGGATTTGGTCGTGCAAAGGTCTCATTATTCTAATACAAGAAGCCCGTGCTCTGTTCCAGATTTGCTCCTACCACCTACTACTACCATCTAGCATCTCCTGTCTTGGTGGGTCTTTTTATTTATTTGTTTTGATTCAAGAAGCCTCATGTGGTTCGATTTGATTAGATGGCCTGCGTTAGTTGAGTTTGAGTCTTTGCTTGGCCCAGGCTAAAAAAGTAGAGGAGGTGGGCTGGGTTAGTTTATTGGTCCTTCCTTGTCATGGGCGTTATTCTTGCGCTAGTTGATCTCATGATATTATAATGTGCATCTCATTCAGACTAGATTGATTTTTTCCTTTATTTAATGTTCCGTGCAAAACTTTCTATCACCAACGCTGTACATACATCTATCGCAACTGATGATTACATTACACAGAGCACAAGTAGAGTGCAGAACAAAATGTCATATTGGTTTGGTTCAAACTTGATCATGTTACACGAGATAGCCAAAGCAGCAGCAGCATGCCTATGTCTTGAGATAGTTGGCTCTGGATTTTTTTCATATGAACCGTGGGCTTTATAGCAATGATTGGGAAATGACAGTAAGATGAGTGCTCTGTTTGTAATATCTTATATTGTCATCTTGTAAACACAGATATTTTGTATGCACTTCCACCTAATGATCTATACATTTCACATATGTGTCCTATATTTGAAGCTCTACAATGCTTTACAGATATCAACAAGACCTCCTGGTCGGTACCCGTGTCTGACCGCAACCGCGACTAAGGTATGGAAACATGGACATCTCCCCGACTTGCTGAAGCTCGACAGCGGCCTTCCCAGATCGAGGCCATATCAGGTCATCGCTACCCCTTATTCTTCCCTCCTGTAATGTTGTTAATAGCCTATGGGTTATTGTTGCGTACCCCTAGCATGAAATTATATGCTCTGGCATTTGTGATTCTGTGCACAACTAGTGGATTGCTGCATGATTTTGTAAGTTTATCATATATGACATATGCCGGTCCAAAGCACTTTTATTGACCATACAAATGAAACTGAGAAACACACATTGATAATGTGTACTTCCACTTGAACATGGCCTAAATTGAAATGCTTCTGAGATGGTTCCATGTAGATTTAGATTCTGTAAATTCTATAACCTAGTCATGCCCTTGTCTTATTACATAGATTAAAGGAAGTGAACTAGTTTGTTATTGAGCTGACAAAGAGCCGAGCTCCTATATTGTATCTGACTTCAGGTGCTTATGAAGGCGACTGATATTTTTCATGGCCTAATTAATCTTGTACCATAACTCTTTTACCCATTTTTCATTTTCATTTTGTCATTTGCTTGCGTATGTGCCCCATGGGTTAGTGTTGTTGATCCCTAGCATGAGCTTGGTTGCCCTGAACTTTAGTATTCTTTTTTCTTGCTTCTTAGTCCCTCTCCCTCCCTGCAGGTGCTACCGGATGCAAGGGTGGAGCATGCGCCTCCTTGCCGAAGCTTCTCGCTCTAGTGGTCTGGTGCTGGTGATCTCAACCAATCTAGATGGATTGGCCAACAATTGTGTATACGGCAGCGGTGCTGCTGTGCTACTGCACCTATGATCCAATCTAGAAGTGCTGGTCCCAAGACTCTGAACTAGCCAAGAAGCAGGAGAGGATGAGAGAGAAACTTCGTTGTGTGCAGCAGCCCTACAAACCCTTTCTACTATGGTAAGTTCTATCATAACCCAATATCAAACTTGTATTACGTCTCATCTTTGATTGCTAAAACTAGTGAAGAAATGATTGCGGAAATGTCAACTGTTGGATTAGAGATTGTTACATAGCAAAAAGAGGTTCAAATAAGACTTTCTTAGTTCTGATACAGCCTCTTTATATGAGTATTTGGTGCAGTCCTTATGATGTGATGAATTAAAGATCGTAACAAATAAATATTAAATGCTAACCACGTACCTTCAAGCGACTTTATATCAAGTTACTGTTTCGCAATAGAAATTCTAAATAGATCCAAATCATTCTCACCACATATCTGTATAGCCAAGGATGTTTACTTAAGCTGTATAGCTCCTTACTATTATTTTCCAGGTATTCTATTTGTGCTCCATCCTGAAATCTATTGTGTACTGCCATGTCCGTGAGGCGTAGCATTCACTGCTTGACCATTTCTCTACTGAACTATGAGCAACAGAGGTAAGATATTCAAAACAGGTGGAAGTCCCCTTTAATTCTTGATTTCTAGTATACAGGCATGACCTGATTAGTGGTACGTCTCCAACGTATCTACTTTTCCAAACACTTTTGCCCTTGTTTTGGACTCTAACTTGCATGATTTGAATGAAACTAACCCGGATTGACGCTGTTTTCAGCAGAACTGCCATGATGTTGTTTTATGTGTAGAAAAGAAAAGTTCTCAGAATGTCCTGAAAATCCACGGAGGCACTTTTTGGAAAAAATAAATACTGGCGAAAGAATCAAGACCAGGGGGCCCACACCCTGTCCACGAAGGTGGGGGCGCACCCCCTCCCCCTGGGCGCGCCCCCCTATCTCGTGGGCCCCCTGGACCTCCACCGACCTGAACTCCAACTCCATATATTCACGTTCGGGGAGGAAAAAAATCAGAGAGAAAGTTTCATCGCGTTTTACGATACGGAGCCGCCGCCAAGCCCTAATCTCTCTCGGGAGGGCTGATCTGGAGTCCATTCGGGGCTCCGGAGAGGGGGATTCGTCGCTGTCGTCATCATCAACCATCCTCCATCACCAATTTCATGATGCTCACCACCGTGCGTGAGTAATTCCATCATAGGCTTACTGGACGGTGATGGGTTTGATAAGATTTACCATGTAAGCACGTTAGTTTTGTTAGGGTTTGATCCCTAGTATCCACTATGTTCTAAGATTGATGTTGCTATGACTTTGCTATGCTTAATGCTTGTCACTAGGGCCCAAGTGCCATGATTTCAGATCTGGACCTATTATGTTTTCATGAATATATGTGTGTTCTTGATCCTATCTTGCAAGTCTATAGTCACCTATTATGTGTTATGATCCGACAACCCCGACGTGACAATAATCGGGATACTTCTCGGTGATGACCGTAGTTTGAGGAGTTCATGTATTCACTATGTGCTAATGCTTTGTTCCGGTTCTCTATTAAAAGGAGGCCTTAATATCCCTTAGTTTCCACTAGGACCCTGCTGCCACGGGAGGGTAGCACAAAAGATGTCATGCAAGTTCTTTTCCATAAGCATGTATGACTATTTATGGAATACATGCCTACATTACATTGATGAATTGGAGCTAGTTCTGTGTCACCCTATGTTATAGCTATTACATGAGGAATCACATCCGGCATAATTATCCATCACTGATCCTTTGCCTACGAGCTTTTCGCATATTGTTCTTCGCTTATTTACTTTTCCATTGCTACTGTTACAACTTCTACAAAACCCAAAAACTTTACTTTTGCTACTGTTACCTTTATTATCATACTACTTTGCTACTAAATACTTTGTTGCAGATACTAAGTTATCCAGGTGTTGTTGAATTGACAACTCAACTGCTAATACTCAAGAATATTCTTTGGCTCCCCTTGTGTCGAATCAATAAATTTGGGTTGAATACTCTACCCTCGAAAGCTGTTGCGATCCCCTACACTTGTGGGTTATCAGTTAGTGATGCTACTGAATATATGATCTAGGGTCATTGCTTCGTATTTTTTCTGTCCATGCAAGCTAATTAGTGATTTGGTTAGCATTTTGAAATATGAAAGATGCATGTAAGAAACTGTTGTTGGTCGTTTGGCATCCTATGTCTTTTTGCTGCAAGTTTCAGAAATAATTGTGCATCAATGGCATTAACATTGCTTGATTTTGATTCTTATCTATACATAACGTATACTTGATGTAAGCAAATATTTTTTGCTTGTCTCTCGGACATATTGTTTTTTATCTTTGAATGTACAGGTTATTTGCATCACTTACTGATCAGGACCTATGATGGTGATCTTTTTTTATTGTTGGGAATATGTTAGAGTATTGATTCATAAACTTGTTATATTTGACATGGATAGTTTCGTCGCTATCTAGATCCAATGCATATAGCTGAAACAAGCTGCTTGTGAGGGTTAATACCACCTATTAACTGGAAATTTCTTGTTATACATGCTCTGTGATGCCACTTGTGGTTGTCGTTGCCACCTTATCATGAAATATATGTTGGTAATGGAATAGTAATTCATGATAATAGATGATGTTTGTAAATTGCATTATAACACACCAGTAAAAAATTGTAAAATCTCACTACTGTAATTAAACTAATGATTTACACTGTTGTAGTTTACACTATAACTCCAACTGTAATCTACTAGTGTAATTCAACTGATTTACTACTCCTGCTGCCCATTTTTTGTTTCCTTCCTGGACATTTCTTGGTTCAAGTGTTGCTGCTGTTGTTTAGTACTCCCGCTATAAAGAAATATAAGGGCATCTAGATCAGTACTTTAGTGATCTTAATGCTCTTATATTTATTTACAGAGGGAGTACATGGAATTATTGCTAGCTATACATATACCTGTTGTTGATTGATGCTCTTGTGGTGTTCTCGTGGGCTTCTGATGGTAATTTTTCTTCTTTGATGGTGTTCTCGACATGTTGATACATTGCTCGGGCTAGCTTCGAGATGCCGTGTCTTTGGTGTTAGTTTATCTAATCCTTCTTTTCTGATGGGAGTCCAGTTCAATCCAATACTTTTTTTCCCGATGGTAGTCCAGTTCAATCTAATTTTCCATTATAGTGACATTCATTCCATTGCCTACACTTGTACCAATGTACCATGCAGGTACATATAGGTTACTATTGTAGAACAACATCAGATTAATTTGTTGCATTCATGTTGTAGGAAGTTTTGTTATGCCATGCTTAGTGATTACTGAACTGGGGCATTTGGTCTCTTGAAAGATTATTATTTACTTCCAGTGTATTTGACTAATAGTTTATCTAGACCAGGATCTAATGTCGTCGGGGCTGCTGCTGCTATGACAGAAGATGAAGAAGCTTGGAGATGCGCGCCACAGTTTTAGTAGACGTATCTCTACTCATGTACCTGTTTAATTGTATGTGCACTTGTTTAAGTTGCTTGAAGATGAACAACATCAGTAGTGCTTGTGTATCTCTGTCTTTTATTGTATGCACATTTGTTGGACGTGTAGACATGTATGTTCTCTTGTGAGTATTTGGCTAGGTGATTTCTGGATTTAATTAGTTAATTGAGATATTTATTGATTTTTTGCTATTCAAATGTGTAAATTTAAATATGTGAATGAAATAGACCAAATGTTCTACTTGACAGAATAACATTTGGGCTCTAAAAAGGCTGCCGCCCAAACTATAACGGATCAGAATATTGCGCCTTTCTGAAAACCAGAAAAATAGGCTTAATGAAATGATCTGCAAAAGGCCATAAAAAGGACAAATTGTTGGGCGGGCCCATGTAGCTAGAGAAAATTAACACAAAAATATACAGTAAAAGGCTGAATTGTTGGGCTCGGCCCATGTAAAGCGTCGAATTGGACCAGGCTGAATTTTATCAACGACCTTTTCAATTGGTCATAGTTTTGCCACGTCAGATTGCCACATCGGATCCGACGTGGCCTGAGCAGACAGCCAATGACCAAAACAAAAGGTCGTTGGTTCAACGTCCTTTTGTTTTGGTCGTTCCCTCCACAACCTTATCCCGGAGAAGGTCGTTAATTTCAGTTTTTGATGGCCAGGTTTTCACCATCTATTTTTGGTCACAAAAAGGTCGCAAATGGAAAACAATGACCATTCAGTGACCAATACTGATGGTCGCAAGTTGACGTACTTCTTGTAGTGACACGGAAGTTTCTAGTCATGAAATATCATATGATCCCTTTGAGCCTGGGTGGCATTCCGAGGAAAAATCACACGGGTACTCCAGGATTTCCCAAACGGACAAACACTGGATTCTCCAAGTGGCCCAACCAATCCACCCATATGTGTATTAAAGTTTCCACCTTACTATTATCCAAGATTAATAACTCTCATAACTTCCATGTGTATCTCGATCCAATCCCCATCTACGAGCATAGCTAAGCATAACTGAGCATAACGTATATTCCCGGAGTGATCAAAAGGTATTAGGTTCCTACCTCAAGCACTACAACCAAACCACATGTTCCCAATCCTACTCATGCAAATATTTGAGGGGCAATACTAATGCATAGTAAAAACTGGGTATAGAAGAGTATGATCAAAGTGTAACTTGCCTTGCTGATGATCTGCAAACTCTAGAGATTCGTAGTAACAAGCTTCACACAATGGATAATCTAGCGTAGAGAAACAGTAGCATACATAAGCAATCACTCAAACGAAACAAAGAGAAAACGAGAAAAGATCCAAATCAAACTCAAAACAAGAAAACGACTAAACTAAACATAAAACAAAACCTAACATCATTATTTTAATGTGTATTATATCTTAACAGTAGGTACATGTGATTAGCTACAATTTGCAAAAAGAAACAACTCAAACGGAGTTATGAAACTCAAGATACAAACGAAACAAGATCGAATACTAATCTGAACTAAACTCAAATTTTAATTTTTCAAAATCATGTTCAAGTTGGTTTACTGGAAAGATGGGATCGTTACGAAGATTTAGGCGTTGGTTTCATCTAATTTGGATAAATGAGCAAAAAGTTACGCTATTTTAAGATGAGGGGCTAAATCATGATAAAACTTATTCGCAGATAGGTTCGTGGCCGAAAGTAAAACTAAAAATAAAAATCTACATAACAAACGTTCGCTAACAGAACCAAACGAACGAATTCGTTCATTAAAATAAACTAATGGGTGAACGTTCTTCAAATAACGAACAAAAAACATGATCTAAACCTAATAAACAGGGCGGGACTCTGCCGGCGGCTCGGGGCGGGACTCCTCCCGAGCAGAGGAAGGAGACAACGGCGCTGCGTTGTGGCCCGGCTCGGCTGGGATAGCCCAGGAAGAATTTTTTAAACGATTTCCGTGAAGAAAATCATAATAAATAAAAATAAAAATCTAAAAATTCCAGAAACAATTTTCACTGTCCCTACCAAATATTTGGGACAATATGAACATTTTTCTAGACTAAATGCAATTTTAAAAAATGCATCCTTTTGTGTAATTCAAAAAAGTAGCAAATAAAATTCAAATGAATTAATAATTTGGTTTCAAAATTTCTTTTCCAGAATTTCCCCTTTGTTTTGAAGAAGTCATATTATCTTCTCTCATTTATTTATTTTTTGGAAATTATTGGAAATAATTATCGAAAATCAAATTGATCCTCTTTTCCAATTCTAAGTAAATTAAATATGAAATTTTAGTGAAACCTCCAACTCTCTCCTTGCATCCTTGAGTTGCTTAAGATTTACAGGATCTCAACCAAATGCAAAATAAAATATGATATGCATATGATGATCTATGTATAACATCCAAATTGAAAATTGGGATGTTACAATTCCCCTCAAACAGAAGCTAGGGCGGCTTAAACATTATTGCAATGACATGGTAGATCTCATGGCGGCTCTTTAAATATGTCGACTGAGACAATACTAATGATCCTGATTCAGATGAGGAAAAATCTGGTAAGGGGAAGAAAAATGGCAAGGGGCAACAACAGAATACAACAGGTCAGGGTCAAGTAACAATGGTAAGCGCAAGCACACTAACTGTGGATTGTGGCCAACACTAATGCACTGAATGGTGAGCGCCGTCGCAAGGGAAAATTCCAGCCCCAATCTGGAGGGCCGAAGTTCAATTTAGAGGCGATGTTGAACCAACCTTGTCCAAAACATAGTAGTCCCGATAGGCCATCAACCCACCTGTGGAAAGACTGCAGTATCATGAGGGAGTATAGGAATTACAGCGTTCACTAGGACCACAATATTGGTAACGGCCTACACGGAGGGTCAGGTTCCGGCTCACACAGGTCTGGCTTTGGAGGTGCGGTTCAAATTTCGGTTTTCAAGGTTAGGGCAATGAAGGCGGCTTTAACCAGCATCCCAATCAGGGTAATCAGCAACAACAATTAGGGTATCAGAGCGACCCGAAGCAGCTAAGTAGCGGCCAGTATCATGTTTACTACTAGCTTGTGCAAGTGAGACTAGAAAGTTCAAAAGCGAGCGGTGAGTGCGGTTGAGCCGGTCGTACCTTGATATTTATGATGGTCAAAGCAGACAGTCGAATGGAGCCATGAGGATCACCAGCCCCGGGTTGATAATCCGGGTCAACTAGCTTTGGTGGTAGCTCCTCAGGTTGGAGGTTACAAGTTCACTAAGGTGCTCATGGACGGATCACTAGTATCAACATCCTTTATTATGATAGTTTTTGCCGGATGGATCTAACTGACAAAGATCTTAAGCCATCCTCTACAGTCTTTCATGGAGTGGTGCCTGGTAAGTCGGCCTACCCAGTTGGTAAGATTGCTTTTGAAGTAGCTTTTGGCAATGAACACAATTACAGGGCGGAGACGTTAACCTTTGAAGTGGTCAAGATCAAAAACCCTATCATGCTCTGTTTGGACAGCCGGCTTACGCCAAATTTATGGCACGGCCTTGTTATGTGTATCTGCAGCTTAAGATGTCGGGTCGCAAGGGTACCATCACAGTACATGGTGATAGGAAAATAGCTCTGGAATGTGAAGAAGGCGATGCTGCTTATGTTGAGTCTATCTGTGTAATAGAGGAGCAGAAGTTTTATAAAGACAGTGTTGACCCGGCGGATATGACCCCTTTGAAGAAGCCAACAACAGAGCATGACCCATTGCTGAAGTTAAGTCGGCAGATGACACCAAACAGGTTGACTTTGTCCCTGGCGATTCATCCAAGTAGTTCACCATTGGTGCCAATATGGATCCGAAATAGGAAAGCGCACTCATCGAGTTCATCCATGAAAACCGGGACATCCTTGCATGGAAACCTTAAGACATGCCAGGTGTACCGAGGGAACTCGCTGAGAACACTCTCAATATTGATCCCAATTTTAAACCTGTCAAGCAATTCCTTCATCGTTTTAATGAAGAGAGACGCAAGGTCATTGGAGAAGAAGTGGCCTGACTCTTAGCATCTGGGTTTATCATTGAAGTTTTCCACCCTGAGTGGTTGACTAATCTGGTGCTGGTACTTCAGAAAAATATCACTTGGCGCATGTGTGTGTGGATTGCACAGACCTTAATAAGGCTTTCCCAACCGATCCCTCTGCCCTCCCCTATATTGATTAGATCATAGATGCTACAGTGGGTTGTGAGCATTTGTGTTTTCTAGATGCTTATTCTGGATACCATTAGATCAAGATGGCAGGCAAAGACAAAGAGAAGACGGCTTTCATCACGCCTTTTGGAGCTTTCTACTATGTGTTTATGCCTTTTGGGCTTAAGAGTGCCCATGCGACTTATTAGCATTGTGTGTAGAACTTCTTTCACAGTCAGATAGGGCGCAAAGTTCATGCCTATGTTGATGATATTGTTGTGAAATCGAGAAACAAGGAGACTCCATTGGAGGATCTGAAAGAGACCTTTGATAATCTCTGGGTCTGCAAGATGATGCTTAACCCGGCCAAGTGCGTTTTTGGTGTGCCTGCAGGCAAGCTCTTGGGGTTTTTGGTCTCTGAGAGAGACATCAAGGCTAACCCAGAGAAAATCAAGGCTATCACCTCACTAGCTAAGCCGGCGTGTGTTAATGATGTTCAGCGACTGGCGGGTCATATTGCAGCTTTAAGCCGGTTTATATGCCGCCTCGAAGAGAAGGCTATTCCTCTGTACCAGATGATGAATAAAACGGAACATTTTGTGGAGTGATGCTGCTAATAAGGTGTTTCAAGCACTCAAGAAGCAACTAGCTGAGCCGCCGGTTCTCGTAGCTCCTATTGAGAAGGAACCTTTGCTCTTATATGTGGCAGGAAATAGCAGAGCCGCCAGCATAGCAGTTGTGGTGGAAAGGAAATAATCAGGTAATGAGTGTCCAGTCCAAAGACCGGTTTATTATGTCAGTGAGGTTTTCATTGAGTCAAAACAGAGATACCCGCATTGGCAAAAACTAGTATATGGGGTGTTCATGGCCAGTCGCAAATTGAAGCAATATTTTCTTGGTCATCCCATTACTGTGGTCAGCTCTGCTCCCTTGGGCGATATTATTCAGAACAGGGAGGCCACAGGCAGAGTGGCTAAGTGGGTCACTGAACTTGGTCCCCATGGGTTGAAATATATGCCAAGGAAAACTATCAAGTCACAGGTTCTTGTGGATTTCATCAATGATTGGACAGAGTTGCAGACACCAGAGGAAAAGCCAGATAATAGTTACTGGACGATTCATTTCGACAGGTCAAGGCAGCTGGAGGGCTCGGGGGCTGGAGTTATCTTGACTTCCCCACGAGGTGATAAGTTTTGTTATGTTTTACGATTAATGTTCCCTTGCACTAATAATGCAGCTGAGTATGAGGCTCTGCTCCACGGCCTTCGGGTGGCTAAGGAGATGAACTTAAGCCAGGTGAGGTGCTTTGGCGACTCAGATTTGGTGGCTCAGTAGGTCTTAGGCACTTGGGATTCTAAAGACCCACTTATGGCGGCTTATCGTCGGGTGGTTGGCAATATTGCTGGCCATTTTAAAGGTTATCAAGTGGAACATGTTGATTGGAGAAAGAATGAGGCGGCGGATTCTTTAAGCCGACTAGGGTCTCAGCGTATGCTGGTGCCACCCAATATTTTTCTTGATATATTGCATAACCCTTAAGTTAAGCTACCAACAGAAGAGGATCTTGCAATCCCTGACCCAGAGGCACAGCTAGTACGGCTCTTCACACCACCCCTAATTGGATAGTTCCTTATTTAGCTTATATGACCCAGGGAGAGTTGCCTGATGATGAATCTCTGGCCACGCAAGTAACCCGGTGTTCTAAATCCAACCTTGTGTTTCTCCTGAGGAGGGCCGTGAAATTCTAAGGGAGATCCATGAAGGAGACTATGGGCATCATGCCGGCTCTAATTCCCTTGTGGCCAAAGCTTTTCGTCATAGGTTTTATTGGTTGATGACTCACGCTGATGAAGAGGATCTGGTTAGTAAATGTGTTGGTTGTCAGAAATTTTCTCGACGGACTCATGTGCCGGCTCAAGAATTCAGGATGATTCCAATTACTTAGCCGTTTGCGATCTGAGGATGATTTCAAAAGGTCTAAGGATAAGAAGACCCACCTCTTGGCGGCGGTTGATAAATTTACAAAGTGGGTTGAGGTAGAGCCGGTCAACAAGTGTGATGTTGTAACGACGTTTCAATTCATTAAGAAGGTGATCTTCCGCTTTGGCTACCCGCATAGTATCATAACTGATAATGACACTAATTTGTCAAAGGGGCTATGAAGGAGTTTTGTCAACGAGAACATATTTGTCTTGACGTTTCGTCTGTAGCTCATCCCTAGTCCAATGGTCAAGATAAATGAGCCAATCAAGAAATCTTGAGAGGAAATAAACCTCGGCTTATGGTCCTTCGCAAAGGACGCCGGGTTGTTGGGTTGAGGAATTGCCCTCAGTGCTGTGGAGTATAAACACCACCCGAATAGATCGTCGGGTTACACACCTTTCTTCATGGTTTACAGTGCTGAGGTAGTTCTCCCAAGTGATATCCGTCATGACTCGCCCCGTGTGGCGACTTATGTTGAAACTGATAATGAAAAAACACGCCAGAATGCTCTTGATTTGTTGGATGAGGAGCATGACCTGGCAGCGGCTCGTTCAGCGATATACCAGCAAGACCTGCGTCGTTATCATAGCCGCCGGGTTAAAACTCAAACCTTTCAAGAAGGTGACTTGGTGCTCCGGCTCATCCAGGATTAAACAGATATGCACAAATTATCCCCGCCTTGGGAAGGGCCTTTTGGGGTAAGCAAGAATCTGAACAACAGGTCATACTACCTCATTGATATTCTAGAGAAAAAGGATTCATGCACATAAGAGGAGGAGACCCATCGGTCGTGGAACATTGCTCATCTGCGACCATATTGCACTTGAGCCACCGGCTCTTGTGCTGTACATACCTTCAACAATGTATATATTTTGATCAGTATAATAAAGCTGGCATCCCTGAAAATTCGGGGACTTTGTCGTTTCATTTCAAAGAATTTGAGTCTTTATTGTCCATTCATAAGGTCACATGGGGGCTTCCTTCTCACCAAGCATAGCTGCTCACACCCATGTGATCCGGTCTTCAAGCCGACTCATTGGTCACATGGGGGCTTCCTGCTCACCGAGCATATCTGTTCACACCCATGTGATCCAGTTGTCAAGCCGACTCATTGGTCACATGGGGGCTTCCAGCTCACCGAGCATAGCTGTTCACACCCATGTGATCCGGTTTTCAAGCCGACTAGTTGGTCACATGGGGGCTTCCTGCTCACTGGGCATAGCTATCCAAACCCATGTGATCTGGTTTTCAAGCCGAAATTGAGTTAAACTTGCCTGTTTGCTTGATGCTACTCCGCTAGGTGACCTACCAAACTCTTGACAGTTACTCTTTTTCAAGACCCTGAACTTCTCAAGGTTAAAATGGCGACCTTCGTCATGTGAGAGCCGGCTTATAGAGAGCTAGGATAAACTCACCTGTTGTCGCAGTCTCTCCGCCATGTGGCCCATTTGTACTCTTAATAGTTACTCTTTTCAATAAGACCCTGAACTGGTTAAGGTTAAAAAAATGTATTTATGTCACGTGAGTGTCGACTTACGTGATAGAAAACTAATTTTTTTCAAAAAACAGAATCGAGCTACTCTTCTGGACCTGTAAAGCTTCCGGCTTACATACTTACATATTCACAACATCATTATGATATTGGTCTACAGGTATGACTTCATATTTGAATAAGTACTTGGGTTTTTAGCCTGCCCTGGTTATCTACTTTAAGTCTCCAGATTATATTACATTGGACATTATGACCCACCCTGGTGTAAACTACTAGGATATTTGTTCTTCACTATGTATGCAGGAACTTTGCAAAAAATATGATATTCCTTGCGAGCTTATCAATGGCACATGGAAAAATCATCAGCAGTTTCAAAAGCTAGAACATGCACGATGGCATGACAAATCATTGTTTTCACTAGCCTATTACACGACTTTCCAAGCCCAAATTATTAAGAGTTTTTCAAGAGGAGGCGCCATGATGCAGTTTGAGAGCCGCCCCGTGGATCAGTTGTCCTGGTCTTGGCGAGTTGAAGCTTTCGGCTTATCCTGCGCCGGTTCTTCTTTTTCCTTCGCCTGGAAGTTAGGCGATGACGAATTGATGCCAGTCAAGGCTTGAAATTCAGCTTCATCATCGATAAGTTCAGACGGATCAATTTTAGGAGCAAAAGTGTGCTTACGCGTTGGAGGGATGAGATCCACAACAGCGTAAGCCGACGCCCTCAATTTGGAATTTTACGTTGTATAAGCCGCCTAATATCTGGATAGGCCAGTTTCTTTGGCGAGCTTACTTTCCAGTTGGTGCATTTCCTTCACACAAGTAGCAAAGTCTTCTTGATCAAAGGGAGATGCATCTTCTTTAAAACTTAGGCCGCCAGTGGCCAGCTCTATCGGGTCTAGCTCTGCCTGCCTTGCCTTTGCCCGGCTCAAGGCAGTAATAGCACCGACTCTAGTGGATGATCGCTTTATTTCTTTAATTCTGGCAGGCAAGACAGACAGTTTCTTCAAAACATCCCTGAGAAGTGAAGGAGCTTGCTTGGTGTGAGAGATGGCAACTATTGTGCGCTGAGCGCCTTTGTATAATCGCTCCACCAACATGCAAATCGCCTTTAGTTTCACTAGCATATCCTGGCCAAAGTTAGTACTCCTGGGGCCTATTAAATAAACACGCAGTTAAGTCGTCAAGCAGGTTAAGAGTTAAGCATTGGAAATAATTACAATATCCAGAATTACTTACCAAAGATAGTGGCTGTCATTTGGGAAATAGGCGTTTTAAGCCGGCCAGCTCTGCGGTGGTATCTTTCGATGCAAATTCAGCAGCCTCTCCTCTTTGGATTAACCTAGCCTTTCCTTCTCCCAGGCGTTTCTCTCTGTAGAAAATCCAACTTGCAGTTTTTCGTGCTCATCCAGGATGAGTTTAAACTTCGCTTCAACTTTGCGCATTTCAATCTCCTGCAGTTCCAACTGGTTCTTCAGTTCTGATAATTGGGATTCAGTTTCAGCCAAGCATTCTACAAATTAGAGTTATAAAAAATTATAAACATATTGCCCAGACATTTTACAGATAAGTCTCAAGCACGTTGCAAGCAAAGTACTTGACACTTGGGGGCTAATTTCTGCGGAAGTTCTTTTTTGCATCTATATTTTATGAACTGGTTCATCTTTATCAAGATAAGGCGGCCCATGAGGCTAGGATCTGGAGTTTTCTTTCAAATAATGAGAATGAACCGGCTGACTTTATCAAGATAAGCAGGCCCATGAGGGCTACCACGTTTAAGACTAAAGAAACATATGGACCAGTCTTAACCCTACTCAAGCAGATCTTTTCATACGGATAAGACTTGGGGGCTGGATGACTATATGCGTAAAGGAAGCAGATGCTTCATACCTCGTATTTTTGGCGCAGTTTCTTCTACAAGTCTGCTTCTAGATCACGACTAGTATGCAGCTCGTTCAGATAACTAGAGTACAGTTCACTGACACCAAAGTGTGAGTAATTGGCGATATCAAATTTGGCTCTACCCTTTTCAATTAATTCCTCTTTAGCAGAATGCCTGGCCAAAATAGTGGGGTTCCCCGGTTCAACATAAGCAGTTCCAGTAATAATGATGTCCTCAGCAGTTTGTTGCAAAGAAGTCTCTTCAGTAGGCTTGATGGGATTTGGCGGCTCGACGTTGGACTGGCCTGTTCGCTCCATTGCAGCATCATGTGATTCTGGTGGCGGGTCATGAGTAACGACCTCAGAAGCTTCAGGCATGATCTGTTTTTCCGGCTCAGCATTGGATCTTCGGCTGGTTTCTTCAACTTCAGCTTTTTGTTGGGTTTAGCTATAACACTGAAAGCAAGACATATGTCGATGTTAAAATATCAATTTGCAAGGTGTTCAAAAGAAAGCAAATAAGTCAAATATTCTCACCAGGCACGACATTGAAGAGAGGAATCTGAGTCCTCGTTGAGTCACCAATAGATGAATTAGAAGTTCCCTGATAATTTTAGTCGGATGAATTAAGCGGTTGGCGAATAAAACCCGCCTTTGGGTAAAAATAGATTGAATTTTGAGGCACCTATTTTCGGCACTTGTGAGGGGCCAGAGTGTTGGATAAGCCGGAGGAGAGCTCTCCACCTCCACTACTCCGGGTTGTGCGCCGAGCTTCATGCCGTTGTTTCTTCAAAATAAAGTTTGGATCCAAGTAAGCTAAAGGGTGAGAAAACCTTACTTTCTGGCTCACTTGTTAATCTATCTGTCTTGGCAAAGGCTCTCAGTCGAAGGAAAGGATAGTTACCTCTTCACCATCTGTGTTGTTGTCCTTCGCGTCGTCCTGATAGCAATCAGTGTCAATAAGATTATTGAAAAAGGAGCCAAGGGAGTCAAGTTCTACCTCCGTCTGATCGTCATTCAAAGCAAACAGCTCTGAGGTGTTGGTTTTCTTCTTGGCAGGCTTCCTGACAGCTTTGTTCTTTCCCCTACCTTTTTTGGCCGACTTGTCTTGAAGCTTCTTATTCTAAAATGGGGAGTCAGCCTGAAGAAGTCAAGCAGTTGTGAGAAGATAATTTATGTAAATAAGGAATGAGTTAGAAATTACTAAAAATACTTATAGCTGGAGGCTTCTTTAGGGTGCAGAAGGGGTTCAACCCCGTCTTGCCGCAAGTGTCCAAGATCTCTTTAACCAGCGTTTTGGTCATCCTATTGATGTCGTTATCCTTCTATCGCACCTTGTAATGAAGTTGTGGATCTTTGGGATCGCCGGTATATTCACACATTAAGCCAGGTCGGTGGCTCAATGGTAAAAATCTTCAGGCGACCCAGCATCAGGCTAAATCTACTTCGGTTAGGCCATTGGCCATTAAGGCCCTTGTCTTTGAAAAGATGGGCATATACATGGCCCGTTCTTCGTGTTGATCCGGTCGGGGAGGGGATGTCTTGAGCTAAGCCGATTTTCACAGAAACCCGGCAGAGGGTTCTCATCAGGCGGAGATGTATCTTGGCAATAAAACCAAGTGTGATTCCTATCTTTGGGGTGACTGGGAAGTGCCGCTGCAGGGAAGACAATTTCTTCTCATTGTTGAATAGAAATCCCGCCAAGTTCTAAACTGGGTCCGTCTGTGAACTCAGTCTGACAGTTCAAGTAATAAAATTCTCTAAACAAGTCCACACTGGGTTCTTCTTGAAGATATACTTCGCAGAAAACTTGGAAGTTGCAGATATTGGACAAGGAATTGGGTCCGATGTCTTGAGGGTGGAGTTGAAAGAAATGCAGCACATCACGGAAAAACTTTGAGCCGAGTGGTGAGAAATCCCAGAGCATATGATTAGAAAAGACTATGACCTTGCTTTCTTTTGGGGCGGGTATAGCCTCATTTCCTGGAGCTCTCCAGTGGATAACATCTTTTGGTGCTAAGAAGCCCACTTTAACATGTTCATTGAGAGATTGCTCCATAACAGTGGAGACGACCCAGTTGCATGAAGTAACAATTTTCGTCATTTTCGTTGATGAAAAACCTAGAAATAGAGGTGTTACCTGGTTAAGAATATGATGTTAAGCCGTCCAGTGATTCGAAAGCGGGTGCATGAGGTAAGGTCATTTCATATACAGAGAATACGTGTTATAAAGGTTGGCATGATTAAACCAGCAAGGCATCGCCGGGTTATACAGACACTGGATGTACGTTGGCGGTTCAAAACGGGCCTAATGGTGTTTGGCAGGTTATGACCTATCAGATAAGCCGCCCTTGTGGCTGCAGTGCACGAGTATCTATGGATCTAAGTGGAAATTTTGCTAAGTACTAAACAAACAAGTTCCACAGATCAGTTCTATGATTTTGGATCTACTACAGTTCAAAAATAGAAGGAAATTGCTATACCTAGCACGCCGCGGATGAACTACTGCATTGAAGATTAATCTGCAGCAGTTGGGTGGCATCTACGAGTACATGTGGGTGTTGCTAATAAGAAACATGCAGTTCCTGTGTTATTGAGAGATTGAATTAGGCGTGAACAAATGTGTTGCAAAATATTCGATGAACAGCCGACGGACACAAATGAACTTGGCCAACCTAATGCAGATTTATAAGGGAAAGGTGATGGATACCTAGCAATGAGATGGAGAGAAGAGGAGCATCACGTTTCTCTGGTCCGTTCAGGTCGATGCAACGGCCGGTGCTGACGTCGCTGAGGACAGACGGCAGCAGCAGAGCTCGGGCTGCGGTGGCATCACGAGGAAGGAGACGAAGAGGAAGAGGCAGGGGTAAAAAGATGAAGAAGAGGGGCCCCTGTCCCTATTTATAAGGAAGTAAAAGATGGCATGCGCAAGAATTGAGGGAGTAAAATGATTATGCTGGCAATGCGAGCGCCTCAATTTTTGGGATGTTCATTAAGATAAGGAGTTGTTGGGATATCCGGAGTTTCCTGTGGAATTAATGCATATGATGGCATGGCAGGTTATGATGGTTTGCCATGTGATGTCATGGCGGGTTATGTCAGATTGGTGGTAAATCAGCAAGTATGTATTCTGCTAAGTGGAAAGGTGTAGATTGATGTGAACAAGTTCAAAACAATTTGGGGCCTAATGTTGGGGATATTACTCCCAGGCATGACCCGGCCAGGAGGGGCTGGGTCATACCATTGGTGACTTAAGATGAGAAAGCCCGATGAGGTCCAAGAATCTAGATGGAGGTTCATAGGCGCAAGCTTATCAAAGGCCCAAGACCCTGAGAAGGCTCGAGGCCCAAGGGCGTGAGACGTCATGTGTTAAACATGTTCTGTAAGGTAGGTTTAGTTAGAAACCAAGCTGGTCACGTTTGCGTGAGTCGTCCGGGACTCTATAAGCCGTTGAGGACATCAACATGTATATAAAGGGGTGACCCGGTGGGGGGTTAAGGTCAAGAAACAAGCAATCAAAAGCTAGGCCAAGCATATTCGCTCCCTGGTAATCAAAACTCAAGCAATACAACCTAAAGTAGGAGTAGGCTTTTACCTCCACCGTGAGGGGCCGAACCTGGGTAAGTCTTTGTGTCATTTGTCCTGTTCAACCCCTTCAAGCTAACCTAGTTGCAACGGCTCCACATCTAAGTCCTTTCACTAGGACATCTGCTGTGACAAAACCACGACAATTAGCTCATTTTAGGGACAGAGCTTTGCTCTTCCACTTGATAGATACTCCATTGGAGACAGAGGCCTCCACAGAGAAGATCCTAGGTGGATTAAAGACCCCACAAGGGAAGATCTCCTCATGGATTCAAGACCCCATCTCCGGATCGGGAAGAACTACCGCCTCTTGTAGTGTCCTTTGTTGCATTTGAATCTGGTATCACTCTTCATGTTCATGTATCTAGCACACGTGTGATCTTTCTCGTTGATTTCAGTGTTCTCCCTCGTGTGTTCGTCATGTTCTTTGTAGGATCGTCTCCATTTCATGAAAGATCGGCCTGAGGGTTCCCACCTTACATCAAAGGGGATCTATTTTTTATCTCTAGATTTTATTATTAGAATGGGTGAAGGGATGGATAGCACGCTGACCGGTTAGCTCGTGAGGAGTAGTGAGAAAGTATTAGAATATTATGTATTCATTTCTTACAAGACTAGGTATAATAGGCTAATAGTCCCCCCTACATGCATTTTTTTGTATGTGAAGTATATTTTCTTGAACATAGTCACATTGTTCTGCTTCTTTGATGATTGATTTTTGTATATGTAAACAATCATGCAGTTATTATTGTTAGAGTTCATGAACATGTAGAAGGTTTCACTTAGATTCGTTTTATTCTGTTAGTTATTGCCTCCATTATTTACTATTGGGAAGCCTGAATTTAGTGTTCAAGGAAAAGGCAACACTATTATATATGTTTTTGCATAAACATATGACTACAAGTTAGAAGTTTGTATACACATGCCACATAAGATTTGATTGCATCAAGCAAACAAACTTCAAATGTGCATGTCACTTATTTTTGGATACCTATTACTAAATTCTCCCACTATAGTTGACCTCTTATGTTCTTGCATCAGATTTTTTAGCATGATTTAGAATATGATGCAATGTGGGCATCACTACTATCGTCGATGAGGGCATAAAGGAATATAAGAGGCAATACATGTGGGGTACAATGTTGAAATAAAGGACAGACAGAAGTGTGTATTGGCAAGAAGGAATGGGTTGTGATATGTTTTGCTCTCCTGTTGCAATGCACGATGAACTTCAAATGTGCATGTCACGTATTTTTGGATACCCGTTTTTGAATCCCCCCACTATACTTGTTCTTGCATCATACTGTTTTAGCAGGATTAAGAATATGACGCAAGTTGGACATCACTGCCACCGTCGATGAGGGTAGAAAGGAATATAAGTGGCAATACATGTGGGGTATTGTGCTAAAATAAAGGACAGAGACAAGCATGTATTGTCAACGAGGGATGGGTTGTGATATATTTTCTTCTCACACTGCAACACATGGGAACTTTTTCTAGTTATATATCATGTTCGTATATAGTACAATCTTCTGAATAACATCTTGTTACAAAAGTGATTCTAGAACTAAAAAATAATACATTATTTAGCACAAGCGTGACATCTTTCTTGCATTCCTTGAGATAAATTCTTCAAGTAGTTCTTCATAAGATATATTCTCCAAGATGTCATCTTCAATTGCAATCAAAGCTAGTCCACTAAGTCTTTCTTGTGTCATTGTAGAACGCAAATTTGACTTCAACATCTTTAGTTTAGAAAAACTTCTCTCTGCCAATGCAATAGTTGCATTGGGAAAACAATTCAAGCATTTCAAAAAAAATTCAAATGTCAATAGGTCCCATATTTTTCCTTTGGAATGAAATTTTGGAGTAACTTTGACTCAATATCTAAATCATACCATAAAAAACTTGAACGTCCATCCAAAAAGTCACCCGAGGACTCCTCAGGTCGCTCCCGTGAGTGGCCAGGGGAGCGAACCCTAGCTGCCGCCAATGCAGTTCTGTCGCCCGTCCTCCCCTCGCCGCCGCCGGTGGAGGTCGCCGAGCAAAGCCCGCGTAGCCCGGCGGCGGTGGGGTGCTTTCCTCCTCCCGGTGTGATTTCCAGTGCTGCTCCCATGCTAGTGCGCGCACTGGCTGGGATGGCCGTTGTTGGGCATGGGGAGGCGCACTCGTTCGGCGTGGCTACTTCGGGGTGGCCGTGTCCTGGCGGTTTGAGGGGCGCGGCGATCTGGAGCGCTGGCAGGGGAACCGGCTTGGGGCAGCGCAACAAGGAATGGAGTGGCATGGGGGCGTTTGCAAGTGGAGGAAGGGAAGTGCAAACTTTGGCGGCCTACATGGATCTCGTACCCCGACAAGGGGAGGCACGCAGATCTGCATGTGCTAGGCCCAGGAAGGTGTCCTGGGTGTGCGGGACATCCAGGCAGCGCAGATCTGCTGCGTGGGCACCGTGGCAAGGCCCCTGGGTGTGCGAGGGACTCGGGTGGCACCGGATCTGCTGCTCTGGCTGTGTGGCGGCGTGCTCCTAGGAGGGCCACAGATTTGACTTGTCCGACGCATTTGAGAGGTATGACGGCTACTGCACCGTGAGGTGGAGGCGGTGGACATCGACCGGGGGATTGTGTGATGTACTATGCTTCGGATCTGCTTAGATTCAGAGGTGTGGTGGAGCTTTGGGCAAAAGTCCAGCACTGAATTGGGCTCGGTGCCGGGAACAGCGGCGCCATGGCCATGGTGTCGTCCCCTTGTTGAAGATGTTGTTGTGGAGCTCCATTACACGACTCTCCGGGAGAAATCTCTAGCTTTGGATGGTTGAAGTGGGCGATGACGATGGCTTCGTCATTTCCTTCATTGAGGCATCGCCTTGGAGAGTCAGTGTATTGCACGGATCTCTTCGTTGGCAGGGACGGTGGACGTCAGGGCGGCAGCTTCAAGTGGCCTCTGATTGTGCACCGATATGGCAATCTTAGGAACAATGTGAGTGGCATATCTATGAGGTGGGTCTCTATCTCGACATTGGTGGGGTGCTATCCTTGACCTGCTTGGGCGGTGGGTGTGTCGGCTCGGTCGATGCGCCCAGAGGGGGTGGTCTGACCTTACGTCAGGGAGGCGGCCTCAGATGTGGTGCAATGTTCATGGTCTGTGAGTGTTTCCCTGAGCAGCGTGGGCTGCAGGTAGATGGGTTGTGTGGCATTGCTGCTCAAGGGGAGTGGTGGTATGTCGGGGCGGCGGTGCCGCTGGAGTGCGCTATGCACGATGGAACAATGGATGTCGGGGCAGCGGCCCTGAGAGGATCATTGTGGCGGCCAGGCCTCTATGGCAATGATGGTGGTGGGAGCGATGTCGGCGACGCGGCAATGGTTGTGATAGTCGGCTCTTCTCCGACGTGTCCGCAGTATTGCCTCTGTTTGTTTATTGCTGTGGAGTCAAAGCTGCGGTGGTCGGGCCCTATGGTGTACGATGACTGGCTGCAAGTGGCCCGTTCGGTGATCTTCTTTGGTGCGAGCTATTGCTTGGTTTTGTTCTTCTGAGTTCTCCGTCAAAGTCGGGGCTGCGTTGTCTGGCTGCAGGTCGACATGTTGTCGATGAGGGGGGCTTTGCCCTGTGTGTGTCAGTCTTCGGGCATGGGCTTGGCCCTTGTTGCTCTGGTTTTTGCCTGGTTTTCTGTAATTATCTGGGCAATTCTCATGAGTGTAATTAATAGATGAGGCAATCTTTGCCTCCATTTCGAAAAAACATACCATCACTTCTAAGTGCAGTCGCAAGGATAGTGCAAGAAGACCTCAGATTTTTATCGTCCAATAAGTTTAGTGCATGAGAAGTAAACAAGAAAATAATGTAAACTATGCGACAAATAAGGAACTAAAAATTGAACTTGCGGTCAAAAAGGAATGAAACAACCTGTCTTCGATTGATGTGAGAAGCAGATCAGGGGGAGCCGGGGAGGAGACGCTTGTTGCTTTGACGACCAAGAACTCGTAGCCTCATTTGGCCTGCCGAGCAGTTGAATCTCTATGACGAGTAGGGCCTCCAGGGATCCAGGATCCCCTTGATTCTGACACACGCTGGTCGTAGGGCCGGCAAGGCGGCAACTGGAAATGAAGGGCATCTAGTGGAACACCGATTTGCAGGCCTGATTTCAGAACTGAGAAGAACAGAACACCAACCAGATAAATAGATGGAGATTGGAAGTAGCCGTTACCTATTCCACTTCCCATGGCAACGGATAATTTGGGGAAATCTCAAAAAATTAATAGCCGAGGGATTGGGAACGGAGCGTTAGCTAGTGAAGAACTGGAGATTGATTACGATCTAGGATAGAGGAACGACGGTTGCATTGTGAAGAAGACGAAGAGGAAAAGAGAGACGTGCGTGAGGAGAGGGCCCATTAGTTAATTTGTGCAGTCCCACCACCCCATTGAGTACTCTTGGGAATGCAAGTTGAGGGTTAGATGAGTTAATTCATCGGGTGGGGTCCTACTGGCATGCTGCACCATCCAACCTGTATTGCACTAATTTTTGCTAATTACTAAGAATACTAGTACTAAGTACATACAAATCTGGGGCCCCCCACTGATTTGGGGGCCCTGTGTAGGCACACACCCTAAACATGTCCATGGTACAGGCCTGGTGTGAGGTGGGTGTATAAAGGGAAGTGGGGTGTTGGAGTGGCTTGATGTTTTATAACTGTTACAATCGGAACTTAGAGAAACTCCAACCCCAAACAGTTTGCGCGTGTCTGTTTGAATTGAAACAAACACAAAAGTTGGCCCAACGTGGCGATCCAAATGGTCGAACGTTCATTTTTTGTCCGCGCGTGACCCATTCCAGGCCCAAATTTGAGCCGCGTTTGCATCGGCGCGGACACGCAATGGATGCGCGTGACGTCTGTCCTTGTTCTCTCCTGTCCTGCCAGTCGGTGGCACATCCACCTCATTTTCCTCGTTTCCCCAGAAAACCTCCCGCCCGCCCGCTCTCAAGGCTGCTCGCCATGGTCGAAGTGCTGATCCTCGACGCCACCGCCCGCCTCGCCTTCCTCGCCTCCACCGTCGACAAACCCCACACCCGCAAAAAGGCGGTGGCGCCCAAGCACAAGAAGGTGCCGATGGACGCACAATGGGCCGTTCAGTCGACCAAGAGAGTTGGCCGGAGGCAGGTGTCGGTGTCAAAACCGGCGGATCTCGGGTAGGGGGTCCCGAACTGTGCGTCTAAGGTTGATGGTAATAGGAAGCGGGGGACACGATGTTTACCCAGGTCCGGGCCCTCTCTATGGAGGTAATACCCTACTTCCTACTTTATTGACTTGATGAATATAAGTATTACAAGAGTGGATCTACCATGAGATCGTAATGGCTAAAACCCTAGAAGTCTAGCATGTATGATTATGATTTCCTCTATGGACTAAGCCCTCCGTTTATATAGACACCAGAGGGGACTAGGGTTGTACAAAGTCGGTTACAGAGAAAGGAATCTTCATATCCAGGCGCCAAGCTTGCCTCCCACGCTAAGGAGAGTCCCATCTGGAAACAGCTGAGAGTCTTCGGTCTTTTATCTTCATAGCCCATCAGTCCAGCCCATGTCAATAGGCCGGACGCCAGAGGACCCCTTAATCCAGGACTCCCTCAGTAGTCCCCGAACCAGTCTTTCAATGATGATGTGTTTGGCGCGTAGATTGTCTTTGGCATTGCAAGGCGGGTTCCTCCTTCGATTACTTCAAAGTACCTGACTTGAAGAGCAGTATTCGGCTTTCCCTTTAATATCGCGCCCATCGGCTTCCACACCTTCATGACTTCAGCCTCCACGTGTCGAGCAAATATGAGAGGTCGAGGTATTTTTGCACATATCACCTTGACCATGTAAGAAAGGCGTCTATTTAAAGAGATTTGGATTTTCAGATCCATTCCAAACCAAGCGAGGAATCCTCAGAGATTGCTAGGAGAACACATTCCAACATGGCTAGCGCCCCCATCTCTTCCTCCAGTCCCCACGGCCTCGAGAAAGGCGATTGGGAGAAATGTTTTGTATCCCACAATCAGCTAGTGAAGCTGCAGACACAGGGATTTCTTCCCCCCGTGTATCTAGTCCCAGTTCGAGCAGGATTGACTTCCTTCGACGGCAGGGCTCAGGCAGAAAATTTCCCCAATCCATCCAAGGGGGAATGAGTGTGCTTCTTTCCCTACTTGTTGAGAGGCGTTGGATTTCCAATCCACCCGTTCCTCCGAGGGCTTCTAGAGTATTATGGCCTCCAACTGCACAATTTCATTCATGCCTCCATCCTGCACATCGCGGGTTATGTTGCTCTTTGTGAGCTATTCCTGGGTTGTGAGGCCCATTTTGAATTATGGAGGAAACTATTCTGCCTTGTCCACCGTAGCCAAGAGGGATCAATATTTGAAGTGGGCGGAGCCGAGGTATGGCACATCACCGGGAGCGGATACCTGTCCGGCACACCGAAGAAGGCATCCAAAGTGTGGCCTTCCGAATGGTTCTATATCGAGGAAGTCTCCCTTCCCGACCCAGTCCGAATGGGTCTTCCCAAATGTTCAAGCGTTCCATCGAAGAAACAGCACAGCTGGCGCCCTTGAAGCCTCGAGCAGGAAGATAGCGCAGTAGTCTGTCAATTGATGAGCAAGATAAAGATGCTCACCCAGTCCGAATTATCAATAGTCGAGGTAATGGCGACTTCCATAGTATGAGGGGTTCATCTACTCCAATACAGAAGGCATCCCATGTGGCAGCATAATGGGGAAGATGACGCGTCCCGCTACGGTCGGAAGGGTCCGGACACCCCCGCCGCTTTGGCCAAAATACTGGCCGAACTATAAAAAGGGGAGAAAGAGGAATTCATTCTTACTAAGCACCGAGACGGATTTTCCATGTACAATCCTCCTAGTTGGGTGAGTTCCAATCGCACTGCTGTACTCAATCTACTCCCTGAGTCACTTTCCATGGACATTAATCCGTCCATTTGTAACAGGAATGGCGGAAGATCACCAAGGGGCTCCACGGCCCCGCTCCACAGCAAGAGGACCACAACCGGCACCTTGATCCTGAATTCGAAGAGGATCCAGATATATTCATGGAGCTCGAGGATGGGGTGTTCTACCAGGCGAGCTATGACGGCACGGAAGTGGCCATCACCGCCGACTATCCCAGTCTTCTCCCTGCCTCACATGTAAGTAATCAAGAGACATCTCCTCCGACAGAGCTTCCTCATTCCGCCTCAACCACCATGCTATCTCGTGCTCCAAAGGGGAGGCGCTCGATGCGCCATCCTGCACCAGAGGCGACTCCAAAGATAGCAGCGCCCGCGCCGGGAAAGCTTTCGAAGAGGAAGGCAAGCGAAGACACATCGGAGCTGTCATCAAAGAGGTATGGCTTTGTAAATATGCCCTTTGGCAGTCACATCCAACTATGACATTATCTGTTCGTGTCTTACCAGGAAGAGCATTTGACGGACTATGTCTGGGAGTCCTGCCAGTCGCACTCCCAATAGCCAGGTTCCAGACCATGTCGTAACGACGAGGGCTGATACGGGAGTACTGTCGGATTGTTCTTTCGCAGAGGATTCGGAAGATGTGTCCGTCACAAACTCGTAAGTGGAGAGCGTCATGAACCATCGGTACCGGAAGGCCGCTCTTTGTGAACCCGGCTTTACAAAAGAGGTATTCAATGCCTTCAGCTCGGCTGATACATACATCCGAGCTGCTCGAGACAGGCTTGCCAGAGCCACAAACCAATATTTGAAAGATATGCGGGTGAGCTCACATTATATACCAGTTGGCCCCGAGACTTGAAGCAGTTGATTCAGCTGATTTAAGGATCATTGTGAAACCAGGTGCTTATGGAGAAGAACAAACTGTTGTCTCAAGAGCTGGAAAAGTGTCGGACCCAACTAGCTTCAGCGACAGCCGAACTGGAGATATCCAAGAAGGCATCTCCTAGTAATGTGTCCCTCCATCGAGAAAAACAGAATTATATACCAGCAATGCTAACACATTTGCATATCTTATGGTAGGATCGTCAGATCATCCAGGAGGGGCACTAGAAGTCGCACAAGCGAGTGAACAAGAAGCCGAAAGGCAACTGGCCGCGGGCGAACGTATACTGACACGAGTCAGGGAGGAGAAAAACAAACTCCAGGATTCCAACACCCAGCTAGGCGAAGAACTTAAAGATGTGCAGGCCCAGCTGGCTGACTCCGTGAAGGAAAATAAGAGGCTGCAAGGCGGCATATTTAGTATGTGTTCAAACTTACCTCTGTGTAATTCGGCAAGGAAAGGAACTGACAGGGTTATGTCTGTAGGTATGCTAACTGGCTGTCCCAAAGAGGAGATGTCCGGATCTTCACGCGAGCTGCTACAAGAGCTGTCGCAAATGCACGAGCGAGCTCGGCAGGCAATGTGAATTGTTTCCAAGGCCTTGTGGCCATCCGCCTCCCCTCCAGGAAGTATGGAGGAGCTTGTACAACTATTTGAGGGAGCGCGGCTGCATTTCCGATTATGGAAGATATCGGCCTGCCGGGAAGGTGCGCGAGAGGCCTGGGCCATGGTGAAAACACGGTATACCAATCTGAATCATATGGACCAGGTCGGACCTTTAGGGTCAGATGGAAAAGAAATTCCCATTAGTTTAGTATATGACCAGGTAAAAGTAGCCGCAAAATATTCTCAACAGGATTGTAAGCTAGACAACCTGCTGGACGCCATAGAAGAGGAAATTTTTGAATCCAAGTGACTATGTACTTTCCTTGACATATTTGTCCCTAGCCGGATTGTAAAACAATAGTCATGGTAGACCTTTTCTCTTTGACCTCTGGACCCGAAGGTGCGGAGTGTTTCCGAATACCTGAGCGGCAAAACAAACCGGGGTATGCGTGGAAACCAGGCGTAAGGGTCATAGTTGCTTGAACAGACAAAGTTGTATCCGGGTAGCTATGTTATATTACATTGTAATTGTAAGAAACATCTTCTAGAGAGAGTAGTTCCGTTAAGTGTTCCTTTCCCTGGGTGAGCATGCGTTAACGTGCATGCCCGAACCGTGATTGAAAAATCACAGCATACATAACATCTGGGGGTTCATAGTGTAATGAATAAAAAACATCTTTAGTCGATGACCGAATATTCCCTTAAGAATGCTAGCTTTCGGCTTCACCCAGTCTAAGGTACACATCCGGATGACCCGGCAGTAACAATCGCAGGGTCCTCCCTTTATGCTCTAGCCGAACTAAAGGGAATGTAGGGCATAAGCACAGGAGCCAGGCAACACAGCTTGGCCAAAACTTAAGTCATATCGATGCATATAATGGCAAAGAAAAGGTACATACGAGGAAGAGACATGTATGTGGTGAGCTTAATGCTCGGAAAATAATAATAATAAGCTTCTGTACAAGAAGCCCCCAGGTATAATGGACGTACATATTTGGGGATGTGTACGTGGCAGGTGCACGGTTTAGCCGCACGAAAGCTTTAAGGCTAAAAAAAGCAAAAAGAGAGGGAAAAAATAATGGAAACAAAAGGGAGAAGGAGATGAACAAAGAGTTCGGCGCTAGGCATAGAATCTTCAGAGTCTCACCGCGTTCCATGGGTTCGGCTCTAGGCGATTGTCTAATGCATCGAGCAGGCGGTACGCTCCTCCATTGAAAACTTCGTCAATGATGAAGGGACCCTCCCACTTGGGCTTGAGTTTGTCCTTTTTCTTCTCCGGCAAGCGTAGAACGAGTTCGCCAACATTATAAGTCTTGGTCCACACTTCTCTACTTTGACATCTTCGGGCCTATTGTTGATAAAATGTAGAACGGGCTTTTGCGATGTCGCGCTCCTCCTCTAGGGCATCTAAGCTGTCCCGCCGATCAAGCTCGGCCTCTCTCTTCATACATGCGCACTCGAGGTGAGTCATGAATAATGTCGCAGGGTAACACAGCCTTTGCGCCGTACACCA
Source organism: Triticum aestivum (assembly GCF_018294505.1). Taxonomy (NCBI): domain Eukaryota; kingdom Viridiplantae; phylum Streptophyta; class Magnoliopsida; order Poales; family Poaceae; genus Triticum; species Triticum aestivum. Next base: position 320,599,594 of record NC_057813.1, on the reverse strand, counting down.
TGAAGAAAGGTGTATATCCGGTAGTGCGGTTGGGCGTGGTCCGCAGCCCCCAGAGTACGGAGTCGAGCTCCTCGACCCAGTGCTTGTCTGATTCTTTCAAAGACATCACTAGTCTGGGCTTAATGCCGCTCATAATAAGACCATTGGCTCGATCGACTTGACCGTTTGTTTGCGGTTGATAGACGGAGGCGTAATCGAGCTTAATGCCCAGATTAACACACCAGGTTTTCTCCTCGTCGGCTGAGAAATTGGAGCCATTTTCGATGATGATGCTGTGTGGAACACCATAATGGTGCGCAACACCGGATATGAAGTCTATCACAGGTCCGGCTTTGACCGTTTTAACTGGTTTGGCCTCTATCCACTTAGTGAATTTATCCACCATGACCAACAAATATTTTTTCTTATGGCTTCCTCCTTTAAGGGGTCTAGCCATATCAAGCCCCCAGACCGTGAAAGGCCAAGTGATGGGGGTTGTTTGTAGAGCGGTGGGTGGCATATGGCTTTGGTTGGCGAAAAGCTGGCATCTGACGCAACGTTGGACAAGGTCCTGTGCATCTGCTCGGGCCGTCGGCCAATAGAAACCTGTACAGAAGGTATTGCTTATATGGGCCCGAGCCGCGGCGTGGTGACCACCGAGACTAGCATGAATTTCAGCCAAGAGCTGCCGCCCATCTTCCTCGGAGATGCATCTTTGAAGTACTCCTTTAGCGCTTTTCTTGTAGAGTTCTCTGTCGTGAACCTTGTAGGCCTTCGAGCGCCGGACAATGCGGCACGCCTCATTCTAATCCTCAGGGAGTTCTCGCCTATTAAGGTAGGCCAAGAAGGGTTCAGTCCATGGGGCAATGACTGCCATGATTAGATGGGCCGACGGTGTTATTTCGGTGTCTGAGCCCCCGATGATATCGGTGTGTTCAGAATCTGGGTTTATAGTTGGATCCGGACTGGTATTGCCGCTCTCCCCTTGCCACACCACGGATGGCTTAAAGAGCCTTTCCAGAAAGATGTTAGGCGGGACGGGGTCGCGCTTGGTGCCGATGCGAGCAAGGACATCTGCTGCTTGATTACTTTCTTGAGTCACATGATGAAACTCGAGCCGCTTGAACCGAGCCGACATTTTGAGAACAGCGTTACGGTAAGCCACCATCTTTGGATCTTTGGCGTCAAAATCTCGATTTATTTGAGATATTGCGAGGTTTGAATCCCCGTGCACTTCCAAGCATTGTATGCCCATGGAGACAGCCATCCAAAGACCATGCAATAAGGCCTCGTGTTCAGCTGAATTGTTGGAGTCTGTGTATAATATTTGGAGTACGTACTGAACTGTTTCTCTAGTGGGGGATGTTAGGACAATGCCCGCTCCTAAGCACGCCAGCATTTTGGAGCCTTCAAAGTGCATGACCCAGTTGGAATATGTGCCATACTCTTTAGGGAGTTCGGCCTCTGTCCATTCGGCGACGAAGTAGGCCAGTACTTGGGATTTAATGGCCCGATGCGGTCTGTATGTTATGTCGAATGGGAGGAGCTCAATGGCCCACTTGGCAATCTGGCCCATGGCATCGCGGTTGTTTAGTATGTCATTGAGTGGTACTTCGGAGGCCACCGTGATTGAGCACTCTTGAAAGTAGCATGGTAGCTTCCGGGATGCCATGAAGACCGCGTATGCTATTTTTTGGTAATGAGGGTACCAGGATTTGCATGGTGTGAGGATAGTGGATACATAGTACACCGGCTTTTGAAGATGGAATTTGTGTCCGTCCTCCTTTCGTTCAACGACGAGCAGCGCGCTGACGACCTGGTGTGTTGCCGATATGTATAATAACATGGGTTCATCGACGTTTGGTGCGGCCAGGATTGGGTTGCTCGCTAAAAGATCCTTTATTTCTTCCAATCCGACCGTTGCCGCGTTCGTCTACTCCAAGTGATCGGTGCCTCGGAGAAGGTGATAAAGTGGAAATGCTTTTTCTCCTAGTCTGGAGATAAAGCGGCTTAAAGCTGCCACACATCCGGCTAGTTTTTGGACTTGTTTAAGGTCTGTTGGCGTAGCCAACTCTAACAAAGCTCGGATTTTAGCTAGGTTCGCCTCAATTCCTCTATTGGAAACATTGAAGCCCAACAGTTTTTCAGCGGGAACGCCGAAAACACACTTTTTCGGATTGAGCTTGATGTCATATGTATGGAGGTTGTCGAATGTGAGACGCAGATTGTCTATTAATGACTTGACGTGCCTAGTTTTCATGACAACATCGTCCACATACGCTTCAACTGTCTTGTATATCTGTTTCTCCAGGCATGTTTGAATCATACATTGGTAGGTGGCGCCGGCGTTTTTAAGTCTGAAGGACATAGTGTTGAAGCAGAATGACCCATATGGGGTATTGAATGTTGTTGTAGCTTGGTCCGACTCCTTTAGTTTGATTTGATGGTATCCAGAGTATGCGTCGAGGAAACACAGTGTGCCGTGTCCGGCTGTAGCATCAATAATTTGATCGATGCAAGGGAGGGGAAATGGATCCTTAGGGCAGGCCTTGTTGAGGTCTTTGAAATCGACGCATAGGCGCTAGGATTTATCCTTCTATGGCAACATCACCAGTTTTGCCAGCCAGTCCGGGTGTTTTATTTCTCTCATGAATCCGGCCTCGATTAACTTGGCTAGATCCTCCCCCATAGCTTGTCGTTTGGGTTCGGAAAAGCGCCGCAGTGTTTGCTTGACTGGTTTATATCCCTTCAGTATGTTTAGGCTGTGTTCGGACAGCCTGCATGGGATGCCCGGCATATTAGAAGGGTGCCAGGCGAATATGTCCCAGTTCTCGCGTAGGAACTCTCGTAGCGCGGCGTCAACCATTGGGTCCAGTTGTGCCCCGATGGATGCTATCTTCTTGGGGTCCGTCTGGTGGACTTGAAATTTGACTATTTCATCTGCTGGTTTAAGGGAGGTGGATTTGGGTCGCTTATCCAGGATCACGTTGTCCCTATCCACCGTGGAGCGTAGTGTGGTTAATTCTTTGGCTGCGAGGGCTTCAGACAATGCCTCAAGGGCCAGGGTTGCGGTTTTGTTTTTGGCGCGGAGTGCTATGTCCAGATCACTGGCAAGAGTGATAATACCATTGGGCCCGGGCATCTTGAGCTTCATGTACCCATAATGAGGTATAGCTTGGAAGCGTGTAAATGCATCTCGCCCTAATAAGGCGTGATATCCACTGTTGAAAGGGGCCACTTGGAAGGTTATCTCTTCGGACCGATAATTCTCCGCCGTGCCGAATACCACGTCGAGTGTGATTTTTCCCGCGCGTCGCGCCTCCCAACTGGGAATGACTCCTTCGAAGTTCGTGCTACTTTGCTCAATGCGGGTCCTATCTATTTCCATTTTCTTAAGAGTTTCCTCGTAAATGAGGTTTAGTCCGCTGCCGCCGTCCATGAGCACTTTGGTTAGCCAAAAGCCGTCCATGATCGGACTGAGGACCAAGGCAGCTGGTGCCCGGACTGTCCTGAATTTTGGTTCATCACCGGCATTGAAAATTATGGCTGTGTTGTTCCAAGGGTTTATTGCTGCGACTAGGCAGACTTCAGCGAGCCCGCGGAGTGCCCTTTTGCGCCTATTGTTTGAGGCAAAAGCCTCGAAGACCGTCAATACTCTGAGGTCGCCGTCTTCCTGGGGTGTTGCTCTGCGGTATTTTTGGTGAGGAGATCCTCGCCACTCTTTGCCACTTGCTGGAGTATCCAACATGCTTTAAGGATATAGGTTGGTATGGTATCCGGTGTTATGTGTATTTTGCATGGCCTATCGAGCAATCCCTCCAGAACGGTTCCGTGCCCCGTAATGGGCTTCGATTTATTTACTATTGGATCAGGCAACCAGCGAGGGTGCATCCTTTTTGCCCGGACGAGGGGTTGAATGGAAACCGGTGGCTCCCAAGGAGCTGCCTGAGTTTTCCAGGCACTTTCCACTGCGCAGTACTTCTTTACTATGGTTGCCAAGTCAGCGAAGTGTAATACGCGACGGCGGTTAATGGCATTGAGGATTCCCTCATCCGTGCAATTGTTGCAGAATAGTGAGATCGCGTCTTCGTCGCGGCAATCTTTGATCTTGTCTTTGACAAGGTGGAATCTGGCCCAAAAGTGATGGACCATTTGTTGAGACTGTTGTCATATGTACATAAGATCGCATGTATCTGGGTGGGTGGGTGGATTTAAGTCCGAACCCTGACCCAATTTGGGATCTGGAGTTTGAGAAACTTCCGAACTTAATAGTTCGGCCTCCGGGGTATCAACTGATTTTTCAGGCACGTCGTCCGGTTCTAGGTTCGGAGGGCAGGGCGTGTCATTCCATAGATGGGTATCCGACTCTTCAAGCCTGGAAATCCAAACATAGTTCGTCCTCTATATAGAGGGAGAGTTGTTGTTTCGCTCCTCGATTACCGCTACCTGATGGGTGATCGGTGGAGATTTGATTTCTCTCTGATTGGGTTTAAGCCCAATCGGATCGTATTCTGTAGCGACCCCTAGGGCGGCGATGCAATCAAGGAGTTCATTTAAAGATGACAACTCTGTCGGATCCATCCATTTGGAGTGTACGAAGTAAACACGGAGGCGATTTTTGATGACCCGAGAAGTCATCGTTGGCTTGACGGCCGAACGGGTGGTCATGGTAAAGCCGCCCAGCCGGAGGGTCTGACCTGGGGTCAGGGCTCCTCTGGAGGTGATACTGTCCTTGATAACAAGGTGAGCCATCAATCCTGTGTTAGACGTCATAGCGGAACTCTCAATGAAACCACCAATGTCGGTGTCAAAACCGGCGGATCTCGGGTAGGGGGTCCCGAACTGTGCCTCTAAGGTTGAAGGTAACAGGAGGTGGGGGACACGATGTTTACCTAGGTTCAGGCCCTCTCTATAGAGGTAATACCCTACTCCTTGATTGATCTTGATGAATATGAGTATTACAATAGTTGATCTGCCACAAGATCGTAATGGCTAAAACCCTAGAAGTCTAGCCTGTATGATTATGATTGCCTCTGGTATATAGACACTGGAGGGGGGTTGTATAAAGTCGGTTACAGAGAAAGGAATCTTCATATCCAGGCTTCAAGTTTGCCTCCCATGCCAAGGAGAGTCCCATCCAGATATAGGTGAGAGTCTTCGGTCTTGTATCTTCACAGCCCATCAGTCCGGCCAATGTCAATAGGCCGGACGCCCGAGGACCCCTTATTCCAGGACTCCCTCAGCAGGTGCAAGCCGATAAGGAGGTAGCCATAGCCGCCACCGCACAACAAGAGTCCGCCATGGCGGAGAACAACGCCCTCGTCACTACAGCCATGAAGCCTCCCTTGTCACTGCCGCCATGGCTGCGGCCAGCACAGGCTCGTCGACTGTTTGTCTGCCATGGCCAGAGACGCCGCGCATGTCCACCATGTCGTAGACACCCTGCTTCCATTCCCACCCGCAAGCCTCTCGTTTATCCACCTCTCCTGGCTCTAGTTTGCCAGAGGTGAGCGTGGTCGTGTCGGCCACGCCCGCGCCCATGGCCATCAACCTCAACAACCTGTGGTCAGCAGGTCATCCACCGAGGGCTTAAGGAAACAGCCGTGCTAGATCCTTGTTGGCATGCATCCCGACACCCGCAATTTGTTTGACACAATTCCGACCATAGATGACGACAAGGCCAACCGTTCATCATGAAGAACATCATCTTCGAGGGTGGTGTTGGTGGCGCGCCCTTCGATCCCTGTTACTTGTGAACTGCGTTGGAATTTCCTCGAAGAGGAGAGGATAATGTTGTACAATAGAGATAAGTATTTCCCTTAGTTAATAACAAAAGTTATGAATCAAGTAGGAGAACCACGTGAAACCATGTTAATAGCACCTACACACAAAAGAGCAAATACTTGCACCCAACGCGATCAAGGGGGTTGTCAATCCCCTAGACGGTTATTTGCAAGGATCAAATCTGATAGTGATAGATAGATAAATAAAACAAAAAATAGAAATAACAGTAAATAAAGTGTAGCAAAGTACTACTACGCATGCCCCTAGAGCGGAGGTTGGTAGGAGTTGGCCATCGTGCGCACCCAACCTTCACACACAAAGGAAGACACTCAATAATAAATCGTGCTCCAACTTCTTAGCATAACGGGAGACTATACGTGCATGCTTCAGGAATCGCAAACCTTAACACCAATATTCTTACTAAACCACAAGCATTCACTAGTACCTCCCACATACCACCATATGTATGCCACAAATATATTGCAAGGAATCAAAATTATCATATTCAGTGATCTACATGAAAGTTTTTATTATATCCCTCTTGAATACATATCATATTAGGACCAATTCATAACCCGTGCATATTGCTATTACTATTTATTAAAATCTCAACATGATATAAGTGAAGCATGAGAGTGCAACTATTTATTTAAAATATAACCACCACCGTGCTCTAAAAGATAGAAGTGAAGTACTAGAGCAATTGCCTAGCTCAAAATATATAAGTGAAGCAGAAAGAGTATTCTAACTAGTCACGAATAGATCTGTGTCCCTCTTAAAAGGTGTGTCCAGCAAAGATGATTGTGGCAAACTAAAAGCAAACAAAGCAAAGACTTATATAATACACGATGCTCCAATCAAAACTCATATCATGTGATGAATAAAAATATAGCTCCAAGTAATTTACCGATGGTTGGTAGAAGAAAGACGGGATGCCATCCGGGGCATCCCCAAGCTTAGAGTATTGTGTGTCCATGAATATTACCTTGGGGGTGCCTTGGGCATCCCCAAGCTTAGAGTTTTGCCACTCCTTATCCTTTCATCCATCGTGATCTCACTAAAAACTTGAAAACTTCAGCACACAAAACTCAACAGAAAACACGTGAGATCCGTTAGTATAACAAGCAAATCATAAACTTTAGGTATTGTTGTAAGCCCATTCATGTTTTATTATTGCATAATACCTACTGTATTATAACTTCACCATGACGTATACCCCCGATACAATCCATAGATTCATTAAAACAAGCAAACAGTGAAACAGAAATAGAATCTCTCAAAAACAGAACAATGTGTAATGATCTGGACAAACACAATACTTCTGTAACTCCAAACCTTCTGAAAATTGGGACAGCTTGGCCAATTTGTATATAAATCATGTTTAAAAAATCAAGAATTATCATGTTCCAGTGAATTTACACAATTCAGTTATTGGGCGCAAAATTTAATTTTTTCTCACAGAATCAAATCAACTATCAATCAAATCATCCCAAAGGCTTTACTTAGCACAACCACTAATTAAACACAAAAACACAACCATAACAGTAGCACAATTATGTGCACACTTAAAAGTAGAACACAAAGGAAAATAAAGATAACTATTGGGTTGCCTCCCAACAAGCGCCATTGTTTTATGCCCCCAGCTAGTCGTAACACATAGTTTCAAGTATTGTCATCTGAAAGTGCAACTAATCCCCTGGTGGTTTTGGTAATTCATAACAACATATAGCTCATTGAACTAATATCCATTCAAGATAAATATTCAGGATGTTCAATGATTGGCATGGCATGGACTGGAGATGTGGACCCCTCAGAATGCTAAGGACAAAGATTGGCAAAAGCTCAAGACTTTTCATTTCTATTTAAGTTATCCAAGATCACATTGAGTCCATAGGAAAGCCAATACTATTAAAAGGGGATGGGGTGTTGCTTAATGGTCTAGTTGCTCAAAGTGCTTAGTGATATTGCTCCAAAAACCTCAACCACTTTCTCCATCCAAATATGCCCAAACCCTAAATCAAAACTCGGCCCCACCAATTCTTTCTACTCGGAGCCACCAAGTTCATTTGACATAACCACTGCCAGAAACCCTAACAGTTCAGTCACACCAATATGGTTCTTGGTCCCAAAGAGATGGCCTTGCCAGTGCTCTATGATATATTGCATTCATTTTGGTCCCACCGAGTTTATGCAATCAGTCTCACCGAGCTGGCTTGACAAATTCTTTGTTGCTTATTGCTTAACTTCGGTCTCACCAACTTGATGCAATCAGCACCACCGAGATGAAGTTTAAGCCCTTGCACATCGGTCCCACCGAGTTTTTCTAGTCGGTCCCTCCGAGATTCCTAATGTTCATGTTTTTGAACAGATCGGTGCCACTGAGTTTCCTAATCGAAGCCACCGAGATGAGTCAATGGTGTAATGGTTGGCTTTTGTGTGTAGGCTACATATACCCCTCCATCCCTTCTTCCTCATTGGAAAGAGCCATTAGAACATTCCTACAGTTCCATCGTTCATTTTCTGAGAGAGAACCACCTACTCATGTGTTGAGATCAAGAGATTCCATTCCAACTATATGAACCTTGATTTCTAGCCTTTTGTTTTCCACTCAAATCCCTCTTCCACCATAGCCAAATATGCGAGAGAGAGTTGAGTGTTGGGGAGATTATCATTTGAAGCACAAGAGCAAGGAGTTCATCATCTACACACCATCTATTACCTTTTGGAGAGTGGTGTCACCTAGATTGGTTAGGTGTCGCTTGGGAGCGTCCATCGTGATGTGGAGTTGAACCAAGAAGTTTGTAAGGGCTAGGAGATCCCCTACTTTGTGAAGATCTACTCGAGTGAGACAAGTCCTTCGCGAGTGATGGCTATGGTGGGATAGACAAGGTTGCTCCTTTGTGGACCCTTCATGGGTGGAGCCCTCCGTGGACTCGCGCAGCCGTTACCCTTCATGGGTTGAGGTCTCAACAACGTGGACGTATGATAGCACCACCTATCAGAACCACGCCAAAAATCTCCATGTCTCCGTTGCATTTGCCTTCTCCAATCCCTTCCCTTTACCTTAATATGCAATGTTTTACTTTCTGCTAGTATACTCTTAGAATTGCATCTGTAGGTTGATTGCTTGACTTGTGCTAATTGCTAAAATCTGCAAACAACTAAAATTGGCAAAAATATAGATTTTTATTTGGTCAAGTAGTCTAATCTCCCCCCTGTAGACATACTTTCGATCCTACAAGTGGTAGCAGAGCTTTGGTCTACTTTAGCCTTGATTTCCATAGGTTTGGTGATCATAGCCTTCGCTTCACAACCTAGGAGAGTATGGCATCTAGAAAGTGTAACTATCACTGTAGAGGTCCTTATTTTGATGGTACAAATTTTGCTAGTTGGAAGCATAAGATGAAAATGCATCTTCTTTGTTATAACCCCATTGTTTGGGTTGTTGTGCGTGTTGGTTTGCAAGCTGAATTCTTCGAAGACGGTAAATAACCGGATCGTGAAGCTACCGCGGAAGAATTGAAGATGTTGCAATACAATGCTCAAGCTTGCGATATTCCCTTTAATCGATTATGCCCCAAGGAATTCAACAAAATCAGCCGCCTTGAGAATGCAAAGGAAATTTGGGCTACTATGGTTGATATGCACGAAGGTATCAAGTCTGTCAAGGAATCCAAGTTGGATGTGCTTCAAAGTCAACTTGACAAGTTCAAGATGATGGATGGTGAAGGAGTCGCCGAAATGTACTCTAGGCTTGCTCTCATCACAAATGAGATTGTCGGCTTAGGAAGTGAAGAGATGACCGACAAATTCATCATCAAGAAGATCCTTAGAGCCTTGGATGGAAAATATGATACCGTGTGCACATTTATCAAAATGATGCCCAATTACAAAGATATCAAGCCCACGGAAGTCCTTGATAGAATTTTTGCTCATGAGATGTCACTCAAGGATAATGAAGAGCTTCATAATAAGTCAAGTGGTGCTTACAAAGCTTCAAGTGATGCTCCTGCAACATCAAGTAAAAAGCAAGTCTCCAATGAAGAATTAAGCTTAATGGTGAATAACTTCAACAAATTCTACAAGAGTAGAAGCAAAGAGAGCAGCTCCAAGTCGAGGTCCTACAATGACAAAAGATCTTCTAGTCATGATCATAATTGCTACAATTGTGGAAGACCCGTACACTATTCCAATGAGTGTACGGCTCCCTACAAGAAAAGAAAAGACTCACCAAAAAGGAGAAGTAGGAGAGATGAATCACCTCCAAGAGAGAGAAGGAGAAGTGATGATCGTTATGAACGAAGATCCTCTCATAGAAGCAAGGATTCTGAAAGGAAGGACAACTCATCAAAGAGCTACACAAGACAAAGAAATCAAGCTCACGTTAGTGAATGGGTGTCTGGTTCTGACTCCGACAACTACTCCGAGAGAAGCTACCACTCTGACTCCGAATATACTCAAGATGAAGGTGTTTCCTATCTTGCACTAGTGTCATCCAACTCCTATGACATATTGGACTCACCCAATGAAGGAATTGTAAGATGCTTCATGGCTAAAGGCCTCAAGGTATCACTTCCCGAGTATCTTCATTTTGATAGTGATGAAGATGATTCGCTAGGTGATGATGATTTACTTGTTGATAAAGCTAGTGATGAAAATGAACTTGCTAGTAACCATCCTACTCAAGATAAAATGAATGACAATGATAATAAGGTGATTGAGCGTCTAACTAAAGAATTAAACACTCTTAAGTTAACTCATGAAATAACTCAAGAGGATCATAGAGAGCTCCTAAGGACTCATGAGAAGCTACGCTTCGAGAAGCTAAATTTAGAGCAAGAGCATGAGTTCCTAAAAGCTATCAATTATGATCTTCGAAGGAAGAGTTCTTCTTACATTTCCAAACATCTCCTCTTGTCTACTTATATGCCACAAGTAAAATATAGCAACAAGAGCAAGAAAGATTCTTCTTCTAGTAGTAACAATAACCATGCTAAATCCAATGTTGTTTCTTCTGGTAGTTCTCTTGATTACACTAATGATTCTCGTAGCCAAGTTACACTTGAGCAAGAAAATAGCTTATTGAAGGGAATTATAGGTAAATGTGTTTACAAGAGCCTTGTCGGAAGTAAGCAAATTGGGGAAATTGATTTGAATGGGAAGAACATCAATACCCCAAGACGAAGTTTGTTCTCAACAAGAGAAGTATGACCCCACTTATTTTTAGGGAACACAAGCTCAATATGATCTTCCACCACAAGACCAGAAGTTAAAATTCATGGACAAGCTTCGAGAAGAGATTGGCTCATTTGAAGAAGCTCCTAAGGCTATGGTCAAGTGGGTTCCCAAGACTACGTCAAGCTCTAGTTCATCAAGTACAACTACAACTCCAAGGATTCCCATCAAATTGTGTGGGTCCCAAAGAAGAACTGGAGTGTTCTTGAGGGTGACTCCGCCAACATACTACACTCATATTCACTTTGGCTAGGACCGGTGCAATCAACTTTCATATCTTGCACTAGTTCATGGAGTCACAAACCCTCTTACTAGTAAGACAAGGGATATGGTAACCTAATGCTTTCATGGACATCATCATATGTGCAATTCACTCTATGTCTATGGATATCCTTGTGTGTTCCTTGTGGGACTAACCCATGTAGGTATTGAAAGTGCAACACTCCAAAGGATTGCTCCAAATGATCTACATCAACATTGAACATCCACATCATCACTATTTACATGAAGTCATCATCGAAAAACCCAAGGTTAGTTCATCCCTCTTAGGGGGGATATCATATCTAGGGGAGATTTGCTCTAAAAATTGAGCTAAAGCAACTCTAATGGTGTGAGCACATGAATGCTTTATGTAAAAGTGGTAACCCCACTTGTGCTTAAACGATGAGTATGACCTATGATCAAATGTTCTCATTTGACTCCGAAGTAAATATAATCATATATAGATGACCTAGTCATCACCAACTTCTTGATAGATGCTAGAATTGATTTTGCATGCTTTGACACATATTTCATTTGCTATCTTCTTGTGTGAGCATGTTGGTTGCATATTTTCTCCATTCGAGGACATCCATTTGTGTTTTCGATTGTGTTGGTTTTTATTGGTCAAGTGGATGTATAATAATGCCTAAGAACTTTCTATAGCTATCTATGCTCTTCTTGTCTCAAACTCTATTCATGCTATATCACAAAAGTGGACAAGTTACTTCCGGACCCTCCGGGTGGGGAGCAGTCGAAGCCATCGATCTGTCAAGGGTTGCCTTCCAAAACCTTCTACTGCATTTCAGGCAGGTCAATCCACTCAAACTCGGTAATACCGAACGCATTAGATTGATCTAGGTTTTCATCTCGGTGCTACCGATTAGACCGACTCGGTCCCACTGATTTGCTGTAACTGCATGCAGTTTCACATCTCAGTGCCACAGATTTGTTCCACTCGGTGCCACCAACATCACATGGGTATATATATCTTGCGGCCCATACGACTGATTTTTTTTTTCAAATGTTTCATGCCCGCTCCCCATTGCTTTCAACCCCTTGGTCTTCGGATTGTGGCCGTCGTCTCTTGTGTGTCGTCGCCTAGGAATTTGCCACCGTCAACGGAATCTAATCCACCATTGTCATGGTAGAGGATCGTCACCGAGTTTGGGTGAGATTCGATGTCCTCATGCTTTCCCTCTCCGATTCAATGCACAAGGATTTTGCCTAGTATCTTGTCACGTTTGAGATTCATCTATGCACCAAACAAATTTGTTAGATAGATTCAAAAATAATTAGGGTTAGGTTTCCGCCAAATTCATCTTGGACCGACCGAAATGAAATTTTGGGTCCCACCTATTGGCCCTCGCCATTGCACAAGTACAACTTGGTTCCACTGAAATGTACTGATCGGTGAGACCGAAAGTAAAATTTGAGTGAAACACTAGCATCTCGGAGCCACCGAACCACAACTCGCTCCGACCGAAGTGGTATGTTTAGGCTCCGTGAGTGCTTCGGTGTCACCAAAATGATCAACTCGGTAGCTCCGAAATGCTTTCTATGGAAAACTAAAAATAAAGTTTGTACTCAAATTTTTGAAAAACCATCTTCTTTTTGTGATAACTCATGTACTCTACCCATACCTATCTATTCACAGGGTCGGTGTTTCAAGATGTCAAGTGCTATTGATAGTAAGAACTAGTCTAAACAGAATGTCGAGCTCAATGAGGGCTCTAGTCCCAATGAGAGCTATGATGATGGCAGCAGGGGCACTCCAAGCTACTTGCCAAAGGCTACCACCAGGACAAGGAAGAAGAGAACCTCAGAAAGTGAGTATGAGGATTTTGTTGCAGATGAGGTCACTTCCAAGAAGAAGACAATACTCAAAAAGGAGCATGGCTCTATAGCTACCACTAAGCCAAGTACCAAAACAAAGACTGCTATAAGGAGAGTCCCAACATAAAAATTGTCACATCCCTAGCTTCTGGCAATGCACTAGGCTAGCCTCATGAGTGACATCATGTTTAAATTTCTCTTAAACCTGAAATGGGGATTAACAAACCCAAGCACCCCCCCCCTAAAATACCAGGTTCAAATGACAAACATTTCAAATGAACCCAAAATGCCCTTCACAAAATTTCATCATTTTTGAATTGGTCTAGAACCTCTCCCAAAAATGGTGCACATTTTTCTAGGCCATTCTAGATTTTTGAATTAAGTCATATGTTATTTGCATTTGGACATTTAAATGCTATAAAATATTTTAAATGTCCAAATAACCATAAATTGAAATGTTCACTGTTGGATATATTTCAAACAGTGGGCATGAGTAGTTTCATGATTCTTGAGAATGTCTGGGTATTTTTAATAAAGCCCAAAAGAAAATAACAAAATAGAAAAAACACAAAATAGAGAGAGATAAACTCACATGGCGCTTACCTGCAGCCCACCTGGCCGGCCCAGTCGGCCCGCCCAGCCACCTAGCCCAGCCCACCTCCTCCTGTCGTCTTCCTCTTGCCAGAGGGACGGGCACGCGTTGCCGACGCACGCAAGCACGCCCCGGTCCCCTCCTGCTTCGCCGTGTCGATGCCTCCTTCCCCCCAATACCGCGCCCAGGAGACGTGGACGAGGCTGTGCTGTCCCCCCCCCCACCTTTTTTCCTGGCCATTTTGCCCTCTCCCTCTTTGTTCTTCGCCCGAACAGAGAGACATCATCGCCATTCACTGCCACCACGCCCACCATGCTCCTCTCGCCACCCCGAGTAGTCTGCAAGCCTCGAGTGCTCGGACGCTCCAACTCGACAGCCTCGACTCCGTCTTGAAGCTTCAGTCGCCAGGGATCACTGTCGCCGTCCTGTCGCCTCAGGCCTTCCCAGAGCACGTCGACCGTCTCAGCGTGATCATCGTGAGCCACTGCACCATTCCCCCCTAATTCCGTGGCCTAGTTCTCGTCGTAGACACTGATTTTGTCGAGGCCGAGAGTGCGCCGCCACACGAACTCGTAGCCGACGAAGCTCCGGTGACCCATTGGTCCCGTGGTTGTCCCCGTTGGGTTTGTGAGCACGCGTAGAGTTCGTAGGTGCAAACCGTTGGTCCTCCCGCGTGCTGTGGCATCAAATCCGTCGATGTTTGAACTCTGGCCGCTGCCGCAAGTTCCGCTGCGGCGAGGTCTGACCACCCCGCGTCCTCCTGTCGCCTCCTCTCGAAGCACACGAGCGCCAGGAACCCACAGAGCCTCTTCGCGCGGCGTTTGGTCGCCGGAGGGCGAAACCTGAGTTGTTCCGCTGTCACTGACCTCGTCAGTGGCCTAACTCCGGTGAAAACACCATTAGGCACTAATCTAATGACCCTCTCTGTCACTACATGTGGGCCCATGCCCCATTGACACTTTTAGTTAGGATTAATTAGCACTAATAGTCTCTGTTAATTAGCTAGGACACTGACATGTGGGGCCCACTATCAGGTTTGACTCTGGTTAGGTGTTGTTGACCTTCTGACGTCACACCGACGTCATGCTGACGCAGTTAATCATTTTCTGGATTAAAACTAATTCAGAAAATTCTAGAAAATAGTCTAAACTTCAAAAATTCATAGAAATTCAACCATAACTCCAAATGAAATAATTTATATATGAAAAATGATCAGAAAAATCCAATCTATCCATATAAACTGTTTTCATCGATGTTAGAACACCTTATGACTACTGTTTAGGACAAATGAAATGAATGACATCTAAATAACCACATGTGGAGTTTGAATTTGAATCTTGGATTCGAACCAACTTCATTTAACTTGTTGCTAGTTGCATTAGCTCAAACCACAGAATATTGCCATGTCATGATCATGCATCATATTGTCGCATGATAACCCACAAGTGTAGGGGATCGCAACAATTTTCGAGGGTAGAGTATTCAACCCATATTTATTGATACGACACAAGGGGAGCCAAAGATTATTCAAAAGTATTAGCAGTTGAGTTGTCAATTCAACCACACCTGGATAACTTAGTATCCACAGCAAAGTATTTAGTGGCAAAGTAGTACAGAAGTAATGGTAACAGTGGAAAAAGTAACAGTAGCAGTTTTGTAGTAATTGTAACAGTGGCGACGGTAAAGTAACTAAGCAAAGAGCAATATGTGAAAAGCATGTAGGCATTGGATCAATGATGGATAATTATGTCGGATGTGATTCCTCATGTAATAGTTATAACATAGGGTGACACAGAACTAGCTCCAGTTCATCAATGTAATGCAGGCATGTATTCTGAATATAGTCATACGTGCTTATGGAAAAGACCTTGCATGACATCTTTTGTCCTACCCTCCCGTGGCAGCGGGGTCCTAATGGAAACTAAGGGGGGCGCCCCCACCCTTGTGGACAGGGTGTGGGCCCCCTGATGTTGATTCTTTCGCCAATATTTTTTATTAATTCCAAAATTTTGCTCTGTGGATTTTCAGGTCATTCCGAGAACTTCTATTTCTGCACAAAAATAACACCATGGCAGTTCTGCTGAAAACAACGTCAGTCCGGGTTAGTTCTATTCAAATCATGCAAGTTAGAGTCCAAAACAAGGGCAAAAGTGTTTGGAAAAGTATATACGATGGAGACATATCAACTCGCCCAAGCTTAAACCTTTGCTTGTCCTCAAGCAATTCAGTTGACAAACTGAAAGTGATAAAGAAAAACTTTTACAAACTCTGTTTGCTCTTGTTGTTGCAAATATGTAAAGCCAGAAGTCAAGTTTTCAGCAAAGATTATGAACTAACCATATTCACAATAACACTTAGGTCTCATGTTTACTCATATCAATGGCATAATCAACTAGCGAGCAATAATAATAAATCTCAGATGACAACACTTTCTCAAAACAATCATCATATGACATAACCAGATGGTATCTTGCTGGCCCTTTCTAGGACCACAAAACATAAATGCAGAGCACCTCTGAAGATCAAGGACTGACTAAACATTGTAATTCATGGTAAAAGAGATCCAGTCATAGTCATACCCAATATAAATTAATATTAATGCATGCAAATGACAACAATGCTCTCCAGCGGGTGCTTTTTAATAAGAGGGTGATGACTCAACATAAAAGTAAATAGATAGGCCCTTCGCAGAGGGAAGCAGGGATTTTTAGAGGTGCTAGAGCTCGATTTTTGAAATAGAGATAAATAACATTTTGAGCAGTATATGTTCACTGTCAACATAACAACTGAGAGATCTAGATATCTTCCATGCTACACACATTATAGGCGGTTCCCAAACAGAATGGTAAAGTTTATACTCCCCCACCACCAACAAGCATCCATCCATGGCTTGCCCGAAACAACGGGTGCCTCTAACTAACAACAATCCCGGGGGAGTTTTGTTTGCAATTATTTTTATTTAATTTGGGCATGGGACTGGGCATCCCGGTGACCAGCCATTTTCTTGTGATGAGGAGCGGAGTCCACTCCTCTTGAGAATAACCCGCCTAACATGGAAGATACAGACATCCCTAGTTGATACATGAGTTGTTTGAGCATACAAAACAGAATTTCATTTGACGGTTTGGAGTTTAGCACATACAAATTCACTTGGAATGGCAGGTAGATACCGCATATAGGAAGGTATGGTGGAATCATATGGAATAACTTTGGGGTTTATGGATTTTGGATGCACAAGCAGTATTCCCACTTAGTACAAGTGAAGGCTAGAAAGAGACTGGGAAGCGACCAACTAGAGAGTGACAACAATCATGAACATGCATTAAAATTAATCAACACTGAGTGCAAGCATGATTAGGATATAATCCACCATGAACAAAGGATATGTTGATTTTGTTTCAACTACATGCGTGAACATGTGCCAAGTCAAGTCACTCAAATCATTGAAAAGAGGATACCACCTTATCATACCACATCACAACCATTTTAATAGCATGTTTATACGCAAGGTAAGCCATTATAAACTCCTAGCTAATTAAGCATGGCATGAGAAACTATAATATCTAATTGTCATTGCAAACATGTTTCTTCATAATAGGCAGAATTAGGAACGATGAACTAATCATATTTACAAAAACAAGATAGGTCGAGTTCATACCAACTTCTCTCATCTCAATCAGTCCATCATATATCGTCATTATTGCCTTTCACTTGCACGACCAAACAGTGTGAATAGTAATAATAGTGCACGTGCAATTGGACTAAGCTGGAATCTACAAGCATTCAATTCAAGGGAGAAGACAAGGTAATATGGGCTCTTGGTTAAATCAACAATAATGCATATGAGAGCCACTTCAACATTTTCATCATGGTCTTCTCCTCTCGACCCCCAAAGAAAAGAAAAGAAATAAAACTAGTTACACGGGAAAGCTCCCAACAAGCAAAGGAAGAACGAGAAATCTTTTTGGGTTTTCTTTTAGTTACTACTGCTAAAGGCATGGAAAGTAAACTAACTAATTTTTTTGGTTTTTGATATGTCTCCAACATATCTACTTTTCCAAACACTTTTGCCCTTGTTTTGGGCTCTAACTTGCATGATTTGAACGAAAGTAACCCGGACTGACGCTGTTTTCAGCAGAACTGCCATGATGTTGTTTATTGTGCACAAAACAAAAGTTCTTGGAATGACCTGAAAATCCACGGAGATAAGTTTTGGAAAATATAAAAAATACTGGAGAAAGAATCAAGGCCATAGGGCCCACACTCTATCCACGAAGGTGGGGGGCGCGCCCTCCCCCCTGGGCGCGCCCCCCTGTATCGTGGGCCCCCTGATGCTCCACCGACCTCAACTCCAACTCCATATATTCCGTTTCGTGGAGAAAAAAATCAGAGAGAAAGTTTCATCGCGTTTTACGACACGGAGCCGCCGTTAAGCCCTAATCTCTCTCGGGAGGGCTGATCTGGAGTCCGTTCGGGACTCCAGAGAGGGGGATTCGTCGCCGTCGTCATCATCAACCATCCTCCATCACCCACCGCCGTGCGTGAGTAATTCCATCGTAGGCTTGCTGGACGGTGATGGGTTGGATGAGATTTACCAAGTAATCCAGTTAGTTTTGTTAGGGTTTTATCCCTAGTATCCACTATGTTCTGAGATTGATGTTGTTATGACTTTGCTATGCTTAATGCTTGTCACTAGGGCCCGAGTGCCATGATTTCAGATCTGAACCTATTATGTTTTGATTGATATATGTGTGTTCTTGATCCTATCTTGCAAGTCTATAGTCACCTATTATGCGTTATGATCCGACAACCCCGAAGTGAAAATAATCGGGATACTTCTCGGTGATGACCGTAGTTTGAGGAGTTCATGTATTCACTATGTGCTAATGCTTTGTTCTGGTTCTCTATTAAAAGGAGGCCTTAATATCCCTTAGTTTCCACTAGGACCCCGCTGCCACGGGAGGGTAGGACAAAAGATGTCATGCAAGTTCTTTTCCATAAGCATGTATGACTATATTCGGAATACATGCCTACATTACATTGATGAATTGGAGCTAGTTCTGTGTCACCCTATGTTATAGCTATTACATGAGGAATCGCATCCAACACAATCATCCATCACTGATCCAATGCCTACGAGCTTTTCACATCTTGTGTTTCGCTTATTTACTTTTCCGTTACTACTGTTACTACTACTACAAAACTATTATCTTTACTTTTGCCACTGTTAGCACTATTATCATACTACTTTGCTACTAAATACCTTGCTGTAGATACTAAGTTATCCAGGTGTGGTTGAGTTGACAACTCAACTGCTAATACTTAAGAATATTCTTTGGCTCCCCTTGTGTCGAATCAATAAATTTGGGTTGAATACTCTACCCTCGAAAGCTGTTGCGAGCCTGTACACTTGTGGGTTATCAAGACTAATTTCTGGCGCCGTTGCCAGGGAGCATAGCTCTATTCTTTGAGTCACTTTGTATTTATATCTGTTGATCACTATGAGGAACTTGAAAGATGAAAGAACTAGGATTTTGCCCTCAGCTACGAGGGAGGTAAGGAACTGCCATCTAGCTCTGCACTAGATTCTCCTTCCGTTATTAGTAAGCTTGCAACACCTAAACCTGCTACTGCTATGAACATTGATATCTCGCATGTTATTGATGATGCCACTTCTGCTATGCATGATACTTATGATGAAACTACTTCTGTGGGTGATACTACTATGCCATTAGGTGAATTTCTTGATGAACAACTTGCTAGGGTTAGAGAGAATGAAATTATTGAAGATGCTATTATTGATGATAGAGATGATGAAAGTTCTCCCCCTGATTATGAATTACCTGTTGTTCCTAAGGGTTATGTTATGAATGAGGAAGCTGCTAGAGCTATCTTTGCTTGCAAAGATAGATTTGATCTTATGAAGTTATTAGCTAAATGGAAGAAGCAATCTCTTAATGCTAGAATGAAACCTGACCCTACTTTTGCTACCTAATCTATCCATGTTACTAATAAGGATTATGAATTCTCTGTTGATCCTGAAATATTTACTTTGGTTGAATCTGATCCTATTTATGGCCTTGAATCTGAAACTGTTGTGGCACATCTTACCAAATTGAATGATATAGCCGCCCTGTTTACTAATGATGAGAAGTGTGATGCTAAGAGTTGGTTTAATTCTCTTGATCCTGGTTGTGTGCATAGTCCCCAGGATATGATTTATTACTTCTCTGCTAAATATTTTCCTGCTCATAAGAAACAAGCTGCCTTGCGGGAAATATATAATTTTGTGCAAATCAAAGAAGAGAGTCTCCCACAAGCTTGGGGGAGGCTTCTCCGATTACTTAATGCTTTGCCTGATCATCCTCTTAAGAATAATTAAATACTTGATATCTTTTATAATGGACTAACCGATGCTTCCAAGGACTACTTGGATAGTTGTGATGGTTGTGTTTTCAGGGAAAGAACAGTCGACCAAGCTGAATTACTATTGAATAATATGTTGACTAATGAAAATAATTGGACTCTTCCAGAGCCAATTCCTGAGGCAATTCCTGAACCAATTGAGCCAACTCCTGAGCATATTCCTAAACCCACTCCTAAGAAGAGAGGTGTTCTATTTCTCAGTCCTGAAGATATGCAAGAGGCAAAGAAATCAATGAAAGAAAAAGGTATTAAAGCTGAAGATGTTAAGAATTTACCACCTATTGAAGAAATACATGGTCTTAATATACCGCCTGTTGAAGAAACACATTGTCTTGATAACCCGACACAGGTAGTAAAGGTAAATTCTCTCTATAGATATGATAAAGTTGAAATTCCCTCTACTAAGTTGCATAGCCCATGCTTAGATGAATTTGATGACTTTATGGCTAGACAAGAAAGTTTTAATGCTTATGTTGGTAGAGAATTAAAGAATAATGCTTTCGAAATAGGACGCTTCAGTGATTATATGGCTACAGTTAAAGGTGAACTTAAACTCATTAGCAAATATTCTTCTATGGTTACCACTCAAGCTGAGCAAGTACTTAAAGCTCAAAGTGATTTTCTCGATGAATTAAATAATAATATGATTTTACTGTTAGAGTGGCTACTAGAACTGGTAGAATGACTCAGGAACCTTTGTATCCTGAAGGCCACCCTAAGAGAATCGAGCAAGATTCTCAGAGACATAATTTAGAGGCACCTAGTTCTTCCAAAAAGAAGAAAAAGAAAAATGATAGGACTTTGCATGCTTCTAGTGAACCTGTTGAAGGCACACATGAGAATCCCAATGATATTTATATTTCTGATGCTGAAACACAATCAGGTGATGAACATGAACCTAGTGCCAATGTTAATCATAATGTTCATGTTGATGGTCAACCTAGCAAAAATAATGAAGTAGAGATTGAACCTGATGTTGATCTTGATAACCCACAATCAATGAATCAATGTTATGATAAGAGAGATTTTGTTTCTAGGAAGCATGGTAGAGAAAGAGAACCATGGGTTCAGAAACCCATGCCCTTTCCTCCTAAACCGTCCAAGACAAAGGATGATGAGGATTTTGAGCGCTTTGGTGGAATGATTAGACCTATCTTCTTACGTATGCGCTTGACTGATATGCTTAAAGTAAATCCGTATGCTAAGTATATGAAGGATATCATTACAAATAAAAGAAAGATACCGGAAGCTGAAATTTCCACCATGCTTGCTAATTATACTTTTAAGGGTGGAATACCAAAGAAACTTGGAGATCCAGGGGTACCAACCATACCATGCTCCATTAAAAGAAATTATGTTAAAACTGCTTTGTGTGATCTTGGAGCCGGTGTTAGTGCGATGCCTCTCTCTTTATATTGTAGACTTGAATTGAATAAGTTGACACCTACTAAAATATCTTTGCAAATGGCTGATAAATCAACTGTTATACCTGTCGGTATTTGTGAGGATGGGCCTGTTGTGGTTGTAAATGTCACTATCTTAATGGACTTTGTTATTCTTGATATTCCCGAGGAAGATAGTATGTCGATTATCCTTGGTAGACTCTTTTTGAATACTGCAGGGGCTGTTATTGATTGCAACAAAGGCAATGTCACTTTTCATGTTAATGGTAATAAGCATACTGTACACTTTCCGAGGAAACAACCTCAAGTTTATAGCATCAATTCTATTGGAAAAAGTCCAACTATCATTATTGGAGGTTTTGAATTTCCTCTTCCTACTGTCAAGAAAAAGTATGATATTCTTATTGTTGGGGATGTTCATATCCCCGTTGAGGTAACTTAGTGTTATTCAAAATTTCTCTGGTTCCGTGTTATTTGGAATGAGTTTATTAACAAGACTTGATCAACCTTGTTAGTGGATTCATTTTGATGATCATGAGATGGATGAAACTACAAGGCACAACCTTCTGTACCCTCTTTTTACTTTCTGTTATTTAGAATAATTAAAGAAAAAATAGTATTACCTATCTGTTTTCTGATTTATCCGTGCAATAAAAAATATCCCAAAAATAAAAGTGCTCCAAATGCCCTACAAATTTAGTATTATTTTTATGGAATATTTGAGGATTTTAGGCACTAAAACACTACAGGAGGGGCAAGCGCCAGGCCACGAGGGTGGAGGTCTCGCCCACACACCCTGGGCGCACCCCCTGTCTCGTGGCGGCGGAGTTTCGTCCCGTAAGCTTGCCCACGATTTTTTCCTGGGTAAAAGCCCTCATATAGCAGAAGATGGACACCAGGGGCCACCAGGGGGCCCAAGAGACAGGGGGCGCGCCCAATAGGGGGGGGCGCCCCCACCCTCCTGGATAGGGTGTGGGCCCCCTGTGTATTTCTTCCGCTCAATAATTCTTATTAATTCCAAAAATAGGTTCCGTGGAGTTTCAGGATTTTTGGAGCAGTGCAGAATAGGTTTCCAATGTTTGATCCTTTTCCAGCGAGAATTCCAGCTGCCGGCATTCCCCCTCTTCATGGTAAACCTGGTAAAATAAGAGAGAATAGACATAAGTATTGAGATATAATGTGTAATAACAACCCATAATGCAATAAATATTGATATAAAAGCATGATGCAAAATGGACGTATCAACTCCCCCAAGCTTAGACCTCGCTTGTCCTCAAGCGGAAGCCGATATCAAAAAATATGTCCACATGTTTAGAGATAGATGTGTCGATAAAAATAAAATACGGACATGAGGGCATCATGATCATTATTATAACAACAATATATATAGCTTTTATCATATGATTTCTTATGCTCAAGTAACAATCAATTCACAATGTCAAGTATGGTTCAAAAACTTCATTGAGAACTAATAAACTATAATCTCAGTCATTGAGGAAATTGCATTTTATCATAACATCAGAAAGAGTCAACAATAGAGCTTTTCAGCAAGTTCACATACTCAACTATCTTGTAGTCTTCTATAATTACTAACACTCACGCAATACTTGTGGTTATGGAGTTTCAGCTAGACACTGAGAAAGATACGGGCTTATTGTTTTGCCTCCCAACGTATTCACCTTTAGGTGATGTCAACAATAATAGCCCATGCTAACTTACATCCAATTGGTTATATCAGTCATGATCTTTAAAACACGAGGAGCTTGCCAAAAGATAAAATGAAAAAGGGAAAGGTGAGGATCACCTTGACTAAAGCATAAAGTAAAAACATAAAGTAAAAGATAGGACCTTCGTAGAGGGAAGTAGAGGTTGTCATGTGCTTTTAGGGTTGGATGCACAAAATCTTAATGCAAAAGAACGTCACTTTATATTGCCCCGTGTATGTGGACCTTTACTATGCAGTCCGTCGCTTTTATTACTTCCACAACAAGATCGTACAAAGCTTATTTTCTCTGTACTAATAAGTCATACATATTTAGATAGCAATTTTTATTGCCTGCAACATGACAACTTAATTGAAGGATCTTACTCAATCCATAGGTAGTATGGTGGACTCTCATGGCAAAACTGGGTTTATGGATATTTGGAAGCACAAGTAGTATCTCTACTTGGTGCAAGGAATTTGGCTAGCATGAGGGGGAAAGGCAAGCTCAACATGTTTGGAAGGTCAATGACAATATACTTTAACTGAGATGTGAGAAAACATAAACCATTATGTTGTCTTCCTTGTCCAACGTTAATTCTTTAGCATGTCATACTTAATGAGTGCTCCCAATCATAAAAGGTGTCCAAGATAATATATTTATATGTGAACCTATCTTTCCTTATCACTTCCTATAAATTGCAACGGTGACCAAAACTACGTTTATCAACTCTCAACAACTTTTATGCCTCATACTTTCTATATGTGAAGTTATCACTAACCATAAGATCAACATGAACTCTTTTATTCTTTCTACTTTCTCAAGATCATAGCAACATAGCAAAGCCCTTGACTCAACACTAATCTTTATTATAGATAGCTCACGGACTTGATTACAAAAAGAGATCACAAAGCAAAACTCAAAAATACTTGATATCAAAACTTCAATCTACTATCAAGATACTACTAAAAGGATCAAACTAAATAGAATGGTAAAGATAGGAGTGTGATGGTGATACGATACCAGGGCACCTCCCCCAAGCTTGGCAGTTGCCAAGGGGAGTGCCCATACCCATGTGATTATGTCCTCGGAGGTAGTGAAGTAGGAGTTGTTGATGATGTAGGCTTGTCGCCCGTCTTCCAAGGCATAGGCTCTCCATCATAGAAGGATGATCGAGTCTCCGGGATCCTTAAATCTGCAGCCAAACTCATCCTCTTGAATCTATATTCATACTCACAGTTCTGGTTTTGTAGGTGATAGATTTGGGCTTGGAGGTGCTCGATTTTCTCTTGAAGCTTGAAGATGGTCTCCCCAATGACTTTGGCATCCAGCTTGTGGTTGTTGGTGAACTCCATGATCATCATTTGGTTGGCGTTGAGTCCACGCTCCACCATCCCTTGGCACTTGAAAACTTGCTCCTCCATGGCTTCGAGCTTTGTCTCCACGCTTCCGGTACGCCTTGGTCCCTCCACATCGCGGATGTGCAGCACCCCCTCACGCATCTCAATGGTTTGAGGGTGTTGCAGCACCTCCGCGAGATAGGGGTTGATAACCCTCTCGAAAAACTTGTCCTTGGGAGTGCTTGGAGACGACATGATGCTCTAGATCTGAAACAGAAACAGCTCGAAACGAAAACAGAGGATATTTGCGTGATACAGTGGTCAAAACCTTCGGGAGTATATGATAGAGGCGAAGGTGTACCATCTTTCGATGAGATGATGGATATCACTTTGGTGGAAGTCGACTTTGACGATCTGACTACGAACTTGCGAGGACGTCGCGCCTTAGCAATCGCTAAACCAACTTCGAGAGGTTATTGACCACGCTGGAGCACGATCAACCTGACCACGAGGGTCTGTTTCCTGCGAGCAAATGAAGAACAAGCAAGAAACTGAGATTGCAATCTGGATATTGCGAATATAAGATGAAAGCTTTATTGATCAGGTGGGGTTCTGTGACGCCTTTGTCTGGTCGTTGAACACAAACAAAGTACGCGAAGTTGCAGCTATGGCGAACTTTTAATCTAAACAAAACCCAAAGTCTAAACGATGCCCTAAGGGCTGTATATATGGAGGACGAGGGGGGGAATTTCGTGGCCCTTGGTGGAGGGGTCCGAAATCAATCCTATCTCTTGTTTCCCCACACATACGGACTCTAAAAATAGCCTATACTTATTTATTTCGAAATTACATGGGCCTGGCCCAATAATAAGGTGACACATCACCTAGAATAGCCTCGGGACAAAATTTATGAAGTGGCATCTTGTATATTTCGTCCAAGGCTTCATGCACCCATTATGGTGGCTTCAAAGTCCTGAAATCATCACTTCTTACTCCGTTCTTGTTTCCCTTGCACATGCCATCATCTCCATGCTTGTTCTTGCTCCAATGTTCATCCTTCTCCAAGCTAGGCCATTCATTTGTAAGCAAAACAAATGTATCCAATTTAGGCAGCATCATATTCTCATGAACATTAGAATCATTACCAAGAAACGAAAGTACCTAGTAATTTAGTTGGCGTGCGCGAGCTCTAGTAATTGGTCCAGTATGTATAGCAGCAGGGGCTGTGGGTGTAACAATTGTATCGATGTCCTCATCATCCTCCCCTTCTTGAAATGAAGTCGTCCTCGACGGAATTTCATCTTCCTCACCCAAATAAGGCTTCAAATCTGCAATGTTAAAAGTGGGACTAACCCCAAAATCTGCAGGCAGCTCAAGTTTATATGCATTACCATTTATTTTCTCCAACACCTTAAAGGGACCATCAGCATGTGGCATTAGCTTTGATTTGCGCAAATCAGGAAATCTATCCTTACACAAATGTAACTGAGGGAGTTCCGGACTAGGGGGTGTCCAGATAGCCGAACTATCATCATCGGCCGGACTCCAAGACTATGAAGATACAAGATTGAAGACTTCGTCCCGTGTCCGGATGGGACTTTCCTTGGCATGGAAGGCAAGCTTGGCGATACGGATATGTAGATCTCCTACCATTGTAACCGACTCTGTGTAACCCTAGCCCTCTCCGATGTCTATATAAACCGGATGGCTTTAGTGCATAGGACGAGCAACAATCATACCATAGGCTAGCTTCTAGGGGTTAGCCTCCTTGATCTCGTGGTATATCCACTCTTGTAACACACATCATCAATATTAGTCAAGCAGGACGTAGGGTTTTACCTCCATCAAGAGGGACCGAACCTGGGTAAAACATCGTGTCCCTTGTCTCCTGTTACCATCCGCCTAGACGCACAGTTCGGGACCCCCTACCCAAGATCCGCCGGTTTTGACACCGACATTGGTGCTTTCATTGAGTGTTCCTCTGTGTTGTCACCGATAGGCTCGATGGCTTCTTCGATCATCATCAACGACGCAGTCCAGGGTGAGACCTTCCTCCCCGGACAGATCTTCATATTCGGCGGCTTCGCACTGCGGGCCAATTCGCTTGGCCAACTGGAGCAGATCGAAAGCTACGCCCCTGGCCGTCAGGTCAGATTTGGAAGTTTGAACTTCATGGCTGACATCCGCGGGGACTTGATCCTCGATGGATTCGAGCCATAGCCGAGCGTGCCGCACTATCACGGCGAGCATGATTTCGCTCTGTAGCCGGACAGTACCCTGGAGGCTGCACTCGAGCCTGCTCCGATCTTCAATTCGGAGCCGGCTGCGCAGGTCGAGGACGGATGGCCAGACACCGCCTCGGGGGCTGCAACCTCTACGGTGATAGATCCAAACAATGACCATGTCCCTCATGAAGCTCGTGACTCCGAGGTGCCGAACTACTTGCCGGACTCCGAACCTCCCGCGCCCCCTCCGATCGGATCTGATTGGGCGCCGATCATGGAGTTCACCGCAGCGGACATCTTTCAACACTCACCTTTCAGCGACATCTTCAGTTCGCTAAAGTATCTCTCGTTATCAGGAGAGCCCTGGCTGGACTGCGGTCAGGATGGTTGGGATGTGGACGACGAAGAAATTCAAAGCCCACCCACCACCCACTTGGTAGCCACTGTCGACGATCTAACCGACATGCTAGACTACGACTCCGAAGACATCGACGGTATGGACGACGATGCCGGAGACGACCAAGAACCAGTGCCCACCGGGCACTGGAAATCCACCTCATCATATGACATATACATGGTGGATATCCCAAAGGATGGGAATGGCGAAGGAACAGCGGAGGATGACCCCTCCAAGAAACAGCCTAAGCGCCGGCGTCAGCGGCGCCGCTCTAAATCCCGCCACAGCAAGAATGAAGATTCCAGCACCGGAGATAATAATACACCGGACAGTGCCGAAGACAATCCACTCCAGCAAGATCCAGCGCAGGAGGACGGAGACGCCAGCCCTCATGAGAGAGCGGCAGAAGAAGAGGTAGAGGATTATATGCCTCCCTCCGGAGACGAGGCATGCCTCGACGACGATGAATTCGTCGTGCCTGAGGATCCCGTCGAACAAGAGCGTTTCAAACGCAGGCTTATGGCCACAGCGAATAGCCTCAAGAAAAAGCAGCAACAGCTTAGAGCTGATCAAGATCTGCTAGCCGACAGATGGCCTGAAGTCCTCGCGGCCGAAGAGCATGAGCTCGAACGCCCCTCCAAAAGCTACCCTAAACGCAAGCTGCTCCCCTGATTAGAGGAGGAAGTGTATGAACCCGCATCGCCAGGAGACAATACGGCTGACCGACCACCCCGTGGTCGCGACAGAGAGGGCCCTAGGCCCTTCACTAGAACCGTACCCCGGCATCGCTCGAAGAGCACAAAGCCACAGGGGAACGCTCCGGACTTGCGAGATATATTGGAGGATAAGGCAAGACAATCAAGATTGATCTATGGATCGCGTGGGCGCCCCATGATATGTGACGACAACCGTCGCGCCGGACACAATAAGTCTGGCTGGGCCGAACAAAACAGACAAAGCTCTTTTGAGCTCCGTCGTGATATCGCCCAGTACAGAGGCACCGCACACCCACTATGCTTCACAGATGAAGTAATGGATCATCAAATCCCCGAAGGGTTTAAACCCGTGAATATTGAATCTTACGATGGCACAACAGACCCCGCGGTTTGGATCGAAGACTATCTCCTTCACATCCACATGGCCCGCGGTGACGATCTTCACGCCATCAAATATCTCCCCCTCAAGCTTAAAGGACCAGCCCGGCATTGGCTTAACAGCTTGCCAGCAGAGTCAATTAGGATTTGGGAAGACCTGGAAGCCGCATTCCTCGATAACTTCCAAGGCACGTATGTGCGACCACCAGACGCTGGTGACCTAAGCCACATAATTCAGCAGCCAGACGAATCGGCCAGACAATTCTGGACACGATTCTTAACCAAGAAAAACCAAATCATCGACTGTCCGGATGCGGAGGCCCTCGCGGCCTTCAAGCACAATATCCGCGACGAGTGGCTTGCGCGGCACCTGGGACAGGAAAAGCCGAAATCCATGGCAGCCCTCACATCACTCATGATCCACTTCTGCCCGGGTGAGGACAGCTGGCTAGCACGCAGCAACAACGTCAGCAAAAATTCTGGCAGTCCGGATATCAAGGACCGTAATGGCAGGTCGCGTCGTAACAAAAACAAATGCCACATTAACGGCGACAATAGTGAGGATACGGCAGTCAATGCCGAATTCAGAGGCTCTAAACCTGGTCAGCGGAAAAAGCCATTCAAAAGAACTACTCCGGCTCTGTCCAATTTGGACCGAATACTCGACCTCTTGTGCCAGATACACGGCACCCCCGAAAAGCCAGCTAACCACACCAACAGGGATTGTTGGGTATTCAAGCAGGCAGGCAAGTTAATTGCCAAAAACAATGATAAGGGGCTGCATAGCGATGACGAGGAAGAGACCCGACCGCTGAACAATAGAGGACAGAAGGGTTTCCCCCCACAGGTGCGGACGGTGAACATGATATACGCAACGCACATACCCAAAAGGGAGCGGAAGCGTGCACTCAGGGATGTACACGCGATGGAGCCAGTTGCCCCGAAGTTCAATCCATGGTCCTCCCGCCCGATCACTTTTGACCGAAGGGACCACCCCACCAGCATCCGCCACGGCGGATTCGCCGCATTGGTCTTAGACCCAATCGTCGATGGATTTCACCTCACCAGAGTCCTGATGGACGTCGACAGCAGCCTGAAACTGCTTTATCAGGATACAGTGCGCAAAATGGGCATAGACCCCTCAAGGATTAAACCTACCAAGACGACCTTTAAAGGCGTCATACCAGTTGTAGAAGCCAATTGTACAGGCTCAGTTACACTGGAAGTGGTCTTCGGATCCCCGGATAACTTCCTAAGCGAGGAGTTAATCTTCGACATAGTTCCGTTCCCCAGCGGCTATCATGCCCTGCTCGGACGTACCGCATTTGCAAAGTTCAACGCGGTGCCGCACTACGCATACCTCAAGCTCAAGATGCCAGGCCCTCGAGGAGTCATCACGGTCAACGGAAACATTGAACATTCTCTCCGCATGGAGGAACATACAGCGGCTCTTGCGGCAGAAGTACAATGCAGCCTCTTAAGGCAATTCTTGAGTCCGGCCGTTAAGCGGCCGGACACAGCTAAGCGCGCCCGGAGTAACCTCCAACAAGACCACCTGGCACGTTCCGAGCATGCGTAGCTGTGCGGCCCCAACCCCAGCCCCTGTAAAACATCAAGACATGTCCTTCGCGTACACCGTTACGCTTTGAAGATACCATGGGCATGGGGAGAGGGGCGCGACCACGATAGGCCCAGACTGCGGCTCAACCACACCAGGGGCTCTCAAGTGTGTCGTTCTTTTTTTTTCTTTCTCCTTTTTATTTTTACCCACAGGACTCCGTTCGTCAGAGGCCCTGTCCGGCAGTAGACCTGTCGAACTCACGATGCAACAGCCAGGGAAGAAGAAAGGCTACAACGAATATCCAGGTGGTCTCCATTACAAGCATTAAATCTGTTTTATGCACCACTCCGCAGCCTACCCCTGGAGGGGGACATGTTTAACAGTCCCATCCCTTGCTTATCGCACCATTTGTATTGTTCTGCACTTACAATAGTTTTTCTTGAATAAGTAATGCAGCACCTTTTTGC
Source organism: Triticum aestivum (assembly GCF_018294505.1). NCBI lineage: Eukaryota > Viridiplantae > Streptophyta > Magnoliopsida > Poales > Poaceae > Triticum > Triticum aestivum. The sequence goes on along the minus strand of NC_057813.1, from coordinate 320,569,294 downwards.
TTCCAATTGCATTTCTCTTTTATACATATGTTCATTTGTGACATGTCGCATCCGTACGTTTTGGTACGGCTAAATACACTAGGGGCTTATGTTTCCCACATCATGTGTGATAAGTCCGAACACTTTCACAAGTGCGGCACCCCGAACTTATATCATTATATGCATCGGCTCCGAATCATGTCTTGGGTCAATAGTTGGGTTTGCCCGGCTCCCATGTTTTGGTACCTTACGTTCCGTTGTATCGGCTAAGGTAGCACTGGGAGAACCACTGCGATTGCGCCCCGGTTGAGCTGGGCGAGCGTCTCAGTGGAGAAAGCTAAAACTGACCGTCATGATGAGGCGAGAGCTGGTCGCTATTCAAGAGGTTTCTTGCGAGTCCTTAAAGACTTATGCCGCTTAGAGCGAGGAGCCGACTTTGTCCGGCCCAGGCGTGGATAGCGCCCCAAATTCGGCCTTCCGAAGACTAGGGGCTTCGCCAAAATTTAAAATTATAGAATTCTATGGCTAAGTGAGAGTGTTCAAGCATTATAAGTCCGGTTGCCTTGTTCTTGTGTTGAGCGCCTTCGTAGATGGACCCAAATATGGGAACAAGAGTGCTCAAATTTATCCCAAACACCCCAGCACTCGTGGCATGGGGGTTGAAGCCGACGACTTGCCATCTCTCAGATTTGATAAACAGCCACAAAAGGTAATATTTTAAATTAAAAAGCGTTGCTTAGCACAAATGAACTAAGTTTTCAGCGCACAGGATAACAAAAAGCGAGTCTACTCAAATATTACATCTTTGGAGCACTCACCCGCAATAGTGCGGGCGCCCTTCAGCACACACTTATAATACATCTCGGGCGTGCGATGCTCCTTGCCCTGCGGTGGCGGGTCCGTCACGAGCTTCTGGGCATCCATCTTGCCCCAGTGCACCTTTGCGCGGGCAAGGGCCCGACGGGCACCTTCAATATAGGCGGAGTGCTTGATAACTTCAACCCACGGGCACGCATCCACCAGCCGCCGCACCAGGCCGAAGTAGCTCCCAGGCATGGCCTCCTTAGGCCACAGCCGAACTATGAGGCCCTTCATGGCCTGTTCGGCCGCCTTGTGGAGCTCGACCAGCTGCTTCAGCTGGTCGCTAAGGGGCACCGGATGTCCGGCCTCAGCATACTGAGACCAGAAAACCTTCTCCGTCGAGCTCCCCTCCTCGGCCCGGTAGAACGCGGCAGCATCGGACATGATGCGAGGAAGATCTGCGAACGCTCCTAGAGAGCTCCGAATTCGGTAAGCAATAGGTAATTAACACTCACATGCTTACTTTCCATGAAAAATGCCTTACCCGCTGCTATTTTCTTCAACGCCTCGATTTCTTGGAGGGCCTTGTAGGCTTCGGCCTTAGCGGCTTTGGCACTCTCAAGAGTCGTTGCAAGCTCAGACTCTCGAGTCTTCGAGTCACGCTCCAGGCTCTCATGGTTTTTCACGAGATCCTGGAGCTCTTGCTGTACCTCCGCCACCCGCGCCTCCTACTTCTCTGGCTCGGTGCGCTCCGCGGCCGCATTGCGTTCGGCCACGGCCACCGCCTCTTTCAGGGTCGCCACCTCGTTAGTGGCCCCTGCAATACCCACGTTATCCTTGTCATTCTTTTTCCAACCAAAATCTTTTTCTGTAAGGTACAATTTTAATAAGGTGTTACTCACCTTCCTTGTCCTCGAGCTGCTTCTTGGCACGGCCGAGCTCGTTCTCGGACCGCTTGAGGCTTTCCTTCAAAGTATTGACCTCCGCAGTCAGTGCGGCAGAGGTCAGTAGCGCAGCCTGCAATCCCATATTGACATATTTTTTATGACTTCTGCGTATATCTTCTTAAGATCCTCAGTCCGGCTTTTCTTTCCGAACACCGAACCGTAAAGGACAAAATCACTTACCTCGTAAGCCGGACGCTGCGAGCTGAATCAGCGATCTTCGGTAGCGGATGCGGGAGCCTCGGCGCCTTTGAACAACACCTTCCAGACATCTTCGTACGTAGTGTCGAAGAGCCCACTTAGAGTCTGTTGCTGCGCCGGATCGAACTCCCACATGTTGAAACCCCGTCGTTGGCACGGGAGAATCCGGCGGATGAGCATGACCTGGACTACGTTGACAAGCTTGAGCTTCTTGTCCACTAGCTTTTGGATACAGGCTTGGAGTCCGGTCAGCTCCTCCGAATCACCCCAGATCCGGCCACTCTCTTTCCAGGAGGTGAGCCGTGTAGGGATGCCGGATCTGAATTCGGGGGCCGCTGCCCATTCAGGGTCACGCGGCTCGGTGATGTAGAACCACCCCGATTGCCACCCCTTAATGGTTTCCACTAAAGTGCCCTCCAGCCAAGTAACGTGGGACACCCTGCCCACCATGGCGCCTCCGCACTCCGCTTGGCTGCCCTTCACAACCTTCGGCTTGACGCTGAAGGTCTTGAGCCACAAACCGAAGTGGGGCTGGATGCAGAGGAAGGCCTCGCACACGACGATAAACGCCGAGATGTTGAGGATGAAATTCGGGACCAGATCATGGAAATCCAGGCCGTAGTAGAACATGAGCCCCCGGACAAAGGGATGAAGTGGGAAGCCCAGTCCGCGGAGGAAATGGGGAAGAAATACTACGCTCTCATGGGGCCTGGGGGTGGGGATGAGCTCTCCCTCGTCGGGGAGCCGGTGCGTGATGTTGCTGGACAAATATCCGGCGTTGCGCAGCTTCTGGATCTGCCCCTCCGTGACGGAGGAGGCCATCCACTTGCCTCCCGCTCCGGACATAGTTGGAGAAGGTTGAGGTGAGAAGTGCGGACTTGGGCGCTGGAGCTCGAGTTCGCGGAGTTGGATAAGCCAAGGAGGAAGAAGGCGCGGTAAAAGGGTTGGATCTTTATCCCCTTATATGGGCGGACACAAACATGCGTCCTCACCGGCCTGATAAAACTCGCTTATCCCCCAAGCGCCGCAATCAATGGTGCGGTTGGGTTACCCACGTCCGTATTGATGGGAATCCCGGAATAAGGGGAACACGATCTCTGCTTCGACAAGACGTGCCAAGGAAACCGCTTCGCTAAACGCGCTGAGGTGGTACTATAAAAACGATTCTACTAAAGGCTTGGTAGTGGTGTGACGTCACGCCGCAAAATACGTCAGCAGATTAAACTTGTGTAATATTATTCTCTCTACGGTGGTGCGTGGAATTTATTTTTGCAGAGCCGGACACTATCCTGGTGTTCACAATCTTCTATAAATTATTCGGAGGAAGAACCCGCCTTGCAATGCCGAAGACAACATGCGCGCCGGACTCGTCGTCATTGAAGCCTGGTTCAGGGGCTACTGAGGGAGTTCTGGACTAGGGGGTGTCCGGATAGCCGAACTATCATCATCGGCCGGACTCCAAGACTATGAAGATACAAGATTGAAGACTTCGTCCCCTGTCTGGATGGGACTTTCCTTGGCGTGGAAGGCAAGCTTGGTGATACGGATATGTAGATCTCCTACCATTGTAACCGACTCTGTGTAACCCTAGCCCTCTCCGGTGTCTATATAAACCGGATGGCTTTAGTCCATAGGACGAGCAACAATCATACCATAGGCTAGCTTCTAGGGTTTAGCCTCCTTGATCTCGTGGTAGATCCACTCTTGTAACACACATCATCAATATTAATCAAGCAGGACGTAGGGTTTTACCTCCATCAAGAGGGCCCGAACCTGGGTAAAACATCGTGTCCCTTGTCTCCTGTTACCATCCACCTAGACGCACAGTTCGGGACCCCCTACCCGAGATCCGCCGGTTTTGACACCGACAGTAACCAAACAAGATCTCCAGGTGCAAACACAACATGTTTTCTACCCTTATCTCCAGCAAGTTTATATTTAGCATTCATACACTCAATGTTTTCCTTAGTTAACTCATGCATTTTTAAAATCAATTCAGCACGTTGTTTAGCATCAAAATTAACCTTCTCCGAAGATGGAAGAGGCAACAAATCAATAGGTGCACGAGGTAGGAAACCATACACAACTTCAAAAGGGCACATCTTAGTAGTAGAATGCAATGAACGATTATAAGCAAATTCAATATGAGGCAAACATTCCTCCCACATTTTCTTATTATTCTTCAAAACATCCCTAAGCATAGTAGACAATGTTCTATTGACTACTTCAGTTTGTCCATCAGTTTGGGGTGACAAGTAGTACTAAAAAGCAGTTTAGTCCCCAACTTAGCCCATAAACATCTCCAAAAGTGGCTAAGAAATTTAGTATCACGATCTGAAACAATAGTATTTGGCACACCATGCAAGCGAATAATTTCACGAAAGAACAAATCAGCAACATAAACAACATCATCACTTTTATGACATGGTATAAAGTGTGCCATTTTCGAGAATCTATCCACAACAACAAATATGCTATCCCTCCCCTTCTTCATTTGAGGTAAACCTAAAACAAAGTCCATAGATATATCCTCCCAAGGAACACTAGGTACAGGCAAAGGCATATATAAACCATGAGGATTGAGTCGTGACTTAGCTTTTTGACATGTAGTGCAGCGAGCAATAAAACGCTCAACATCCCGTCTCATCTTTGGCCAAAAGAAATGTGTAGCAAGTACGTCCTCCGTCTTCTTCACGCCAAAGTGTCCCATTAGTCCTCCTACATGGGCCTCCTGCAACAACAAAAGACGAACAGAGCTAGCTGGAATGCATAGCTTGTTAGCACGAAACACAAATCCATCGTTAACGACGAACTTGATCCACATTCTTCCTTCTTTACAATTCTTCATTACATCTTTAAAATCAGCATTATGCACATATTGATCTTTGATGGTCTCCAAACCAAATATTTTGAAGTCAAGTTGTGAAAGCATAGTATAGCAGCGAGACAATGTATCAACAATAACATTTTCTTTTCCCTTCTTGTGTTTAATGACATAAGGGAAAGTCTCAATGAATTCAACCCATTTAGCATGTCTATGATTCAGTTTAGCTTGACTTTTAATATGTTTCAAAGATTCATGATCAGAATGTATAACAAATTCTTTGGGCCATAAATAATGTTGCCATGTTTCTGAAGTCCGAACAAGAGCATATAATTCTTTATCATAAGTAGAATAATTCAGACTAGGCCCACTCAATTTTTCAGAAAAATATGCAACAGGTTTGCCATCTTGTAATAACACACCTCCTAATTCAATTCCACTAGCATCACATTCAAGCTCAAAAGTCTTATTAAAATCAGGAAGTAGGAGTAAAGGAGCATGTGTCAACTTATCTTTCAATATCATGAAGGCTTCTTCCTGTGCGGTACCCCAAAGAAAAGGAACATCTTTCTTTGTAAGCTCATTGAGAGGTGCAGCAATGGTGCTGAAATCTCTCACAAAACGCCTATAGAATCCAGCGAGGCCAAGAAAACTCCTCACTTGTGTGACCGTTTTGGGCTGCGGCCAACTCTCAATAGCTTCAATCTTGGCTTTATCAACTTCAATTCCCTGTGGAGTAACAACATAGCCATGAAAAGATACTCGTTAAGTGCAAAAGGTGCACTTCCCAAGGTTACCAAACAAACATGCATCACGTAGAGCAATAAAAACATCACGTAAATGTTCCAAATGTTCTTCCAAAGCTCTACTATAAATTAATATGTCATCAAAGTAAACTACCACAAATCGTCCAATTAAAGCACGTAAAACTTCGTTCATTAATCTCATGAAAGTACTAGGTGCATTAGTTAACCCAAAAGGCATGACTAACCACTCATATAATCCAAACTTAGTTTTAAATGTTGTTTTCCATTCATCTCCCAATTTCATACGAATTTGATGGTATCCACTACGCAAATCAACTTTGGAGAATATTGTAGAGCCACTCAATTCATCAAGCATATCATCTAGCCTAGGAATAGGATGACGATAACGAATAGTAATATTATTAATGCCTCTACAATCAACACACATACGTGATGTACCATCCTTTTTCGGCACTAGAATAATAGGAACAGCACAAGGACTAAGGGATTCGCGTATATAACCTTTGTCGAGAAGCTCTTGTACTTGAGGCATAATCTCCTTCGTCTCCTCTGGATTGGTACGGTATGGCGCACGGTCTGGCAGTGAAGCACCGGGAATTAAGTCAATCTGATGCTCAATCCCTCGAATAGGCGGTAATCCTGGTGGCACGTCTTGTGGAAAGATGTCAGCGAACTCCTGCAAAATTTTAGTGACAGCAGGAGGCAAAGAGGAAGGCACGTCCTCGAATGAAAATAATGCCTCTTTGCACACAAAAGCATAGCAAACAGATTTGCTGAAATCTAGCTCATCAATATCAGATTTGGTGGCAAATAAACATGCACTTTTCAATTTAATTTCAGAAGCAAGATTAGATGGTTTATTATTAGCCTTCATTTGTTGCTCAAATTCTTTTGCCACAATCTGATTTTCACTCTTATTCTTCTCCTGTTTTCCTTTATTAGATCTATTAATATCATCTTTCAAAATAGAATCAGGAGTCATAGGAAGCAAAGTAATATTTTTATCCTTATGAAAAAGAGTATACTGATTGTTTCTACCATGGTGTACAGAATTTTTATCAAATTGCCATGGTCTACCCAGTAATAAGGAACATGCTTGCATAGGTACCACATCACAATCAACATAATCAGCATATGTAGAGATACTAAAATGCACACGAACAGTACGTGTTACCTTAACCTTGCCACTGTTGTTGAACCATTGGATGTAGTAAGGATGTGGATGTGGTCTTGTGGTGAGAGAAAGCTTCTCCACCATTTCCATGCTAGCCAAGTTGTTGCAGCTCCCTCCGTCTATGATGACGCGCACAGAGCGTTCCTTCACAACTCCCATGGTATGGAACCATACAAATTGTGCCTCTGATTTTGCTCAGCTTGTGTGACATGCACACTCAAAACACGTTGAGCAACTAAACATTCATACCTATCAGCGTCTTCAGGAGCCATGTATTGCGTCTCATGATCAGAATCATCTCCACCATGTTCTTCACGTGTAATAAGAGCTAAAGTCTCCTCATCATAGTCACTAGCGGACTCATATCCACCATCCGCGGTAGCAATCATCACACGCTGAGATTTGCATTCTCTCGCATAATGACCTCCTCCCTTACAACGACGACAAATAATATCACTTGTGTGCCATGTTGATGCCATGGAAGAAGAAGAACTCTGTGCAGGCCCTGCAGGTGCGCTCTTGGCGGATAATGGTGGTTGTGCCTGTTTTCTTGTATCACGACTGGAGGAGGCACCTGATTGAGGTGCTGGTGCAGTGGAAGTAGAAGATGCATGCGGTGTCCATGCTGAAGGTCGGCCTGCAGAAAAGTTAGTTCGCGCCAATGCCTGTCGATCCTGCACTTCATGTTCAGCTTTACAAGCAAGATGGAATAAACGAGTGATATTAGTATACTCCTTATAGTCTAGAATGGTCTGAATCTCTCTATTTAATCCACCCAGAAAACGTGCAAGCATAGCTTCATTATCCTCAACAATACCACATCTAATCATGCTAGTTTGTAATTCCTGATAATATTCTTCTACAGAATTTTTCCCTTTTCTTAAACGCTGCAATTTTTGAAGCAATTCATGTTGATAATATGGTGGAACCCAACGCGTACGCATAGCAGTTTTCAAAGCAGCCCAAGTAGTTGGAATAGGATATAATCTACAATGTTCAGACCACCATACACATGCAAAACTAGTGAAAGCACAAACAGCAGCAGCAACCCGTCTCTCCTCAGGATATTGTAAACAATAAATCGTTGTTCAGTTTCTAACTCCCAAGTAAGATATAGATCAGGAACATATCTACCCTCAAATGGTGGAATATTCAATTTCAGTTTAGGAATATGGACATCATCTCGTACCTGAGGTGGTGGTGCAGGCCTACCATTGCGAATATATACCTGAGGTCGACCTGCTGGTGGTGGTGCTGGTGGCTGCACGTAGTTCTGATGTTGATCAACCTCATCCTCATAATCTCCCACATAATCAGCCTCCTCCGCATCAGCAGCAGGAGCCACAGAAGTATCAACAGCAGCACCAACAGTTTGGCCAAACGCAAGAGGGACACGGCTCACTCGACGGAGGTCTGTTTCATGACGTGGAGGTAGTCGTTGTTGTTGTTGTAGAGGTGCGTTAGGTGCAGCGGGTGGTGGTGGTGGAAGACGCGCGAGTAATTCATTAAACTTGTTATCAAGCTTTCTTTCGAACATCTTCTCCATGCCATCGATCTTCTCCATGGCCTCTTCAAATCTGTTTAGCACATCTTGCACCTGTCCACTCATCATTTGCTGAAATTTATCATGCAAATCCTTATTCGTCATGTTCTCCCAGTCAATCTTGTCGGCTTGTGTTCCTGCCATAGTTAGCAGCAATAGAAACACACAAGAATATGATCCTACAGACTACTAACAAGAGGTTGTGGTGGGTGTCACAAATCCGTCAAGCAAATCTCAAATTCTTACCAGTTCTTACCCAGCAGCAGGCGGTGATCGGCAACCGTTGTAGTCAAAACTCTCAAAGGTTGGATAGAGCGATTACCAGGGAGAGTCAAACGCACGACGTAGATGTATGTGGAGCTGGGAAGGCTTATAATATGGTAGCAAAAAAGGTCAGCAATAATCAATTCAGAGATGCAAAGTTGAATAAACGCTCAACGACGGTACTGTGCTGGTCCTAGGCTAGACTGTGCTAGAGACGCGAGCTTAGAACACTAACAAAATCACGGCGCTGCACGTAAACAAGGGAGGAGCACACTCTGAATTTTTTTCTCTTTTTTTTCACTTCTTTTTCCTCTTTTTTTTGCTCTGCAACAATTTTTTTTTGAAAAAGTCTACAAATGGTCTAGAAACTGCCTAGCCAGAATTTTCCAGACTTAGTTTTTTTTGAGTTTGGAACTATTTCTCTACTGCGGGAAGCACGAAAGTTGGGGAGTCCTGCTCTGTCACGACTCGGTGTATGGCGTGATCTGGAAATCCAAAACAGAGTAACAAAATACTGGACTCAGAATAGGATTGGTGGCGGAGAAGAATCTGGTGGAACTCGGACTGGTGGCAGATATATGTTGCAGGTGGACTCGGATTAGCGTGATGGAGGTGGATATGTGGTATATGGCTGCGGTAATGTCGATGGTGGTAGATGGTAGCGGTGATGACGATGGTAGTATATGGCAGGGGTGATGACGATGGTGGTATATGGCAGCGGTGATGACGATGGTGGGATATGGCAGCGATGATGATGATGATGCGGCGGTGGTGTGACAACTTGTGAACAGAACTCGAAACTCTAAAGGACTAGACACTAAGACCAACAACTAGACACGACGATGCAACCGCAAATTCAACAAAGCAAAACCCTAAAAAGATTATGCAAAGGCTCAGATTGGTTCGGATATGATGAACTAACCCTAATTTTTTTGTGGCTTTTTCATGGACTGTAGGTATGAAGAACAGACTCGATCTAAACTACGAAAAACTGTAAAATCTCACCGAGCAACATGGAAATCTGATACCACTTGATAGAGGCGAAGGTGTCCCGTCTTTCGATGAGATGATGGATATTGCTTTGGTGGAAGTCGACTTTGACGATCCGACTACGAACGTGCGAGGACGTCACGCCTTAGCAAATGCTAAACCAACTCCGAGAGGTTATTGACCACGCTAGAGCACGATCAACCTGACCACGAGGGTCTGTTCCCTGCGAGCAAACGAAGAACAAGCAAGAAACTGAGATTGCAATCTGGATATTGCGAATATAAGATGAAATCTTTATAGATCAAGGTGGGGTTCTGTGACGCCTTTGTCTGGTCGTCGAAGACAAACTAAGTACGCGAAGTTGCAGCTATGGCGAACTTTTAATCTAAGCAAAACCCAAAGTCTAAACGATGCCCTAAGGGCTGTATATATGGAGGAAGAGGGGGGGGGAATTTCGTGGCCCTTGGTGGAGGGGTCCGAAATCAACCCTATCTCTTGTTTCCCCACACATACGGCCTCTAAAAATAGCCTATACTTATTTATTTCGAAATTACATGGGCCTGGCCCAATAATAAGCTGACGCAACACCTAGAATAGCCTCGGGAAGAAATTTATGAAGTGGCATCTTGTATATTTTGTCCAAGGCTTCATGCACCCATTATGGTGGCTTCAAAGTCCTGAAATCATCACTTGTAACTACGTTCTTGTTTCCCTTGCGCATGCCATCATCTCCATGGTTGTTCTTGCTCCAATGTTCATCCTTCTCCAAGCTAGGCCCTTCATTTGTAAGCAAAACAAATGTATCCAATTTAGGCAGCATCATATTCTCATGAACATTAGAATCATTACCAAAAAACGAAAGTACCTGGTAATTTAATTGGCATGCGCGAGCTCTAGTAATTGGTCCAGTATGTGTAGCAGCAGGGGATGTGGGTGTAACAATTGTATCGATGTCCTCATCAGTATATATAATGAATTTTTACCGACCAAAATACGTAACATGCAAGAAAACAGAGTCCGAGAGGCACACGAGGAGCCCACGAGACAGGGGGGCGCGCCCAGTAAGGGTGGGCGTGCCCTCCACTCTCGTGGGGGCCTCGTGTCCCTTTCGGACTACTTCTTTCTTCCTAAAATTCTTAAATATTCCAAAACTGATAAAAATTGCCATTGGAGTTGTTTTGGAGTCGGTTTACTTACCATACCACATACCTATTCCTTTTCGGGGTCTGGAAGGTTCTGGAAAGTGTCCCTTATGTATTCCTCCGGGGTTACGGTGTCAATAATATTACTTTCAACATTGATAGGATTACCTGAAATATAATGTTTAATTCTTTGACCGTTCACCACCCTCGGACTTGTGCCTTCGAAGTTGTTGATTTTTATGGCACCAGAACGATAGACTTCCTCGATAACGTAGGGACCTTCCCATTTAGAGAGAAGTTTTCCTGCAAAAAATCTTAAACGGGAGTTGAATAATAACACATAATCTCCTACGTTAAACTCACGCTTTTGTATCCTTTTGTCATGCCAGCGTTTGACTTTTTCTTTGAATAGCCTGGCATTCTCATAGGCTTGGGTTCTCCATTCATCAAGTGAGCTAATATCAAACAACCTCTTCTCACTGGCAAGTTTGAAGTCATAGTTGAGCTCTTTAATAGCCCAATATGCTTTATGTTCAAGTTCAAGAGGTAAATGACACACTTTTCCATAAACCATCTTATATGGAGACATACCCATAGGATTTTTGTATGCAGTTCTATAGGCCCATAATGCATCATCAAGTTTTTTGGACCAATTCTTTCTAGATCTATTCACAGTCTTTTGTAAAATTAATTTGAGCTCTCTATTGCTCAACTCTACTTGACCACTAGACTGCGGATGATAAGGAGATGCGATTCTATGATTGACATCATACTCAGCAAGCATCTTACGGAAAGCGCCATGAATAAAATGTGAACCACCATCAGTCATAAGATATGTAGGGACTCCAAACCTCGGAAAAATAACTTCTTTAAGCATTTTAATAGAAGTGTTATGATCAGCACTACTAGTTGGAATAGCTTCTACCCACTTAGTAACATAATCAACAACAACTAAAATATGTGTGTAACCATTAGAGGCAGGAAAAGGTCCCATATAATCAAAGCCCCAAACATCAAACAGTTCAATAACAAGAGAGTAATTTATAGGCATTTCTTGACGTCTACTAATGTTACCTATTCTTTGACATTCATCACAAGATAAGACAAACTTACGAGCATCTTTGAAGAGAGTAGGCCAATAAAAACCAGATTGTAGTACCTTGTGTGCAGTTCTATCTCCAACGTGGTGTCCTCCATAAGATTCAGAGTGACACTTGCGTAGGATCTATTCCTGTCCATGCTCAGGCACACAACGTCTAATAACACCATCTACTCCTTTATAAAGGTGTGGATCATCCCAAAAGTAATGTCTTAAATCATAAAATAACTTTTTCTTTTGCTGGTATGTGAAACTAGGCGGTATAAATTTAGCAACAATGTAATGAGCATAACCAGCATACCAAGAAGCAGTACGAGAAGCATCAATGGCCGCTAATTGTTCATCAGGAAAGCTATTATCAATAGGCAATGGGTCATCAAGAACATTCTCTAACCTAGACAAGTTGTCTGCAACGGGGTTCTCAGCTCCCTTTCTATCAATAATATGTAAATCAAATTCTTGGAGCAGGAGACCCCATCTAATGAGCCTAGGCTTAGCATCTTTCTTTTCCATAAGATATTTAATAGCAACATGATCAGTGTGAATAGTAACTTTGGAATCAACAATATAAGGTCTAAACTTATCACATGCAAACACAACTGCTAAGAATTCTTTTTTAGTAGTAGCATAATTTCTCTGGGCAGTATCAAGAGTCTTACTAGACTACTGGATAACATTCAATTTCTTATAAACTCTTTGACCTAGAACAACACCTACAGCATAATCACTAGCATCACACATCATTTCAAAAGGTAAATTCCAATCAGGTGGTTGAACAATAGGTGCAGTGATCAAAGCTTTCTTAAGTATTTCAAATGCTTCTACACAATCATCATCAAAGACAAAAGGAATATCTTTTTGTAATAAATTAGTCATAGGCCTAGAGATTTTAGAAAAGTCCTTAATTAACCTCCTATAAAAACCGGCATGACCAAGGAAACTTCTTATACCTTTTATGTCCTTGGGACATGGCATCTTTTCAATAGCATCAACTTTAGCTTTATCAACTTCAATACCTCTCTCGGAAATCTTGTGCCCCAAAACAATGCCTTCATTAACCATAAAGTGACACTTTTCCCAATTCAGGACAAAACTAGTGTCTTCGCATCTCTGCAAAACTCGATCAAGGTTGCTCAAACAATTATCAAAAGAGGATCCATAAACGGAGAAGTCATCCATGAATACCTCACAAATCTTTTCACAAAAATCAGAGAATATAGCCATCATGCATCTTTGAAAGGTAGCAGGTGCATTACATAAACCAAAAGGCATACTTCTATAAGCAAAAGTACCGAAAGGGCAAGTAAAAGTAGTTTTTGTTGACCCCTCGCTGACACAGGTATTTGAGAGAAACCAGAATAACCATCTAGAAAGCAGAAATGTGTGTGTTTGGATAGTCTTTCTAGCATTTGATCAATAAAAGGTATATGGTAATGATCTTTCTTAGTAGCTTTATTTAATTTACGGAAATCAATTACCATCCTATAACATGTAATAATTCTTTGCGGGATCAGTTCATCTTTATCATTAGGAACAACAGTAATACCTCCCTTTTTAGGAACGCAATGGACAGGGCTTACCCAATCACTATCAGCAACGGGATAGATTATACCTACCTCAAGGAGCTTTAGTATCTCCTTTCTTACCACTTCTTTCATCTTGGGATTTAGTCATCGTTGAGGATCTCTAGCTGGTTTGGCATCATCCTCCAATTTAATTTTGTGTTGGCATAACGTGGGACTAACGCCCTTAAGATCATCCAGAGTATATCCAATAGTAGCTCGGTGCTTCTTCAGAGTTTTCAATAATCTTTCTTCTTCTTGCTCTGAAAGGTTAGCACTAATAATAACATGATATATTTTCTTTTCATCAAGATAAGCATACTTAAGATTATCAGGTAATGGTTTGAGTTCAAACACATGATCACCCTTGGGTGGAGGGGGATCCCCAAGAATTTCAACGGGAAGGTTATGTTTCAGCACATGTTCCTGTTTAAGGAACACTTCATCTATTTCCCTTCTTTCCTTCATAAACATATCATTTTCATGGTCTAGCAAATATTGTTCTAACGAATCAGTAGGAGGCACAACAATGGAAGCAAGACCAATAATCTCATCCTTACTAGGTGGTTCCCTATCACGAGGTTGTCTACGAAACTTAGCAAAATTAAACTCATGAGACATACCATCTCAGCCAATGGTTACAGTGTCTTTTTCACAATCAATCTTAGAACTAGCTGTATTCAAGAAGGGTCTACCAAAAATAATGGGACAAAAATCATCTTGTGGGGAACCAAGAACAAGAAAATCAACAGGGTATTTAAGCTTCCCACACAAGACTTCAACATCTCTAACAATCCCAATTGGTTTAATGGTATCCCTATTAGCAAGCTTAATGGTAACATCAATGTCTTCTAATTCAATGGGTGCAATGTCGTGCATAATTTCTTTATATAAGTCATAAAGTATTACACTAGCACTAGAACCCATATCACATAAACCATGATAACAATGATCTCCTATTTTAACATAAATAACAGGCATGCCTACGACAGGTCTATGTATCTTTGTATCTGGTCTAGAAATAGTAGCAGTTTCATCACACAAATAAATAACATGCCCATCTAAATCATCATCCAAGAGATCTTTAACCATAGCAATACTAGGTTCAACATTGATTTGCTCAGGAGGTGTATAAGTCCTAGTATTACTCTTACGAACAACAGTCGAAGTTTTAGCATGATCCCTCATTCTAACAGGCAGAGGAGGTTTCTCAACATAAGTAGTAGGAACAATAGGATCACTATAGGTGATAGTCTTTTCTTCAATTGTAATGGGTGCAACTACTTTCACTTCAACAGGAGGATTATATTTAAACCACTTCTCTTCAGGGAGATCAATGTGAGTAGCAAAAGATTCATAGAAAGAAGCTACTATCTCAGAGTCAAGTCCATACTTAGCGCTAAATCCACGAAAAGCATCGGTATCCATAAAGGATTTAACACAATCGAACTTAGGTGTTATACATGACTCCTTACCATCGTCGGAACCCCAATCTTCAGAGTTGCGTTTAATTCTTTCCAATAAGTCCCATTTGAAATCAATAGTCTTCAGCATATAAGAACCAGCACAGGAAGTATCGAGTAGGTTGCGATCATTAAGAGAAAGCCGCGCATAAAATTTTTGAATAATCATTTCCCGGGAGAGCTCATGATTGGGGCATGAATATAACATTGACTTAAGCCTCCCCCAAGCTTGAGCTATGCTATCTCCTTCACGAGGCCAGAAATTATATATGTAATTATGATCACGATGAACAAGATGCATAGGATAGAACTTCTGGTGAAATTCCAACTTCAATCGCTTATAATTCCAAGATCTCGTATCATCACATAGTGTGACACCCTCGATTCAATCGTACACTAATCATGCACGCAAATGTGTACGATCAAGATCAAGGACTCACGGGAAGATATCACAACACAACTCTAGACACAAATTAAAATAATACAAGCTTTATATTACAAGCCAGGGGCCTCGAGGGCTCGAATACATAAGCTCGAATACACAAGAGTCAGCGGAAGCAACAATATCTGAGTACAGACATGAGTTAGACAAGTTTGCCTTAAGAAGGCTAGCATAAAAGCAACATCGATCGAAAAGGCAAGGCCTCCTGCCTGGGAGCCTCCTAACTACTCCTGGTCATCGGCGGTCTCCACGTAGTAGTAGGCATCGACGGTGGCATCTGGCTCCTGGTCTCCGACATCTGGTTGCATCAACCAGAAGGAAGAAGAAAGGGGGAAAAGGGGGAGCAAAGCAACCATGAGTACTCATCCAAAGTACTCGCAAGCAAGGATCTACACTACATATGCAACATTATCAAAGGAAGGCTGTATATGTGGACTGGGCTGCAAAAAAGCCAGAATAGAGGGAAGAACCTAGTCCTATCGAAGAGTAGCATCTTCTGGAAACCACCATCTTGCAGCAAACAGGAGGGAGTAGAGTAGCATACAGTAAAGTAGTAGTGTTATCAACCTCGGCCAGAGATCCTTTCTCGACTCCCTGTGAGAAAGAAAACCCGGAGCCATACTATCTAGTTATCATCACAATCCAGTTCTCATCACCATCCAATTCTCATCACAAGTATCCAGTTCTAGTTGTATCGATCGGGATACAACTCCGAGTGTCCGTTACCATAGGACAGGCTATCGATAGATGTTTTCTTCCCTGCAGGGGTGCACCAACTTACCCACCACGCTCGATTAACTCCGGCCGGACACACTTTCCTGGGTCATGCCCGGCCTCGGCCAAACAATACGCCGCAACCCGACCTAGGCTTAATAGAGAGGCCAGCACGCCGGACTAAACCTATGCCCCCAAGGGTCATGGGCCATCTCCCTGGGAACTCCTGCATGTTGCGTGGGCGGCCGGTGAGCAGACCTAGCTACCTCCTTCAACAAGGCAGGCGCTTATGCAGTCCAGCCCGGCGCGCGCCGCTCAGTCGCTGACGTCTATTAAGCTTCGGCTGATGTATACGACGCAGAACGCCCATACTATGCCCACGTGATGGTTAGTGCTATCAGGCCAGAGGCCCCTCGGATCAAATATCCAAATCATAGTGGATTAGGAATGCGCGGTAACAAGCAGAGACTCACGAAAGATGTGACCCCGTTGCCCCGCCTCGAGGACTTGCGGCAAGGGCTAGGAATGCCCGGCCACGCCTCGTAATTATCTCGCGGGCACCTTCCAGGTCAACCCGTCTCCTCATCACTCGCAATTATGCTCGCGCAGGCACCCCTCAGGGTCGACCCGTCTTTAGTAACATGGTTCAGTGTAAAGTCATAGTAACCATAGTAACCGTGTGTCCAAACATCAAGGGGAAAACCCAAGGAATCACCCCCGGTGAATTTCACTCGATGTGATCATCAAGGTGAACGTAAGGGGAATCACCCCGAGGTTCACACTTGAGGGGTTGCACGACAGAGTCGTATCGGAAGTGGTTAAGGCGGAATCACCCTCGATGACCACGACTGAATAGCTACACTACAGGGTTAACATCAGAAGTGCTGTAGAGGTCTCACCCTCGGCACTCGATTGTAACCCAGCAGTGTCGAGCAACTAAGGGGAAAGTGATGTGCGGTGCCGGGGCCTGGTCTTCGATCCCGTTGATTGGGTCTTCGATGATGAAGCAGGGGCAACAAGGACAATGTGGGGGTCACTGGTGGATCACTAACCAACCTATACTAAGCAGTTTAGGATAAGCAGGTAAGGTGCAATAGCAGATACAAAAGCAGGCTATGCATCAGAATAGGTGCAAACAATAACAGTAGCAAATTCTAATGCAAGCATGAGAGAATGGAATGGGCAATATCGGGATGATCAAAGGGGGGGCTTGCCTGGTTGCTCTGGCAAGGAGGGGTCATCGTCGACGTAGTCGATCACAGGGGCAACATCGGTCTCGGGGTCTACCGGAGAGAAGAGGGGGAAGAAACAGTAAATATAAAGCAAACATAACATCACAAAGCGTAACATGGCAATATGTTGTGCCGGGTGTGACTTAACGTATGGCTACACGATATAGGTGCAGGGGGAAAACAACCAGGAATGTATTCCCGGTTCCGGACCTGTGTCACACATATGACCGGAGGGGAAAAGTTCCATGTTCAGCATGCTAGAGGCATGTGACAGATGAACGGACCGCATATTCGGATTCGTTGGATTTTTCTGAGCAACTTTCATATAGAAAACATTTTCATCGGAGTTAGTGTTTAATTTCTATGAATTTCTAAAGATTAAACCATTTTCTGGAATTATTAAATTAACAGAAAAGGAATATGACGTCAGCATGATGCCATGCTGACATCAGCAAGTCAACAGCGGCTGTACAGGTCAAACCTGACATGTGGGTCCAGTGGGACCCACATGTCAGCCTCTGTGACTTTAACAGTGTTAATTTAGAACAACATGGGGTTAACTAGAGGGTGGGCCCCCCATGTCAGTGTCTCATTTAGTTAACTAATTAGTTTTCATTTACTAAAAGGTTTAGTTAACTAACTGGGCGGTGGGGCCCGCATGTCAGCGACACGGTGCGGCCACGTCAGCGTGTTGACTGGTCAAATTAGTCAATGGGGCCGATGGGGCCCACTGGCAGCGTCACTGGGGTGGCCCCAGGCCTGTCCACGTCGGCTGGGTCGGGGGTTTTGCCGCCGGTGACCAAAACAGCGGCGGGGGCTCGGGAGGAGGTCGGGATTCGGCTACAGGGCGTCTCCGGGCTTGTGTCCTAGCTTGATCGATCGAGCGGATGAAGCCGAGTCGTCCTGCGGTGGTGTCCCGGGCGGGGAGTGGCCGGAGCCATCGCCGGCGACATGGACGGCGGAGACCCGAGGCACGACGAGCTCGCAAACGGCGCCACGGCGAGCAATACAAGCGGTGCTGAGCACCTACGGCGTCTGCGCGGGCGTTCGGTCACCGGAACGTGGCCGGCGACGAGCTCGGCGGAGGCGAGCTCGGACACATGGGGAACGGCACCTACGGGCGCGACAATGGCGGGAAGACGAAGGGGAGAGAGGCGAGGCTCACCGGGCGGCTACGGAAAGCCCCTGGAAGGTTAGTAGCAGCAGTAGGCGTCGCCGGAGTCGAAGGGGATCGCCGGAGCAGAGGCGGAAGGAGGGCGGCTCGATCCGTTGCCTGTGGTGCTCCCCGGCTTGCGCTCGTGGATGGGGACGAGGAAGTCGACGACGGTGGAGCTGCTGGACAGGTCGGCGAGGCGAACGGGTCACGGTGGCCGTGAGGACGGGCGAGGCACGGCGGCGACCGCGTCGGCCTCCTCTCCAGAACGAAGGAGAGGGAGAGGGAGAGGCGAAGAGGGCGAGGGGATTCTGGGCGTGGGTGGAGGTAGGTGGGGAGGAGGTCGAGGCGTCGAGGGGAGGGGTCGACCTTATCTTCCTCGTCGACGGCGAGGTGGTTCGGTGGCGACGCGCGGCCGCGCTCCCTCGGTCGGTTGAACAGGGGGAGGGGGGAGCGACCGGGGAGGTTGGGCCGGCTGGGCTGGTTGCGGTCCAAGGGGGCAGGGGCTGTGGGTCGTTCGGCTGGCCGAGGCGGGCCGTGGCCCAAGGGGAGGCCAGGGCTCTCCCACCCATTCTTCTTTTCCCTTTTTTTGCAGCTTTTCTTTTTTTCTTTTTCTGCATTGCCATTTTCTTCCTGATTGCAAATTGTTTGGCCACCAAAACATTTTTGGAAAATGTCCAATCTGGCCAAATAATTATGATGCAATATACTGCACTGCCACAACAAGTTTGGAAGCAATATAATTCCATTTGGATTTTTGCATTGCATTGAAAGAGTCGAGAAGGTGATGTTGGCTTTGTTTTCAATATGAGTCATCTAGGTACTTTAGATGATGTTGCCACCCTGAACATAATTCACAATGGATTATTTACAAAATTATGAACTTTTTAGTTCCTGGATTTGGACAACTTATATTTCACCTCATAGTTGAATTTCAATTTGAGTTGGAATTTGAAATGAGATATGATTCCAATGTGATCAAGCACTGTTCAGTAAAATGATTAACTTAATCATAGAGGGTTACTGTCGCATGACACTGGGGGTGTTACAAATCTCCTCCACTACAAGAAATCTCATCCCGAGATTTAAGTGGGGAAGTAAAGAGTAACTTCGGGAGAACTGACCCTTATAGGGTTAATTATCTGGTGAACAATTCAGGGAAAGATGCAGAAGTATCTCTCGAGTTGAAACTTAATAAAACATCAAGAGCAAATATGAAGGTATAATAGGAAGTTTCAAGCGAATGGACAACGATCGATACCTGAACAGAGTGTGAGAAGGGGGTTCAGAGCATCGGGAATAGATCATCTCTCGGAAGGTGGCTCGTGACATGATACGAACCTAAATGCAAGAATATTTCAGAATCAAAGATATACAGGGGAGTCAGGTTTCGATCCTGTGGAACTGTGGGTTATGGGCCCACCATGTGGGTTAAAAGTAGAAAGGGGGCCGATAGCAAGGCATGTCAGATGGTAGTCTGTCAGTTATGTTGCCAACAACGTTGGTACCAAGGGCGAGGGACGAAGAGAACTATTTCCTGCTCGTTGAACGAGGCGGACCAATAGGCAAAGTTCTCGTCCATCGGTGGTTACCGGAATGTCAACTGCAATAATAACAAGGTCTTACTGACAAATTGCATACCGAGGTGTTTTCATAAGCCGGGAACTATTACTGCTTAGATCTCATAAACCAGCAGAAAGGTTTAAACAAAACAAGGGAAAGAAAAGGTGATCATTAGATTAATCAGAACATTGGAAAGGAAAATGTGTTTATACACAAGAATTGGGAGTATATCCTTCCCAAGGGGAAGCGGGGCAGGATATACATGATATGACAGCAAGTTCAAAAGCATTTAGCTAAAGGGGGCGAGGGAAGAATCATGATATTACCCATACAACGGTGTTTGGATAATAGATCAAGAAACATTTGACAATGTGCTTCCAATGTTCTTGTTGATATTCAGAATACCACAGTCACGCTTTGGTGCAGCAACAATATGGTGCCAAGTAAAGATTGGGTTCGAAGATCTCAAGAGATACCGAGAAACAATTCCAAGATTATCTCAGAACTTAAGGAATAACCAAGCACAACCAGGTTTGTGTTGGCAGAAAGTCAAGATGTCATCGATGATATCACAAATCATCGAGGGGCGGGGATGGTATTTCTAGCCATGAATTCAATTGACATCCCTGAAGAAGCCAAAGTGTTGATGGCGATCACGACAGATTTTGTCGAGAGACTCTATGACGATGCCCTCGAGCAGAAAAGGAAGGATGAAGTGAAAGTCTATGAGAACCACGGATTCGACACAAGCTCGAAGTCAAGCTTAGTGCTTGAGGTGAAATGATAAGATGAGGAAGATGGACGTAGGCTTAGCTCATCGTTGGAAGTTGTGCTCCGGGAAGAAGGACCGGGTAGCACAGTTAAAAAAATTAGTACGATAATGATATAGCTGATCAGGCTAGGAATGATGTGATGGAGAATCATTCCAATGAGATTTCACAAGAGGTAGTGCAATGACACAATATCATCGAGATAACAGGGGGCAATACTCGAGGTAGATCAAAATAGAGGTTGGACAGATGAAATGATCTGCAGAAGACAAGTATTTTAACTTGTCCGGGAAATGGAATCAAGGAGAAAATATGGTCGGAAACACGATTGCAAAGAATCAATTTAAAGATGCAAGATGAGCTTATACCAAGGGAACATTTGATTATAAGAGAAGCTTCCATGATAAGATCTACATCGTGTCTATGGGCATGAACACAAAGTTCAAGGTCGACTCCCACTTCTTCAATGCATAACCTCTCATTTACTTCTCGCTTTTGACAAAGTTGTAGTGTAGAAATTTTTATCCGGTGTAACACCAGTAGAGTATGACCCATAGAAATTTCCGGGTTCACACAAATTAGGGAAAGCATTAGTTCAACCCGTCGGGGCATCTTAGGAACATTTGCAAAAACTTTAGAGGTAATTAACTCAAGCTCGGAAGCAGAGCATGGTTGACAAAAGGAGAGGATACAATTACCGAAGGTATTATGTATCTGGGAAAGAACTCCATGAGGTTCTTTGAATATGAAGGACATTGTCGGATATTATCCCAACAAAGGATTTGGCGGTCCATAACGGAGCTGATGTGAGTATCGGTAATCAATCAGATGAAGAAGGGGATGCAAAGGCATCGGCTTATAGAAACGTCTGAATAATTTGATGCTTTAGTACAAAGGAGTTATGATTTCAAGACGAAGGATCAGAAGTAGAGGCTCTGATCAAAAGATGAGTAAGTTGAATAGACTTAGAGGTGCACCCGATCAAATCTTGATTGGGCAAGAACCAGCTCATATCTGGAAGGATGTTTGATCCAGAAAGAAAATTTCCAAGGATTAATAGATGATTGCGAGTATTCGCAAACACGCTGAATCCATAGGAACAGAATGACAATCACAAAGGATGTTACTGAATATTGCCGGACATATGGATTTAACCATAATGCAGGTAGTCAAAACTTTCGGAAGCAGTTGGCTGCAGAGGATCTTTGGGAGATCGAATTGCATTCGAAGAATTTTGTGAGACATATGATCAACTGGGGATGAACGAATCCCCGATAATTGTGAGGAATTATTCGTAGGGTTATTCAGGCGGAAAAGAGCTGCAAGGTACCAGGAACAAAGGATTCTCGTAATATCCCAAAGTATTTCAGGGTATCTTGTAACAACAAGAACAATTGAAAAAGAAGGTATGGACGACAAGTGTGTGCAGCTATCCATAGGGATTTATCGGTGATATGGAATTGCAACGGTGAAGGGCACAAGGGTTTCGGGGAAACATCAGAGAGTATCTTCGAAATCTTCTGGTGCAGCAAGCGATCATCTGGACTGAAGGGGCTCTCCGGGAGAAAGTATTTTCGAGAACCTAAAGTTAGATTTTAACAAAATCATTTAACCCGAATAGAAGAGAGATCAGAATCCCAGAGTATAGACGAGGAATAAAAGATCCTAATACCACCCAATGGCGATGTGGGCCCGTAAGACGCACAACCAATGTTAGTAAAAGTTTCGTAGTGACTAGACTCAACTTCGGCCAAGGAGTTGGAAAGGGGGCTACCTATAGGTAGTCGGCTCTGATACCAACTTGTGACGCCCTCGATTCAATCGTACACTAATCATGCATGCAAATGTGTACGATCAAGATCAAGGACTCACGGGAAGATATCACAAAACAACTCTAGACACAAATTAAAATAATACAAGCTTTATAGTACAAGCCAGGGGCCTCGAGGGCTCGAATACATAAGCTCGAATACATAAGAGTCAGCGGAAGCAACAATATCTGAGTACAGACATGAGTTAGACAAGTTTGCCTTAAGAAGGCAAGCACAAAAGCAACATCGATCGAAAAGGCAAGGCCTCCTGCCTGGGAGCCTCCTAACTACTCCTGGTCATCGGCGGTCTCCACGTAGTAGTAGGCATCGACGGTGGCATCTGGCTCCTGGGCTCCGACATCTGGTTGCATCAACCAGAAAGAAGAAGAAAGGGGGAAAAGGAGGAGCAAAGCAACCATGAGTACTCATCCAAAGTACTCGCAAGCAAGGATCTACACTACATATGCAACATTATCAAAGGAAGGTTGTATATGTGGACTGGGCTGCAGAAAAGCCAAAATAGAGGGAAGAACGTAGTCATATCGAAGAGTAGCATCTTCTGGAAACCACCATCTTGCAACAAACAGGAGGGAGTAGAGTAGCATACAGTAAAGTAGTAGTGTTATCAACCTCGGCCAGAGATCCTTTCTCGACTCCCTGCGAGAAAGAAATCCCAGAGCCATACTATCCAGTTATCATCACAATCCATTCTCATCACCATCCAATTCTCATCACAAGTATCCAGTTCTAGTTGTATCGATCGGGATACAACTCCAAGTGTCCGTTACCGTAGGACAGGCTATCGATAGATGTTTTCTTCCCTGCAGGGGTGCACCAACTTACCCACCACGCTCGATTAACTCCGGCCGGACACACTTTCCTGGGTCATGCCCGGCCTCGGCCAAACAATACGCCGCAACCCGACCTAGGCTTAATAGAGAGGCCAGCACGCCGGACTAAACCTATGCCCCCAGGGGTCATGGGCCATCTCCCCGGGAACTCCTGCACGTTGCGTGGGCGGACGGTGAGCAGACCTAGCTACCTCCTTCAACAAGGCAGGCGCTTACGCAGTCCAACCCGGCGCGAGCCGCTCAGTCGCTGACGTCTATTAAGCTTCGGCTGATGTATACGACGCAGAACGCCCATACTATGCCCACGTGATGGTTAGTGCTATCAGGCCAGAGGCCCCTCGGATCAAATATCCAAATCGTAGTGGATTAGGAACGCGCGGTAACAAGCAGAGACTCACGAAAGATGTGACCCCGTTGCCCCGTCTCGAGGACTTGCGGCAAGGGCTAGGAATGCCCGGCCACGCCTCGTAATTATCTCGCGGGCACCTTCCAGGTCAACCCGTCTCCTCATCACTCGCAATTATGCTCGCGCGGGCACCCCTCAGGGTCGACCCGTCTTTAGTAACATGGTTCAGTGTAAAGTCATAGTAACCATAGTAACCGTGTGTCCAAACATCAAGGGGAAAACCCGAGGAATCACCCCCGGTGAATTCACTCGATGTAATCATCAAGGTGAACGTAAGAGGAATCACCCCGAGGTTCACACTTGAGGGGTTGCACGACAGAGTCGTATCGGAAGTGGTTAAGGCGGAATCACCCTCGACGACCACGACCGAATAGCTACACTACAGGGTTAACATCAGAAGTGCTGTAGAGGTCTCACCCTCGGCACTCGATAGTAACCCAGCAGTGTCGAGCAACTAAGGGGAAAGTGATGTGCGGTGCCGAGGCCTGGTCTTCGATCCCGTTGATCGGGTCTTCGATGATGAAGCAGGGGCAACAAGGACAAGGTGGGGGTCACTGGTGGATCACTAACCAACCTATACTAAGCAGTTTAGGATAAGCAGGTAAGGTACAATAGCAGATACAAAAGCAGGCTATGCATCAGAATAGGTGCAAACAATAACAGTAGCAAATTCTAATGCAAGCATGAGAGAATGGAGTGGGCCATATTGGGATGATCAAAGGGGGGGCTTGCCTGGTTGCTCTGGCAAGGAGGGGTCGTCGTCGACGTAGTCGGTCATAGGGGCAGCATCGGTCTCAGGGTCTACTGAAGAGAAGAGGGGGAAGAAACAGTAAATATAAAGCAAACATAGCATCACAAAGCGTAACATGGCAATATGTTGTGCCGGGTGTGACTTAACGTATGGCTACACGATATAGGTGCAGGGGGAAAACAACCGGGAATGTATTCCCGGTTCCGGACCTGTGTCACACATATGACCGGAGGGGAAAAGTTCCATGTTCAGCATGCTAGAGGCATGTGACAGATGAACGGACCGCATATTCGGATTCGTTGGATTTTTTTGAGCAACTTTCATATAGAAAACATTTTCATCGGAGTTACGGTTTAATTTCTATGAATTTCTAAAGATTAAACCATTTTCTAGAATTATTAAATTAACAGAAAAGGAATATGACGTCAGCATGATGCCATGCTGACATCAGCAAGTCAACAGCGGCTGTACAGGTCAAACCTGACATGTGGGTCCAGTGGGACCCACATGTCAGCCTCTGTGACTTTAACAGGGGGTTAACTAGAGGGTGGGCACCCCATGTCAGTGTCTCATTTAGTTAACTAATTAGTTTTCATTTACTAAACGGTTTAGTTAACTAACTGGGCGGTGGGGCCCGCATGTCAGCGACACGGGGCGGCCACGTCAGCGCGTTGACTGGTCAAACTAGTCAATGGAGCCGGCGGGGCCCACTGGCAGCGTCACTGGGGTGGCCCCAAGCCTGTCCACGTCGGTTGGGTCGGGGGTTTTGCCGCCGGTGACCAAAACAGCGGCAGGGGCTCGGGAGGTGGTCAGGATTCGGCTACAGGGCGTCTCCGGGCTTGTGTCCTAGCTCGATCGATCGAGCGGATGAAGCCGAGTCGTCCTGCGGTGGTGGCCCGGGCGGGGAGTGGCCGGAGCCATCGCCGGCGACATGGACGGCGGAGACCCGAGGCACGGCGAGCTCGCAAACGGCGCAACGGCGAGCAATACAAGCGGTGCTGAGCACCTACGGCGTCTACGCGTGCAGGCGAGCATGATGGACAAGCTTGCGCGGGCGTTCGGTCACCGGAACGTGGCCGGCGACGAGCTCGGCGGAGGCGAGCTCGGACACGTGGGGAACGGCACCTACGGGCGCGACAACGGCGGGAAGACGAAGGGGAGAGAGGCGAGGCTCACCGGGCGGCTACGTAAAGCCCCTGGAAGGTTAGTAGCAGCAGCAGGCGTCGCCGGAGTCGAAGGGGATCGCCGGAGCAGAGGCGGAAGGAGGGCGGCTCGATCCGTTGCCTGCGGTGCTCCCTGGCTTGCGCTCGTGGACGGGGACGAGGAAGTCGACGATGGTGGAGCTGCTGGACAGGTCGGCGAGGCGAACGGGTCCCGGTGGCCGCGAGGACGGGCGAGGCACGGCGGCGACCGCGTCGGCCTCCTCTCCAGAACGAAGGAGAGGGAGAGGGAGAGGCGGAGAGGGCGAGGGGATTCTGGGCGTGGGTGGAGGTAGGTGGGGAGGAGGTCGAGGCGTCGAGGGGAGGGGTCGACCTTATCTTCCTCGTCGACGGCGAGGTGGTTCGGTGGCGACGCGCGGGCGCGCTCCCTCGGTCGGTGGAACAGGGGGAGGGGGAGCGACCGGGGAGGTTGGGCCGGCTGGGCTGGTTGGGGTCCAAGGGGGGCAGGGGCTGTGGGTCGTCCGGCTGGCCGAGGCAGGCCGAGGCCCAAGGGGAGGCCAGGGCTCTCCCACCCCTTCTTCTTTTCCCTTTTTTTGCAGCTTTTCTTTTTTTCTTTTTCTGCATTGCCATTTTCTTCCTGATTGCAAATTGTTTGGCCACCAAAACATTTTTGGAAAATGTCCAATCTGGCCAAATAATTATGATGCAATATACTGCACTGCCACAACAAGTTTGGAAGCAATATAATTCCATTTGGATTTTTGCGTTGCATTGAAAGAGTCGAGAAAGTGATGTTGGCTCTGTTTTCAATATGATAGAGTCATCCAGGTACTTTAGATGATGTTGCCACCCTGAACATAATTCACAATGGATTATTTACAAAATTATGAACTTTTTAGTTCCTGGATTTGGACAACTTATATTTCACCTCATAGTTGAATTTCAATTTGAGTTGGAATTTGAAATGAGATATGATTCCAATGTGATCAAGCACTGTTCAGTAAGATGATTAGCTTAATCATAGAGGGTTACTGTAGCATGACACTGGGGGTGTTACACATAGCCTATACCATGTCAATGCATCTCCCTTCAAAGATAAAGGGAAGACCTTCCTTTTGACAACATCATCGGGAATACCTGCAAGCCTAAATAATCCACAAACTTCATCCACAAAGATAAGGTGTAAATCGGGATGCAATGTTCCATCTCCTGCAAATGGATTAGCTAGCAGTTTCTCTATCATACCCGAAGGAATATCAAAGTAAATATTTTCAGTAGTTTGAGGAGCAACTCTTTGCTCTTCTGCTCGGGGTGAAGATACCCCGAACAAGCCCCTCAAAGGATTAGTTTCCATAGTTACAAGTAACAGAAAATTTCAGCACACTATATAAATGTTTCCTTACCAGGTTTCACTCACCAAAAGCGCTACACTCCCCAGCAACGGCGCTAGAAAAGAGTCTTGATGACCCTCAAGTGTAGGGGATCTATCATAGTCCTTTCGATAAGTAGGAGTGTCAAACCCAATGAGGAGCAGAAGGAAATGATAAGCGGTTTTCGGTAAGGTTTTCTCTGCAAGGACTGAAATTGTAGGTAATAGATAGTTTTGTGATAAGATAAATAGTAAGGAGTAACAAGTAAATAAAGTAAATAAAGTGCAGCAAGGTGGCCCAATCCTTTATGTAGCAAAGGATAAGCATGGACAATTTCTAATTATGAGAAAGGAGCTCCCGAGGACACATGGGAATTATCGTCAAGCTAGTTTTCATCACATTCATATGATCTGCGTTCGATACTTTGATAATTTGAAATGTAGGTGGACCAGTGCTTGGGTACTACCCTTACTTGGACAAGCATCCCACTTATGATTAACCCCTAGTGCAACCTTCCGCAATTACAAAATAAGTATTAAGGTAAACCTAACCACAACATTAAACGTATGGATCCAAATCAGCCCCTAACGAAGCAACGCATAAACTAGGGTTTAAGCTTCTGTCACTCTAGCAACCCATCATCTACTTATTACTTCCCAATGCCTTCCTCTAGGCCCAAATAATGTTGAAGTGTCATGTAGTCGACGTTCACATAACACCACTAAAGGAAAAGACAACATACATCTCATCAAAATATCGAACGAATACCAAATTCACATGACAACTAATAGCAAGACTTCACCCTGTCCTCATGAACAAATGTAACTACTCACAAAGCATATCCATGTTCATAATCAGAGGAGTAATAATATGTATTAAGGATCTAAATATATGATCTTCCACCAAGTAAACCAATTAGCATCAACTACAAGGAGTAATCAACACTACTAGCAACCCACAGGTACCAATTTGTGGTTTGGATACAAGATTGGATAGAAGAGATGAACTAGGGTTTTGAGAGGAGATGGTGCTGGTGAAGATGTTGATGGAGATTGACCCCCTCCCGATGAGAGGATCATTGGTGATGACGTTGGTGATGATTTCCCCCTCCCGGAGGGAAGTGTCCCCGGCAGAATAGCTCCGCCGGAGCCCTAGATTGGTTCCGCCAAGGTTCCGCCTCGTGGCGGCGGAGTTTCGTCCCGTAAGCTTTCCCGCGATTTTTTCGAGAGTAAAAGCCCTCATATAGCAGAAGATGGACACCGGGAGGCCACCAGGGGGCCCAGGAGACAGGAGGCGGGCCCAGTAGGGGGGGGGCGTGCCCCCACCCTCCTGGACAGGGTGTGGGCCCCTGGTGTATTTCTGCCACTCAATAATTCTTAATAATTCCAAAAATAGGTTTCGTGGAGTTTCAGGATTTTGGGAGCAGTGCAGAATAGGTTTCCAATGTTTGCTCCTTTTCCAGCCAGAATTCCAGCTGCCGGCATTCCCCCTCTTCATGGTAAACCTTGTAAAATAAGACAGAATAGCCATAAGTATTGAGATATAATGTGTAATAACAGCCCATAATGCAATAAATATTGATATAAAAGCATGATGCAAAATGGACGTATCAATGCTAAGTGGTGGAAACATGTGTGAAGAAGTACACCCCTGCAGGGTTATAAATGATCTGTTTGAATAGCCGCATCCGTGGTAAAGGACTTCTGGGTTGCCTATATAGTTCATAGACAAGTGAATGTGGATACTCTAAAATACGCAAGATAAGCATGAGTGTTATGGATGACGTTCTCGTAGGGAGACGGGAGCGGATCCATAGTGGTGTATTTATATGGTGAATATGTGGACTGGTGTGCGCCACCTGAAAAGAGTTACTTGTAGTCGTAGTTCAGGTTAGCCACTGAGTCAAAGCTGGCTTGGTGCAGTTAAACCCCACGACCCCTTTGTTGATAATGATGCATATGTAGTTAGTTCTGATGTAAGTCTTGCCGGGTACATTTGTACTCGCGTTTGCTTAATTTATGTTTTTGCAGAGAGACTTCAGTCTCGCTAATAGTTCCGCGTGGACTTCGACGTTTAGCTTGTTACCTCAGCTATGATCTTGTGCCCTCGGCAGGATCTGGTAGATAGACAGGCTTCTCAGCCCTTTTCATTTGTAGTTGTTTGTACTCAGACATGTTAACCTTCCGCATGTGCTTGTTGTTTATATGCTCTGAATGTTGGGTCATGAGACCCATGTTTGTAATATCTCGCTCCTTGGAGCCTATTGAATAAATACTTTGAGTCTTAGAGTTATGTTGTGATGCCATGTTGTGTTTGCACATATCAAGCATATTGTGTGTATGATTTGAAATGCTTGGTATGTGTGGGATCTGAAAACGTAGTTGTTCATCCTTGAAGCCTCTCTTATCGGGAAATGTCTCCTAGTGCTTCCACTGAGCCATGGTAGCTTGCTACTACTCCAAAACACTTAGGTTGGCCAGCATATGTCCTGCTTCGTTCATGTGTCTGTCCCTTCGGGGAAATGTCACACGTTGTTCCTTTAAGTCCATTTAGCTTGCTACGACTTGGGTTCATACGTTGTTGATCGACACGTTCGTTGTTGGGTCATGTATGCCTGTCCCCGTAAGTTAGCGCCACTTTGGGTCCACGACTGGTCATGTCAGCCCAGGTTCTTTGTCATATGGATGCTAGTAGCACTATCATATACATGAGCCAAAAGGCGCAAACGGTTCCGGGCCAGGTAAGGTGGCACCCGTGGGAATACCGTGCATGAGGCCGCAAAGTGATATGATGTGGTACATGCTAGACAGGTGTGACTTAGGATCTGGGTCCTGACAAAAACCTCAGAAAACCTCAACTGTAGCGACAAGACCTCAAACAGTCTGATCTCTGTGCATCAGTGTCATCCCTGGATCGGTAATGCTGACACCCACAGTACTTGAAGGATTTATAACAGAGTAGCAATCACACACTTATTACATCAAATGTCTCAAAAGAGAACTTATTACAATAAATATGTCTTAAGGCCATCTAATAACGATAACAGCGGAAGACTTGGAAGATAAGTGAGTCAATCAACTCCAACAACAACACTGAGTATAAGATCATGACCTAAGGCACCCTACTCGTCGTCTGAAAAGTCTGCAACATGAACGTTGCAGCCTGAAAACGGGTCAACACATGGAATATGCTGGCAATGTAACAGAGAGTAATGAACAAAATAATGCTATCTTTACATGCATTTATGGCTGGCGGAAAGCTCTATGGTTACAATTTTGCATAAAGCCAATTTTTCCCTACAACAAAGGAATAAATTTTATTTAACTATCATGGTGGTTGTTAAACATTGAGAAGGTTCCTCCAACTCAATCCCAATTAAGCATCATCATTAAACCGAACAAATTAATTTAAGTAACATGACG
This sequence comes from Triticum aestivum, assembly GCF_018294505.1. Lineage (NCBI taxonomy): Eukaryota > Viridiplantae > Streptophyta > Magnoliopsida > Poales > Poaceae > Triticum > Triticum aestivum. The sequence goes on along the minus strand of NC_057813.1, from coordinate 320,538,896 downwards.
AGATTCACATGATAATCCAAGTACTAGCTACTCAAAACGTCCATAACCGGGGATATGGCTAACCATGATTAGTTTATACACTCTGCAGAGGTTTGCGCACTTTTCCCCGCAAGACTCAATCTACTCCGTTTGATTTCTCGCACTACAAGGTGTTTGAGAAACGGATGACCGAGACACAGTCTTTCAGAAGCATTAACTCTTTACTCTGGGTAGACAGTACCAACCTACATCCCCTACATCTTCTAGTCTACCACTGAAAGAGGTCGCACGACGTACTCAACTATGCTAGAGCCCATAGTAGCTTGCGGCTGCACACGGAAGTTTCTAGCATGAAAAATCTCATGATCCCTTTGAGCCTGGGTGGCGGTCCATAGGAGAATCACACGGTACCCCGGGATTTCCAAAAATACAGGCAACATTGGGTTCCCCAGGTGCCCCAATCCACCCAGATGTGAATTTAAGTTGCCACATTAAGTAAACCATTAATTAACAATCTCACATCTATCATGGAATACACTCACCCAATCCACGTTTACTAGCATAGCATAGCAAATATAAGCAAACGTAGAAGTAACTCCCAACGGTTGATAATAAAACAGGTAATAGGTACTACCTCATCTACTTCCCAAAACCCACATATTAATCAGATGCTAACCATGCAATTGTTTGAGGATTGATTTAATGCAATAAAACTGGGTAGTAAAGAGGTATGATCAAAGTGTTACTTGCCTTGCTGATGATCCGTGAAACCTAGAGACTTGTAGTAGCAAGCGACGCATTGCGGGTACTCTATCGCAAACAAACAAGCAAACAATAAGCACTCATAATGCACAGGTAAAACTCAAATAAGAGACCTAACTAGAAAGTTAAACTTAAGAACTCCAGTTTGCAAAAAGAATCAAATCAAACGAAGCAACGAAAGTCAAACGGCGAAAGAAACATGCTTCGTTTACTAATCTGGACCTAAGTCAAATTTTTACAGTAGAAAAAACTAGTTTGAGTTGGTTAAACGGAAAGAGGGTTTCGAGACAAAACTCCAGGCGCTTGAATCGCCTGATTCCGATAAACGAGCGAAAAGTTATACTAGAACAAAAATTGGATCAGAAATCGCGATCGAAAATAATCACGGAAAATCCGAGAAAAAGAAAAACGGACGAACAGGCTAACGAACGAACGTTCACTGTCTGCGGCTAAACGATGAAAACTGTTCGTAAAAACGAACGTACGGACGAACGTCCGCAAAATAAATAAATCAACAAAAACTAAACCGATCTAAAAAAATAAACTACGGTTCTAAAAAACCGGGCGGTTTTGTGAGGAAAACTGTCGGCGGCGGCGGCGAACTCCAGTGCTACCTCGGCGGCGGCGGCGGGCAGCGGCTCCGGCGGAGGGGGGATCCGGCGGTGGGGCGGCGGAACTCGACGGCAGCGACGGCTTGCGGCGGCGCGGGCGGCGGTTGGCGGCGGCGGCGCGGCTGGCGGTGGCGGCAGCAGATCGGGGCCGAGGCTAGGGTTTCGGGGGAGGTGGCTGGGCTGGCGGGGCGGCCTCCCGGCTTATAAGGGCCGGGCGGGCCAGGAGTCCTAGTCGGACACGGCCCGGTAGATCGGTTCGTTTTTTTAGAAATAGTTTCATGCAGAAAAACAAATAAAAGAAATACTAAACGGACTCCAAAAATCCTGAAATAAATTTTCGCGGTCCTCTAAAAATAAGCCGGACAAGATGAACATTTATTTGGGGCCTAAGTGCAATTTTGAAAAATGAGCACTTTTCCTAAATTCAAATAAAATGGCGATAAACTCCGAAATAAAATCTTATTTGATTTTATTATTAAATCCTCAATATTTCTTTATTTGAGAAAGTTATTTTATTCCCTCTCTCTTATTTTTATATAAGAAATATTCGAAGATAAAATAATTAAAATCAAATGATCCTATTTTCAAAATTTGAGAAAACCCAAATATGAAAATACCGAAATCCCCAACTCTCTCTGGGGGTCCTTGAGTTGAGTAGAATTTCTAGGATGTAACCAAAATGCAATAAAATATGATATGCAGTGATGATCTAATGTATAACATTCCCAATTGAAAATTTGGGATGTTACATCAGCTCCATAAGAGACAATGACCTTCACATTGGAAGAACCAAGTGATGAAGAAGGTGATGCTAGCAAGAAGAAGAAACGGGCTAGAAATATAACTGCTATAGTTATTGGCCAACCTTCATTGGGGGGAAGATGATCACAAGGAGGAGGAAGAACATGCTGAAGCACCTCCAGCTAAGACACAAAAACTCATGGCAGATGCTATGAAGTCAGTTGCTGCTCTCTCCAAGCCCAAGTCAAAGCCCAAGGTTTCTACACCCAAGAGGTCAACAAGAAACATTCCACCTGCTGAGAAGAAGAAGGCCCCAGTGCTTGAACTCCAGGATGATGATGAACCACTAGTGCTCAGGAAGCTCAAGCCCAGGATCCCAGACCATGACAATGCACATGCTGTTGCAGAAAATATGATGCTCAGGAAGGACAAGGGTCTGCGAGAGTGGAGGAAAGTGGATCCCTCTTCAGTTAGGATGAGGATTGCTTGGGACTACCATTTCCAAACCAGGGAACAACAAGATTTCTATGAAACAGTTTTGCTTGATAAGAAGCCCATTGTCAGTGACATGAAGTTGGTGGACTGTAAATACATAGATGCAAATGAAAATTATTTCTCCCATGTTCATGAGAGTTTTAGACTTGCCAGAGTTGATGCATTTGCTGGTAAGAAGCTCGCCAAGTGGAATGATGAGACGATCATGCAATTCCACTCCACAACATACTTCTATCCACATGGCTTGCCGATCATAGGGAAAGTCCACCAAAGTCCATACTTTGTTCTCATACATGGATCCTATCTCAGATTTCATGGCCTCAAGCCATTTATCGGAATCTGGGCTCATCATAGCTTCTTCATAGTTCATAGGTTCGCCGTGATCTAATAACATGACTTATAGGACAGGATCACCGCACCACTCTGGTGCGGAACATGCTCTGGTTGACCTACGAGGTCCAGTAGTAACTTGATTCAAAGTTTCATGATCATCATCATTAGCTTCCTCTCCAAATGGTGTAGGAATCACGGGAACGGTTTTCTCTAATGTGCTACTTTCTAATTCAAGAGAAGGTACAATTACCTAATCAAGTTCTACTTTCCTCCCACTCACCCTTCTCTAGAAAGGACCCATTCTTGGCAACAATGATCATGCTTTCCGATGTGTGGTAGAAGGTGTACACAATAGTTCCCTTAGGGTATCCTATGAAGACACACTTCTCCGATTTGGGTTTGAGCTTATCAGGCTAAATCCTTTTGACATAAGTGTCGCATCCCCAAACACTAAGGAACGACAACTTAGGTTTCTTGCCAAACCATAGTTCATACGGTGGCGTCTCAACGAATTTAGACGGTGCCCTGTTTAACGTGAATGCGTCTGTCTCTGATGCATAACCCCAAAACCATAGTGGGAAATCGGTAAGAGACATTATAGAATGAACCATGTCTAATAAAGTATGGTTATGATGTTCGGACGCACCATTACGCTTTGGTGTTCCAGGTGGCATGAGTTGTCAAACAATTCCACATTATTTTAAATGAAGGCCAAACTCATAACTCAAATATTCGCCTCCATGGTCAGATCCTAGAAACTTTAGTTCTCTTGTTACGTTGATTCTCTACTTCACTCTGAAATTCCTTGAACTTTTCAAATGTTTCAGACTTGTGTTTCATCAAGTATATATGGATCATTAGTGAAGGTCAGAAAATAACGATAGCCGCCCCGTGCCTCAACACTCATCGGACTGCATACATTGGTATGTATTATTTCCAATAAGTCATTAGCTTGCTCCATTATTCCGGAGAATGGAGTTTTAGTCATCTTGCCTATGAGGCATGGTTCACAAGTATCGACTGATTCGTAATCAAGTGATTACAAAAGTCCATCCTCATGGAGTTTCTTCACGTGCTTTACACCAATATGACCTAAACAATAATGCCACAAATATTTTTCACTATCATTATCAACTTTGCATCTTTTGGCATCAATATTATGAATATGTGTATCACTACGATCAAGATTCAACAAGAATAGACCATTCATCAAGGGTGCATGACCATAAAATATATTACTCATATAAATATAACAACCATTATTCTCTGATTTAAATGAATATCCGTCTCGCAATAAACAAGATCTAGATATTCATGCTCAACACTGGCACCAAATAACAATTATTGAGGTCTAAAACTAATCTCGAGGGTAGATGTAGCGTGCCGACGGTGATCACATCGACCTTGGAACATTCCTGGCGCGCATCATCACCTCATCCTTAGCTAATCTTCATTTATTCCGTAGCTCCTATTTCGAGTTGCAAATATGAGCAACGGAACTAGTATCAAATACCCAAGCGCTACAATGAGCATTAGTAAGGTACACATCAATAACATGTATATCAAATATACCTTTGTTCATTTTTCCATCCTTCTTATCCTCCAAGTATTTGGGGCAGTTCTGCTTCCAGTGACCATTCCCTTTGCAGTAGAAGCACTCAGTTTTAGGATTGGATCCGGCTTTGGGCTTCTTCATGGGAGTGGAAATTTGCTGGTCATTCTTCTTGAAGTTCCCTTTCTTTACCTTGCCCCTTTTCCTAAAACTAGTGGTCTTGTTAACCATCAATAGTTGATGCTCCTTCTTGTTTTCTACCTCCGTGGCTTTAAGCATTGCGAAGAGCTCAGGAATCACTTTCATCATCCCTTTCATAATATAGTTCACCACGAAGCCTTTGTAGCTTGGTGGCAGTGATTGAAGAAATCTGTCAATAACACTCTCAACTGGAAGATTAATTCTCAGCAGAGTCAAGTGGTTATGATACCCAGACATTTTGAGTATGTGTTCACTGATAGAACTATTCTCCTCCATCTTGCAGCTATAGAACTTGTTGGAGACTTCATATCTCTCAACCCGGGCATTAGCTTGAAATATTAATTTCATCTCTTGGAACATCTCATATGCTCTGTGACGTTCAAAACGGTTCTAAGCCGTAAAGCATGGCACACTAAACTCTTGAGTAGTCATCAGATCGAGTCTTCCACACATTCATAACATCTGCAGTAGCTCCTGTAGTAGGTCTGTCATTCAGCGGTGCATCAAGGACATAATTATTTTGTGCATCAATGAGGATAATCCTCAAGTTATGGACCCAGTCCATGTAGTTGCTACCATCATCTCTCAACTTAGCTTTCTCTAGGAACGCATTAAAATTTAGGGGAACGGTAGCACGGGCCATTGATCTACAACATAGATATGAAAAACTATTAAGACTAAGTTCATGATAAATTAAGTTCAATTAATCAAAATATTAATGAAATCCCACTTAAATAAACATCCCTCAAGTTATCTAAGAGATACATGATCCAAATCAACTAACCCGGGTCCGATCATCACGTGAGATGGGGTACTCATCAATGGTGAACATCTCTATGTTGATCATATCTACTATATGACTTACGTTCGACCTTTCGGTGTCCAGTGTTCCGTGACCATGTTTGCACGTGCTAGACTCGTCACGTTTAACCTAAGTATTCTACATGTGCAAAACTATCTTACACCCGTTGTATATGAACGTAGAGTCTATCACACCCGATCATCATGAGGTGCTTCGACACGATGAACTTTGGCAACGGTGCATACTCAGGGAGAACACTTTATCTTGAAATTCAGTGATGGGGTCATCTTATAATGCTACCGCTGTTCTAAGCAAAATAAGATGCATAAAGGATAAATATCACATACAGTCAAAATATGTGACATGATATGGCCATCATCATCTTGTGCTTTTGATCTCCATCTCCAAAGCCTCGTCATGATCTCCATCGTCACTGTCTCAACACCTTGATCTCCATTGCTGCGGCGGGGTGATATCGCCAACTATTGCGTCTATAACTGTTGCTAATGCATAATTATAAAGTAAAGCAATTACATGGTGCTTGCACTTCATACAATAATTAACAGACAACCCTAAGGATCCTGCCAGTTGATAAACATAATCATCTCATACAACAACGTATATCACATCATGTCTTGACCGTATCACATCACAACATGCCCTGCAAAAACAAGTTAGACGCCCTCTACTTTGTTGTTGCAAGTTTTACATGGCTACTATGGGCTTCTAGCAAGAACCATTCTTAAATACGCAAAAACCACAATGGTTATTTATCAAGTTTGTTGTTTTAACCTTCTTCAACGACCGGCTGCAGTCAAATTCGATTCAACAAAAGTGAGAGAAATAGAGACCCGCCAGCCACCTTTCTACAAAACAAGTTGCATTAGTCGTTGGAACCTGTCTCATGTACGTGGACATGTAGTGTTGGTCCAGGCCGCTTCATCACACAATACCGGCGAATCAAAATAAGACGTTGGTGGTGAGAAGTATGAACATCACCGCCCACAACTCCTTTGTATTATACTCATGCACATCATCTACGCATAGACCTGGCTCGGACGCCACTGTTGGTGAACATTACATGGAAAACAAAAACTTTATACGCACACGCAAGATCTATCCATGGAGATGCATAGCTACGAGAGGGGGAGAGCATCTTCATACCCATGAGGATCCCTAAGCGGAAGTGTTATCAACGCAGTTGATGTAGTCGTACACCTTCACGATCTGTCCTGATCAAGTACCAAATGTACGACACCTGCGCGTTCAGCACATGTTCTACTTGATGACGTCCTTGCCTTCTCGATCTAGCAATAGAGGCTAAGTAGTAGATGAGTTCCGGCAGCACGATGGCATGGTGACGGTGATGGTGAAGAACAATTTCCGCAGGGCTTCACCAAGCACAACTGAAACTATGACGGAGGATAAACTAGAGGGGGGTAGGGTTGCCGGCACACGTCTTGCTATTCTGGGTGCTATCCATACCCCTCTACTTATATGTTGAGCCATGGGGTGGAAACATGGAGAAAGAGCCTCCTCAAAGTTGGTTTTCCCACAAGGAAGAGTCCTTCTTAGACTTCCAGGACCAGACACCACATTCCTTGGCATCTGTCCTTGATGCCATGGGCCTCGGCGTTTGGTCCAGGACCAGACGCTATGGGTCTCCGGTGTTTGGTCCCCGACCTATGCAAAACATCCTTTTGCACCGAGCTAAAGCCCCATGGGCTTACCCCTTGGCCTAACCATATCATCCTATATATCAATCTTTACCCCCGGATCATTCCAGAGCTCCTCTTCATGTCCGTGATCTCATGTGGGACTCCGAACAACATTCGGTCACCAACATACATAACTCATATAATACTATATCATCAACGAACGTTAATCATGCGGACCCTATAGGTTCGAGAATGATGTAGACATGACCAAGACGCCTCTTCGATCAATAACCAATAGCGGGACCTGGATGCCCATATTGGTTCCTACATATTCTATGAAGATCTTAAATGGTCGAACCTTTATGATAACATACATAATTCCCTTTTGTTTGTCGGTTTGTTACTTGCCCGAGATTCGATCGTCGATATCTTCATACCTAGTTCAATCTCATTACCGGCGAGTCTCTTTACACGTTTTGTAATACATCATCTCATAACTAACTCCTTAGTCACTTTGCTTGCAAGCTACTTGTGATGTTGTATTACCGATAGGGCCCAAAGACACCTCTCCCATACATGGAGTTACAAATCCTAATCTCGATCCATGCCAACTCAATAGACACATTCAGAGATACCTGTAGAGCATCTTTATGCTCACCCAGTTACGTTGTGACGTTTCATAGCACACAAGTTATTCCTCCGGTATCTGGGAGTTGCATGATCTCATAGTTGAAGGAATATGTATTTAACATTAAGAAAGCAATAGCAATAAACTGAACGATCATATGCTAAGCTAACGGATGGGCCTTGTCCATCACATCATTCTCCTAATGATGTGATCCCTTTATCAAGTGACAACACATGTCTATGGTTAGGAAACCTTAACCATCTTTGATCAATGAGCTAGTCTAGTAGAGGCTTACTAGGGACACGGCATTTGTTTATGTATCCACACATGTATTTATGTTTCCGATCAACACAATTCTAGCATGAATAATAAACCTTTATCATGAATAAGGAAATATAATAATAATAAAAACATTATTATTGCCTTTAGGGTATATTTCCATCAGTTCAAAGTTCCGAGTTTAACATTTGAGCCGGTCAAGAGGACAGCTGCTGACTAGAAGAGGTCTTGTGAATATGCTCCAGACATTCCAGATGCTTAGCAACTCAAAGGTTGGTACAGACACATATCTACTAGACTGTGAGGACATTCCTCTACATCCAGAGTTCTAGGATAATGTGGTGGTGATGGATCCCTCACACCCACATCAGTTGAGGCTCAAGAGGAGGCCCAGGCAGCCGCAGCAGCTAAAGTAGCTCAGGAAGCTGCAAGTCCCAATGCACCCATTGGAAACCTCGAGTCCAAGAATGATTAGATGACATATCTGCTAGAGGCCACCCTGAGGATTGAGAGGAGTCTCGCGAACATCTCCAAGAACTAGGACAGTCTAGAGTGGGTTTTCGAGACGAAGATTCATAATCTTGATGTGAAGATCACCAAGGTTCAGACAGTTGTGGAGAAGCTGCAGGAAGATGTTAAGGAAAGCAGGATTGATGCCGAGGACAGTGGAGATGAGAGACCTACCACTCAAATGTTCCATATTGTACCCAGGGCACCCATATATTCAGCTGTTGTAGTTGCAGACACAAGACCTACTCACTCTGCAACTGTCGCTACTGCTCCAGTGCCACCTCTAGTGTCTACTCCACTGGTCCATTAGACATCTTTAGAGGCACTTGCAGATGCACTTTTCTCCACGCCATCTACGCATACCAGAGCCACAAGCTAGAAGACCCCTACAAGAGCTCCAAAGGATCTTGCCTAGAGAGCCACATAGCTCTATACCTTTCCGAGCTTTTTGGTACGTGTTCCCAAAGGGGGAGAAATTGTATAGATCATTAGGGTCCGAGAGAGAGGGTGTCTTGACTTTTGCTCTTTGGTTTTATTGAGTTCTTGCTACTATGTTAGTTTGATCCGTGCTACTTGATCGTTTGATGCTTGTGAGATACTATGTTTGGTTGTGTGGTTGATCATACTATGCTTAATGTGTGCTTAATTCTTATCCCTAAAATTACTTGTGTATGATCATTCACTCATGTCTTTGGTGATGCGTGCATGTTATTTAACTCATATCACTTTGTGCACTCCACCAATATGTATGTGACATGGAAGAGTGACCCATGATCCTAATCGATTATGCATCTGCATTCAAATGCAATTTTTTAATAATGCACAAATTTAGGGGGGAGCTCTTGCTTATCACATACTTCTCAACGCGGCGATGTATTTCATTCATTTAATCATTTGTCGAAGCTTTGATCTATAGGTTGTCATCAATTACCAAAACGGGGAAGATTGAGAGTGCAACTAATCCCCGGGTAGTTCTGGTAATTTGTAATGACATATAGTTCATTGAACTAATATCCATTCAAGATAAATATTTCACGATGTTCATTGATTGGCATGGCATGGACTAGAGATGTGGAACCCTCAAAATGCTAAGGACAAAGATTGGCAAAAGCTCAAGACTCTTCATTTCTATTTAAGTGATCCAAGATCACATTGAGTCCGTGGGAAAGCCAGTACTATTGAAAGGGGATGAGGTATTTCTTAATGGTACACTTTCTCAAAGTGCTTAGTGATATTGCTCCAAAACCCTTAGCCACTTTCTCCATCCAAATATGTCAAAACCCTAACTCCAAACTTGGCTCCACTGATTCTTTCTACCTGGAGCCACCGAGTTCATTTGACATAGCCACTACCAGAAACCCTAACAGTTCGGTCGCACCTACGGATCTCGGTCCCACTGAGATGGCCTTGCCAGCGCACTGTGATTTATTGCATTCACTTCGGTCTCACCCAGTTGACGCAATCGGTGCCACCGATATGAAGCTTTCCTAAGCCCTAGCACATCGGTCCCACCGAGATTCTTAACATTCATATTTTTGAACAGATCGATGCCACCGAGTTTCCTAATCGGTGCCACCGAGATGACTCAAAAGTGTGTAATGGTTGGATTTTGTGTGGACGCTATATATACCCCTCCACCCCTTCTTCCTCATTGAGGAGAGCCATCAGAACGTGCCTACACTTCCACCATTCATTTTTTGAGAGTGAATCACCTACTCATGTGTTGAAATCAAGAGATTCCATTCAAACCATTTGAACCTTGGTTTCTAGCCTTTCCCGTTCCACTCAAGTCCCTCTTCCACCATAGCCAAATATGTGTGTGAGAGAGAGAGAGTTAAGTGTTGGGGAGACTATCATTTAAAGCACAAGAGCGAGGAGTTCATCATCTAGACACCATCTATTACCTTTTTTCCCAAATACGCACAAGAGTGCGTATTATGCATTAAAGAAGGAGTGGGGTAAAGAGCCCCTCCACATTGGTGTTGCATGCTCAAATTACATGGACCGAACTACACTCTACGGGGCAATGGTTTGCTAGCTAATTTCTTGCACCCGCCCGCGTTGTGAGCGCTCCAAGCAAGGAGGCTACATCCCCTTTGATGAGACCTGCTTGCTTCTAGGCTCGTCCCTCATCAACTATCCTACCGATTACATGGTCTACATATGGTGATATCCCATCGAAAACAATTGCATTGTGGTGCTTCCATACTTCCCACATGACGAGGATGAGAATAGCTCGGACATCCTTTCCAGCATGACCGGTGCCCGTCTTGCTTTGGCACCATTCCTGAAGTCCATCCGTCATCGAGGGGATCCAATCTTGCTTGCCCAAGGCCTGGCAGACGGTCGTCCATACCTGTCGGGTAATCACAGAACCAAGAAGTAGGTTGTTAATTATTTCTTCCTCCTGGTTGCAGCGGAGGCATGCCTCTTGATGGTCCAGGCCTCAGCGAGCCAGTCAATCTGACATCCGGCACCTGTTCCGTAGTGCTAGCCAGGTGAAGAAGCGGCACCGCATGGGGGCCATGGATTTCCACGTAAACACTGTCGTTGGTTCCACTTCTCGTCTCTAGAACTTGGCCGTGTATGCAGATCTGGTTGAGAGGCAACCATTTGCCTCCCAGGCCCAGGAGATCGAGTCCTGTAGGTCATCGTGTACCGCTTCCCTGGCGGCGGTGATCCATAGGGCTAAATATTCTTGTAGTAGGTCCGATGTGAGTTCGGGTCCAATGTCACGCACCTATCCCCCCTCATGGAATGCCTGGTGAATGGTCCGTGCATTGAGAATCTTTTTGTGCACTCTACCATATAGGTTTGGGCCAAATCTCTTGTACTCGTTGCCCATGTAGCCATCTGTTTTCCCAGAAGAAAGTGTCCTTTCCATTTCCCACTTTAGCGACTGCGACAGCTTGTTATAGTTGGAGCGACTCCTTTGGTATTCTCATGTTGAACTCGGCCAATGGTCTGGCACGGTCTGATCGCTGCAGCCATGCCCACTTGGTTTGCATGGATGTGTTGAGCCAACCGAGGTTCGCCGAGGCCTCCTGCCCATATCGGTGTGCACACTCAGTCCCAAGCTATAGAGCACTGTCCAGCATTTGCCTTGTCCTTGGCGCTCCAAAGGAAACCGCGGAATATTTCGTTCATTGCACAAATCTTCTTTTGATGAATGTCTAGTGTTAGAATCACATGGAGTGGAATGGAGCATAGCACTGATTTGATGATGAGGACTCATCTGCTCTTTGGCATGGATGCAGTCTTCCACTTTGGTAGGCCAGCCGCGAGCTGGTCCACTAGTCCCGATAGTTGGGCAGCCGATTGTTTTTGAATGGTGAGGGGTTAGCCAAGGTATTTGCATGGAAAGGAGTCGGTCCAACAGCCGATGATGGTGAGTGCTCTGTCCGAAGTATTGGCCGGGCATCTGATCGGGTAAGGTGCGCTCTTTTGCATGTTTACATGCAGTCCCGAAGCTTCACCAAAGACCCATAGAATTGAGGAGCAGGCTTGGATGTCTTGGTCATTTGGTTTGATAAATATCATGAAGTAATCCGCAAACATCGATAGCCGGTGTTCCATTCCTCTCGGTGCTAAAGGGGCCATGATTCCCCTCGAGGTAGCAAGCTCAAACATCTGCTATAGTGGTTCCATGACAAGGATGAAAAGCATTGGCGATAGAGGAGCACCCTGCCTCAGTCCTTTGCAGTTGCAGATTGGCCGGCTCGGGGTACCATTGATCATGATCCTAGTGGAGGATGTATATAGCAGTCCACATGTCCATGCCATACACTTTGGGCCAAAACCCATGGTTTGCATTACTTCTATGATGAAAGGCCAGTGTACGGAGTCGAAAGCCTTGGAGATGTCTAGTTTGAGCATTATTGCTGGCTCCTTAAGAGCATGCAGGCGTCGTGCTATGCACTGCACAAGCATGAAGTTGTCGTGGATAGATCTCCCCTTGACGAAGGAGCTCTGGTGTTTGCCAACTAGGGACGACAAGTCAGGTGTGAGCCAATTTGGCCAGCGCCTTGTCAAAGATTTTTATCGCTCCATGTACTAGACTCACAGGCCTGAAGTCTCGGATATCCACCACACCGCTCTTCTTGGGCAGTAATGTTACTATAGCTTTGTTAATCACGGGTAATCCTCTCATGTCCCCATTGTACAGGTGGTTGAAGGTGTTCATGAGATCTCCTTTGATAATGTGCCAACAAGTAGCAAAGAACTGGCCAGTGAAACCATTTGGCCCTAACGCTTTGTCCAGCGGCATGCCCTTGACGAACTTCACAATTTTCTCCTCTGTGAATGGCTCCTCTAGGTGGCTGAGGTTAAGTGACGGAAGGTGGAGTGCATTTAGGTCAAGCGTGTGTGCCCTAGCTTGCATCTCTCCAAGCATTTGTGTGAAATGGTGATCCACCTTGTTCATGATTTCCTCTTGGCTGGTAGCAATGGTGTCTCCCCTTCGTATAGTAGTGATGAAGTTTTTCCTTTGCCGATGGTGCGCGTGCTGGAAGAAGAAGGAGGTGCTGGTGTCCCCTTCACGTAGCCCAAGAATTCTAGAACGTTGTCGTGCAATCGTTCTCTCCAAAGATCAAAGACCTATGAGCTTCTTCTTTAGGGCTTTCCACAAGCTGCACTTAGAGGGTGACAGTGCTCGTATGTCCATTGCTTTGTCGAGCCTTAAGATAACCTCCATGTCGATGGTGATTTGTAGCTTCATATTGCCGATCTGCCGGTCACTCCATTGTTTGAGCCTCTTCGCTGTTGCGTGTAGCTTCTTGTCCAATATGACGAAAGGGTTGCCATTCTGGGGAACCGAGGCCCATGCTGCAACCACTGTCTCTGAGAACTTGTCGAGCTTAGGACAGAAAGCTTCAAACTTGAAGCATCGTCCCATGCAAAGGTTAGCCGTAGCATCCAGCAGTAGGGGGGCAATGGTCCGAGATCGAGGATCCAAGGGCCATGAGTTGGCACGACAGGTAGAGATCCTCCCAGCAAGCTAAGCCAAAGACATGGTTGATTTTCTCAAGTGTTGCCTCCACTCGTTCATTTGACCACGTATATCGGCGACCATTGAGGTATAGCTCCTTGATCTCGAGTACGTTTAGTTTTACCCAGAATCATGCCATCATCCTCCGATTGATGAGGCTGTTACTTTTAACCTCCAGATTGGCAAGTAGGTTGAAATTACCAAGGGACACCCATGGTCCGGCGTGTAGGTCTCTGATTTCGACAAGCTCTTGCATGAAATCCACTTTCTGTTGGTATAGTTGGGGCCCATAGACTCCGGTGATCCACCATTCCCTCCCTTCGATTGGCTTGACAAGCACGGTCAGGGTATTGTTTGTGTAGTGGGCGCGCGACAAGGAAACTGTGGCCTCATCCCAGTCTAGGAGAACCCCTCCATGCGTTTCTACCGTGGACAAGAAGTATAAATTTTGAATTTATTGCCAAGGCATTGCGTCATCACATCCACTGTTACATTCTCCATTTTCGTTTACTGTCCGAGGACATCCACTATTACATTCTCCATTTTCGAATTTATTCGCAAGGCTAGGAGAGCAACTCCACGCGTTTCTACCGAGGACAAGTGTTTCTACAACTTGTCACACCCAATATGCGATACTATCCGAGAGGAACTCGAAGGTCCCACCAAGGTTAGAGCCGCATATTGAAGACGCTTTTGCAAGGTGGATGTCATTACATTGTATCGTTACATAATAGCTTGGGATACATACAAAGTCATACAAATGCCACATGCTTACATCAAACATCATATAGAAGAGCGGCATCTGACTATGGATGAAATCATACGAAAAAGGCAAACGACATCCACCCTGCTAGCCCAGGCTGCCGACTAGCAACCTATCCCCTGATCAAAGAAGAAGCAGAACAACTCGAAAACAAGCAAGCATCGCTCTCACGTTAGATCATCACATTACCTGTACCTGCAACTGTTGTTGTAGTAATATGTGAGCCACGAGGACTCAACAACGCCATCACCATGGGTAATAATACTAACAAAGCATAATGGGTATGGACTGGATAAGTGGTGAGGTTGCAACAACACTAAGCATTCTATGGTGGCTAACTTACGAGTACAAGCATAAGATGATAAACTACGCAAACGTTGGCAAACTAGTAATAATCAAGAAGTGATCCTGAACTACTTATGAGTCAAACATAACCCCACAGTGTTCACTTCTCGACTCACTCAAAAAGAGACATTCATGGTTACGCACGATCGTAATGGAACTTTGTGAAAAGTTTCCCCTTGTAATATGAGTTACCACCCCTTGATCACTTATAGTACCCCAAACATCCGACTGGATTTAATTCGGATTGGTTGTCAAGATCTCTAGAACTGGACATAAAAAATTCCCATCTCAAGATCTATTACACACATAACCCCACTGTGTTCTCTTCTCGACTCACTCAAAAAGAGACGGTCATGGTTACACATGCGGTTGGTCTATTTTAATTCGGATCGGGTGTCAAGATGAACTGCACCGGGCTGATACAATGCTCTCCTCCACTCCCCTGAGCGCATCTCTTCCCCTCCCCTGAGCACTGGCGGCCACTCCGGTCCCGGCGGGCACCAGCAAGCGCCGGCCACCACTCCAGTGCTGGCGCCAACCCTAGCGAGCTCGCCGGGCCTCCACTCCTGACCCATGGCCGCTTACGTGGTTTCCCTCTCCACCTCCTCATCCTCGTCGGGGTCGCCCTCCCCTCCCCTTGACCGGCCATCCGCTCCACCATCGTCATCCCAGGCGTGCTCGGCATAGTGTTCGGGCCCATCCTGTAGGGCGAGGCCGGCGGCAGCTCCCGCCCCTTGCCATCGGGCCAAGTGGGGCTGGGGTGGAGGACCAAATCCAACCACGGCCCCGCGGCCCCAACTTGCCCACCCCTCCTCCTGCAGCGTGCCGACGACTTTCTCCAACCCTCCCCATAACACGGCCGCCGCGGACCCGCATCCCGGCCGCCCTCCATGGATGCTGCTACAATTGTGGAAGCGACAAGCATATCTCCCGCGACTGCACCAACGAGATGCTCTACATTCGCTGCAATGGCATCGGGCACATCGTCCAGGACTGCAAGATGAGGTGCAGCTCCTCGCCGCTGGACGGCCACGCGCCCCCCCTGCTTCAACCGTGTCGGCGCAGCCTTCTTCCCACCTACCATCTACACCTGTCATCCTCCCCCCGGCCCCGCTGGGCCCGCAGCCACCGTGTGCCCTCAGGGGTGGTGTGGCCATGGGCTCCTGCTCCGCCACCTTCTATCCCGCTGCCTCTGGCAGGCGGGTCGCGCTCTGGTGCACCCCTTCCCCCACAGCCTCCACACCCCCCCTCCGCGCCTACGGGGGTGATCCGCTTCGTGCCCTACGGGAGTCAGATCGTCCAGGGGTCGTCGGTTGCGAGCGTGGCCGGCCCCCACTGCTCCTTCCCGTTCGCCGGCTCTGCAGCGGCACCATCTGTCGAGGTCGCGGTGGGTTCTGATGCTATGATGGATTGCTCCAATCTGGACCCGGCGGATGACCTATGGCGCTTGGAGCGAGACCTTGGCCGTGCCATCATGGTCAGCATCACTGGAACTAAGCCTCCCGTTGATCTGGCTGCGGTGGCTGAAGCGCTCCATGCCGAGTTCGGCATCGGGCCAAACGACATGTTTATCAGGACATTCTTCCCGAAAGATTTCCTCGTCATCTGCGAGCATCCTGATCGCGGCTCTGCCCCTGGCCAGGGTTTCTCGTTGGCCCTTCGGTCGTGGATGCGCCAAGCGCAAGCAACCGACACTGTGCTACCGGTCCTTATCCCGCTAGAGCTCGTCGGCATCCCCGCGCATGCTTGGACATGGCGTACGGGTAAGGTGGTTCTGCGCAGGTGTGGTTTCATGGTCAAGGTGGCAGAATGCATGGAGCGGCGCCATGACATGAGTGCCAGTTTCTGTTTTTTGCCTATTATAGAGTTTTGCAGAAAAGGAATACCAAACGGAATGAAACCTTTGCGATGATCTTTCTTGGATCGAAAGCAAACCAGGAGACTTGGAGATGAAGTCGGAGAGGCAACGAGGCGGCCACAAGGCAGGAGGGCGGGCCCAGGGGGTGGGTGATGATGCCATGGACCTAGGGTAGGGTCATAGGCCTGACCTAGATGCCCTACCCAAGGTCACTACCATAGAATCAAGAACGCTCAAAGTGTAACAAGAGATACCTGCTGAAGTAACCTTGGAGTGCAATCCACTAGACCAATTATCTCACTCGGATACATTCGAACAAGATGAAGTCACTCGACCATACAAGAAACCACTCGGAGTACAGAAGACCTAGATTCACTCAGGATGGTAACGGTCAGGCGTTCACTCCGTAGTCTTAAAGATCATTGATAGCTCTTTATAGCTTGCGTTACCAATAATGCCCTGTCTTAATATACATTGAACCCTATAATGGGGGATAGCTGGTGTCCCGACGCACTCTATATTAGCCACCCCCCTCCTCTGGCACAAGGGTTTAAACCCCCTGTAACACACACATCCATATTCCAGTCGACCGCCTCAGGGCACCAAGACGTAGGGCTTTTACCTCCTCCGAGAGGGGCCTGAACTCGTAAACTCATGTGTACAACCTTGCCATAGCTAGGGTCTTGCCTCCTCATACGTAACCCCTACTCTTACTGTCAGACTTAGTACCACGGCAGTTGGCGCCCACCTTGGGGCAAAGTGTCCTGGCAACTTCCGGTGAGGTTGCATTTTTTTGATCTTCAGCAACATGGTTTCTGACGGTGGTTTGGTTGTGGGCCGCGAGTTCCGACTCGGTGCGCTCACTTTCATCGCCGACGACTCTGCCTGGCTTCAAGAAGCCCCCCTCGACGTCGAGGCTCTTCCAATTCGCGGGGTATTGCACTTCCGTGCGCGTGCCTGCGGTGTCCTTCTGCTGGGTGTCCTTCGAGCCTTAAGATAACCCCATATCGATCGTCTCCCACATCATCCACTCACTCTGCTGGGTGCCGCCGCAAGTGATCTGGTCGGTCGCGGCTCCAACGGTGGGTAAAGCATGAAGTGGCCCGCCAGTCGGCCACCCCTCAAGTTGTGGTGATCGAGACCGGCGAATTTCTCTACAGACCATTCGACTGGCTTCGCGGATACTGTTTCTAAGCGTGGGAGCAGTGACCCAGCGGCAAAAGTTCTCATGGTCGACTCACGTTGCAGCCCTCCCGGGTTTCGCCGCAACAGCGGCAACTGCGATGGTGATGGCTCGTCGTATTATCATGATGAGTACGAGCTCCAACCTCTCAATTCGCAGAAGAGGGCAGAGTTGCACCCCTACAACATGGAGGCGCTCCAGACCCCTATCTTGGGGGGACTTCCGAGGCTCGGGCCTTGGAGGCTGCGCGCCTGGCCACTTTGGCCGAGCGCTTGCGTCTGGAGAACCTCCAACATTCTCTTGACGAACGCGCCCATCGACTAATCCCTGAATCCAGTCGACGATAACGATAATTGTTTCCGCTTGAACCCTAGGTATACCACTCTCCGATCCAGAATCTTACAGCTGCTGCGCATAGCAGAATCTATTCAGCGAGGATTGGAGCAGATCAGATTGCTGCTCCAGGCGGCAGGAGAGAAAAACTCAGCCGTTTCTCAGTCGCGCAACAAGATCCACAGCAGGTCAGTGGGGGCAGACATAGTTCAGTCGGCACACAGTCCTAGGTCGCCTTTGCAACGTGAAGATCGTGATCACCGTCGAGATCGGCACCTGGGAAGGGCCCACAGAGAATTTGATCATGAGTATGCCCGTGACAACCATCGTCGAGTGCCTTCACCCCCTTCGAGGGGCAGGTCATACGCGCCCCAGCGGTATGACGATAGGCACACGTATGGTAAGGACGACAGAGTTCTAGTCGACCCAAGGGATCCTGGGTTCGATGCAAGATCAGTCCTTGTGTAAGGTTTGGTCGACAGGAATAGAGCATATAGAGAAGGGCTGGATAGAGATCGACCCAGTGGAATCAGAGTGCCCGTTTCCGCCCCTGAGTGCTTCGGAAGAGCCATCCGAGCCGCTAAGATCCCTCACAACTTCAGCTTGGCGATGGGTGTAAGTAAGTTCACCGGAGAGTTGAAGCCCGACACTTGGTTGGAGGATTATCGAGTGGCAGTGCACATTGGTGGTGGCAACATTGAGGTGGCCATGAAACACCTCCCTTTTATGCTTGAGGGTTCTCCCAGAGCTTGGTTGAATCAGTTGGCCCCTGGGAGCATTTTCAATTGGGAAGAGTTAGCCCGAGTGTTTACCAAAACATTCGAGGGCACCTGCAAGCGACTCGCTGGTTTGGCAAAATTAGAGCATTGTGTTCAGAAGAAGAATGAGAATTTGAGAGACTATATCCAGAGGTGGACTACACTTCATCTTACACTGGAGAATGTATCAGAGCATCAAGCAGTTTGCGCCTTTAAAGACGGCGTCTAGTACAGAGAGCTCAACTTGAAGTTCGGTCGAACCAGTCTCTGACTCGGATGATGGAGATAGCCACTCGGTATGCTAACGACGAAGAACGATACAGACTCCAGAGCGGCAAGAACAAATCAGTTGCCCAGGACACCAGAGGAGGAAACTCCAACCAGAAGCAGAAACGCAAAGCTGAGCCCGGAGGCCCTACCGAGGCAGCAGTTTTGAATCAAGGGAAGTTCAAGTGGAAGGCTAAAGGGCCTTGGACCCCCAAGAAAGTGAAAGACCAAGCGGGAAATGATGTGCTTGATTTACCGTGTCATATACACACCAAAAAATATGAGGAGGGAAACTTGATTCTTACCAAGCATACCACTCGACAATGCCGACTCCTGTTTCAGAGTTTCCAAGAGGGTCAACCCAATGAGAAGGAAAAAGGGTCGGATAAGGAGGAGGATAAAGAGGAAGATGGCAGTTACCACAACGTCAATGCCACTTTGGTGATTTTTTTTCTGATCTCGAGAGCAAAAGTCGACTGAAAGTTATCAACAAGGAAGTAAACATGGTTCCTTCAGCAACGATGACATATTTGAAGTGGTCAAAAATCCCCCATTACGTTCGACCAGTCTGACCACCCAGTGCATGTTGCTACCCCTGGGCATCAAGCCTTGGTGGTCGACCCAGTCATTGGGGGCACTCGACTAACCGAGGTTTTGATGGATGGTGGCAGTGGTTTGAATATACTGTATGTTGAGGCCCTCTGAGGGATGTCCAAGCTCCGCAGGAGCAACATGAGATTCCACGGTGTCATCCCAGGAAAGAAAGCCGATTCACTCGGTCAAATCACTCTTGATGTGGTTTTCAGTGATTCAAAGAATTACCGCAAGGGAAAGTTGACGTTTGAGGTGGTGGATTTTGAGAGTGCCTATCATGCTATTCTAGGCAGACCTGCTTATGCTCGTTTCATGGCTCGACCGTGTTACGTGTACCTCAAGTTGAAGATGCCTTGCCCCAGGGGCGTGATCACAGTCACTAGAAATCGGCAGAGAGCACAAGATTGCCTCCTGAAGGGCTCAAAGATTGCTGATGAACAGATGGTAGCAGTAGAAATCCAAGAATACCAGAAGAATGCAGATCGAGTGATTTGTTGCATGCCAAGAAGGCTGCTTTAGAGTCTGCATTTCAGTCGTCTAGTGAAAAAAAACCAGTTCACATTCACCCGACCGATCCCATTTCTGCTTCGACTCATACCTCATCAACACTCGACGGAAAATAGGAAGAAGCGCTCATCCAGTTCCTCCGTGAGAACTGGGACATCTTCGCATGGAAACCATCAGACATGTCGGGTGTACCCACGGGACTGGCTGAGCACCATTTGCATGTGAACCCAAAAGCAAAACCCGTTAAAGAGCATCTCCATTGGTCTTCCATGGAGAAGAGGAAGGCAATTGGAGAGGAGGTGGCTTGGCTTCTGGCAGCAGTGTTCATCCGCGAGATATACCACTCCGAGTGGCTCGCCAATCTTGTCATGGTCCCTAAGAAAGATAAGTCACTCTGAATGTGTGTTGATTTTAAGCATATCAATCGGGCCTGCCCGAAAGTTCATTTCCCTCTACCCCGCATCGACCAGATAGTCGACTCAACTGCAGGGTGTGAGCGCTTGTCCTTTTTGGATGCATATTCCGGGTACCATCAAATCCAACTGTATGGACCCGACGAAATAAAAACTGCTTTCATCACCCCATTCGGGTGATTTTGCTATGTCACCATGCCCTTTGGCCTCAAGAATGCTGGTGGCACGCTCATGCACATGATTCATAAGTGCTTGCTCACTCAGATCAGTCAGAATGTGGAAGCGTACATGGATGACATCATGGTCAAGTCACGCAAAGATTCCAACCTACTGGCTGACCTCGCCGAAACCATTGCCAACTTAAGAAGATATGATATCAAGCTCAATCCATCTAAGTGCATGTTCGGAGTCCCAGGTGGAAAGTTGCCTGGTTTCCTCTTTTTCGAACGAGGAATCGATGCAAACCCAGAGAAGGTTGGCACAATCCTCCGAATGAAACGCCCTATGCATGTGCACGATGTTCAGAAGCTTACTGGTTGTTTGGCTGCACTGAGTCGATTCATCTCACGCCTCAGTGAAAAGGCATTACCTCTTTACCGACTGATGAAGAAGTCTTACAAGTTCGAGTGGAATGATGAAGCTGAAGCCGTGTTTGAAGAGCTCAAAACCCTACTTTCCACCCAGCCGGTGCTTGCCACTCCAATCAGCAAAGAGCCTTTACAGCTTTACATCGCAGCCACTGGACAAGTTGTCAGCATGGTGCTCACGGTTGAGTGGGAAGAAGAAGGCAAAGTCTGCAGAGTTCAGCGCCCAGTTTATTATATTTCTGAAGTCTTGACTCCATCCAAGCAGAGATATCCACATTATCAAAAGATTGTTTATGGAATTTATTTGACCACGAAGAAAGTTGCACACTACTTCTCTGACCACTCGGTTTCAGTCGTCAGCAATGCTCCATTATCAGAATTGTAATCAATAGAGATGCAACTGGTCGAGTGGCAAAGTGGGTGATTGAACTCCTTCTGTTGGATATCAAGTTTGAGGCAAACAAAGCAATCAAGTCCCAAGCAATAGCAGATTTCCTCGCCGAGTGGATTGAAGAGCAGCAACCGACCCAGATTCACTCGGAGTATTCGACTCTGTTCTTTGATGGGTCCAAGATGTTGAATGGCTCAGGTGCGGGAGTGGTTTTGGTATCCCCAAGAGGTGACAAGATTAGCTATCTCCTCTAGATTCACTTTGATTCTTCAAACAATGAAGCTGAGTATGAGGCACCTTTGTATGGGTTACGTATGGCCATTTCACTCGGTGTCCGACTCTTGATGGTCTACGAAGACTCACACTTGGTTGTTAATCAAGTGATGAAGGAATGGGATATCAGGAGTCCAGCAATGACCGACTATTGCAATGCAGTAAGAAAGCTAGAGAGGAAGTTTGAGGGGTTAGAGCTCACCACATACCCCGAATCAAGAATCAAGCTACTGATGACCTGGTGAAGATAGGTTCCACTTGGAAGCCTATTCCCAGTAATGTGTTCTTGGAGCATATCCACACCCCATCAGTTCAAGAAGATACCTTAAAGGAAGAGCCCCCACAACTGATAAGTTCAACCAATCCGACTGAGATTGAAATCCCAGCCATAGTCGACTTGGTCATGGAAGTTTTAGTGATCACCCCCGACTGGACGGTTCCATATATCACATACCTACTCAGGCAAGAACTCCCAGAAGATGAAGATGAGGCCCGCCAGATCGTCCGTCGATCCAAAGCTTTCACTATGATAAGAGGGCAACTTTAGAGGGATCTGTCACAGGAGTGGCTCAGTGTTGCATCTCCCTAGAAGAAGGTCGAATGATTTTAAATGAGATCCACTCGGGGACCTGTGGTCACCATGTGTCCTCTCAGACTATCGTGGCTAAAGCATACCGAGCGGGATTCTATTGGCCACGTGCAAATAAGATGGCAAAAGATATAGTCGACAAGTGCAAGGTCTGCCAGTTCTATCCAACATGTCTCACAAGCCTGCATCCGCCTTGAAAACTATTCCCCTCGTCTAGCCGTTGGCAGTCTGGGGGTTGGATATGGTTGGACCCTTCAAGACCGGCAGAAGTGGTTTCCTCATTTGCTCGTAGCAGTGGACAAATTCACCAAATGGATCGAAGCCAAGCCTATCAAGAACCTTGATTCAAGCACCGCCATCAGTTTCATCAAGGAGTTGATATTCAGATACGGAGTCCCTCACATCATTATCACATATAGCTCCTCCAACTTCGATTTTGATGAGTTCAGGGTGTTTTGTCCTTCCCAAGGCACTCATATTAATTACGTATCTATTGCTCACCCGCAGTCGAATGGGCAAGCAGAAAGGGCGAATGGTTTGATCCTGCAAGGGCTGAAACCCAGACTGATGCGCGACCTCAAGCACGCTGCTGGAGCCTGGGTGACTAAGTTGCCATCTATATTATGGGGACTGAGAACAACTCCGAACTGGTCGACTAACCAAACACCTTTCTTCATGGTGTATGGTGCTGAAGCTGTGCTTCTGAGTGACTTGATGCACAATGCTCCCCGAGTTGAACTCTTCTCAGAAGCTGAAGCAGAATAGGCATGCCAAGATGTAACTGATCTCCTGGAAGAGGAACGTGATATAGCTCTGATCCGGTCGACCATCTATCAACGAGACCTGCATCAATTCCATTCCCGTAATGTCAGAATTTGAGCATTCCAGGAAGGAGACCTTGTGCTCCGAGTGCATCAGAAACGACCTCACAAGCTCATCCCGGCCTTGGAAGGTCCCTTCATCATCACTAAGGTGCTCCACAATGGGGCATATCACCTTTACAACGTTTCCAAGAAAGAAGACGAGCCACGCTCGTGGAATGCGAAGCTGGTCCGCCGTTTCTATACCTAAAACACTCGGATCGACGAGTTGTAATAATAATCCTTCAGTTTGCTTATCAAAGACAAGATTTTTGCAGTATCTTAATGATTAGTATCCCATAAGCACATGTGTCAAATCCCCTAGTGGGTGGCTTAGCCGCGAACCCGATTCGCCTAAGTTTCAAAACCACTCCTACTGAAGAGCAACCTTCTCATTCAGGGGCTTAGCCGTGAACCCGATTCGCCTAAGTTAAAAAACCATTCTGAGTGGAGAGCGATCCTCCCACTTGTAGGCTTAGCTGCGACTGTCAGTGTCAAAACTGGCGGATCTCGGGTAGGGGGTCCCGAACTGTGCGTCTAAGGCTAATGGTAACAGGAGGCGGGGGACACAATGTTTACCCAGGTTCGGGCCCTCTCTATGGAGGTAATACCCTACTTCCTGCTTGATTGATCTTGATGATATGAGTATTACAAGAGTTGATCTACCATGAGATCGTAGACGATAAACCCTAGAAGCTAGCCTATGTTTATGATTGTTGTTGTCCTACGGACTAAACCCTCTGGTTTATATATACACATGAGGAGGCTAGGGTAATAACAGAGTCGGTTACCGAGAAGAAAATCTACATACCCGAATTGCCAAGCTTGCCTTCCACGCAAAGGAGAGTCCCACCCGGACACGGGACGAAGTCTTCAATCTTGTATCTTCATAGTCCAACAGTCCGGCATAAGCATATAGTCCGGCTGTCCGAGGACCCCTAATCCTGGACCCCCTCGGTAGCCCTTGAACCAGGCATCAATGACGACGAGTCCGGCGCGCAGAATGTCTTCGGCATTGCAAGGCGGGTTCCTTCTCCGAATACTCCAAATAACATTTTGAACACAAGGATCGTGTCCGGCTCTGCAAAACAAATTCCACATACCACCATAGAGAGCACAATATTCCACAAGTCCAATCTGCTGACAACTTTTCATAGCGTGTCATCACGCTATCGTACAGTCATTATTCAAACCATTTTTCCCAACCTGCTACTGCACATCTTGTGAGGAGGTTTCATAGGCACATCTTGTCGAAGCAGAGATCGTGTCCCCTTATCACGGGATACTCATCAATACGGGTGTGGGTAACCCAACCGCGCCATCAACACGACGCTTGGGGAATAAGCGAGTTAACAGGGCAAGTGGGGAGGCGCATAGTTTCTACTGCCTTTATAAAGGGATAAGGATTACTCCTTTTTCACCCACACCTTCGTCTTCCTCTGCTCATCCTCTCGCTCGAGCTCCAGCGCTCAAGCTTTCATCTTCTCCGCAAAGTCATTCCAAAAATGTCCGGAGCGGGAGGCAAGTGGATGGTCTCCTCCGGTACGGAGGAGGACATCATGAAGCTTCTAGAGGCCGGATACCTAGCCGCAAACATCGTGCACCGGCATCCGGCCGAAGGGAAGATCATCCCTACCCCGAAACCCCAGGAGCGGTGTCGGTGTCAAAACCGGCGGATCTCGGGTAGGTGGTCCCGAACTGTGCGTCTAGGCGGATGGTAACAGGAGACAAAGGACACGATGTTTTACCCAGGTTCGGGCCCTCTTGATGGAGGTAAAACCCTACGTCCTGCTCGATTAATATTGATGATATGTGTTACAAGAGTGGATCTACCACGAGATCGAGGAGGCTAAACCCTAGAAGCTAGCCTATGGTATGATTGTTGTTCGTCCTATGGACTAATGCCATCCAGTTTATATAGACACCGGAGAGGGCTAGGGTTACACAGAGTCGGTTGCAATGGTAGGAAATATACATATCCGTATCGCCAAGCTTGCCTTCCACGCCAAGGAAAGTCCCATCCGGACACGGGACGAAGTCTTCAATCTTGTATCTTCATAGTCTTGGAGTCTGGCCGATGATGATAGTTCGGCTATCCGGACACCCCCTAGTCCGGAACTCCCTCAGTAGCCCCTGAACCAGGCTTCAATGACGACGAGTCCGGCGCGCATGTTGTCTTCGGCATTGCAAGGCAGGTTCTTCCTCCGAATAATTTATAGAAGATTGTGAACACCAGGATAGTGTCCGGCTTTGAAAAATAAATTCCACATACCACCCTAGAGAGAATAATATTACACAAGTTCAATCCGCTGACATATTCTGTGGCGTGACGTCACACCATTACCAAGCCTTTACTCGAATTGTTTTTATTGTTCCACCTCCGCGCGTTTAGCGAGGCGGTTTCCTTGGCACGTCTTGTCGAAGAAGAGATCGTGTTCCCCTTATTCCGGGATTCCCATCAATACGGACGTGGGTAACCCAACCGCGCCATTGATTGTGACGCTTGGGAGATAAGCGAGTTTTACCAGGCCGGTGGGGACACATGTTTTTGTCCGCCCATATAAGGGGATAAAGATCCAACCCTTTTACCTGCGCCTTCTTCCTCCTTGGCTTATCCATCTCCGCGAACTCGAGCTCCAGCGCCCAAGTCCGCACTTCTCACCTCAACCTTCTCCAACTATGTCCGGAGCAGGAGGCAAGTGGATGGCCTCCTCCGTCACGGAGGGGCAGATCCAGAAGCTGCGCGACGCCGGATATTTGTCCAGCGACATCGCGCACCGGCTCCCCGACAAGGGAGAGCTCATCCCCACCCCCAGGCCCCATGAGAGGGTAGTATTTCTTCCCCATTTCCTCCGCGTACTGGGCTTCCCACTTCATCCCTTTGTCCGGGGGCTCATGTTCTACTACGGCCTAGATTTCCATGATCCGGCCCCGAATTTCATCCTCAACATCTCGGCGTTTATCGTCGTGTGCGAGGCCTTCCTCTGCATCCGGCCCCACTTCGGCTTGTGGCTCAAGACCTTCAGTGTCAAGCCAAAGGTTGTGAAGGGCAGCCAAGCGGAGTGCGGAGGCGCCATGGTGGGCAGAATGTCCCACGTTACGTGGCTGGAGGGCACTTTTGTGGAAACCATCAAGGGGTGGCAATCGGGGTGGTTCTACATCACCGAGCCGCGTGACCCTGATTGGGCAGCGGCCCCCGAATTCAGATCCGCAATCCCTGCACGGCTCACCTCCTGGAAAGAGAGCGGCCGGATCTAGGGGGATTTGGAGGAGCTGGCCGGACTCCAAGCCTGTATCCAGAAGCTGGTGGACAAGAAGCTCAAGCTTGTCAACGTAGTCCAGGTCATGCTCATCCGCCGGATTCTCCCGTGCCAACGACGGGGCTTCAACATGTGGGAGTTTGATCCTGCGCAGCACCAGACCCTGAGCGGGCTCTTCGACACTACGTACGAAGATGTCTGGAAGGTGCTGTTCAAGGGCGCCGAAGCTCCCGCATCTGCTACCGAAGATCGCGGATTCCGCTTGCAGCGTCCAGCTGACGAGGTAAGTGATTTCACCACTTGTTTTCCATAGTTTGACTCTATGCGGGATCTAAACTCCCTTTACCTTTGACAGGAATGGTTGGCGAAGACCGAATGGACTATCTGTCCGGCCCCATTGCCAGAGGACCCAGCGGACGCCCGCCTAATGGGGCTGCTGGCTCCGGCACCCCACGTGGTGCCAGAGAAGAAGGCCAAGAAGAAGGCCACGGGGACTCGGAAGAGTTCCCATTTTCAGGTGCTATCAGATGATGAATCTGAGGCCGACCCCTCCCACCAAGGCGAGGAGGAGAAGAAGATAGACTCTCCCCCAGCGGGGGGAGGGAAGAAAAGGAAGGCCTCCCCAACAAGGGAGGCCGAGGGGTCCAAGAAGGAAAAAACTCTTCCCCCGAACTGCTCCGCCAACGCAAGTGACGACGACGAAGACTGGCCTCCAAGGGCCAAGCCCCTGGTGAGATCGTAAGTATCCGGACTCCCTAATAACTTCAAGGTTTTTCCTTTTCGCCACATAATGTCTTTTTAATGCCACATACAACCCTGCAGTCCGCCCAAGGATGATCTTCCCGCTTCGTCGAGCGGGTCCTTAGGTGCATCGGATATGGATTCCCTTCCGACTGCCTCCACCCCCCGCGCCGCGGACGATGCCGAGGTGGGATCCCAGGAAGGGACCCACCAGGAGGCAGAGGCCCCGGATGTGTCACAGGACAACCTCCCGGACTTTTCACCGGACTCGGCCCCGGAACCCACATTGGCTCCGGAGTCCGGCGGGCGACCCCTTCGCAAGAAGGGCAAGACCGTGACGCCGGCCAGCTCTGTCCAACCGGAGGTGCCAGATAATTTGCTGGAGGCGCTCAACGGCACCTCCATCAAAGAGGAACACCGCACTGTTATGAGTGCGGTGATTCAGAAGGTGCAGCTCGCCAAGAGCGGGCTGACCGAAGCCTGCAGCAGCCTTCTAATAGGCTTTGAGGTAAGAATTTCAATATGTATAAAATGGTACCGCATAGACAGTAGCCCCTGATGCTCGGTTCGGTGTTTAGAAAGAAAGGCCAGACTGAGGATCTAAAAAGATATACGCAGGAGTCCTAAAAAATATGTCAATATGGGATTGCAGGATGCACTGCTAACCTCTGTCGCACTGACTGCGGAGGTCAATACTTTAAAGGAAAACCTCGAGCGGTCCGAGAACGAGCTCGGCCGTGCCAAGAAGCAGCTCGAGGATAAGGAAGGTGAGTAACACCTTATTAAAATTGTACCTTACAGAAAAGGATTTTGGTTGCGGAAAGAATGACAAGGATAACATGGGTATTACAGGGGCCACTAACAAGGTGGTGACCCTGAAAGAGGCGGTGGCCGCGGCCAAACGCAATGCGGCCGCGGAGCGCACCGAGCGAGAGAAGCGGGAGGCGCGTGGCGGAGGTACAGCAAGAGCTCTAGGATCTCGTGAAAAAACATGAGAGCCTGGAGAGTGACTTGAAGACTCGAGAGTCTGAGCTTGCAACGGCTCTTGAGAATGCCAAATCCGCTAAGGCCGAAGCCTACAAGGCCCTCCAGGAGATTGAGGAGGTGAAGAAAATAGCAGCGGGTAAGGCATTTTTCATGCAAAGTAAGCATGTGAGTGTTAATTACCTGATGCTTGCCCGAATTCGGAGCTCTCTAGGAGCGTTCGCAGATCTTCCTCGCAGCGTGTTCGATGCTGCCGCATTCTACCGGGCCGAGGAGGGGAGCTCGATGGAGAAGGTCTTCTGGTCTCAGTATGCTGAGGCCATACATCCGGTGCCCCTTAGCGACCAACTGAAGCAGCCGGTCGAGCTCCACAAGGCGGCCGAACAGGCCATGATGGGCCTCATAGTTCGGCTGTGGCCTAAGGAGGCCATGCCTGGGAGCTACTTCGGCCTGGTGCGGCGGCTGGTGGATGCGTGCCCGTGGGTTGAAGTCATCAAGCACTCCGCCTGTATTGAGGGTGCCCGTCGGGCCCTTGCCCGCGCAAAGGTGCACTGGGGCAAGATGGAGCCCAGAAGCTTGTGACAGACCCACCACTAGAGGGCAAGGAGCATCGCACGCCCGAGATGTATTATAAGAGTGTGCTGACGGGCGCCCACACTATTGCGGGGGAGTGCTCCAAAGATGTGATTTTTGAGTAGAATCGCATTTTGTTATCCTGTGCGCTGAAAACATAGTTCATATGCGCTAAGCAACGCTTGTTAATTTAAAATATTACCTTCTGTGCGGCTGTTTATCAAATCTGAGAGATGGCAAGTCGTCGGCTTCAGCCCCCATGCCACGAGTGCTGGGGTGTTCGGGATAAACTTGAGCACTCTTGTTCCCATTTTTGGGTCCATCTAGGGAGGCGCTCAACAGAGCGAACAAGGCAACCGGACTTATAATGCTTGAACACTCTCACTTAGCCATAGAATTCTATAATTTTAAATTTCGGCGAAGCCCCTAGTCTTCGGAAGGCCGAATTTGGGGCGCTTTCCACGCCTGGGCCGGACAAGATCCGGCTCCTCGCCCTAAGCGGCATAAGTCTTTAAGGACTCGCAAAAATCTCTCGAACAGTGATCGGCTCTCGCCTCATCATGACGGTCAGTTTTAGCTTTCTCCACTGAGGCGTTAACCCAGCTCAACTGGGGCTCAATCGCAGTGGTTCTCCCAGTGCTACCTTAGCAGATACAACGGAACGTAAGGTACCAAAACATGGGAGCCGGGCAAACCCAACTATTGACCCAAGACATGATTCGGACCCAATGCATATAATGCTATAAGTTCGGGGTGCCGCTGTCAGGACCCCGATCCTAAGTCACATCAATCTAGCATGTAACACCTCATATCACTTTGCGGCCTCATGCACGGTATTCCCATGGGTGTCGCCTTACCATGCCCGGGACAGTTTGCACCTTTTGGCACACGTATATGATAGTGTCGCTAGCATCCATATGACAGAGAACCCGGGCTGACATGGATAGTCGTGAACCCAAAGTGGCACTAACTTACAGGGACAGGCATACATGACCCAGCATCGAACGTGTTGGTCATCAGCGAGTTAATCCGGGCTGTAGCAACTAGGCTAACAGGACTCCGGTAAACCGGGCTGTAGCAGGCTAACAGGACTCCGGTATTCATCGCGTGACATTTCCTCGAAGGGACAGACACAGGAACAAAGAAAGACACATGCCGGCCAGCCTAAGTGTTCCGGAGCAGTAGCACGCTACCATGGCTCAGTGGAAACACTAGGAGACATTTCCCAGTAAGAGAGGCTACTAAGGATAAACAACTAGATAGTCAGATCCCACACATAGCAATACACGTTACACGTACGCATAACATGCAAGTATGTGTTGTACAACATGGCATCACAGCATAACTCAATAAGTCACATAGATAAAGCTCAAAGAGCCATCATAGCCTTTGTTTCAAACAGGGGTCACAAGACCCATCATACAGAGCATACCAGCAACAAGCGGAAGCATTACATGTCTGGGTACAGACATCTACAAATGAAAAAGGTTGAAGAGCCTGACTATCTACAACATCCGATCAAGATCATAGCTGAGGTACAAACTACTCGTCGAAGTCCATGAGAACACTATTAAGACCGAAGTCTCCGCTGCAAAAACATAAATAAAGCAACATGAGTACAAAGGTACTCAGCAAGACTTACATCAGATCCTATCATACATGCATGTGTATCAGAAGGTAATGTGGGGTTTAGTTGCAGCAAGCCAGCTTTGACTCAGTGGCTATCCTGTTCTACGACTACCAGAAACTCTTGAGGTGATATGGCGCACACGAGTCCACTAATCACCACATGGATTCATCCCCGTCTCCCTACGAGAAGGCCATCCATAGCACTCACACTTGTCTTGAGCTTTTTAGAGTATACACTTCAAGTTGTCTATGTACCATGTAAGCATCCAAGAAGTCCATAACCGCGGACCCGGCTATTCGAATAGGTCATGTTAACCCTGCAGGGGTGTACTTCTTCACACACGCTCTCGCCACTTACCGCCATATACACGTCATGTATTTCGGCAACCTTCAAGCGGAAGCCTGGCGAGGGTATCGGCCACGACCTGACTAACCACACAAGACTCTAATCCAGGTTTATCGCCTATTCGGGTTCCATCCGCAAGGAGATCCGGCCGGGGTGTCGCTCACGGCCCCAAATGATGTGAGCAGGGTTCCCAAGCCCACCATCCGGGTGCCACTTGGTACACCGTGCCACCTGTGCCTAGTCTGTCCCAAGCCCACCCTGCCGGGTGCCACTCGGTAGAAAAATAGCACTACCTACAAACACCAGAAACTAGTTTCGACTCCTGGACAAAGATCAAGTCGGTTAATAAGTCGAGAGGGCTTGGAGCGCCCGGAGCCCAATGTGTGGTAGTATCGAGTCATTGGACAACATACATAGAACTCGGTGCTTAAAGACGGTTCCAGTGAGACAACCCACCATGTACTCCTACATGGCCTCTCACTGCTACCTTTACCAAATCGTGTTCACACACTTAACTCTCAACACCAGAACATATCGTAACACTCCAATTCATTCCCAATGAATCAGACCAGACACAAGTCTAAGCAATAGTAGGCATAGCATGGTAGGAACACAACATGGCTCAATCAACTCCTACACATGCTAGTGGGTTTCAACTATTTATTGTGGCCATGACAGGTCATGCAGAGGAATGGGTTCAACTACCGCAGCACAAAGTAGCAGATGAATCGTTGTTGTCCTAATGCAATAACTGAGGCCCCGGATGTGTCACAGGACAACCTCCCGGACTTTTCACCGGACTCGGCCCCGGAACCCACATTGGCTCCGGAGTCCGGCGGGCGACCCCTTCGCAAGAAGGGCAAGACCGTGACGCCGGCCAGCTCTATCCAACCGGAGGTGCCGGATAATTTGCTGGAGGCGCTCAACGGCACCTCCATCAAAGAGGAACACCGCACTGTTATGAGTGCGGTGATTCAGAAGGTGCAGCTCGCCAAGAGCGGGCTGACCGAAGCCTGCAGCAGCCTTCTAATAGGCTTTGAGGTAAGAATTTCAATATGTATAAAATGGTACCGCATAGACAGTAGCCCCTGATGCTCGGTTCGGTGTTTAGAAAGAAAGGCCAGACTGAGGATCTAAAAAGATATACGCAGGAGTCCTAAAAAATATGTCAATATGGGATTGCAGGCTGCGCTGCTGACCTCTGTCGCACTGACTGCGGAGGTCAATACTTTAAAGGAAAACCTCGAGCGGTCCGAGAACGAGCTTGGCCGTGCCAAGAAGCAGCTCGAGGATAAGGAAGGTGAGTAACACCTTATTAAAATTGTACCTTACAGAAAAGGATTTTGGTTGCGGAAAGAATGACAAGGATAACATGGGTATTACAGGGGCCACTAACAAGGTGGTGACCCTGAAAGAGGCGGTGGCCGCGGCCAAACGCAATGCGGCCGCGGAGCGCACCGAGCGAGAGAAGCGGGAGGCGCGTGGCGGAGGTACAGAAAGAGCTCTAGGATCTCGTGAAAAAACATGAGAGCCTGGAGAGTGACTTGAAGACTCGAGAGTCTGAGGTTGCAACGGCTCTTGAGAATGCCAAATCCGCTAAGGCCGAAGCCTACAAGGCCCTCCAGGAGATTGAGGAGGTGAAGAAAATAGCAGCGGGTAAGGCATTTTTCATGCAAAGTAAGCATGTGAGTGTTAATTACCTGATGCTTGCCCGAATTCGGAGCTCTCTAGGAGCGTTCGCAGATCTTCCTTGCAGCGTGTTCGATGCTGCCGCATTCTACCGGGCCGAGGAGGGGAGCTCGATGGAGAAGGTCTTCTGGTCTCAGTATGCTGAGGCCGTACATCCGGTGCCCCTTAGCGACCAACTGAAGCAGCCGGTCGAGCTCCACAAGGCGGCCGAACAGGCCATGAAGGGCCTCATAGTTCGGCTGTGGCCTAAGGAGGCCATGCCTGGGAGCTACTTCGGCCTGGTGCGGCGGCTGGTGGATGCGTGCCCGTGGGTTGAAGTCATCAAGCACTCCGCCTGTATTGAGGGTGCCCGTCGGGCCCTTGCCCGCGCAAAGGTGCACTGGGGCAAGATGGAGCCCAGAAGCTTGTGACAGACCCACCACTAGAGGGCAAGGAGCATCGCACGCCCGATATGTATTATAAGAGTGTGCTGACGGGCGCCCACACTATTGCGGGGGAGTGCTCCAAAGATGTGATTTTTGAGTAGAATCGCATTTTGTTATCCTGTGCGCTGAAAACATAGTTCATATGCGCTAAGCAACGCTTGTTAATTTAAAATATTACCTTCTGTGCGGCTGTTTATCAAATCTGAGAGATGGCAAGTCGTCGGCTTCAGCCCCCATGCCACGAGTGCTGGGGTGTTCGGGATAAACTTGAGCACTCTTGTTCCCATTTTTGGGTCCATCTAGGGAGGCGCTCAACAGAGCGAACAAGGCAACCGGACTTATAATGCTTGAACACTCTCACTTAGCCATAGAATTCTATAATTTTAAATTTCGGCGAAGCCCCTAGTCTTCGGAAGGCCGAATTTGGGGCGCTTTCCACGCCTGGGCCGGACAAGATCCGGCTCCTCGCCCTAAGCGGCATAAGTCTTTAAGGACTCGCAAAAATCTCTCGAACAGCGATCGGCTCTCGCCTCATCATGACGGTCAGTTTTAGCTTTCTCCACTGAGGCGTTAACCCAGCTCAACTGGGGCGCAATCGCAGTGGTTCTCCCAGTGCTACCTTAGCAGATACAACGGAACGTAAGGTACCAAAACATGGGAGCCGGGCAAACCCAACTATTGACCCAAGACATGATTCGGACCCAATGCATATAATGCTATAAGTTCGGGGTGCCGCTGTCAGGACCCCGATCCTAAGTCACATCAATCTAGCATGTAACACCTCATATCACTTTGCGGCCTCACGCACGGTATTCCCATGGGTGTCGCCTTACCATGCCCGGGACAGTTTGCAACTTTTGGCACACGTATATGATAGTGTCGCTAGCATCCATATGACAGAGAACCCGGGCTGACATGGCTAGTCGTGAACCCAAAGTGGCACTAACTTACAGGGACAAGCATACATGACCCAGCATCGAACGTGTTGGTCATCAGCGAGTTAATCCGGGCTGTAGCAACTAGGCTAACAGGACTCCGGTAAACCGGGCTGTAGCAGGCTAACAGGACTCCGGTATTCATCGCGTGACATTTCCTCGAAGGGACAGACACAGGAACGAAGAAAGACACATGCCGGCCAGCCTAAGTGTTCCGGAGCAGTAGCACGCTACCATGGCTCAGTGGAAACACTAGGAGACATTTCCCAGTAAGAGAGGCTACTAAGGATAAACAACTAGATAGTCAGATCCCACACATAGCAATACACGTTACACGTACGCATAACATGCAAGTATGTGTTGTACAACATGGCATCACAGCATAACTCAATAAGTCACATAGATAAAGCTCAAAGAGCCATCATAGCCTTTGTTTCAAACAGGGGTCACAAGACCCATCATACAGAGCATACCAGCAACAAGCGGAAGCATTACATGTCTGGGTACAGACATCTACAAATGAAAAAGGTTGAAGAGCCTGACTATCTACAACATCCGATCAAGATCATAGCTGAGGTACAAACTACTCGTCGAAGTCCATGAGAACACTATTAAGACCGAAGTCTCCGCTGCAAAAACATAAATAAAGCAACATGAGTACAAAGGTACTCAGCAAGACTTACATCAGATCCTATCATACATGCATGTGTATCAGAAGGTAATGTGGGGTTTAGTTGCAGCAAGCCAGCTTTGACTCAGTGGCTATCCTGTTCTACGACTACCAGAAACTCTTGAGGTGATATGGCGCACACGAGTCCACTAATCACCACATGGATTCATCCCCGTCTCCCTACGAGAAGGCCATCCATAGCACTCACACTTGTCTTGAGCTTTTTAGAGTATACACTTCAAGTTGTCTATGTACCATGTAAGCATCCAAGAAGTCCATAACCGCGGACCCGGCTATTCGAATAGGTCATGTTAACCCTGCAGGGGTGTACTTCTTCACACACGCTCTCGCCACTTACCGCCATATACACGTCATGTATCTCGGCAACCTTCAAGCGGAAGCCTGGCGAGGGTATCGGCCACGACCTGACTAACCACACAAGACTCTAATCCAGGTTTATCGCCTATTCGGGTTCCATCCGCAAGGAGATCCGGCCGGGGTGTCGCTCACGGCCCCAAATGATGTGAGCAGGGTTCCCAAGCCCACCATCCGGGTGCCACTTGGTACACCGTGCCACCTGTGCCTAGTCTGTCCCAAGCCCACCCTGCCGGGTGCCACTCGGTAGAAAAATAGCACTACCTACAAACACCAGAAACTAGTTTCGACTCCTGGACAAAGATCAAGTCGGTTAATAAGTCGAGAGGGCTTGGAGCGCCCGGAGCCCAATGTGTGGTAGTATCGAGTCATTGGACAACATACATAGAACCCGGTGCTTAAAGACGGTTCCAGTGAGACAACCCACCATGTACTCCTACATGGCCTCTCACTGCTACCTTTACCAAATCGTGTTCACACACTTAACTCTCAACACCAGAACATATCGTAACACTCCAATTCATTCCCAATGAATCAGACCTGACACAAGTCTAAGCAATAGTAGGCATAGCATGGTAGGAACACAACATGGCTCAATCAACTCCTACACATGCTAGTGGGTTTCAACTATTTATTGTGGCAATGACAGGTCATGCAGAGGAATGGGTTCAACTACCGCAGCACAAAGTAGCAGATGAATCGTTGTTGTCCTAATGCAATAACTGAGGCCCCGGATGTGTCACAGGACAACCTCCCGGACTTTTCACCGGACTCGGCCCCGGAACCCACATTGGCTCCGGAGTCCGGCGGGCGACCCCTTCGCAAGAAGGGCAAGACCGTGACGCCGGCCAGCTCTGTCCAACCGGAGGTGCCGGATAATTTGCTGGAGGCGCTCAACGGCACCTCCATCAAAGAGGAACACCGCACTGTTATGAGTGCGGTGATTCAGAAGGTGCAGCTCGCCAAGAGCGGGCTGACCGAAGCCTGCAGCAGCCTTCTAATAGGCTTTGAGGTAAGAATTTCAATATGTATAAAATGGTACCGCATAGACAGTAGCCCCTGATGCTCGGTTCGGTGTTTAGAAAGAAAGGCCAGACTGAGGATCTAAAAAGATATACGCAGGAGTCCTAAAAAATATGTCAATATGGGATTGCAGGCTGCGCTGCTGACCTCTGTCGCACTGACTGCGGAGGTCAATACTTTAAAGGAAAACCTCGAGCGGTCCGAGAACGAGCTCGGCCGTGCCAAGAAGCAGCTCGAGGATAAGGAAGGTGAGTAACACCTTATTAAAATTGTACCTTACAGAAAAGGATTTTGGTTGCGGAAAGAATGACAAGGATAACATGGGTATTACAGGGGCCACTAACAAGGTGGTGACCCTGAAAGAGGCGGTGGCCGCGGCCAAACGCAATGCGGCCGCGGAGCGCACCGAGCGAGAGAAGCGGGAGGCGCGTGGCGGAGGTACAGCAAGAGCTCCAGGATCTCGTGAAAAAACATGAGAGCCTGGAGAGTGACTTGAAGACTCGAGAGTCTGAGCTTGCAATGGCTCTTGAGAATGCCAAATCCGCTAAGGCCGGAGCCTACAAGGCCCTCCAGGAGATTGAGGAGGTGAAGAAAATAGCAGCGGGTAAGGCATTTTTCATGCAAAGTAAGCATGTGAGTGTTAATTACCTGATGCTTGCCCGAATTCGGAGCTCTCTAGGAGCGTTCGCAGATCTTCCTCGCAGCGTGTTCGATGCTGCCGCATTCTACCGGGCCGAGGAGGGGAGCTCGATGGAGAAGGTCTTCTGGTCTCAGTATGCTGAGGCCGTACATCCGGTGCCCCTTAGCGACCAACTGAAGCAGCCGGTCGAGCTCCACAAGGCGGCCGAACAGGCCATGAAGGGCCTCATAGTTCGGCTGTGGCCTAAGGAGGCCATGCCTGGGAGCTACTTCGGCCTGGTGCGGCGGCTGGTGGATGCGTGCCCGTGGGTTGAAGTCATCAAGCACTCCGCCTGTATTGAGGGTGCCCGTCGGGCCCTTGCCCGCGCAAAGGTGCACTGGGGCAAGATGGAGCCCAGAAGCTTGTGACAGACCCACCACTAGAGGGCAAGGAGCATCGCACGCCCGATATGTATTATAAGAGTGTGCTGACGGGCGCCCACACTATTGCGGGGGAGTGCTCCAAAGATGTGATTTTTGAGTAGAATCGCATTTTGTTATCCTGTGCGCTGAAAACATAGTTCATATGCGCTAAGCAACGCTTGTTAATTTAAAATATTACCTTCTGTGCGGCTGTTTATCAAATCTGAGAGATGGCAAGTCGTCGGCTTCAGCCCCCATGCCACGAGTGCTGGGGTGTTCGGGATAAACTTGAGCACTCTTGTTCCCATTTTTGGGTCCATCTAGGGAGGCGCTCAACAGAGCGAACAAGGCAACCGGACTTATAATGCTTGAACACTCTCACTTAGCCATAGAATTCTATAATTTTAAATTTCGGCGAAGCCCCTAGTCTTCGGAAGGCCGAATTTGGGGCGCTTTCCACGCCTGGGCCGGACAAGATCCGGCTCCTCGCCCTAAGCGGCATAAGTCTTTAAGGACTCGCAAAAATCTCTCGAACAGCGATCGGCTCTCGCCTCATCATGACGGTCAGTTTTAGCTTTCTCCACTGAGGCGTTAACCCAGCTCAACTGGGGCGCAATCGCAGTGGTTCTCCCAGTGCTACCTTAGCAGATACAACGGAACGTAAGGTACCAAAACATGGGAGCCGGGCAAACCCAACTATTGACCCAAGACATGATTCGGACCCAATGCATATAATGCTATAAGTTCGGGGTGCCGCTGTCAGGACCCCGATCCTAAGTCACATCAATCTAGCATGTAACACCTCATATCACTTTGCGGCCTCACGCACGGTATTCCCATGGGTGTCGCCTTACCATGCCCGGGACAGTTTGCAACTTTTGGCACACGTATATGATAGTGTCGCTAGCATCCATATGACAGAGAACCCGGGCTGACATGGCTAGTCGTGAACCCAAAGTGGCACTAACTTACAGGGACAAGCATACATGACCCAGCATCGAACGTGTTGGTCATCAGCGAGTTAATCCGGGCTGTAGCAACTAGGCTAACAGGACTCCGGTAAACCGGGCTGTAGCAGGCTAACAGGACTCCGGTATTCATCGCGTGACATTTCCTCGAAGGGACAGACACAGGAACGAAGAAAGACACATGCCGGCCAGCCTAAGTGTTCCGGAGCAGTAGCACGCTACCATGGCTCAGTGGAAACACTAGGAGACATTTCCCAGTAAGAGAGGCTACTAAGGATAAACAACTAGATAGTCAGATCCCACACATAGCAATACACGTTACACGTACGCATAACATGCAAGTATGTGTTGTACAACATGGCATCACAGCATAACTCAATAAGTCACATAGATAAAGCTCAAAGAGCCATCATAGCCTTTGTTTCAAACAGGGGTCACAAGACCCATCATACAGAGCATACCAGCAACAAGCGGAAAAATTACATGTCTGGGTACAGACATCTACAAATGAAAAAGGTTGAAGAGCCTGACTATCTACAACATCCGATCAAGATCATAGCTGAGGTACAAACTACTCGTCGAAGTCCATGAGAACACTATTAAGACCGAAGTCTCCGCTGCAAAAACATAAATAAAGCAACATGAGTACAAAGGTACTCAGCAAGACTTACATCAGATCCTATCATACATGCATGTGTATCAGAAGGTAATGTGGGGTTTAGTTGCAGCAAGCCAGCTTTGACTCAGTGGCTATCCTGTTCTACGACTACCAGAAACTCTTGAGGTGATATGGCGCACACGAGTCCACTAATCACCACATGGATTCATCCCCGTCTCCCTACGAGAAGGCCATCCATAGCACTCACACTTGTCTTGAGCTTTTTAGAGTATACACTTCAAGTTGTCTATGTACCATGTAAGCATCCAAGAAGTCCATAACCGCGGACCCGGCTATTCGAATAGGTCATGTTAACCCTGCAGGGGTGTACTTCTTCACACACGCTCTCGCCACTTACCGCCATATACACGTCATGTATCTCGGCAACCTTCAAGCGGAAGCCTGGCGAGGGTATCGGCCACGACCTGACTAACCACACAAGACTCTAATCCAGGTTTATCGCCTATTCGGGTTCCATCCGCAAGGAGATCCGGCCGGGGTGTCGCTCACGGCCCCAAATGATGTGAGCAGGGTTCCCAAGCCCACCATCCGGGTGCCACTTGGTACACCGTGCCACCTGTGCCTAGTCTGTCCCAAGCCCACCCTGCCGGGTGCCACTCGGTAGAAAAATAGCACTACCTACAAACACCAGAAACTAGTTTCGACTCCTGGACAAAGATCAAGTCGGTTAATAAGTCGAGAGGGCTTGGAGCGCCCGGAGCCCAATGTGTGGTAGTATCGAGTCATTGGACAACATACATAGAACCCGGTGCTTAAAGACGGTTCCAGTGAGACAACCCACCATGTACTCCTACATGGCCTCTCACTGCTACCTTTACCAAATCGTGTTCACACACTTAACTCTCAACACCAGAACATATCGTAACACTCCAATTCATTCCCAATGAATCAGACCTGACACAAGTCTAAGCAATAGTAGGCATAGCATGGTAGGAACACAACATGGCTCAATCAACTCCTACACATGCTAGTGGGTTTCAACTATTTATTGTGGCAATGACAGGTCATGCAGAGGAATGGGTTCAACTACCGCAGCACAAAGTAGCAGATGAATCGTTGTTGTCCTAATGCAATAACTGAGGCCCCGGATGTGTCACAGGACAACCTCCCGGACTTTTCACCGGACTCGGCCCCGGAACCCACATTGGCTCCGGAGTCCGGCGGGCGACCCCTTCGCAAGAAGGGCAAGACCGTGACGCCGGCCAGCTCTGTCCAACCGGAGGTGCCGGATAATTTGCTGGAGGCGCTCAACGGCACCTCCATCAAAGAGGAACACCGCACTGTTATGAGTGCGGTGATTCAGAAGGTGCAGCTCGCCAAGAGCGGGCTGACCGAAGCCTGCAGCAGCCTTCTAATAGGCTTTGAGGTAAGAATTTCAATATGTATAAAATGGTACCGCATAGACAGTAGCCCCTGATGCTCGGTTCGGTGTTTAGAAAGAAAGGCCAGACTGAGGATCTAAAAAGATATACGCAGGAGTCCTAAAAAATATGTCAATATGGGATTGCAGGCTGCGCTGCTGACCTCTGTCGCACTGACTGCGGAGGTCAATACTTTAAAGGAAAACCTCGAGCGGTCCGAGAACGAGCTCGGCCGTGCCAAGAAGCAGCTCGAGGATAAGGAAGGTGAGTAACACCTTATTAAAATTGTACCTTACAGAAAAGGATTTTGGTTGCGGAAAGAATGACAAGGATAACATGGGTATTACAGGGGCCACTAACAAGGTGGTGACCCTGAAAGAGGCGGTGGCCGCGGCCAAACGCAATGCGGCCGCGGAGCGCACCGAGCGAGAGAAGCGGGAGGCGCGTGGCGGAGGTACAGCAAGAGCTCCAGGATCTCGTGAAAAAACATGAGAGCCTGGAGAGTGACTTGAAGACTCGAG
This sequence comes from Triticum aestivum, assembly GCF_018294505.1. NCBI lineage: Eukaryota > Viridiplantae > Streptophyta > Magnoliopsida > Poales > Poaceae > Triticum > Triticum aestivum. The sequence goes on along the minus strand of NC_057813.1, from coordinate 320,498,417 downwards.
AGTCTGAGCTTGCAATGGCTCTTGAGAATGCCAAATCCGCTAAGGCCGGAGCCTACAAGGCCCTCCAGGAGATTGAGGAGGTGAAGAAAATAGCAGCGGGTAAGGCATTTTTCATGCAAAGTAAGCATGTGAGTGTTAATTACCTGATGCTTGCCCGAATTCGGAGCTCTCTAGGAGCGTTCGCAGATCTTCCTCGCAGCGTGTTCGATGCTGCCGCATTCTACCGGGCCGAGGAGGGGAGCTCGATGGAGAAGGTCTTCTGGTCTCAGTATGCTGAGGCCGTACATCCGGTGCCCCTTAGCGACCAACTGAAGCAGCCGGTCGAGGTCCACAAGGCGGCCGAACAGGCCATGAAGGGCCTCATAGTTCGGCTGTGGCCTAAGGAGGCCATGCCTGGGAGCTACTTCGGCCTGGTGCGGCGGCTGGTGGATGCGTGCCCGTGGGTTGAAGTCATCAAGCACTCCGCCTGTATTGAGGGTGCCCGTCGGGCCCTTGCCCGCGCAAAGGTGCACTGGGGCAAGATGGAGCCCAGAAGCTTGTGACAGACCCACCACTAGAGGGCAAGGAGCATCGCACGCCCGAGATGTATTATAAGAGTGTGCTGATGGGTGCCCACACTATTGCGGGGGAGTGCTCCAAAGATGTGATTTTTGAGTAGAATCGCATTTTGTTATCCTGTGCGCTGAAAACATAGTTCATATGCGCTAAGCAACGCTTGTTAATTTAAAATATTACCTTCTGTGCGGCTGTTTATCAAATCTGAGAGATGGCAAGTCGTCGGCTTCAGCCCCCATGCCACGAGTGCTCGGGTGTTCGGGATAAACTTGAGCACTCTTGTTCCCATTTTTGGGTCCATCTAGGGAGGCGCTCAACAGAGCGAACAAGGCAACCGGACTTATAATGCTTGAACACTCTCACTTAGCCATAGAATTCTATAATTTTAAATTTCGGCGAAGCCCCTAGTCTTCGGAAGGCCGAATTTAGGGCGCTTTCCACGCCTGGGCCGGACAAGATCCGGCTCCTCGCCCTAAGCGGCATAAGTCTTTAAGGACTCGCAAAAATCTCTCGAACAGCGATCGGCTCTCGCCTCATCATGACGGTCAGTTTTAGCTTTCTCCACTGAGGCGTTAACCCAGCTCAACTGGGGCGCAATCGCAGTGGTTCTCCCAGTGCTACCTTAGCAGATACAACGGAACGTAAGGTACCAAAACATGGGAGCCGGGCAAACCCAACTATTGACCCAAGACATGATTCGGACCCAATGCATATAATGCTATAAGTTCGGGGTGCCGCTGTCAGGACCCCGATCCTAAGTCACATCAATCTAGCATGTAACACCTCATATCACTTTGCGGCCTCACGCACGGTATTCCCATGGGTGTCGCCTTACCATGCCCGGGACCGTTTGCGCCTTTTGGCACACGTATATGATAGTGTCGCTAGCATCCATATGACACAGAACCCGGGCTGACATGGCTAGTCGTGAACCCAAAGTGGCACTAACTTACAGGGACAGGCATACATGACCCAGCATCGAACGTGTTGGTCATCAGCGAGTTAATCCGGGCTGTAGCAACTAGGCTAACAGGACTCCGGTAAACCTGGCTGTAGCAGGCTAACAAGACTCCGGTATTCATCGTGTGACATTTCCTCGAAGGGACAGACACAGGAACGAAGAAAGACACATGCCGGCCAGCCTAAGTGTTCCGGAGCAGTAGCACGCTACCATGGCTCAGTGGAAACACTAGGAGACATTTCCCAGTAAGAGAGGCTACTAAGGATAAACAACTAGATAGTCAGATCCCACACATAGCAATACACGTTACACGTACGCATAACATGCAAGTATGTGTTGTACAACATGGCATCACAGCATAACTCAATAAGTCACATAGATAAAGCTCAAAGAGCCATCATAGCCTTTGTTTCAAACAGGGGTCACAAGACCCATCATACAGAGCATACCAGCAACAAGCGGAAGCATTACATGTCTGGGTACAGACATCTACAAATGAAAAAGTTTGAAGAGCCTGACTATCTACAACATCCGATCAAGATCATAGCTGAGGTACAAACTACTCGTCGAAGTCCATGAGAACACTATTAAGACCGAAGTCTCCGCTGCAAAAACATAAATAAAGCAACATGAGTACAAAGGTACTCAGCAAGACTTACATCAGATCCTATCATACATGCATGTGTATCAGAAGGTAATGTGGGGTTTAGTTGCAGCAAGCCAGCTTTGACTCAGTGGCTATCCTGTTCTACGACTACCAGAAACTCTTGAGGTGATATGGCGCACACGAGTCCACTAATCACCACACAATACACTACTATGGATTCATCCCCGTCTCCCTACAAGAAGGCCATCCATAGCACTCACACTTGTCTTGAGCTTTTTAGAGTATACACTTCAAGTTGTCTATGTACCATGTAAGCATCCAAGAAGTCCATAACCGCGGACCCGGCTATTCGAATAGGTCATGTTAACCCTGCAGGGGTGTACTTCTTCACACACGCTCTCGCCACTTACCGCCATATACACGTCATGTATCTCGGCAACCTTCAAGTGGAAGCCTGGCGAGGGTATCGGCCACGACCTGACTAACCACACAAGACTCTAATCCAGGTTTATCGCCTATTCGGGTTCCATCCGCAAGGAGATCCGGCCGGTGTGTCGCTCACGGCCCCAAATGATGTGAGCAGGGTTCCCAAGCCCACCATCCGGGTGCCACTTGGTACACCGTGCCACCTGTGCCTAGTCTGTCCCAAGCCCACCCTGCCGGGTGCCACTCGGTAGAAAAATAGCACTACCTACAAACACCAGAAACTAGTTTCGACTCCTGGACAAAGATCAAGTTGGTTAATAAGTCGAGAGGGCTTGGAGCGCCCGGAGCCCAATGTGTGGTAGTATCGAGTCATTGGACAACATACATAGAACTCGGTGCTTAAAGACGGTTCCAGTGAGACAACCCACCATGTACTCCTACATGGCCTCTCACTGCTACCTTTACCAAATCGTGTTCACACACTTAACTCTCAACACCAGAACATATCGTAACACTCCAATTCATTCCCAATGAATCAGACCTGACACAAGTCTAAGCAATAGTAGGCATAGCATGGTAGGAACACAACATGGCTCAATCAACTCCTACACATGCTAGTGGGTTTCAACTATTTATTGTGGCAATGAAAGGTCATGCAAAGGAATGGGTTCAACTACCGCAGCACAAAGTAGCAGATGAATCGTTGTTGTCCTAATGCAATAACTGAGAGCAGGAGCGAGAGAGTAGGGTTTTATCGAAATGAACAAGGGGGTTTGCTTGCCTGGTAGACCAACAAGGGAGGCACTGCTCCTCAGGCAGGTACTCTGGAACGGTCTCCGGAGCAGGACCTACCAAGAAGGAACGGTGCCGGCAATCAATACACAATCATATGCAACAATATGATGCATGAACATGGCATGTAGATGTGATGCTGTTTGAGCTAATGCAACTAGTATTCAATTTGAATGAAGTCCATTTGAACCAAAGGTTCAAATGCAACTCCAAAATAAGCTCTTATAAATGCCATTCATGTGTTTCACCTATACAGCAAGTATAAGTTGTTATATCATGCATGAAACTGGTACAGATGGATATATTGCATTTTTCTGATATTTTTTCATATATAATTTATTTCAATCTGAGCTACGGTTGAATTGATATGAATTTTTGAAGTTTTGAACATTTTCTGGAATTTTCTGATTTATTTTAATTCCAGAAAATATATTATTGCGCCAGCATGACGTCAGCACGACGTCAGCAGTCAACTGCGACTGACTGGGGTCAAACCTGACGTGTGGGGTCCACACGTCAGTGTCACAGTTAGTTAACAGGGGGAGTTATTTGCTTAATTAAAAGGATTAAGGGGCCGGGGCCCATTGGTCAGTGTCAGTGGTTAATTAGGCGGTGATTAGCACTAAGCTAATCACCTGGCTGACGGGGCCCACCCATCAGGCCGGCGAGGTCGTCGGCGGCGACCTCTAGACACGGCGGCGTCCGTGATCCAGGCCACGGGGGCGGCGACTAAGGTAGGGGGAGCTGGGGTGGCCGGAGCTCGCCGGAGCGGAGCTCGCGGCGGCGGCCGGAGTTCGGCTTCGAGCGGGAACGGGCTACGGGGCACGTGGAGGCCACCCGAGGGGCTCTGCGGCACCCTCGTGGCACCGGGAGCACGATGGGGTGCTCGGTTTGGGCGGAGGCGGGCCGAGACGACGACGGCGACATGGACGACGGCGAGAGGCTTCGGCCGTGGTGGGGAGGAGGGCTACGGCGTGTGGGCAGCTAAACGGAGAGAGGGGAATGGTGGCGGAGCTCACCGCGGACCTGCTGGGCTGCTCGTTGTGGCCGGGGACGCGTTGGAGATGGCGAATCGGAGTCGGCGGTCGGCGGCGTCCGAGGAGGAAGACGATGGCGACGGCGGCTCCATAGGGCGTCCAGCGTCTTGTGGCTTGACGGAGAGGATGAGGGAGTCGTGGCGGAGCTCGTGGACTCTACAGAGGGGCGAGGGAACGGCGGGGAGCGCGTCGGCGGTGAGCTGCGGCGGTGGCAGCGCTTCGGGCGCTCGCGTGGGAGAGAGAGCAGGGGAAGGGGAGGAATGAGAGAGAGGACCGGCGCGGTGCGTGGCGACGTTCGGGACGGCCAGGCGAAGAGGGGAGAGGGCAGGCAGGCAGCTGCCATGGCGCGCATGTGCGCGGCGTGCGGCGACCACGCGCTCTGTCCCTCTGGCGCGAGGAGGGGGACGACTGGCGCTGGCCAGTCGGCTGGGCCAGCCCATTGGGCCGCTGGGCTGCACAGTGCCTGGCTGCATAGGTAAGTGGCCCGGGTAAGGTTTTCCCCTTTTTGTTTTCTTTTTCTATTTTCTGACATTTGTTTGGTTTAATAAAAATACTAAACCATTTTATTTTCTTATGCCAATTTTTATAGAAGCTAGTTATATTATTCCAGAGCTCCTTTATAAATGGTCATAATTTTTGGACAATATTTTATACATATAACAATATATATCCAAAGCAAATAATTACTTCATTAATTCCAAATGCCCAAAATAAATACTTATGAGGTCCTAAAAATATTGGTTTGATTTTTATCTCTGTCCAATATTTTCAGAGAGCAACATGAGCATTTTCTTGGACCTTTTTGGAACAATTTTTATTTGGGTCATTTTCAAAAATGATTCTGAGGGTTTCACAAATCCCCATTTCAAATTTAAATGGAATTTAAACATGATGCACACATGACTAGCTAGCCTTGACCATACCAGAACTAGGGATGTGACAACTCGCCCCCACTTGAAAGAATCTCGTCCCGAGATTCAGGGGTCGACGGAAAGAAAGCGGGGTACTCCAGTCGAAGACGATCTTCTCGCTCCCAAGTAGCTTCTCTCTCGGAATGATGAGACCATTGAACCTTGAGGAACTTGATATTCTGACGTCGAGTGACACGCTCTGCTTGATCAAGAATGCGAACCGGGTACTCTCGGTAGGTGAGGTTATCTTGGAGATCAAGCGTTTCGTGGTCCCCTCCGCGGATGGGATCCGAGAAGCAACGCCTGAGTTGAGAGACGTGGAAGACATCATGAACTCGAGAAAGATGTGGGGGTAGTTCCAACTGGTAGGCAACCTCTCCTCGTTTAGCGAGAATGCGAAAAGGACCAATGTAACGAGGAGCCAACTTGCCTTTGATACCGAAACGATGGGTACCCTTCAAAGGAGTAACCCGAAGGTAAGCTTTGTCGCCAACTTCATAAGTCATATCCTTATGATGGCGATCATACTAACTCTTTTGACGAGACTGGGCTGTTTTCAAGTTCTCACGAATGATGCGAACTTGCTCTTCTGCCTCCTGGATCATGTCCGGTCCAAAGAATTGTCTTTCACCGGTTTATGACCAGTTCAAAGGTGTTCGACATCTTCGTCCATAGAGAACCTCAAAAGGAGCTTTCTTGAGACTGGATTGATAGCTATTGTTATAAGCAAACTCGGCAAAAGGAAGACATTTCTCCCAATCCATACCGAATGAGATAACGCAAGCTCTAAGCATGTCTTCGAGGAGTTGGTTGACCCGTTCCACCTGACCACTCGACTGAGGGTGGAAAGCGGTACTGAAAGAAAGATGGGTTCCCATGGCAGTTTGGAAACTATTCCAGAAATGAGAAGTGAAAAGACTACCACGGTCTGAATTGATCTCTAGTGGAACACCATGAAGTGATACTATTCAAGAAATATATAAGTCAGCAAGCTGACTAGCAGTGATACTCTCTCGAACAGGAAGGAAGTGAGCCACTTTGGAAAGACGATCAATGACTATGAAGATAGCATTATTCCCTTTCTTGGTCCTGGGAAAGCCGGTGATGAAATCCATACCAACTTTATCCCATTTCCACTCAGGAATAGCTAAAGGATGAAGGGTGCCAGCAGGTCTTTGATGCTCTGCCTTAACGCGATGACAAACGTCACAGTTAGCAATAAACTGAGCGATTTCTCTCTTCATCCTAGTCCACCAGAACCTCTGGCGTAGGTCCTGATACATCTTAGTACTACCGGGATGAATCGTGATAGGAGATTCATGCGCCTCCTTTAGAACCAATTGTCGCAGATGTTGATTCTTGGGAACCACGAAGCGATTCTCAAAGAAAACAACACCACGATCATCCATAGAGAAACATCCACCAACTCCCTTCTTAATGTTTCTCTTGATCCGAGAAATTCCTGTGTCTTGCTTTTGAGCAGCGACAATCCGATCTTCAAGATCAGGTTTCGCCACCAAGGTAGAAAGGAATCCGTGAGGAGCAATGTGAAGATTAAGCTTACAGAATTCCTCATGGAGAAGTGGTTGGCCTTGCTGCAACATGAGATTGTTGCAATAGGATTTACGGCTTAGAGCATCAGCCATGACATTGGCTTTGCCTGGGGTGTAGGTAATCCCAAGATCATAATCTGTGATTAACTCCAACCAACGTCTTTGCCTAAGGTTCAGATCCGGTTGGGTGAGGATATACTTGAGACTCTGGTGATCGGTGTAGATCTCGCAACGTTTACCAAGAAGGTAATGTCGCCAGGTCTTCAGTGCATAGACTACGGCTGCAAGCTCTAGATCATGTGTAGGACAATTATCCTCATGTGGATGCAACTGTCGAGATGCATAGGCAATCACATGACGATCCTGCATAAGAATGCAACCTAGTCCCTGTCGTGAGGCTTCACAGTAGATAACAAAGTCCTTGGTGAAATCCGGTGGCACAAGTATGGGAGCAGAAGTTAGGCGTCTTTTCAGTTCCTGAAAACTGTACTCACATTGTGGGGACCACTCAAACTTTTTATCTTTCTTGAGAAGTTCCGTGAGGGGTTTGTCTACTTTGGAGAAGTTTTCAATGAAGCGGCGGCAATAGCTGGCTAGACCAAGGAAACTCCTAACTTGTTTGACTGTTTCAGGTGGAGTCCAATCAAGGACGGCCTTAACTCTCTCGGGGTTGACAGCAATGCCCTTACCAGAGATTACGTGGCCTAGGTAGGTCACTTCTGGCAACCAAAATTCACACTTGGAGAACTTGGCATAAAGGCGGTGCTCTCTGAGTTTTTCTAACACAAGTCTAAGATGTTCGGCATGCTCTTCCTCGTTCTTCGAGTAAATAAGAATATCATCGAGGTAAACCACGACGAACTTATCTAAGTACTCCATGAAGATCGAGTTCATCAAGCGAGAGAAAGTGGCTGGGGCGTTGGTTAGACCGAAGGACATGACGGTGTACTCGTACTGGCCATAACGAGTGACAAAAGCCGTCTTAGGAATGTCCCCATTTCTGATCTTGATTTGGTGGTAGCCTAACCTCAAATCCATCTTGGAGAAGACTGAGGATCCAGCGAGCTGATCATACAGGTCGTTGATCCTGGGGAGCGGATATTTGTTCTTTATCGTGACCAAATTAACGGGACGATAATCTACAACCATCCAGTCCGTACCATCCTTCTTCTTGACGAAGAGGACGGGGCAAGCCCAAGGAGAAGAACTAGGACGGATCAAACCCTTTTGCAAGGACTCATCAAGTTGTTTCTTAAGCTCGGCTAGTTCTAAGGGTGCCATGTTGTAAGGTCTTCTGGAGATTGGAGCAGTTCCTGGGATAAGATCTATGACGAACTCTACATCTCTGTCAGGTGGAACACCTGGCAGTTCCGCTGGAAAGACATCCGGAAAGTCACGGACTACCGGGATATCTTCAAGGTCTGGAAGAGGGCTGGCATTAAGAGAATAGAGCTGACGCCTTGCAACTCTAGTGGAGACAGTGACTATCTTGCCAGATGGGTGTGTAAGCTGAACGGACCTGGTGTAACAATCAATCTTGGCATAATGAGCTGTCATCCAGTCCATACCCAAGATGATGTTAATATCTGTAGACTTGAGGGCTATAAGTGAGGCAAGGAATACAAGTCTGTCAACAAGGATTTCGTTACCATGGCTTACACTAGAGGTTTGCCATTTGGATCCAGGAGTTTGGATGACTAGCGGAGAGGGCATATCACAAAATGACAGCTTGTGCAAGTTAGCATAGCTTTCAGAAATGAAGGAGTGAGATGCTCCAGTATCGAATAAAACCGATGCTGGATGACAGTTGACAAGGAGTGTGCCAAGAACAACATCCAGATCATCATGAGCGTCTTTAGCTGAGACGTGCTGCACACGTCCATGTTCAATGGGGGCTGACTTGACACTGATCATCTTGCGTGATGGCTTACCACGGCCAACAGACTTCTCGGGCTGGGGTGGAGCATAGCTAGTCTAAGAGCAGTCACGTGCATAGTGTCCTGGCTTCCCGCATGTGAAGCAAGTCCCTGAGGTTGGACGTGGACCCGCACTGACAAGCGGTCTACCGGTAGGCCTTGGTGGAACACACGACTGAGCTGGGGAAGGCACCACATAGGATGGCTTCGGTGTATATCCGGAAGGAAGAGTGGAGTTTGGAACCCAAATCCGGTGCTTCTGGGAAACAGAACCGGAGGAAGATCCCAAATCACGGGTGTGCTTACGAGACTCCTCGTAAGTGAGCTGAGTTGTCTCTGCATTAATGGCCTTGTTCACAAGAGCTTGGAATGTATCACAATGATGCAGGTGGAGATCACGACGCAACTTGGGGTTGAGACCCTTCCGGAACCTAGCCTGATTCTTGGCGTCCGTGGACACTTCTTCTGTGGCATAGCGGGCGAGGTTCTCAAACTCTCTACTGTAAGCATCAACAGCCATCTTACTCTGGGTGAAACTACAGAACTCTTCTCTCTTGCGATCGATGAGGGCCTCAGGAATGTGATGCTCGCGAAAAGCCTCAGTGAAATCCCTCCAGGTAGGAATCTGGCCAGCTGGAAGCATAGCCTCATAGTTCTGCCACCAAAGACTAGAAGGACCTTCCAGGTGGTATGTGGCATAGGTGACCTTGTCATCTTCAGCTACGTTCGTGGAACGCAGCTTATGAGTGATGCTACAGAGCCAGTCATCTGCATCGAGTGGCTCGATGGAATGATGAAAGGTGGGTGGGTGCAAGCAAATGAAGTCATGAATGGTTGCAGACCCTTTGAACCGATGTGCGGTATTCTCCTCGATACGTGCCAACAAGCGGTTAGACTCACGCTTGTTCCTCTCCATCTCTAACATGAACTCTGTCAACGAAGGCTGGATGGGAGGATCCTCATCCCTACCATCTCCGTGGTTCTGGCTACGAGCAACAGAACTTCGCTTAGCTGATGACATCCTGAGAAACGAAACCAAGGACGGAATCAGCATCATCTATAGGCTATAGAATGTAGGACAAGGAAATTAGTATCTCTCAAACTCCTAGGGCAATTCTGGCAGCATAACGGCAGTAAAATGCTCAGAATGAGACATCCTGCTAAAAATGGGGTAGTACAACAACTCAACATCACCACTCAAGGTTCTGGGATAGTACTAAACAGACTACACCGGATGTACTCGAAACTGGGGTATGACTCTGATCAACCAATCCTATGGGACTAGGGAGTAGTAACACGTGATCCTGATAGACGGAAGAGAAAGCCTAGTTCCTTAACCTCGTAGGAAAGATAGGAGGACTCGGATCAGAAGGCCATGAGATATAAGGAGTAAAAGAGCCTTACGTTCCTTCCCACAATCAATTCCCTTACATAACTAGAGAATTTCTAGACTCAACTTCGACCAGTTTGGCTTGGTAATCCTACAGGCAGTCAGGCTCTGATACCAAGGCTGTCAGGACCCCGATCCTAAGTCACATCAATCTAGCATGTAACACCTCATATCACTTTGCAACCTCACGCACGGTATTCCCACGGGTGTCGCCTTACCATGCCCGGGACCGTTTGCGCCTTTTGGCACACGTATATGATAGTGTCGCTAGCATCCATATGACAGAGAACCCGGGCTGACATGGCTAGTCGTGAACCCAAAGTGGCACTAACTTACAAGGACAGGCATACATGACCCAGCATCGAATGTGTCGGTCATCAGCGAGTGAATCCGGGCTGTAGCAACTGGGCTAACAGGACTCCGGTAAACCGGGCTGTAGCGGGCTAACAGGACTCTGGTATTCATCACGTGACATTTCCTCGAAGGGACAGACACAGGAACGAAGAAAGACACATGCCGGCCAGCCTAAGTGTTCCGGAGCAGTAGCACGCTACCATGGCTCAGTGGAAACACTAGGAGACATTTCCCGGTAAGAGAGGCTACTAAGGATAAACAACTAGATAGTCAGATCCCACACATAGCAATACACGTTACACGTACGCATAACATGCAAGTATGTGTTGTACAACATGGCATCACAACATAACTCAATAACTCACATAGATAAAGCTCAAAGAGCCATCATAGCCTTTATTTCAAACAGGGGTCACAAGACCCATCATACAGAGCATACCAGCAACAAGCGGAAGCATTACATGTCTGGGTACAGACATCTACAATGAAAAAGGCTGAAGAGCATGACTATCTACAACATCCGATCAAGATCGTAGCTGAGGTACAAACTACTCGTCGAAGTCCATGAGAACACTATTAAGACCGAAGTCTCCGCTGCAAAAACATAAATAAAGCAACATGAGTACAAAGGTACTCAGCAAGACTTAGATCAGATCTTATCATACATGCATGTGTATCAAGAAGGTAATGTGGGGTTTAGTTGCAGCAAGCCAGCTTTGACTCAGTGGCTATCCTGTTCTACGACTACCAGAAACTCTTGAGGTGATATGGCTCACACGAGTCCACTAATCACCACACAATACACTACTATGGATTCATCCCCGTCTCCCTACAAGAAGGCCATCCATAGCACTCACACTTGTCTTGAGCTTTTTAGAGTATACACTTCAAGTTGTCTATGTACCATGTAAGCATCCAAGAAGTCCATAACCGCGGACCCGGCTATTCGAATAGATCATGTTAACCCTGCAGGGGTGTACTTCTTCACACACGCTCTCGCCACTTACCGCCATATACACGTCATGTATCTCGGCAACCTTCAAGCGGAAGCCTGGCGAGGGTATCGGCCACGACCTGACTAACCACACAAGACTCTAATCCAGGTTTATCACCTATTCGGGTTCCATCCGCAAGGAGATCCGGCCGGGGTGTCGCTCACGGCCCCAAACGATGTGAGCAGGGTTCCCAAGCCCACCATCCGGGTGCCACTTGGTACACCGTGCCACCTGTGCCTAGTCTGTCCCAAGCCCACCCTGCCGGGTGCCACTCGGTAGAAAAATAGCACTACCTACAAACACCAGAAACTAGTTGCGACTGCTGGACAGAGATCAAGTCGGTTAATAAGTCGAGAGGGCTTGGACCGCCCGGAGCCCAATGTGTGGTAGTATCGAGTCATTGGACAACATACATAGAACTCGGTGCTTAAAGACGGTTCCAGTGAGACAACCCACCATGTACTCCTACATGGCCTCTCACTGCTACCTTTACCAAATCGTGTTCACACACTTAACTCTCAGCACCAGAACATATCGTAACACTCCAATTCATTCCCAATGAATCAGACCTGACACAACTCTAAGCAATAGCAGGCATAGCATGGTAGGAACACAACATGGTTCAATCAACTCCTACACATGCTAGTGGGTTTCAACTATTTACTGTGGCAATAACAGGTCATGCAGAGGAATGGGTTCAACTACCGCAGCACAAAGTAGCAGATGAATCGTTGTTGTCCTAATGCAATAACTGAGAGCAGGAGCGAGAGAGTAGGGTTTTATCAAAATGAACAAGGGGGTTTGCTTGCCTGGTAGACCAACAAGGGAGGCACTGCTCCTCAGGCAGGTACTCTGGAATGGTCTCCGGAGCAGGACCTATCGAGAAGGAACGGTGCCGGCAATCAATACACAATCATATGCAACAATATGATGCATGAACATGGCATGTAGATGTGATGCTGTTTGAGCTAATGCAACTAGTATTCAATTTGAATGAAGTCCATTTGAACCAAAGGTTCAAATGCAACTCCAAAATAAGCTCTTATAAATGCCATTCATGTGTTTCACCTATACAGCAAGTATAAGTTGTTATATCATGCATGAAACTGGTACAGATGGATAGATTGCATTTTTCTAATAATTTTTCATATATAATTTATTTCAATTTGAGCTACGGTTGAATTGATATGAATTTTTGAAGTTTTCAACATTTTCTGGAATTTCCTGATTTATTTTAATTCCAGAAAATATGTTATTGCGCCAGCATGACATCAGCACGATGTTAGCAGTCAACTGCGGCTGACTGGGGTCAAACCTGACGTGTGGGGTCCACACGTCAGTGTCACAGTTAGTTAACAGGGGGAGTTATTTGCTTAATTAAAAGGATTAAGGGGCCGGGGCCCACTGGTCAGTGTCAGTGGTTAATTAGGCGGTGATTAGCACTAAGCTAATCACCTGGCTGACGGGGCCCACCCGTCAGGCCGGCGAGGTCATCGGCGGCGACCTCTAGACACGGCGGCGTCCGTGATCCAGGACACGGGGGCGGCGACTAAGGGCACCGGGGCATAGCCCGGGCTCTCGCGCAGCTAGCGGAGCAGGTAGGGGGAGCTGGGGTGGCCGGAGCTCGCCGGAACAGAGCTCGCGGCGGCGGCCGGAGTTTGGCTTCGAGCGGGAACGGGCTGCGGGGCATGGGGAGGCCACCCGAGGGGCTCTGCGGCACCCTCGTGGCACCGGGAGCACGATGGGATGCTCGGTTTGGGCGGAGGCGGGCCGAGACGACGACGGCGACATGGACGGCGGCGAGAGGCTTCGGCCGTGTTGGGGAGGAGGGCTACGGCGTGCGGGCAGCTAAACAGGGAGAGGGGAACACTGGCGGAGCTCACCGCGGACCTGCAGGGCTGCTCGTTGTGGCCGGGGACGCGTTGGAGACGGCGAATCGGAGTCGGCGGTCGGCGGCGTCCGAAGAGGAAGACGATGGCGACGGCGGCTCCACAGGGCGTCCGGCGTCTTGTGGCTTGACGGAGAGGATGAGGGAGTCGTGGCGGAGCTCGTGGACTCTACGGAGGGGCGAGGGAACGGCGGGGAGCGCGTCGGCGGTGAGCTGCGGCGGTGGCAGCGCTTCGGGCGCTCGCGTGGGAGAGAGAGCAGGGGAAGGGGAGGAATGAGAGAGAGGGAGAGAGGACCGGGGCGGCGCGTGGCGACGTTCGGGACGGCCAGGCGAAGAGGGGAGAGGGCAGGCAGGCAGCTGCCGTGGCGCGCATGCGCGCGGCGTGTGGCGACCACGCGCTCTGTCCCTCTGGCGCGAGGAGGGGGACGACTGGCGCTGGCCAGTCGGCTGGGCCAGCCCATTGGGCCGCTGGGCTGCACAGTGCCTGGCTGCACAGGTAAGTGGCCCGGGTAAGGTTTCCCCCTTTTTGTTTTCTTTTCTATTTTCTGACATTTGTTTGGTTTAATAAAAATACTAAACCATTTTATTTTCTTATGCCAATTTTTATAGAAGCTAGTTATATTATTCCAGAGCTCCTTTATAAATGGTCATAATTTTTGGACAATATTTTATACATATAACAATATATATCCAAAGCAAATAATTACTGCATTAATTCCAAATGCCCAAAATAAATACTTATGAGGTCCTAAAAATATTGGTTTGATTTTTATCTCTGTCCAATATTTTCAGAGAGCAACATGAGCATTTTCTTGGACCTTTTTGGAACAATTTTTATTTGGGTCATTTCCAAAAATGATTCTGAGGGTTTCACAAATCCCCATTTCAAATTTAAATGGAATTTAAACATGATGCACACATGACTAGCTAGCCTTGAGCATACCAGAACTAGGGATGTGACAGCCGCACTTGTGAAAGTGTTTGGACTTATCACACCATGCTGCGGGAAGCATAAGCCCCTGGTGTGTTTTTAGCCGTACCAAAGTGTGCGGATGCGACATGTCATAAATGAACATATGTATGAAAAAGGAATGCAATTAAAAGAAAAAAGGTGTTGCATTGTTTTATTCAATGAGTGCTGCTATGAATGCAGAACGATACAAATAGTGCGATAAGCAAGGGATGTGACTGTTAAACATATCCCCCTCCAGGGGTAGGCTGCGGATTAGTGTATAAAAATGCTCGTAATGGAGACCACGTGTATATTCGCTGTAGCCTGTATCCTTCCCTGGCTGTTGCATCATGAGTTCGGCAGGTCTGCTGCCGGACAGGGCCTCTGACGAACGGAGTCTTGTGGGTAAAAAATAAAAGGTAAAAAGAAAAAAAAAGAACGACACACTTGAGAGCCCCTGGTGTGGTTGAGCCGCAGTCTGGGCTTATTGTGGTCGTGCCCCTCTCCCCATGCCCATGGTATCTTCAGTGTGTAATGGTGTACATGAAGGACCTGTTTGGACGTTTTGCAGGGGCTGGGGTTGGGGCCGCACTGCTACGCGTGCAAGGAACGTGCCAGGTGGTCTTGTTGTAGGTAACTCCGGGCGCTCTTAGCTATGTCCGGCCGCTTAACGGCCGGACTCGAGAATTGCCTTAAGAGGCTGCATTGTACTTCTGCCGCGAGAGCCGTTGTATGTTCCTCCATTTGGAGAGAGTGTTTAGTGTTTCCGTTGACCGTGATGACTCCCCTAGGGCCTGGCATCTTGAGCTTGAGGTATGCATAGTGCCGCACCGTGTTGAACTTTGCAAACGCGGTATGTCCGAGCAAGGCATGATAGCCGCTGCGGAACGGGACTATGTCAAAGATTAACTCCTCACTTCGGAAGTTATCCGGGGATCCTAAGACCACTTCCAGTGTAACTGAGCCTGTACAATTGGCTTCTACACCTAGTATGACGCCCTTAAAGGTCGTCTTGGTAGGTTTAATGCTTGAGGGGTCTATGCCCATTTTGCGCACTGTATCCTGATAAAGCAGGTTCGGGCTACTGCCGCCGTCCATTAGGACTCTGGGGAGGTGAAATCCATCGACGATTGGCGGATGCTGGTGGGGTGGTCCCTTCGGTCAAAAGTGATCGGGCAGGAGGACCATGGATTGAAGTTCGGGGCGACTGGCTCCATCGCATATACATCCCTGAGTGCACGCTTCCGCTCCCTTTTGGGTATGTGTGTTGCGTATATCATGTTCACCATCCGCACCTGTGGGGGGAAACCCTTCTGTCCTCTATTGTTCGGCGGTCGGGTCTCTTCCTCGTCATCGCTATGCAGCCCCTTGTCGTTGTTTTTGGCAATTAACTTGCCTTCCTGCTTGAATACCCAACAGTCCCTATTGGTGTGGTTAGCTGGCTTTTCGGGGGTGCCGTGTATCTGGCACAAGCGTCGAGTATTCGGTCCAGATTGGACGGACCCGGAGCAGTTCTTTTGAATGGCTTTTTCCGCTGACCGGGTTTGGAGCCTCTGAATCCGGCATTGACTGCCGTATCCTCACTATTGTCTCCGTTGATGCGGCATTTGCTTTTGTTACGACGCGACCTACCATTCCGGTCCTTGAAATCCAAACTGCCAGAATTTTTGCTGAGGTTGTTGCTGCATGCTAGCCAGCTGTCCTCACCCGCGCAAAAGCGGGTCATGAGTGATGTAAGGGCTGCCATGGATTTCGGCTTTTCCTGTCCCAGGTGCCGGGCAAGCCACTCATCGCGGATGTTATGCTTGAAGGCCGCGAGGGCCTCCGCATCCGGACAGTCGATGATTTCGTTTTTCTTGGTTAAGAACCGTGTCCAGAATTGTCTGGCCGATTCGTCTGGCTGCTGGATTATGAGGCTTAGGTCATCAGCGGCTGGGGGTCGCACATACATGCCTTGGAAGTTATCGAGGAATGCGTCTTCCAGGTCTTCCCAACTCCCAGTTGACTCTGCTGGCAAGCTGTTAAGCCAATGCCGGGCTGGTCCTTTATGCTTGAGGGGGAGATATTTGATGGCGTGAAGATGTCACCGCGGGCCATGTGGATGTGAAGAAGATAGTCTTCGATCCAAACCGCGGGGTCTGTTGTGCCATTGTAAGATTCGATATTCACAGGTTTAAACCCTTCGGGGATTTGATGATCCATTACTTCATCTGTGAAGCATAGTGGGTGTGCGGCGCCTCTTTACTGGGCGATATCACGACGGAGCTCAAAAGAGCTTTGTCTGTTGTGTTTGGCTCGGCCGGACTTACTGTGTCCGGCGCGACAGTTGTCGTCACGTACCGTGGGGCACCCACGCGATCCATAGATCGATCTTGATTGTCTTGCCTTATCCTCCAATATACCTCGCAAGTCCGGAGCATTCCCCTGTGGCCTTGTGCTTTTCGAGCGATGCCGGGGTACGGGTCTATTGAAGGGCCTAGAGGCCTCTCTGTCGCGACCACGGGGTGGTCGGTCAGTCGTATTGTCTCGTGGTGATGCGGTTTCATTAGCTTCCTCCTCTAAGCGGGGGAGTAGCTTGCGTTTAGGGTAGCTTTGAGGGGCGTTCGAGCTCATGCTCTTCGGCCGCGAGGACTTCAGTCCATCTGTCGGCTAGCAGATCTTGCTCAGCTCTAAGCTGTTGCTGCTTTTTCTTGAGGCTGTTCGCCGTGGCCATAAGCCTGCGTTTAAAACGCTCTTGTTCGACGGGATCCTCAGGCATGACGAATTCATCATCATCGAGGCTTGCTTCGTCTTCGGAGGGAGGTATATAATCCTCTACCTCTTCTTCTGCCGCTCTCTCATGAGGGCTGGCGTCTTCATCCTCCTGCGCTGGATCTTGCTGGAGTGGGTTGTCTTCGGCACTGTCCGGTGTATTGTTATCTCCGGTGCCGGAATCTTCATTCTTGATGTGGCGGGATTTAGAGCGGCGCCGCTGACGCCGGCGCTTGGGATGTTTCTTGGAGGGGTTATCCTCCTCTGTTCCTTCGCCATTCCCATCCTTTGGGATATCCACCATGTATATGTCATATGATGAGGTGGCTTTCCAGTGCCCGGTAGGCGCTGGTTCTTGTTCGTCTCCGGCATCGTCGTCCATACCGTCGATGTCTTCGAAGTCGTAGTCTAGCATGTCGGTTAGATCGTCGACATCGGCTACCAAGTGGGTGGTGGGTGGGCTTTGAATTTCTTCGTTGTCCGCATCCCAACCGTCCTGGCCGCAGTCCGACCAGGGCTCTCCTGATAACGAGAGATACTTTAGCGAGCTCAGGATGTTGCCGAAAGGTGAGTGTTGAAAGATGTCCGCTGCTGTGAACTCCATGATCGGCGCCCAATCAGATTCGATCGGAGGGGGCGCGGGAGGTTCGGAGTCCAGCGAGGAGTCCGGCACCTCAGAGTCACGAGCCTTATGAAGGACAATGTCAGTGTTCGGCTCTATCGCCGTAGAGGTTGCAGCTCCCGAGGCGGTGTCTAGCCATCCGTCCTCGATCTGCGCAGCCGGCTCCGAATTAAAGATCGGAGCGGGTTCGGGTGCGGCCTCCAGGGTACTGTCCGGCTGCAGAGCTAAATCATGCTCGTCGCGACAGTGTGGCACGCTCGGCTGTGGCTCGAATACATCGAGGATCAAGTCCCCGCGGACGTCAACCGTGAAGTTCAAACTTCCAGATCTGACCTGACGGCCAGGGGCGTAGCTTTCGATCTACTCCAGATGGCCAAGCGAATTGGCCCGCAGTGCAAAGCCCCCGAATACGAAGATCTGTCCGGGGAGAAAGGTCTCACCCTGGACTGCATCGTTGATGATGGTCGAAGAAGCCATCGGGCCTATTGGTGACGACACAGAGGAACTCTCAATGAAAGCACCAATGTCGGTGTCAAAACCGGCGGATCTCGGGTAGGGGGTCCCGAACTGTGCGTCTAGGCGGATGGTAACAGGAGACAAGGGACACGATTGTTTACCCAGGTTCGGGCCCTCTTGATGGAGGTAAAACCCTACGTCCTGCTCGATTAATATTGATGATGTGTGTTACAAGAGTGGATCTACCACGAGATCGAGGAGGCTAAACCCTGGAAGCTAGCCTATGGTATGATTGTTGGTCGTCCTATGGACTAATGCCATCCGGTTTATATAGACACCGGAGAGGGCTAGGGTTACACAGAGTCGGTTGCAATGGTAGGAAATCTACATATCCGTATCTCCAAGCTTGCCTTCCATGCCAAGGAAAGTCCCATCCGGACACGGGATGAAGTCTTCAATCTTGTATTTTCATAGTCTTGGAGTCCGGCCGATGATGATAGTTCGGCTATCCGGACACCCCCTAGTCCGGAACTCCCTCAAGAGGTGTCACGCCCAATAAGTGATACTATCCTAAAGAGACTTGAAGGTCCCACCAAGGATCGAACCGCATATTGAAACGCTTTTGCAAGGTGGATATCATTACATCAACATTACATAATAGATGGGGATACATACAAGGCATACAAATGCCGCAAGAATACATCAATACATCATACATAAGATCAACATCCGACTACGGATGAAACACACACAGAAACTCAAACTACATCCACCCTGCTAGCCCAGGCTGCCGACCTGGAACCTATCCCCTGATCGAAGAAGAAGCAGAAGAAGAACTCCAAAACAAGTAACATCACTCTCGCGTCAGGATCATCGCATAAAATGTACCTACAATTGTTGTTGTAGTAATCTGTGAGCCACGAGGACTCAGCAATCCCATTACCATGGGTATCAAGACTAGCAAAGCTTAATGGGAAAGGAAGCGGTGAAGTGGTGAGGTTGCAGCAGCGACTAAGCATATATGGTGGCTAACATACGCAAATAAGAGCGAGAAGAGAGCAAACGGAACGGTCGTGAAGCTAGCAATGATCAAGAAGTGATCCTGTACTCCTACTTACGTCAAACATAAGCCAAGAACCGTGTTCACTTCCCGGAGTCCGCCAAAAAGAGACCATCACGGCTACACACACAGTTGATGCGTTTTAATTCGGATCTGGTGTCAAGTTATCTACAACCGTACATTAACAAATTCCCATCTGCCACATAACCGCAGGCACGGCTTTCGAAAGTTTAAACCCTGCAGGGGTGTCCCAACTTAGCCCATGATAAGCTCTCGCGATCAATGAAGGATATACCTTCTCCCAGGAAGACCCGATCAGACTCGGAATCCCAGTTTACAAGACATTTTGACAATGGTAAAACAAGACCAGCAAAGTCGCCCGATGCGCCGACAATCCCGATAGGAGCTACACATATCTCGTTTTCAGGGCAACACCGGATGAGACATCCTACGAGTAAAACCAGACCTCGAGTTGCCACGAGGGGGCCCCGCAGTCTACTCAGTTCGGACCAACACTTAGACAAGCATTGGCCCAGGGGGCCTAAAATAAAGATGACCCTCGGGTTGGCCGACCCAAGAGAAGGGTATAGGTGGTGGTGAGGGAAATGGTAAAACCAAGGTTGGGCCTTGCTGGAGGAGTTTTATACAAACCAAACTGTCAAGGGGGTCCTATAAATCACCCAACCGCATAAGGAATGCAAAATACGGGAATATAACACCGGTATGAAGGAAACTAGGGCGGCAAAAGTGGAACCAAGCACCAGGCATAAGGCCGAGTCTTCCACCCTTTACCAAGTATATAGATGCATTAATTAAATAAGAGATATTGTGATATCCCAATATAATCCTGTCCACCATGGAGCAATCTTCAACTTCACCTGCAACTAACAACGCTATAAGAGGGGCTGAGCAAAAGCGGTAACATAGCCAAGCCACGGTTTGCTAGGAAGGGTGAAAATGTTAGGGGCTGACATGGCAAATTGGGAGGCTTGAAGAACAAGTGATAGGCAGCGCAGCAAAGCGATAGAACGAAGCAACTAGCATAGCAATGATAGTAGTGAGATCCAAGGTGACGGTCATGTTGCCTGAAATCCCGCCAGGAAGAAGAACGAGTCCATGAAGAAGATGAAGCCACGAAGACGAACCAAGCGTAGATGAACGAATCCTCACAATCGCAACGAAACGGGAACTATCGAGAAGAAGCACACAACATGGTAAACACACCACACATAAACAAGGCATGATGCTCAACCAAGTATGATGCATGACAAGGCTAGATGAAGCTACTCATGGCAAGAGATGATGCAAACGAGAGCAACACATCAAGGCAAGTTTGAATGAGGCCGGGAAAAACATATAACAATTCCGGTAAGTCCTCATATGCCAATTTCGAAATTGTTCCAGATATGAATAAACCTTATGTTCAAGTTGTTAAACAGCAAGTTAAGATGCACCAACATGATCTACATGAGATTCTAGTCAAGTTACATATAAAGTTCATTAAATTTGGAGCTACGGCCTATAAGATATGAGCAAAGCAAGTTAAACATGGCATTGATGCAAAAAACATACAAACATCAAGCGAACACACCAAAACAAGGATGCAACATGATAATATGAAGCTACAAGCAAATTCAAGCAAGTTTCATATAGAGCACACTCAAAACGGAGCAACGGTGCAACACATACACTCCAAACAAGATATAACAACAATTTGTCCTAAACAGCAACTAGGCATCTTGCAAGCATCAAAACAATATGCTATAACATCTCAACATGAAAACAAAAGACATGGACATGATGTAAAGGTAAAGCATAACAAAACATGAACACTGAGCTATCTCCAGAAATCACTAGAACATGCTCAAAAAGACATGACAAGCTTGCAAATAATAACAGTTTTAGACTTTGCAGAAATAACATCAGGTTGCAATGTTTAGAGCTATCAAACAACATGATACAGGAACTTAACATGGCAAACAAAGTCATGGCATGAACCTACTAATCTCATATAACAAAAGTTACTTACTGACCATGAGCCAAAAGGGTACATAAAATATGATGGCACCCATGTAAACATGGCAAGTTATATGACAGATTCAAACATGGCAGGAACAACAATAAGTAGGCATGTTGGTGAGCTTGAACCACTCACCACAAAGAAGTACATGGCATGGCAAGGAAACCAACAGTACGAATACATGTTTACGAAGCTAAGAATGGCAAGATCAAGTTCATAGGGTGCATGGATCACTCACAAAACACATGGCAAAACTGCACTTAATGTTAACAGGCTGACAGCAACATTATTTAGCAATTTGAGAGCAAGATTACAACAAGCTAGAGCAGGCTATAAATGCAACTAGGGGCAAGAATGGATATATCCTGACATGTATAACAAAACATCCTTAGTGAACATCTCCAGATTATGCATAGAATCACTTGTAGAAGCAGGTTTACATAGCATCATGATATAGCAGATTCGGCCTAGCAAAACAGTAACAGCAAGTACACTACTTCACGAGCTCGATGCACTCACTAAAGAACTCAAAAAAAACTACATGGATTGCACCTCTGTAAAGATGGAATGATGTAGTACAAAACACATGTAGAGATGAACCTTATAGGATGCTCACACAAAATGCAACAAAAATGACAAATCATCAAGTTGTGTTAACAGACAGCAGTTAACATCATATAGCACTTTTGCAACAATGATTAGGGCATCAAGATGACCTCAAACAAACATGGCACAATGGAACAAAATGAAGAGCATCTCACAGTGAAAATTTTTATATATCATATGCACGAAACGGAGCTATGGTCACGGAGTTATTATGCGATGAACATGAGCTAAAAATATGCAAATATTTAGGGACTTGGGAAAATTCGGGGGTCAACCTCTGGATCTGGATCTGGGCGGCGCGGGTCCCGAGGCAGGCTGGGCTCGCTAGAGTGGGACGGCGGGGCGGCGACCGGTGGGTGGCGAAGAGGCGCCCAAGGATGAGGACGGCGGCGCCGCACGTCTGACGGCAGCAGGGCGGACAGGGGCGAGGCCGGCGGGGTCAGCGGGGCACGGGATTCGACGGCGGGCGCGGGATCCACGACCACCGGGTGGCGATGGGCAATGCGGCGCCAGCG